>NC_042615.1:49869246-50469246 GCF_901001135.1 Rhinatrema bivittatum
GTTCAGGTTGCCCCGTGCCTTCTAGAAGCACAAACAAGATTCCCTTTATTTTAATACCTCTTTGCACTGAAGAAAATACAGGTTTGTCATGGGATCCATCTCATCCCTGTGATGGATCAGTTATTAACCAAGCCCTCCTCGTTTCCTGTGGCAGCTCGGGGGGGGGATGACTCTGCGGCAAAGTTTGAGATTCCGCAGCACATTTGCATGAATGTGCATGGAAATTTACATTGGCTACTACGCACTCTGTTGGCTTTCTTTCAATTAACCTTATAAGGGGCAGTTTGGCATGGGGTTTTCAGTCGCCCCAGGTACCCTGCACATACGGGATTTCTCTTTGAAAATCCAAACGGCGAGGGGGTGGGGGAGGGGGGCATGAGTCCAGTGTACCTGCGGAAAGTCTGCACAGTGCTTTCCCTTCCCCGACCTCTCTCTTTCTCTCTCTACCTTGACTCCACTCGTTTTTGGTACTTTTTCTCGCAGAAGTGAGGGCAAATTTTCAGTAGGGAAATTTACAAGCTGTGCTTTTCCTGCACGCTGTGTGCCCATCATGGAAACATCTTTGAAAATCGCCCTCCTAGAAGATCATTTTAGAACAGCCCATGCAGAGCTAAAGTCTGTGGGTACTCTCTCCATGTAAATCCGTTGCTAGGCATCCCCAGTTGCGCCGGTCTCGGATCGCTGTAGCAGTCTGCCGCAATCCTGCCGGGAACCTTGAACAAAAGGTACGGGGTGGGGAGAAGAAAAAGGGTTAGGGGGGGTGTTGGGGGGGGGGAGACTCTGGAGGCCGCCGGATTGATTTTTTTTTTTGTATACTTGACACATTCTACAAAATAACAAGAAAGGTAACGACCTCCAACCATTCATACACATCATATCTAAAGGAGTAAAGTTATAAGGCTCTAATATATCCTATCAGACTATCCCCAAGGCCAAAATGTGAGAAACACGAAATAAGTAGGACCATTCAATCTTGCCAAAGACTTCTGCCTCCAAGGACAGGATAGCTGAATACAAAACATTAACCAACCAACGAATATTGTCTGAGTCATACCACACCATAATGAATCCTTATTGATCTGGATGTACAATTTAAGGTATAGAATCTTCAATTTGTAAACTCAAAATCTTAACAAATGTTTTGTAATCGACAATTTATCAAGGAAATAGGTTTATAATTAGAGCATAATAATTAATCCTTCCCCATTTTGGAATGCACTCTCTCTTTGAAAATGGCCCAGAAATATCTTCAGATACATCACTTTGCTGCCAATCTTGCATTAACCATTGGGCTTTGAGAAAGTACTATTTGAGAATGGGAATACTCTCTTGCCTGTATAAGGCTGATGAAGTGGAGGCTCTAGCCCCTTCTCATCTCTGTATTAGAAGATGGGAGGAAATTTGGGGTCCACAAGACCTTTTCAGGTTGTAGGCCTCATTTTGGAAGTCGACATTTCGTTATTCTATTTCCTTGAGTTTGGTTGCCAGTCAAGGACAGATTTTATTTAGAACTTTTCTCTCTCACTCCCTCCATTTTGAATAATGGCATTCTTCCGTCTCTCTGTTTTGCTGGAAGTGTGGTGGCCAGGTGGGCTCCTTTCTACATGGTGTGGTGGGAATGCCCTCTGATTCAGATGCACCGGAAAGCTGTGCATGACTGCATTTCTGTGCCATTTCAGGGTTTCTGTTAAGGGAGGGATTTCCAGATGTCTTTCCTAAAAAGAACATTGCTATTTAATTCAAAGTTTATTGCTGGTGGCGAGGATTGTGATTGCCAGATGTTGGAAAGGACTTGCCCCTCCTACAAGACCTGACTGATGGAACAAAGTGTGGGATATTGTACATATGACAAAAAATGACTTGGGAGTTATGGGACAAGTCAGAGAGATTTTTACTGACCTCCTCCAGACCCATTTCTGGTCTGGAGGAGCCCGTAGCTATTATCTGGCCTATATTTCTGGCCCTGTGTACACCTTTCCTTTTCTCTCTGGGTACTGGGCTTGTTGAGTGCTCATTGCTGCACAGTCTCTCATGGTTGGTCTGTCACGGCGTATTGGGTCTCCTTTTTCTTTTCAGTGTCTGAACTCTTGTTGTGGGAGGGTGAGGGCTTTCTTTTTTTTGTTTTCTCTTTTCCTTGCGCTTTATGGATTCATTCTTATTGCCTGTGTTTGACAGCTTTTGGTTCGTGATTGCATTGTAATACTCAATAAAAATGGTCTAGGAAAAATTTGCACCTGCTTTTTTCTATAGATACTTTTTTTTTTCCATTGAAAATAATGAACATAGTTTTGAAAATGCAAAATTGCATTGTGCTGTTGCCTCCCCCAAGCTAACTGTGCCACTTACTTTTTCCTCAGGTTAAAGTATGTGCATTTTGTTGGTCCCCATGTGTATTTTACCTGCAAAAGGGATGGTCAATTTCAGATAGCCAGCTTACGAGGATAAATAGTCATTTACGTGGGTAAATGGCTTTTGAAAATTACTCTCTATATGTGCAGAAGTTACTTGCATGTAATAATTAATCGAAACAGAAACTGGCTCTTCTGCAGCTCCACTGGTACATTATGATTGTAATGGTTGATTTGGCTTTTTTGTAATCTATTTAAAATCTATAAAATTCAGACGAAAAAAAGAAATCCAAAGGCCAAGAGACAAATACCTTGCATGTCTTTATTTTCCACCACAACCCTGAATAATTATTGCTAATTGCTGAAAACCAGAGATTATCTATTTGAAATATGCATCCTGCCATCAGAAGTCCCTGGGGTGGATGCAGGAGAGCTTCAGCACGTCCACTGCTCACATTGTGTACAGTACTTGAGAACATTCCTCTCCATTCCAACAGCCCTTGCTGTTTTATTACTCCCTCCCTGCAATACTCAATTGGATAGCACTGTGTGCATATATATATATGTGTGTGTGTACAGTGCACACACATATACAGGTGAATTTTAAAACAGTTGCTTGTGTAAAAAGGCCCATATATGCAAATATAAGAGCCAATTTTACACAATACATATTTTAAAAGTGGCACAGTACATGCATATATGCACGTGCGCGAGCAACAGAACATGCATGCAAAGGGGGCATTCTGGGGCGAGGCCGAAGTGATACACATAAGTCGTTTACTTGTGTATATTTACTGCTGCGTAGTGTTTTCATTTCATTTCATTTATTATTCTTAATATCCCGCTTGTTAAGCATGTTATCCAAGTGGTGTAAGCAGTCATAAAAGGGGAAAAAATGACTGGGTAGAGAGTCCGGGTGCAAAGGGAGGTCTTCAGGCTGAAGAACCAGGAGGGTCTTTACAAACTGCAGATGGACTAGGTGAGCTGGTAGACTAATTGGTTATTTCATCACTGCACACATATTATAAAATCCCTGACTTATGCATGTAAAAGCAGACTTACGAGAGGTAAAAGCATCAAATTAACGCAAATAAAATCTAATCACATATCCTTTTAAAACTAGAAGTACAAATAAGCAGGAATATCATTTGTGCACACTTATCCACCTAATTTCCAACTTATTCGGCTAATTAGTGCCTTTCCTGCTATTTAGACAGTAGTAGTAGTAGCAGCACTTACCTGGCTATATTCCAATTTATCCAGCTAAGTAGCTGCAGACCTATATAGCCAAATAAGTCTGAAAAGCGCTACTTGTCCATCTAAGAAGCTCTTTTCAGACTTATCCGGCTACGTGCCACTACTTAGCCAGATAAATCAGAATTCCCTGTACCTACCAGGATCAGTCCAGACCACTGGGTTGTGTTTCCCTTCCAGCAGAAGGAGTCAGGAAAACAAAGCAAGCCAGGAATAGTAAGACATAGTTTGCTTTCTACCAGTGGCTAAATCAAGCTATTTAAAAAAAAAAAAAACCCCAAAGAACAAAAGTAGTTCGTTTTCTTTCTGGAGGTGACAGAGTCAGTCCTCCCGATGCTGCTGCCTTGGTTGAGGCACGACTGACGTTAGATACCCCGTTAGTCGTTTTCCCGGAGCCGCTTCTTCTGCCGGTGAGTAGGGGGAATAACCCTGAGACGGCATAATTCCTCGGGGGGGGGGGCTGCCTGTGCCGCGATTGAGGTCCCAGGGGTGTTTTTTCCCCTGGGTGGCTGCTTGTCAGCGTTTTTGAACAAAAAAAACTTGTTTTGCTACCGTGCGCACAGGTTTCCCGGGGCTCCGGAAGGGCGATTTTCGCCGCTTTCTTTCGGCCTCGTGCTCGCTCCCTCCCCGCGGGCATGCCGCGGGGTTCGCCGTGTTCAGCATGCGGGGAGCCGGTGGCGCGGCTCTCCCGCGATGGCCTTTGTACACGGTGCGTCCCAGGAGGGGAGGGACCGTCGGAGAGCAGCGGCAGGTCGTTTTTGGCACGCTCCTGGGGCACAGGGAAGAATTTGCGCCTTTGCCGGCTTCGGCCTGCCCCATCCCCATCTAGCACGGGAACGGAGGCCATTTTGCCTCCACTACGCTCCAGTGAAGGGCTGGATGCAGGGGGAGGGGAGATCCCTCCTCCTCTCTCCCCGCCGAATTTGAGCCCTGTTAGACAGCGGCTCCCAGTGCCTGCCTCCCCTCGGAGCTCTGACCCTCCCATGGGGGGGGGGGGGGGGCCTTAAAGGGGCTGCGTCCCTTTTCTTACAAATTTGTGCTTTTAAGGCACAAGGCCTTTTTGGAGGCCGAGGCTAAGTTGCAAGCTGAGGAGCCTCCGCCTGCAAAGGTGGCTAGGCTTTCTGGGGGTTCCAATTTCTCCAGAGGGAGGACAGACTGTGCGGTTTTGGATCCCAATCCACGGATCCCCTTTCGCTGGACCTCTCCTCGTGGATATTGGCGGGGATGTTGATGAGCCCACCCCAGTTGAGGGGGATGAACCGATGGTCCTCAGGTTGTTTTGGAGGGAGGAGCTTGATCATTTAATCCCTCATGTTCTGACTGAGCTCGGTATTGAGGCGCCGCAGCCATTAAGGGAGACCCCGTTCTCTAGGGGCTTTGGGCCCCTCCTAAAGCTTTTCCTTTTCATCCGATGCTACTGAAACTAGTGACACGAGAATGGTAGGATCCTGAGGCCAGCCTTTGGGTGGGGCGAGCCATGGAGAAGCTCTACCTGCTGCCAAACGAGTCCTTGGCCGACCTTAAGGTCCCTAAAGTGGACGCGGCCATTTCAGCCATCATTAAGTGGACTACCATTCCGGTAGCAGGGGCTGCCGCTCTTAAGGATCTTCAGGATAGGAACCGTGGAGTTGTCTACCTTCACGGATTTGGATCGGAATTCGCCTCAGGCTCGCAACTTCTCAAGTGAATTTTTGAGGTCTCTGCGCTTTGCATTAGGGCGGCAGTCTGCAGTAGCCTCATGCAAATGGCAACTCTTCATTGGGTGCAGCAGTTGCTCACCACGCAGGAGTTGCCTCCAGAGGAAACGGAGCAGGGAGATCACATGGAGGTGGCTGTGGCTTACACCGCAGATGCCTTGTATGATCTTCTTCGGGTGTCTTCGCACACTATGGTTTCAGCGGTCTCTGCTAGAAGGCTTCTGTGGCTCCTCAACTGGTCGGCCGATGTTTCCTCCAAGGCCCAGCTAGGCAATCTCCCCTCTAAAGAGAAATTCTTGTTCGGGGATGATCTGGAAGCCCTTGCCCTTGCCCTTGGGGCAATAAGGTGTACAAGTTACGGAGGACAAGCCTAGAACCTCCAGGTCCTTTAGGTTGGTGCGCCCTCGGTACCGGGGACAGTGCAAGTTTCGGCAGACCAGGGTTCCGGCCTTCACTCCACGTCAGCCGTATACGAGATCTCAGGCTTGGTCTCATTCCTTTTGCGACCACAGACCTCTCCGCTACGGGGGTCCTCGGGGATCTTCCGGGGGCAAGTCCTCCCAAATGAAGGTGTCCTGGCCCACTCCTCTGTTCCGGTGATAGACTGACACCTGTCTCTATTCTTCAAGGAGTGGGTCAAGATTACATCGGATCAGTGGGTTCTAAGCATCATCGAACATGGCTACGCTTTGGATTTTGCACGCCTGTTGCAGGACCTGTTCTTGATGTCGCCTTGCGGGGCCCATGCGAAATGGGCAGCGATGCTTCAAACCTGGGCCGGTTGAAAGCACTGGGAGCCATTGTCCCAGTCCCGCCAGAGGAATGCAGGACCAGCAGTTACTCCATATATTATGTGGTTCCCAAGAAGGAAGGTTCCTTCCACCCGATCTTGGATCTGAAGAAGGTGAACAAAGCGCTTCGGGTACCCCGTTTTCGCATGGAAACTCTCTGCTCAGTCATTGCGGCCATCCACTCCAGCAAATATTTGGCTTCTTTAGACCTGACGGAAGCGTATCTTCACATAGGGATCAGTGAACAGTATCAGCGGTTTCTCCGGTTCATGATTCTGGGCAAGCATTATCAGTTTCAGGCACTCCCATTCAGATTGGCAACAACTCCCCGCGTTTTCACCAAAGTAATGGTGGTAGTAGCTGCGGCCTCAGGCAGGAGGGGATTTTGGTTCATCCCTATCTGGACTATTGGCTCATCTGCGCAAAGTCGGAGGAGCTTTGCAGGGCAGCGGTTCAATCAGTAGAGGCCCGGCTCCAATCCCTTGGTTGGGTCATCAATTTTGCCAAGAGCCAATTAGTCCCATCCCAGGTGCTGAACTTCTTGAGTACTCGGTTCGACACATCGGTCAGCAAGGTCTTTCTCACGCAGGAGCGAATCGACAGATCCGGCAGCTGTTGTCTCTACCGCTACCCCAGTTTGGGATTACTTGCAGGTGCTTGGTTCTATGGCATCTACTCTAGAATTAGTCCCTTGGGCCTTTGCTCATATGAGACCCTTGCAGAGAGCGTTACTTTCTCATTTGGACCCGAAGTCGGAAGAGTTCCAAATCCGATTGCCGCCCTTGGAACCTGCCAGGTCCAGTCTCCGTTGGTGGTTGATTCCAGCCCAGGTGCAGTGCGGGATAGACCTGGAGGAGCCCTAGTGGGTGGTCATGATGACAGACCCCAGCCTTTCCGGCTGGGGTGAGGTTTGCCAGTTGAGGGCAGCAGGCGAAATGGTCCATAAATCACTTGGAAACCAGGGCAGTACATCTGGCATTGCTTAGTTTCCTTCCCCTGGTGAGCTGTCGATCAGTGCGAGTATTTTCTGACAATGCGAAATCGGTGGCTTACATCAATCGTCAGGGGGGAACCAGAAGTTGTCCAGAGGTATTGGAAGCTGATCGGCTAATGCTCTGGGTGGAGCACCATCTGGTCTGGCTGGCAGCTTCCCACATAGCTGGGATCAACAACATTCAGGCGGATTTTCTCAGTCGCCAGCATCTCGATCCTGGAGAGTGGGAACTTTCCGAGGAGGTGATGCAACTCGTGACTCGTCAGTGGGGTGTTCCTCGCCTGGACCTGATGGCGACTCAGAGAAATGCGAAAGCAGCTCGGTTTTTCAGTCGCAGGAGGGAACACGGGGCGGAAGGTGTCGACCCTTTGGTCCTGCCGTGGCCTCGCGACATTCTGCTGTACGTTTTTCCTCCCTGGCAATTGGTGGGCAAGGTCTTGCGAAGGATAGAGGCTCACACAGGCTCAGTCATTCTCATGTCTCCGGAGTGGCCACAGCGGCCGTGGTTTGCAGATCTGATCAACTTAGCGGTGGACGGTCCTCTTCGGCTCAGTCATCTACCGAATCTTCTTCGGCAAGGTCCAGTATTTTTCAATCAAGTGTATCGCTTTTGTCTAGCGGCTTGGCTTATGAGAGGCAGCAGTTGAGGAAGAAAGGTTATACGGATTCCGTTATTTCCTCCCTCCTGCAAGCGAGAAAACATCTACTTCGCTCACCTATGTTTGAGTCTGGAAGGTTTTCGATTCCTGGTGTAGCAGGTTGAATGTGTCCCCGCGGCGTGCCTCAATTGTCCATATTCTGGCGTCTTACAGGAGAGTCTGAAGAAAGGCTTGGCATGCAGTTCTCTCAGGGTTCAAGTAGCGGCCCTGGGATGTTTGCAGGGTAAGATTGACGGGACATCCCTGGCAACTCTACCGGATGTAACGCGTTTCCTGAGAGGTGCTAAACATTTGAACCCTCCGGTTCGTTCAGTGTGTCCTTCTTGGAGTTTGAATCTGGTTCTCCATGGCTTGTGCAGTCTTCCGTTTGAGCCTTTGAAACAGGCCACCTTGAAAGACTTGACACTTAAGACGATTTTCCTGGTGGCTATCACTTCAGCATGATGCATCTCTGAGCTCCAAGCGTTGTAATGTAGGGAATCTTTTCTCCGGATTTCAGATTCAGGGGTATCCCTCAGGAAGGTGCCCTCCTTTCTACCAAAAGTCATGTCGGAATTTCATTTGAATCAGACCGTGGAGTTGTCTGCCTTCACGGATTTGGATTGGAATTCGCCTCAGGCTTGCAACTTGCGAAGATTAGATGTGCAGCAGATTCTGCTTCACTATCTGGAGGTAACTAATGCTTTTCGTTTATCTGATCATCTGTTCATCTTATGGAGTTGGTCCTAAGAAAGGACAAAAGGCAACTAAAGCCACTATTGCCCGATGGTTGAAGGAAGCCATAACTTCGACATATATATGTCTTGGGCGCGCAGTACCGGAAGGTTTAAAAGCACATTCAATTCGATCTCAGGCGGCGTCTTGTGTGGAGAGCCAGTTTGTTTCGCCACAGGAAATTTGCAGAGCGGCTACTTGGAAATCTTTACACACTTTTGCTAAGCATTACCGTTTGGACGTCCGTGCTCCGGATGCGACTGTTTTGGCAGTACTGTTCTTCGAGCGGGACTCTCCAGGTCCCACCCCATTTTGGGCAGCTTGGGTACATCCCAGCGGTCTGGACTGATCCTGGTACATACAGGGAAAGGAAAATTGGGTTCTCACCTGCTAATTTTCTTTCCTGTAGTACCAAGGATCAGTCCAGTCGCCCACCCATGGAATCTGGAGAGTCCGTTCACTATTGTTTTTTTATTCTGCAGAATATTCTCAAGTGGACAGCATTTACGTTGCATATGGAAGTACTCCCTCCATGTACATAAGTTCCAGAAGTTATGCAGTTTCTTTCATTAGAAGGTTTGATATAGCCATTGGTTCTTATGTTGAGGTTATGATATGTTTCATTCTGTTATGGTAAGGATTATACTGAAGGATCGCAGGTGGCACACCAGGGTAAGAGGGGGTGCCTTTCAGTTTTTTTCTCTGACTCCATCTGCTGGAAGGGAGACACAACCCAGCGGTCTGGACTGCTCCTTGGTACTACAGGAACGAAAATTAGCAGGTAAGAACTCAATTTTCCTTTTACCCAGATAAGTCCGAACTTGTGTAGCTCATGATTTTTACATACGCAAGCATTTGTGCCTGCATATGCACTCGTATTTTATAACTTGTGCATATCTTTCCGCACAGGTTATAAAATACAGTAGCAACTTTGCATGTGCCCATATACATGTGTAAATGGGCATGCATGAGCAGTTTTGAAAGTTATCCTCATGTTGTATTTAACACAACACAGAATTCCAAGATATCAACCTAAAGATTGGTACAATGGAATTTATCAATTGTTGGTATGAAATCTGACCCAGGCTATACAGTTGCAAATACAATATTATATATTCGGATGCAATTCTAATGTTTTAATGTAACCTTTCACTGAGAAATAACGTGTGGTCCTCCTCTATAGCACAATGTTTTATAGTCAAGATTTATGGCACTTTATGTTGTATGTAAATTTTAAGTAACTAATTATCCCAAGAACAACAAGATCTAATTTGCAATACACATTGCCATCATAACAGCATTTACTGTTTGCTTTATTTCAGGTACCGAGCTGTTGCTTCATGGAGCCGTGTGCAGGGAATTGGGATCCCTTTGATCACTGCTATTGAAATCATCTCCATATGGATTCTCTCCTTTGTCTTAGCTATTCCAGAAGCTGTAGGCTTTGTAATAGTGCCTTTTGAGTACAGAGGTGAAAACTATAATGTATGCCTGCTCAATGCTACAACAAGCTTTATGGAGGTATGTATAATATGAAAAGTATATCTAAGAAATATGGCAGTGGAGAAACAGAAGAGTGTCAACTATGATTTAGAGAAGGCAAGAAAAACAATCAATAGTTGTAAAGCCATTGAGACATCTAAGAATATCAGAGGAAGCAAGAAAGTAAAGGACTTCAGTCTTGTTAGGATTCTGCAGCAGGAAGTGTAATTGCATCCAGTAGGAAACAAGAGGAGGGCTGATTGGAAACAGAGGTGGAAAGGAAAGGAGAAAGGAAAAAAAGATTTGGGTATTATCAGCATAGCAGCAGTATGAGCAACCAAGGGAAGAAATCAGATCATTTATTTATTTATTTATACTGGGGGGTTTTTATACCGTTGCACAGAAACAAATTCTTTCTCCACGGTTTACAGAATACATTTAAATTAAGAACATTAAGAAAGGAATAAAAATACATAATAAAATTTTCAAATATAAATAACTATAAAACTGCCTAAAGGTAAAAATTACATTATAACACATTAAAAACAAGCTGAAGATATTAGAAAAGTGTTAAGAATCTCGGCTGGTATCTCAAGCGTCAGTCTCGAATGCCTGTTGGAAAAGCCACATTTTTAGGTCTTTTTTAAATCTCTTCAAATTATGTTGCAATCTTAACTCTTGCGGCAATCTATTCCAAAGTCTTGGTCCTGCAATTGATATAGCACGGTCTCTAACTTCGTTCAAATGGGCGGACCTTACTGTAGGTATTGAAAGGAGGCCTTTATTGGCCGACCTCTGATCACATTGAGGTATATGCAGTCTTATGATGGAATTTAGGCAGAGGGTATAAACAGAGAAAAGCAAGGGGCCTGACACAGAGCCCTGCATAACCCAACATAAGAGAAGATTCAGGAAAAAAAAAAGAGATATTAACAAGAGTAGTTGGAGAAAGAGGAAGAAAACCAAGTGTGGACCAAGCCAGAGAAGCTTAAAGCCCAAAGAATAAAAAGAAGGCCAAGGTGGCCAATAATATCAAAAGTGACGAAGGACAAGGATAGATGAGGACTGAGAAAGAGCAGGCAGAACAAATTCAGTAGAAGAAGAAGAAGGTCAAAACCCTAAATGAATGGAGTCTGTTGTATTGATGGACAAGAGGAACCGGACATTTTGTTTATAGACGACTCACTCAAGAAACAGAGAGGAAGGAAAGAAGAGAGACTTGAAATAGAAGAGGAATTTAGAGAAAGTTTCTTGAAAATTGGACAGATGGCAACAGATTTGAAAAGATCAGGTACCAACCACACCAAAAGAGAGAGATGAGCTAAAGAAAAGTGAAATGAGTGGAGAAATGAGTCCGTGATCTTAAGGACAGATGTCAAGATATGATCAGAATGTGAGATAAAAGCCTTATCAACATTAATAAGATCAACCATAAACTGGAGAGGCAGGAGAGATGGCAGATTCCAGAGAATGAGCTGATGGCAGAGGACAGGATGGCAGACAAAGGCACGACAGAGGAAACTTTTTCAAGGAAATAATGCAGGAACATGAAGAAAGGTAAGGATAATGGAATTTTGGGAGGATGAAAAAAATGGTTGCAATGTTGGCTGCCAGGGAAGAAAATCAGAGAATGGTAATTCTTCTGTTTGCAATAATCAAGCCAGAAACAAAATAGAGAGAGGGAATCCAAAGCAGTTATAAGAATATCAGCAAAGTGTTATCGATTATATACATCAATGTTCACAGATGCTGAATGCATGAGGTGAGGGACAGTAGGAGTGTTCAGTGTTTTCTAGCACTCCCCAGTGGAAGGTGTCTAGCAGGGAGTGTGTGCTTTCAAAAAAGTCATGAGCCCACCTTGGTTCATGTTGTTTTGTCTAGTCTTCCCTCCTGGGGAGGTTGCAGAGGCTTAGGTCAAAGCCCTCAGGCCTACCAGAAGAAGGGAGATCTCTTGGGGTCCAAGGTGGATCCTGAGATTGAGAGAACCAAAAGAAGAAAAGAGTAGAGAAAAGGGAATTACCATATTTTTCGCTCCATAAGACGCACTTTGTTTTCCTCAAAAGTGGGGGGAAATGACTGTGCGTCTTATGGAGTGAATATTAAAAAAAAAAAACTAACTACAACCAATGTTTTGGTTTTTTTTTGTCCCCATTCCAACCCTTTAAATTTAATTAAGTACAGTCTCCCACCCTCCTGACCCCCCCCCCCCCCCCAAGACTTGCCAAAAGTCCCTGGTGATCCAGCGGGGGTCTCCTGCACTCGGGCCGTCGGCTGCCAGTATTCAAAATGGCACCGATAGCCTTTGCCCTTACTATGTCACAGGGGCTACCGGTGCCATTGGTCGGCCCCTGTCACATGGTAGGAGCAATGGACGGCCGGAGCCATCTTGTGCTCCTACCATGTCACAGGGGCCGACCAATGGCACCGGTAGCCCCTGTGACATAGTAAGGGCAAAAGCTATCGGCACCATTTTGAATACTGGCATCCGATGGCCCAAGTGCAGGAGATCGCTCCGGACCCCCGCTGGACCACCAGGGACCTTTGGCAAGTCTTGGGGGGTCAGGAGGGTGGGGGGTTGTAGTTAATTAAATTTAAAGGGTTGGAATGGGGAATGGGGACAAAAAAAACCATTTTATGTCCTACCCTAATTTGCTCCATAAGACGCACAGACGCCCGGGAACAGAGCCGGTTTAGCACACCATTTTTTTTTTAAATTTTCCCACTCTGAATCCTAGGTGCATCTTATGGTCAGGTGCGCCTTATGGAGTGAAAAATATGGTAGTCCCATATGCCATTTCACTGAAAACTTGCCTTGAATGTCTGAAAGTAGATTTCTGGTTGGAGTCAAAATAAGAACTGCTAGACTGGAAGTATTTACTTCTGAGTTGCTGCTCAACAGAGTATTAGCAAGAGCTCAGAAGAATGTTCCAGTTCAGCTACTGGACCACAAAGTCAGCACACCAGAAAGCAGGTACCAATAAGGGGAAAGTCCAGGGAGGATCCCACTCCAAAGAGTGCCTTCCTGTGTGTTTTTACTGGAAGGTAGCAGAAGACCTCCCAGAACCTAAGGGCCTTGAAAAACTTTACCTTTCCTCCTTATTAGGAAATAAATGTTGGGGCTGTGGACTCTTGGACCAAGATGGAATTGGATCAACCTTCAGGATGGAGTCCTGCAAGTCCCCATCATCGGCTGGTGGAGTTGGATGAGGCAGAGGCCCAACTGGAGCTTTGCCTATACCAGCCTGCATTTCCCTAGGTTGAGCCTTCGAGTGCCAGAGCCAGCAGATCTTAGGTGTGGACCTCTGCCAAAGAACCGAAGATCTGTGGATATGACTAGGATCAGTCAGAGGCAGGCTAGGGTCAGGGCAGGTGGCAGTCAAGAAAAGTTCGGTGGTCAGGTAGTCATCAATGGCAAGTGGAAATCAAGAGAAATCTAGGAAGCAAACCGAGATCAAAGCCAAGGATTTGTCCAAGGGAAAATGGGATGGAAGGGCTGGCAGGAGGGTTGAGGAGCAAGACAGAAGGCAAGGCACACTGAAGGTAGAAGAACTGAAGACTGACCATAAGGCCTGATGAACAAGACGAAGACCAGAAGAACTGAAGGTCAGGACAGGAACTGAAGACAGGAATGCTAAGAGGATGCTGAAGCAACTCATGCTACAGTGGCTGTTGGAGATCTGTTGCTGAGGCTCTGGAACAGAGGCAAGAAAGGCCTTTTATAGGTCTTAGCATCAGATGTCATCTTCAGGGTCTGCAGGGCTTTTCACCTCATGGCCCCTTTAAGACCTGGGGAAGGCCGCGCGTGCCTAGGGAGGGCGCACCGCTCAAGAGGCATCAGTCGCGTCTCACTGCGGAGAAGGGCGGCTGGCCTGGGGGAAATCAGCGGCATCATCCTGCCACTTGTGCTGACAGCACCCTGCCACTACTCGGGCCGGGATGGAGGTAAGAACGGTGGACCATGGGGCAGCCGGTGGACTGCTGATAACAACAATAGCCCGGGAGCATCTGTCACAATTTTGCTCCAGCACTCTTAAGTGAACACCTGCATCAGGCTAGCCGATGGGAGAAGAGCTACACAAGATTAAAAGGTTCCCTTGATGCCCTCCAGCGGGATTCAGCATATTAAAGGGAGGAATTAAGCCAAGACTGGAGCTTCAGTTGGAATGGCTACATTTCTTCTCTTTTTACTGCTCTCTAACTTCAACTGTACCGTATTCATACGGTTTGCTCATATCTGGCCTTTGAGACTTGTCATCATTTTCTCCACCCTGGTATCTTCAGCACCACTCTCCATTAACTTCAGTTCCTCCTTCGCCCTGGCACTCGCTCCCTCATCCCTCCTTTCTTGATCTCTCTTTCTATGCAATCTTCAAACTTCTGCTTTTCACCTTCACATGTATGCATGGGCTGGCCCCATCTTATCTCTCTAATTTTAACCCCGCTCCCAGTCGCATACCTTCCTCTGTTCCTGTGTCTTTTCTCAGCCCTCTGTGGAATAAATTCCCCTTTGAGTCATAGGGCACATTACTGTGTTTTTTCAGGTCCCCCTTGAAATTATATTTGTTCAATCGAACATTTTTAGATGCCTGATTTTCCTCCATCTCACTTGGCTTTACAATGTTATCACTTCTGTTTAAACGTTATTGTTGTAAGGCACCCAGGGAGAAAATGAAATATTCTTATTAAAAAATCATTGAATTCATTGGAGCCTATTTACTAAACTTAGTTTAATGTGTGGTATCGGACATTGTCACCTCACCTTTAAGTGCTCTATTTACTGAGGGGGGTGGGTGGGAATTGTCAGACTGCAGGATCCCGGGGAATTTCACTATCCACAGACCTTGTGCACCAGTTTTCAAAGTGAGAGTTGCATGAGTCCTTTCGCTTTGAAAAACAGCCTAAAGTAAAAAGTTCACAGGCCCTTGCGTCTCCTTTTCCCGTGGACACTTTTCCTGACTAAAACGGGGCCTGTACTTGGGAAACTGCAAACGTTCTGTGAATTCTTTTGACTGTCCCTCTACCTAACCCTACCCGGAGCCACCTCCACTAGAAAGCGGCTTAAAGTGCATGCAACTACCCTCATAAAACCCTTTTTACCATGGAAATTGCTTCGAAAATTGCCCCCTCGCCAAGGCTGGGCATCCTTTAATGACCACTGCACTATAGCACCACAATAACGCATAATAGAAATGGGCGTTACTGCAGGCTTTTAATTTAAAAAACTTTAACTACACCTCAGTGGGGAGGGGTCAAACTTTCATGTTAATGATGACACTGACATGGATTTTTGCAGTAACACAAACCGCATCGAATTTAGAAGACCTGAATAGTATAATTTTGTGTATTAATCGTCTCGTTAAAATTATAAATCCACATTAATGCTAAACTATCTGTGTTAATTTGGGCTGAGCTCCTCCAGAGCCTTCAGCTATAATGGAAGACAGTATTTCTTGCACCTGTTAGTGCATACAGATATCTATGGTGTTTGATTTACTACAAAAACAGACCATGGTACAATAATTGTCCTTATTCAGTCTCACAGTCAATGAAAATATGCTGTTTGTCACTTCAGAAATGTTCACATAAGAGTCAGGAATGCACTAAGACCAGCCATTGATATCAGATATAAATTAAATTGTCTCAAACTAACTATGGATGTTTGCAAATGTTGCTTGAGTTGTTTGACTACTCACCAAACCCTTTCTGCTAAATCCACAGAGATGGCTTGTGAAAGTCAAGTATTGCTCTCCAGAGTCATGACATCATCAGACAATGGGAACTGTCTGATGATGTCATGGCACGGACATTCCATTGCCACTCAGCAGTAACCAAGATGGCCAAATAGTGATTTCAGCCGGAACATGGAACAGCTTTTATATTTCTAATTAATTTGTGCTGAACATGTTTTCTGTACCTACAGAAAACTTGGATATTGCAAACATTCCCATTTGTTCAGTATCTTTAGACTCAAACCTTTTTCTTAAAGTTACGATTTTCCATGGGAATATTATAAAAATATTATAAAATCCACTTTGCACGGTTCAAGACACTGAAATGTAATACTTTCATTTTTGTACTTTGATTCAAGGGGAAAAAAAAAAAAAAACTTTGAAAGATTTGCCCTAAGATACAAATCTTAAAGAGCCTCTGAGAGACTGAGGAGAAATTTTTTTTTTAATGTAGGTTTCCTGTTGAAAACTCTTTCCATGTGGACCTATTGAGAAAACAAAGACACATTTATTTCCCTTTCTTTTTAGTCAGGCCAACTAGGTGCTCACCGCTCAGACGGAAGAACAGAGAGTAACACACAGGTCAGGTTGCATTGCTAATCATTTGCAGGCCATTCCTTGTATGTTTTTGAACCCAAGAGCATTACAGAGTCTGAGCTTCACAGCCTGTTTGCAGTTAGCGTGCTAGTTTGGCTTTTGCTTTTCTGAAACAGCAGCTTTCCAAGTAGAAAGCAACAATTTCAGGCTAATGGGATTTGACTGCCCTGGCAAACACGAAGATGGTTGAACTCAGTCAACGTGAGTTTCCTCATCAGCCTGAGAGCCATGCAACGTTTTAACTCAATTATTTTTTATTTCTACAGCATCATCATGTGACCATGTGTCAAACCCTTTCCATACTCAGCACTTTGTGTGGCACTAAGAAATGGCACATGGTGAGCTTTAGCAGTGCCTGAGGACATCACAATGTGCCACACTCTCCCTGCACGTTCATTAGAGATCATTTATAATGCAGGAATAACAAAGATTTAAATTATTTTTAACTTTAAAAACAAAACATGCATTGGATGTTTTTCCGAGTATACCATCATACGTCTGGTGTGCATCAAAGAATTTCCACAAACTCCCAAAGTGCTGTAGATATTTGACCTTTGTGCTTGTAATGTCCCTCATGGCTAGAGCAAGTGTCAAAATCCATTAACACCTACCCCAGAGTGGGTTATTGATTATCTGTAGATGTAATGCTTTCAAAAAGTCAGTTTTACTGTGGTGTGAACCACAATAATGCAATTACTTAGGTTAGTTGAAAAGCATAAGAACATAAGACGTGCTATGCTAGGTCAAAGCAAAGGTCCATCAAGCCCACCATCTCGTCTCTGACAGTGGCTAACCTGGGTCACAAGTACCCAGCAGATCTCAAAGAGTAGAACCATTTTTAATTGATTTGATTATGTTACGTCGTTTAAGAAATGAAATGCAATAATAATCATTTCTTGTTGCTCACTTCCCAGCTAATAATGGTTTATGCAGTTTTCCTCCAGGAACTCTCAAAATACCTTTCACACCCAGCTATGCTAGATGCCTTGACCGCTTCCTCCAACAGCAAATTCCACAGTTTGTGTATTGAGTGAAAAAAAATCACTTTTTCCCAATTTGCTTTAAATCTGATACCTCCTAGTTTCATGACGTGCCCCCACCCCCCAGATTTAGTGCTTTTTGAAGGGTAAATGGCGATTCCCTATTTACCCGTTCCACCCCACTCATGATTTTATAAACCTTGGTTATTGCTTTTCCAAGCCCCACATGTACAGCCTTTCTTCATAGGGGACTCATTCCATCCCCTTTATCATTTCTCTTTCCCTTCTTTGGATCTTTTCTAGTTCTACTATATCTTTCTTCAGGATGGAGCAACCAGAACTGCATAAATACACAAGGTACGATTGATCATAGGACCATATAGAAACAATATGATTTTCCTTGCGTGTAGCAGATGGACTCAGGACCAATGGGTATAGTGTACTCCTGATAGCAGTTGGAGACGGATCAGATTTCAATCTGATGTCAGCCCTAGTACATATACCCCTTCAGGAAGTGCAGCTGTTCAGTATTTTCCGTTTCCATAGCAGATATTTATTTATTTGTGTTTATTTATTTATTTTATTTGTGTGTTTATAGGGACTACCTGCACGCTCTCACAGTGTTAGAGCAAAATTTAACGGAGAAAAACCCAAAATAAGAAGAAAACTTACCTCAACAGCGAGCCTCGCTCTCCTGCGGTGACACCCTCGGGTCCCACCCCCAGTTGAGAATTCCCGAGGTGATTTCCGTGATCCCTCGGAGGTGAGCCTCAGTTTGGCGGCCAACCTTCGGCAGGGACTAGCCCCCGATTTCGGGCGCAGCTGAGAGGCAGCGGGTGCAACCTGAAGCGCGGCGGTGAAGGTATTTGCCCTCTCCCCCCGCAGCCGGAGACCGCCCGGAATAAAACTGGGAAGCGCCGACAAGGTAAGGTAGAAATCTTGTTTAAAGACTCCGGTCTCCAAAGCTCGAGGAGTCGCACAGGTCGCCGGCCGGGACCAGTGCCACCGTTGATCCGCCCTAGCAGGGCTAGATCAAGGTTAGATCCAAGGGCTCTCCCACGTGGAGACCCTCTGAGGTGGTCGCCATATTGCCTGCGTGGTCGCCGTTGCCATTTTGGCCCTGTTCGCCACCCTGTCCGCCATCTCGATCAGTGCACATAAGGCGCACATTCCTTGTGTGCACAACTTTACACGCTCAAGTACACCGTACGCACAGGTTACGCGCGCAACTCGTGCTTATTGGGCTGGGTGCATAACTGCAACTTGTGCGCACACCAGCGAGCACATTCTAGGCGCACATCCATCCACGTGCATATATTCGATGCACCAGAGCGCATAATAAATTCTACGCTATATCCATGGCACCGCCAGAAAAGGAGCTCAAGGTTCAGAGCCTCTGCCCAGCATGCCACATCAGAGCCGCACAACATGAAGAGGCCAATGCCCTGTGTATCCAGTGCGAGGAGGCCCTAGGGGATCAAGCCCAGGGCCAGTCCCATCTGGGCCTGAGTGCTAGCTCCTCATTAAGTACTCAGGACCTAGCAATTCGCAGCGGGACAGCCCCTCAAACGGGGCCCCCCAGGGACACAGCGCCCCCTAGCTTGGACCCAGCGTCTTATCTCCTGGGTGGAATTTTTCAAAGGCCTGCACACCTTTGTTCACATGCAGACGGAGCCTCCGATATCACGGCCACAGCCTTCACCAGAGGACCTCTACACTCCGGGCCCCTCTAGGCCCAGGGAAGTGAATCCACCACCCGGAAGTCCCACGTACGGGGACATGGACATCTCGGAGGAGGAATCAGAGCCCCTGGAGGAGGGGGAACTCCCACCGTGGACAGAGCCTCACCGGACCATGAGACACTTCTTCACCAAGGACGAGCTTCCAGACCTGGTCACACGCAGCCTGAAGGAGCTTGCTATCCCGGGCACAAGTGCCTCGAGGGAGCCTAAGACGAATCCCCTGCTAAAGTGACTCCGTCAGACCTCCCGCCATTTCCCTCTGTTACAAGCCGTCTAACAGTTAATTGACCTGGAATGGATTGCACCAGAGTCTTCGTTCAAAGGGGCATGGGCTATGGCAGCCATGAATCCTCTGGACCCGGCGGCCAAAGACCTTCTGACATGCCCAAAGGTGGATGCCATGGTCTGTGCAGTCTCGAAGCGCACTACTATCCCAGTGGAGGGAGGCGCAGCACTCAAAGATGTCCAAGACAGACGTCTGGAATCCATCCTTAAACAGTTCTTTGACGTCGCCGCAATGATACTGCTGGCTCCATGGGGAAGCCATGGAGCCAGCAGTATCATTCCTCGCTGTTGCTGCTTCCGACCTGGTGCGCACCGCAGCTAGAGGAGTGTCATCAGCTGTGGCAGCCAGGAGGCAACTCTGGCTCCAAAGCTGGTCGGCCGATGCATCCTCCAAAACAAGACTCACAAGGATGCCCTTCAAGGGATCCTTCCTGTTCAGCAGCAAACTAGAGAAACTGGCTGACAAATGGGACGAGTCCCCACTGCCGTGGCTACTGGAGGACAGGAATAAGAGAAACCAGCGACCCTTCCCCCGATCATCCAGGGGCAGAGGTTCACAGCGCTTCAATCCATACAGAAACACTTATCAAGCGCCTCGTCCCAAAGGCAGGAACCAGTCCTTTCGGAACAGGCACAACAAAAGGGGAACCAGTTTGGGTCCAGGCCCCAGCCGCACCCCACAATGAGAATCAGCCGACCCGTCCAAAGGAAGAAGCCATAGGGGGCAGACTTGCCCTATTCTACCAAAGATAGGTCGAGATAACTTCGGACAAGTGGGTCCTAACCATCATTCGAAAGGGGTACTACCTGGATTTCCTCCGAACCCCTCCAGACAAGTTTGTGGAATCCCCCTGCCATGACCCCTACAAGAGGGTGGCAGTGGAGGCTACGCTGAGCAGATTACTTGCCCTAGAGGCCATAACCCCAGTACCTCCACAACAAATAAATACTGGCCATTATTCCATTTATTTTATCGTCCCCAAGAAAGAGGGTACATTCAGGCCCATCCTGGACCTCAAGTCTGTCAACCGTCACCTGCGGAATCCCCGCTTCCGCATGGAAACTCTACGCTCTGTAATAAGGGCGATACAACATGGAGAGTTTCTCACATCCCTGGATCTATTGGAAGCATACCTACACATTCCGATTCATCAAGATCATCAGTGCTTCCTACGCTTCAAAATCCTGGACCGTCACTACCAGTTCCGAGCGCTACCCTTCGGGCTAGCCTCAGCACCCCGGACGTTCACCAAGATCATAGTGGTGGTGGCGGCAACACTGAGGAAGGAAGGGATCCTCGTACACCCTTACCTAGACGATTGGCTGATCAGGGTGAAATCCCCAGAGGAAAGTACCAGGCAACCAACAGAGTCAAACCTCTACTGGAGAGCCTCGGATGGGTGGTCAACACAAACAAGAGCTATCTGCAGCCCTCACAGTCTCTAGAATACTTAGGAGTCCGCTTTGACACCAAGGAAGACAAGGTCATCCTAACACCGACAAGGAGATCAAAACTGAGAAACCAGTTGCAAATCCTGCTGAGCGAACCTTGCCCCACACCTTGGGATTACCTATAAGTCCTCGGGCTCATGGCATCCACTCTAGAGGTAGTACCATGGGCACAAGCTCATTTGAGACTCCTACAGCGCTCTCTCTCCTATCGCGATGGAATCCACTGTCTCAGAACTACACCGTACGTCTACAGCTCCCGGGCAGAGTTCAGACCCAACTACGATGGTGGCTACAAGACGACCACCTGAGCCAGGGAACAAGACTATCCTCACCGACCTGGATCCTGCTCACCACGGATGCCAGCCTATGAGGATGGGGCGCACACTGCGAAGAGCTAACCGCTCAAGGGCAGTGGAACGCAGAAGAGTCAGGATGGAACATCAATCGCTTAGAAGCCCGGGAAGTCAGATTAGCCTGCTTACGGTTCGGTCACAGACTCCGAAACAAAGTGGTCAGAGTTATGTCGGACAACGCCACAACAGTGGCCTACATCAACTGTCAGGGAGGAACCAGAAGCCAACAGGTGTCTCTGGAAATAGACCCCCTAATGTCGTGGGCGGAAGGGAACCTCCAAGAGATCTTGGCCATCCACATCACCGGGAAAAACAACATTGCAGCAGACTACCTCAGCAGAGAAAGTCTAGACCCAGGAGAATGGAAGCTATCAACTACAGCGTTCCAACTGATAGTGAACCGTTGGGGAACACCAACCATGGACCTTCTGGCAAACCGATCCAACGCCCAAGTGCCCAGTTACTTCATTCACAGGCGGGAACCTCAGTCCCAGGGGATCGACACCCTGGTGCAGACCTGGCCACAGGAGTCTCTGTTGTACGCCTTCCCGCCGTGGCCCCTATTAGGCGCCATCATTCACAAGATTGGACTACAAAGGGGACTTGGACTTCTTGTGGCCCTAGACTGGCCAAGAAGACCGTGGTACGCAGACATGCGAAGACTACTGACAGGGACTCCCCTGCCACTACCTCCACACAGAGACCTGCTCCAGCAAGGGCCGATCCTCCACGAGGATCCAGCTCGGTTCTCTCTTACGGTCTGCCCATTGAGAGGGCTCGCCTGAGAAAGAGCGGATACTTGGGGGCTGTAATTGACACCCTACTCCGAGCACGCAAGTTCTCTACATCTCTAACATACATAAGGATTTGGAGAATATTCGAAACCTGGTGCGAGGACCACAACATCATTCCACGCTCAGTCAAAATTCCTCCTATCTTGGAATTCCTACAGAACGGCCTACAGAAGGGATTGTCCCTCAATTCCATCAAGGTACAGGTGGCCACATTGTCATGCTACGGATCCAAACGCGAGGGTGACACCATAGCCTCTCACCCGGATGTTTCACGCTTCCTGAAAGGAGTCAAGCACATCCGACCCCCTCTAAAGTGGCCGGTACCTCTTTGGAACCTCAACCTGGTCCTGGATTTCTTAGCAGGAGCCTCTTTCAGACCTCTCCGCGGCCTGTTTCTCCGACTACTAACATTGAAGACAGCCTTCCTGCTGGCAGTTTGTTCAGCCCGTCGTATATCCGAGCTACAAGCACTATCCTGCCAGGAGCCATTCCTCAGACTCACCCCGAGAACCATCCAGTTACGCACAGTTCCGTCGTTCCTCCCCAAAGTGGTGTCCCACTTCCATATCAACCAAACCATCTCGCTACCATCTCCAGATGAACATAAGAATTCGGAAGAGGCTCGAAGTCTATGCCACTTCAACATCGGCAGACTCCTATCCAGATACCTGGAAATGTCGGATCCCTTGCGAAAAACGGACCACCTATTCGTCCTTCACAGCGGGAAGAGGCAAGGGGAAGCGGCCTCGCGAGCAACCATAGCCCGCTGGATCAAAGAAGTCATCAAGGCGGCCTACGTAGAAGCAGGCAAGCTGCCGCCGCTACAAGTCAAGGCCCATTCTACTAGAGCCCAGGCAGTGTCCTGGGCAGAAACCAAGATGTTGTCACCCGCCGACATTTGCAGGGCGGGTGACAACAGGTTTTACCGCCTGAATGTTCAGGCTCGGTTGGTTGCATTTGCAAGGGCAGTACTAAGTGGGTCACAGACAGCCTCCCACCCAGTTTGGGAGTAGCTTTTATACATCCCATTGGTCCTGAGTCCATCTGCTACACGCTAGGAAATGGAGAAATTACTTACCTGATAATTTTGTTTTCCTTAGTATAGACAGATGGACTCAGCATCCCACCCACGGTTGCCGTTACTCATGGAATGCTGGAGTGACTCAAGGGTAAGCTATGCTTTCCTTCAACTAGGTCACCCATCCTACCAGGTGTCGACGTTTTCCGGTTGAGGGCACTGGCGGTCTCCAGCTATAGCCAATTCAACCAGCTCAGGTTTATCAAGTTAATCAAGTTCTTCAAGTTATGAAGTTATACAAGTCATTCAAATTAGTCAGTCACACATATATCCACAATGCTTTTCGAGGAGAATACTGAAGAGCTGCACTTCCTGCAGGAGTATATGTACTAGGGCTGACATCAGATTGAAATCTGATCCATCTCCAACTGCTATCAGGAGTACACTATACCCATTGGTCCTGAGACCATCTGTCTACACTAAGGAAAACAAAATTATCAGGTAAGTAATTTCTCCAATTCACAGTGTTATCCTCGATTCCTTTCCGAATAATTCTTAACATTCTAGTTTCTTTTTTGACTGCCACTGCATACCGAGCTGGGGATTTCAACTTATTGACCACAATGACTCCCAAGATTATTTTCCCGGGTGGTTTCTTCTATAATGGAACCTGGCATTGTGTATCCAAAGTTATAATTATTTTTCCCGGTGTGCATCATTTTGCCCTTATCTACCTTAAATTCAATCTGACATTTAGATGCCCAGTTCTCCAGACTTGCAGTAGTCCTTCTGCAGTTCCTCACAGTCTGCTTGTGTTTTAACAATTTTTATGTCATCTGCAAATTGGCTTACTTCTCTCTTTGCTCCCCTTTTCCAGATTGTTAATGAATAAGTTAAACAACACTGGTTCCAATACAAATCCCTGGGGCACTTCACTATTTACTTTCTCCATTGGAAAAACTGACCACTTAATCCTGCTCTTTGTCAGGAAGTATTTCTTCACGGAGAGGGTGGTGGATGCCTGGAATGCCCTTCCAGAGGAAGTGGTGAAGACCAGAACTGTGAAGGACTTCAAAGGGGTGTGGGATAAACACTGTGGATCCATAAAGTCTAGAGGACATGAATGAAGAGTGGGTGGCTCGTGGGAATGATGGCTACTACCTGGAGATAATACCCTTATTCAATAAACATACACACGGTTAATGCGACTCGAACATTGCTCTAAGCTTCAATGGCAAGAGAAAATGTGGAAAAAAGGATTTGCATTCACAAAAAAGCAGGGGGTAGCTTGCTTGTTACGGCGGTTACTACCCCAAACTAAATAAGCCTGATACTTCACTTTCAATGCATATCCAGCATAGCTCTCTGCTTCAACTGCAGGGGAGAAAGACTGATACTTCACCCATATCCAGCATAGCTCTCTGCTTCAACTGCAGGGGAGAAAGTCTGATACTTCACGCATATCCAGCATAGCTCTCTGCTTCATCGGCAGGGGAGAAAGTCTGATACTTCACTTTCAATGCATATCCAGCATAACTCTCTGCTTCAGCGGCAGGAGGGAATGAAGAAAAGTGGATCTATATACAGACAAGGACTGAATTACATAGTCTGGGTAAACAAATAAGCATGGGTGTAGCTTGCTTATTGCGGCGGTTACTACCCCTAACTAATTAAGCTTGATATTTCACTTAGATGCAGTTCCAACACTGCTCTCTACATTAATAGTGGGGGTGGAAGAGAAATAGAACCAAAAGGTTACTAAGAGCCAAGAGTAACAGATAAGTATGAGGAAAAAAAAAAAGTGCGAAGCTTGCTGGGCAGACTGGATGGGCCGTTTGGTCTTCATCTGCCGTCATTTCTATGTTTCTATGTTTCCTTTAAACCAATCCACAGTAAGACATTGCCTCCATCCCATGACTTTCTGAAAATCCAAATACTCTATATCAGTCGTCTCATCTTTATCCACAAGCTTATTTACACCTTCAAAGATTTCTAATAGGTTAATACGCATGGCAAAATAATATCAAAAGGCATCAAGAATATGCTATGTTATGTGAGATGTAGTTCAGAAGGTCTTCTGTTTTATAAGAAATATTAATGCAGTTATGGGATTCTAATACACAAAATCCGTTTGGAAAGCAAGATAGGAAGATTCTTCTAGCATGCTCCCAGCATATTAAGGGCATGCTAGCAACCAACTACCAATCACCAAGCAAAGAGCATAACAGAGCAAGAAACATGCTAAGAGCATGTGAACAATGGTTATCCAGCATACAGTCTTTTATTTGTACAACTGTAAACTGTATACTCCTGCAAGCTTAGACTCTGACTGGCATTGGTACTCCTATGGACACTGACTAAGTTTAACATGCCCCTTCTTGCTTTTCCTGAGAGTCTCTTTCTTTACTGATTCTTATCACTCTCTGAGGCATTAATTCTCCAACTGATCTTAGTGAGGTCAACATTCAAAACTAAACATTTAAATGGATAACATGTGAGTCAGATGGATAACTTGTGAGTTATCCCTCTAAATGGCTTTGAATATTGATCTCCCTATATCTTAGCTAAGGGCCAAATTCATTAAGGCTTTTCTCCCATTTTGGGGCTGATGCTCAGCTGAGCACATTGTTTAACCCATGGTTGGATGCGCATCCAGCCCCCCACAAAACTAATAGCGTTCATCACATGCAAATGCTTGTTGTTGAGGCTTATTAGCTATTCTCCTCAGATCCAAACCAAATGTGCACCCGACCCACACATTTTTAGGCTCAAAAATGAACGCCTGCCAGGAGCAGAAGTTAACTTCTGAGCAACAGAAAATACTGCTTTTCTGTACATCCTCCAACTTAATATTGTGACGATATTAAGTCGGAGGAACCAAAAAGGTTTAAAAAAAAAGTGTGCCAGTGGTCAGGTTAGGAAAAGGGAAGCTCAATTAACGAGCGTCATTTTCCTGGCCCGCTGACAGCCACTTCTCATGGGCGCCCGCTGACGAGGAGGGGCTAGGGGGCACTCATTTGTCCCTAGCACCACCTTGGTAATGCAACCCCTCATTTAAATATTCAATCTCGGGCCCAGGAGAGGGGGGCTGGACGTGCGTTAGGAAAGCAGGCGCTCGACACTGAGCGCCCGTTTCCTGTGCTGATTTTCTTGCATCGACCCCTTTGTGTCTAGGGGAAAACCCCTTAGTGAATCAGGTACTAAGTAGGATAGGCGGATAAGTGTAAAAACGCTACTTATCTGGCTGTGTTCCACATTACATGCCACGTATCTTTTAGATATGCTCACACGATATAAAAAGCATGAGCATGCAAGTCCATACCCAGTATCCGTATATGTGGGCGCTCACATGCTTGTTTTAGTTACCCTATAAGTTTCTGCATTGCATTAGACTTTGAAAAAGAAATTGTGATTTACATATTATTCTTACTAATTAAAATCTGAAGTTAAATAAATGGGAATGATCCTGTACTTTCAAGTTATTAAAATGCATTACGACATATAATTGACATGAAACCACATTTCCGTAACTATTTATTCTCTAGTATCTTTAAATGGCCTCCACACCCATCCAACATATGAGATTTTAACTTCTATCCCTCCTCTTTCTCTCTTTAGCTATTTTAGAGATAAGTCATTTTGTAAATCTGATGCCAAATGGCATGTTGGTCTTCAATTTGCCAAATTAACGAGATTTGTATCTTTGTCATGTTTTCTCGGCCCTTTACTTGACACAATCTTAGTCATGTTGTCCCCTACTAACACTGCTGCTAACTGTTATTTTCTCCTGTAGTCAAGTTTCACTGCAATTCCTTGAAATGACAATTGTTCCTATCACAGACATAAACATAATCGTATAGACAGAGTGCATTTGGCTGATATTTTGGAGCTGTTTTCTCATTCCCCATCAAAGAGCTGAACATAAAAAAATGTAGTAGCCAAGATCCGGAAAACCCTCTTCCTGGTTTATATTTAGAAGTCCTATAAACCCCTGTTGGTGGCATCTCGAATTCTAGGTTTGGGAACATGCGATCCTGTGAATGGG
Organism: Rhinatrema bivittatum; assembly: GCF_901001135.1. Taxonomy (NCBI): domain Eukaryota; kingdom Metazoa; phylum Chordata; class Amphibia; order Gymnophiona; family Rhinatrematidae; genus Rhinatrema; species Rhinatrema bivittatum. Next base: position 49,896,181 of record NC_042615.1, read on the forward strand.
ACTATCCTCTCAGAGTAAACAAGCTAGGGGACAGGTTATGAGAAAGCAAGGTCCTTGTCATACACTTCTGATTTAATGACTTGTGATTTCGAGACAGGAAGTTATTGAAACGTCAAGCTTAAATTCAGCATTTTTGGCTGAGTTTTAAAGGTCATCTGTAGAAGATGGGATATTGTATAGTATACTTTTCGTGTCTGGATTTCTCCTCAATTTCATGAGGAGACCACCATTTCGAACTGCACTTACTGCATGCAGTAGATATCTCCACTTCCAAATCAGCTGGCTAGCCCTGAAATGGACAGAAAGTTGACAGGAAATTAAGAACTGAAGCCATCTATGAGCCACAGGCTTTTTGGCACCCTAATCCAAAAACAATGCAATGGGTAGACAAGCTCAGATTTAGAATAGATATCCCCTTGCATGTGGTTATAATTTCTTTCCCCTAGATTTCCATTCTCTGCTTGTTTGCCAGCCCATTTGTTAAAGATAATAAGCACATATTGAATTTATGTGTTTGCTGTTGACTCTGCTCAAGTTTGACAATAAATTTGTTCTAAGGGAAACCATATAAGGCTATGGGCCTTGTGGTTGCATCCATTCTGTGTTTTTAACGCTGGCATCTTAGGATTCTGGCCCGTAGCTGCTTATCTGATTGAGGTAAAAGTGCAGCATTGAGTGGGTTGAGCAGTAACTTACACAGCGAAGCACAGAAAACAGCAGGACCACCCCAAGAGAGAAATAAAAATGTGTCCCCGCTCAGTCACCGAAATCACAGTGAGAATTAACCCTCAAAAAAAGTCACAAGGGGAGGGGGGGAAGAATTTCAGCCATTGCTCAATGGTGACCCCTAGTGGCTGGACTCGGGGCCCACATTAGCTAAGGTTCTGGAAGACACCTCGATTTATGGTCCCTGGCTAATGGCTGACACTGCTGGGCTAAAGGAAATATACAAACAAGGGGGAAAAATCCCCGAGTAGTTATAAATGACGAGTCACGGTGCCATAGTCCTAAAGAAACAAATTCTGACCGAGAAACAAGAGGAAACTGCCAAGTAAGAAATATAAAATAATTAACCCCAAAATTTCTGATGTTGCTCATAAGGGTCTTTTCCCCCCTCTTTTTTCAGTTTTATAGAGATGCTAAGGACTGGTGGCTGTTTGGCTTCTATTTCTGTGTCCCTCTGATCTGCACTGCAATCTTTTACGCCCTAATGACCAGTGAGATGCTGAACATGAGAGAGGGGAGTTTGAGAATAGCTCTCAGTGAACATTTGAAGCAGGTAAGTCATGTATAAAGATCGCCACGACGTTGTGCATGATCCATGAGGTTAATTAACCAGACCCCAGCAATAGACAGCAAAAGAAGGGGCAACGGTGCAGGCTGATTTCTGACTACCATGTTCTTGGGATGGTGGGAGGTGAGAGAACCAGAAAGGAGGTAGCAGTGTGGTAAGGACAAGAGAGTAAGATAGCTGGAGATCAGTGAGGGGGAGATGGAGGTCTAAGAGGGGGCAATGGGGGATGGAGATGGGGGAAGTGAATAGCAGGGGCAGAGAGAATTGGAGGGAGAGGAGTTAGGGTGAAATCAAGCTACGAGTGAATAGAGAGGCAGAGAAATTAGATGAAAGGAACAGATCAATGTAGGGCAGGAGGAGAAGCAAGCAGGAGAAGAGAAGAAAATGAAAAGGAGACGCTTTGTGGTCCCTTATTCTGTATTTGGGGAGGGTCTGTCTGTGTCCTGTGCATGTAAATGAGATGTGGTATTCTGCTAGTGTGTTGTTTCTGCATAGGAATCAGCGGCAGTCTAGCTTGTTCTGTTCTCCCAATTGGAGGTGTATTGGTGTTTAGGGTCCAGCATAATATTTGTCAATATGTTTTTTTTGCAGCATTTGGTGATATTTCCAAAGTTCCCAGTAGTGGAGATTTTGTTACTTAGGTGACACCAAAATTTGTATATTCTGTACATTGTGCTTCACCTGTGAAAGTATAATTGTGCATTTCCACTCTGGTAGATGTTTTATAGATCAATAAAAAAAAGTTTAAATTCTGAATTCCATATTAATGTACATTTAGGGGCGGATTTTAAAAGGCGCGCGAATAGCCTACTTTTGTTTGCGCTCCAGGCGCAAACAAAAGTACGCTGGATTTTAGTAGATACGCGTGGAGCCGCGCGTATCTGCTAAAAACCTGGATCGGCGCGCGCAAGGCTATGGATTTTGTATAGCCGGCGCACGCCGAGCCGCGCAGCCTACCCCCGTTCCCTCCAAGGCCGCTCCGAAATCGGAGCGGCCTTGGAGGGAATCCTCTAACGCCCTCCCCTCACCTTCCCCTCCCTTCCTCTACCTAACCCACCCCCCCCGGCCCTGTCTACACCCCCCCTTACCTTTCTCCGGGGATTTACGCCTCCCGGAGGGAGAAGTAAATCCCCGCGCGCGAGCGGGCCTCCTGCGCGCCGGGCCGCGACCTGGGGGCGGGTACGGAGGGCGTGGCCACGCCCCCGGACCGCCCCGGGCCGTAGCCACGCCCCCGTACCCGCCCCCAAAACGCTGCCGACACGCCCCCAAAACGCCGCGACGACCGGGCCCGCCCCCCCGACACGCCCCCCTCGGAGAACCCCGGGACTTACGCGAGTCCCGGGGCTCTGCGCTCGCCGGGAGGCCTATGTAAAATAGGCTTCCCGGCGCGCAGGGCCCTGCTCGCGTAAATCCGCCCGGTTTTGGGCGGATTTACGCGAGCAGGGCTCTGAAAATCCGCCCCTTACTGTATTTCTGTTATGTAAAATGTATGAAATAAAAAAAAGTTGTGGATAGGAGGAAGGTGTATTTTTCTTTTTAATTCAGGGTGAGGATAAGTGAATTTGTCTATGCCCTTCAGTAAGTCCAGTCTACCCCACCCCAGTCTGATGACTGGGTGCAGAGGATGCCTACACGGAGGAGCCGCCATCTCCCCACACTTGCATGCCACCTCCATACAGGCCTCTAGTCTCTCGGTTTTATTTACTTATCATGTTATGTACATGCCGTGTACAGGATGAGGGCGCATCTTTTCACTTGGCCTCTGCTCTGGGAAACGCCACCGCCTGGTAATAAGCAAGAAGGATTGGACCTGTTCTGTGGGATCCTACTGGTTATCTGTGACCTGGATTGGCAGGGTTCAGAGACAGGATGCTGGACTTGGACCTTTGGTCTGACCCACTGTGTATGTGTCCGTCCCTAATAACCTTTCTATTTGGTGTGCTATCCACCCCACACTTTCAGGACACGTCAGGGGGGTGCAAGAAGATTCTGAGAGGGGAAATTGCAGGGGGAGGGGGGAATCCATATATATTCACAAATAGGCATGATGTCCATAAGTATTTGCTGCTTGCAGCGTACACGTTTTCATTAAAACGTAGCACTTTAAGGAATTGCGGTGAAGCAGAACCTCCTTAGGCAGATTCTTCCTGTATTAAAAATATGCAGAACTGGAAATGTTCCATGCAAGACTTTTTGCGCAGCTCTCTTTTCTCCTAGGATAAGCAGGCTGTTAGTCCTCACACATGGGTGACATCATCAGATGGAGCCCGGCACGGAAAACGTCTGTCAAAGTTTCTAGAACTTCCGCATGACCACGCAGGGTCCCCCTTCAGTCTGTTTCTTTCCGCGGTGCTGATGCCTCGCGGTGGTGGAGCTCTGCTCTCAGAGTTCTCTCTTTTTTTCTTGCGTTTTTAACTGCCGTCCTGCCAGGGTCCCGCTTTCCTGGTTTTCCCTAGTCAGTAGGGAAGTGCGGTAAATTTTTACCTTCTTTGCGGTCGGTTCCGGGGGTTTTTTGGCATCGGTGTCCGCCCTGCACTGACCGCTCACCGGCTCAAAGCATGGCCTCCTCTGGGTTTTGTCGATGTCCCCGGTGCCCGCAGACCATGTCTCCGACTGACCACATGAAGTTTTTATTCTTTGCCTGGGGGGGGAATCGCATGATGTCCGGGGTTTCCAGTTGTGCATTCCAGATGACCCCTAGAGGTCGTCGGGCGCTTAGATAAAATGGCCCCAGAATGTCGGGGCCTTCCACGCCGGCATCAGGCACGTCAACACCGCGGGGTCGAGGGGAGCCCATGGACACCGAGCCATCGGTGTCTACCCCCACTCCGGCTTTAATTAAATGGAGTCCCATATGATTAACTTCTGGTTTTACTATTTCTGAGTCTCCGATGCTCCCCTTATTCATTAGCACCAAGAATAAACCTGCAAGTGAAAAAGAACCCTGAAATATGTTCTCTTGCATATACAGTATATCTGTTGGGTCAAGCCATTAAACAGCAGCCAAAAATGTATATGTTTATGATATAAATGCTATATATATATATATATGTATTGCAAAACTTTAAATTATATTATTATACATACTGTATACATTAAACTTGATCAGGTCTCTTGTTAATTAAATTACTTTTTCCATTGACAAATTGTTTTACATAGCCTTCTATTGGATAAGGTTGATAAGTTCAGAGGAGATGTGGATGGCAACTAAACTATCTCACCTATCACCGTATAACAGAACGTCAGCTATTCTCCATCACATAATCCTAATCACTCCCTCCCCACCTGTTCTCTTTCCTTCAGCGGCGAGAAGTGGCAAAGACCGTTTTCTGCTTAGTTCTGATATTTGCACTTTGCTGGTTCCCTCTCCATTTGAGTCGAATTATCAAGAAAACTCTGTACAACAAAGGAGACAGTGGCAGATGTGAATTACTTAGGTATGACATTTTTTCCTTCCTCAATTATTTATCTTAACCAAGCAATCTGAAGAAGACGTATTAAGGTTTTGATACTTTTACCTTGTAGTGAATAGGGCTGATGGCTTAGGCCAATAAATACATAGATGCACCATAAGAGTAGTTGATAGTTTTATGGTTGCGTCTATGAATTTGATGAATGTGCCCTTTTTAACTATAGAAATGTTACCGTGTACTGATGCAGTTCAGTCAGGAAATAATCACGGCATTTGCTGAAATTGTGTTTGTTTGTTTCTTGACACACACGAAGAGACATTTTTCAAATGTGCAGTCCCTTACTGCCACTGCTGACAGGTCGCAGGGCAAGACCCAGAGAGTTATCATCTAGTAGAGTTAATTCATATGGTTTATGCACTGTTACCATGGGTATCCTTTTAAAAACCTTGGTATTATCAGGAGGACTGCAATCTCAAAATCAGTTGAATTTGCAAAGCCATCTTTATCTGCTGCTTTTTTTGCATGAGGCAGCAACTCCTGGGTATCAGCGTCCCACGCCTAAGTGGCAGCTGATACCACATCTGCTTGTGGTCCCCTCTTCCCTAGGGTTGCCAGCTGGCTCCAGATTTTCAGGACAGGGCGATCCAGTCCTGATTTTACCTCACTTCATGCAGGGATTTGTAATCGTGCTTTTCTAAGGGAATGCAATAGGGAAATCAGAACTACGATTTCCTGCATGCAGTGGGTTAAAACTGGAATTGGATCAACCTGTCCTGAAAATCTGGAACCAGTTGGCAACCCAACTGTACCCCACGCACACGCATGGCTGGCAGGAAGAGCAGTAGAATGGCAAAGATGCAGACTAGATGATCCCCCTTCCCTGCCTAAGTGACCAGCAGAAGCATCAGCATAACACAGCAGCAGCTTTCTGTGCACATGGGGCCAGTCTTAGAGTATGAGCCACATGATCTATACCAAGAGACTGGCCCTGCACAGCAGAGGAGGCTGATGCTAAGCGCCACTCCTCCTGTCTGCCATAGGTAAAGGAGGGAGGGAAGGCAGGCCAGAATGTTGTTTGGATCCAGAGAGGGGAAACCAGGCCAGGCCAGACCACACTGGGGATAGGAGAGAGGGCAGAGAGTTGCAGGGAGCCAACTGGTGCTGGGGAAAGCCTTCCAGCTGCTTGGGAGATGTGAGGGGGTACCGTTTGCAGGTGAGGGGGAAGTGATGTAGCCCTGTTGTTCAGACTTTCTGGGATCAATGAGAGGAAAGTCTGAACCTGGTGAGGGGAGAGGGGGGCAGAGGGAGAGATAGAATAGTGGATGAAGGTGACAAGAGATGGAAGACCCAAATTGTGTGGAAGGGATGCATGGGCACAAGAAAAAGAGGGGGCAGAGGTGGGGTCAGAGGCCAGGGATTTGAGAGTTAAGGAGGACAGGGGCTTAAGGGAAAGGACCCTGGATAGAGGGGAGGAGAAAGAGCCCAGGATGGAGGGAGGAGAAATGGAGGGAGAAAGGAAGAGAGCCCATGATGGAGGAGCAATGGCAATAGAAAAGACTGGAGATAGAGGGAGAGAAGCCATGGGATGGTGGGAGATGGAGAGTAGAAAGACTGGGGATAAAGCTAATAAGTGAAATAGAGAGGATCCTGGAATGGGATGGGGAGGAAGTAATCCAGGAAGATAATATAGGAAAAAAGGGATGAGGAATGGAGGAAAATTTGAGAAAAGAGAGGAGAAATGAAGAAATATCAGACAAGGAAAGGGAGAATAAGAGGAGGAAAAGAGAAAGAAAAGAAAGGAAAAGAATTTAGAATTTATTAAAATTTGTATTCCGAATTTCCCTCAATGTTAGATGAAATTAGATCCCAAAATAAAAACATACATAAAATAAAACATAAAACAGTAATAACAGATGATAAACAAGCAATGCTATTTAAGTCAACTTCATTACTCAAAAACAAAACAATAGAAAGCTAAAGTCGTACTTGGTATTTAAAGCCTTAAACTGAACATCATCAGTCAAGCATTAAACAGTAGAAAGCTGAGATCGTGCTTGATGCATAAAGTCTGCAAGTCATTCAGAATTGTACGCTTGCTAATAATACGGTAATGTTTAAAGCTGTCAATAGATCGAACGTAATCTGGTAGCGAATTCCAAAGTCGAAGACCGGCAATGGAAAAGGCTCTGTCTCTTGTCAGGTCTAAACACGCAACCTTCACCGAAGGAGCTTCTAAGTAACTTTTACCAGCGGATCTGAGAGAACGTGTGGACCTATAAATTCTCAGGGCAGCATTTGTCCAACAATCAGAAGGGGGGAGAAGAAAGAGAACATAGTAAGATATCCACTCTACTGGATAGAGACAAAGAATGGAGGGATAAGACTAAAACAGAAAATATCAAAGAGTACGGGGACCAGGGAGAGAGAGAACAAAAGTAGAACAGACACAAATCAGAGAATGAGAAAAAAAAAAGAGAGCTGCTGAGATAGAAAATCAGGGATACCAGGGATACCAAAGGTTGGAAACTTCTACTGACGGATAGAGAATATTAGGAACTCATCAGTGTAAAATGTCCTGGCACCCAACTGAAAGTCTCAGGTCCAGGACGTGTCCCAAACAGCATTTACATGTTGGGAACAGCAGGATTTTGTTGGCTGATTTGACTTTTTCTGGCACATAATTAGTTCACTTGTATGCAGGCCCTGAGGCTTTTGTACTGGATCGGAAATGGTTTGTGTTGTCAAAGCTCAAAGAAGTGTTTTAAAGTATATTTTGGGAGTAGATTACCACAATCTTCCATGGGGAATGTCCACTGGACAAATCCTACCCCCGCCAGCACTCTGATCCTGCCACACCGGCCCTCCTGTGAGCGATGTTAGGCACTCGTGAAGTTATTGTCGGGAGGAGGGGGAAGGAAAGCTTGTGAAGGAGCTGCTCCATTAGAATCCTCTGGGGGGCGCGGGGGACAGATAGGGGTGCAGCCCAGTAATTGCTTGCACAAAGCAGCAAAACAGATAGCCCTGGACCTAGCGAATGAGGGGGGAAAAAAAAAAAAACAAGAGAGAGCCTCCATAGGGAAACCTGAGCTCTTCCCTGGTGTCTTTCAGCCGAGGTCAGAGCCCCTCAAGGAAAACATTTTGCTGAATCTCATCTCTTATTTTATAATTTTATACATCCTCACAAAAAAAAACAAAAAAAACCCAAAAGTCTCAGCGTAGCTACTTTCATCCATATGGCCGTCCAGATGTTTCCGGTACATTCTTATGACAAATGCATTTGTTAGGCTTATGATCCACAGTGGGGGCAAACGGGTTGGGAGTCAGAATTAAATGTTAAAGGCTAATGAAGAAAAGCAGAATTTTATTTTGTGACTCAGCCATTACTGAAAACCATTAACTTTTCTGGTGATAGCTCTAACTGTTTGCCTTTTCCTCTTTGCTGCCCAGTTTTCTCTTGGTGATGGATTTCATTAGCTTAAACCTGGCAACACTGAACTCCTGCATCAATCCGATCGCCCTTTACTTTGTAAGCAAGAAATTTAAAAACTGCTTCCAGGTAAGACCTGCGATGCAAGGTGCTTCGTAGCGCCTGTTTGTTTGTTTTTTCATGTGATGCGTCTCAGTCAGACTCGTTGCGGCGTGTTTCAGAAGCGTGCGGGTATGGCAAGCTCTGCTCTGTTTGACCTGGTTATTTGCCGGCAATGCCCGGACTGCAACAGTTTATAAAGGGTAGATGATGGGAGTAGAAACAATATTACGCTGATCCTTTTGGTTATAGCTGGAGTTTATGACTTTTGCAGAGTCACACAGTAGTGGGTCTGAAGTAACAGTCCCTGTGTTCCCCCTCCAGCAGGCAAGCCCTCGTAGCATCTTGCTTTAAGTCACAGACTCCATTTTTAGCACTGTAAGAAGTTAAAAACAAAACAAAACGCAGGAATGAAGGGTTCCGGACCTTGGTTTGCTGAGCAGAATGTCACACAGCACGCATGCCGGGCTTCTGTCTGAAACTACCCATGCAGCTAAAGTCTGAGCCACGCAGACTGCTATGAGCCTGACGCTGTCCAGACTGCGCCCCTCTGTCCAGTACACACTAGTCATCTGACGTTTTACCATTTAATACCCATTAGACTGGAGTCTGCTCGATAATCTTCCTACTGAGAAGTGAAGCTTGTAAGGAAGAGAAGCACTGCGCATGTATTATTAAACAGAATACATAAAAATGGGCTCTAAGCTATCCTGGCGAGTGCTGATCTCAGCATCTTCAAGCTCTTTTCACTGAAAAAAAAAAAAGAAGGTAGGATAAAAGGGGAGCAGGAAATTGAAAAGAAGTAAAGAGGGGACAAGAGGAGGAAAAAAAGGTGGGGAAAGATTGCTGTTGCTTGGCTTCTTTTCAATGTGCAATATTGCAATAATTAAACGAGGCATGACAATATACCGTAACTAACATTTTATTTCATTAAAGAAGCTGGAGCCATCTTCAAAGTAAAAAGCGTATTCAAAAGTTGTTTAATATCATCAAGTTGTTTAATATCATCAAGTAAGACAAGGCTAGCCTGGCATCCCTTCCACTGTTATCTCCAAGACCAATATTTAAAAGGAGTACTTTTGGAGACCCTCTCTGCCCTTTGCTTTAAACACCGAATGCGTGAGGGACCACAAGAAAGGTGCTCTTACTTATTTTACCCCCGTGAATGTGCAGTAGGCCAAGTGCTCACCCACTGAAAAAAAAAACACATTTTCCTGTCCTAAGTTGCTTGCAGTTGGACAGAAGAATAGCTGAGAGGAAAAGCCAGAAAGAACCGGGTGGCAAATGAATTATTTATGGGTAGAATTCATCCCCGCCTTCATTTCTCCTCTTCTTCCCTGCTCTGAGTCGCTCTGTCCTCTTCCAAGGCACAAAGCAGCAGGGCGCCAGAAGCGGAAAAGGGAACCCAGGTTTCCCACAGAGCAGCAAAGAGCATTAAGCACTTGGCAGGCCCTCATCCTTAATGCACAGTTGGCAAATGTATGCTGACTTTATTCTCTCTTGTTTATTTCCAGTCATGTCTGTGCTGCTGCTACCAGTCTAAGATGCTAGTGAGCAGTGTGCCAATGAATGGAACAAGCATCCAATGGAAAAACCACGAGCACATCGAAGGAACTATAAGGACATCATAAGATTAACGACCCAGGACACTTAACAATTCCGGGGATGCTGTGGGAAAATGCCTGGGACAGACAGGAAACCCATCGAGGGCCTAAAGAAAGCAAGAGCTCATCTGAAACGTTTTACCATTCCTGCTCAATGTCAAAGATTATCAAGCTGGATGTAAATCAGCTTGGCGCCCGTGGACTGTATCACAGAGCATCTGGGGAGCATCCAGCCAATCAGATTGTCCATAGCACAGCATTTTGGAAAGCATGCCCTGGGCATTTGCTGGCCCTGAAAGGAGGCTGAGCAGTCACCTTGGATGGGGGCTTGCCGCCCACGAATCAGTTCAGGTTTATATCACAGTGAAACTGGCCGGGCGTTGCGCCGTTCTTCTGTACTCAGCATAAACTCACGCTCATGGCGGTCAGGCTGTTTGAGTAGGCAGTATAATACAGTGACACTCTTCTGGTTCTTCACCAAAAGCAAGCCATTTAATTATGTAGGATAACCATTCTTCTCTAGGATAAGCATTCCTCACAAAACCAGTTTGTGTTTTTTTAATGTGAGTTTGAAGACCTACCATTTTTTTAAATTGGTCAGGTGGATGTACACGCGCATGTCAGAACAGGAATCTTGGTAATCTGGTCTGGTTTATAGTACCAACCTTTTGCCAAGCAACTTAACATGCCAAGAAGACAATTAGTATGTGTAGCACTTCATTATCCAAAGACTGGCTTTATACCTAGTAGGTTCTACTGTAAGAACCTTTTTAAAATAGCATGTGAATTTTGCACTTAGATCAGTCTGATGCGCGTAAAGGGAGGCATTACAGTATGTAGTTTAGACTCTATATTATCTTAGCAAAGGGAACATATATTTTTATATAAAAAAACATTTAAACAGGAAGTGCAGTTTTTTTTAGAAAGGCATCTTGAACTTTGTTTTTCATCAAGTAGATCATGTTTGGAAACATAAAGACATGTCTGCAGAAAAAAGGCCATATGGCCTATCTAGTCTGCCCATCTGGGGTTGTTAAGTCATGTGAGCCTGTTCAATGAATGCCTTCTATGTCTGTTTCACATTGTTCGTGAATCATGCCTCCATATAAACACCATGGAAATCTAGCAGAACCACCCTTGAACTGTTCTAAGAAGACGTCTACATTTGTGCATGGTTAATTCTCTTGTAAACGGTGTTTCTTTGATATAAAGATGAACAATCTTTATGCAGCCTGCAAAGTTCCCGTGAGGGCTTACAAGTATATGAAAGCTATAAATATCATGTAGAATAGAAACTCTCTTTTTTTTTTTTTTTTTAAATACATTAAGCTTGTGGTTTGTCCTAAAATATGTGCAAATTCAAGAGACATTGTTAGTTTCCCGGGAAATGATAGCCTTTCAGAAAGCAGTACAATTGATATGTAACGATCCAGCATACAGGAGCTCTAGGAATCTAGCAGATGTTGCATCAGATAAAAATGTAACATTCGCGACCCTCACACTGGTGCTTTCACATCCTGTCGTGTTTAAAGAGAGTAGCCCAATTCTGCCTTTGTCCCAAAGGTAGAGATTCCCACAATCCAGCGTGAATTCTGAGGCATCAAGCGTATAAGATGGTGTGAGCAAGGTTAAAGACTAAAGCATTGTAAAATGTACCCGATAAGCTTCATTTCAGAATTACTATCTTGTAAACTGCTCTCTGGGCTCAATTCATACCTCTGTAATGGAGAAAAGTAGGGGGTCAGGGCTGACTTTCACCACAAAATGTCATTAACAGCAGCCACATAGGAGACATGCATTCTCAGGGGAGTTCCCAGGAGGCTGTCTTTATAGGGGCTAGTCGAGGAGGGAACCGGTCATCATACAAGCCTAGCTCCAAATACATATTCAGTGCTGGGTCTGAAAACAGGTTGGAGATCTCCTACAAAAATGCCCGTATGGGCCTGAATGCTACTCAACCTCAGATGTTAGGTAGCTGCATGAGGAGTTTTCTGGAGTGCATAAATCAAACAACCCCATCAGGTGAATTCCAGCTCCTAAAACAGGGATGCCTGATTCCTCCAAGTGATAAGGGGCAACCTAAACCTTCCTTGTTTTGCTATATTGCATGTGTGAACTTACTTTGTATAGGGAAGTCCGAACTCCAAGCTTATACATTCTGTACATCCAATGAGGCAAAGCTAGGATTGACTCAGTTTATCCCTGAGGACCAGGAGGCATCTGATAATCCTACCTAAGGTAACTAAGGTTATCCAGACCAGTAAAAGATACCTTCCTGCTGCTTTCTCTTCATTACACAGGAAACATTCACTCATTTTTAGGGGGTGTTAACCCAGCAGTGTTCTCCTGCTCTTTTGGGCCTCCAGCTCAGTCGGAACCAGGACTAATATCCTGGTGCCCTGAGTCTTTATCCACAACAACCTGGGGATCTTCTCCCTATCTTGCCACTGTCCTCACTTCCTCTCCCCAACCCCAGTGTGCCTGGTCTAGTCATTGCAGCAGTAGCCCTTTGGCCGAGGGTTGTGAGCCAGAACCCAGCAAGCATGAGCCCTGAATCTGGCCAGCAGGTGTCACCCTAAAGCAATGACTAAAACTCCTTCCCCACCTCTGCAGCATCCCTAGCCCCAGCCAACCCAGGGAGGAGAAGTCCCAACTCAGGGATTGAACCAGAGACCGTCTGCATGGCGGTGCACAGAAAGCTCAGGGGGATTCCTTTCTGGAGCTGACATTGGCAGACAGTAGGACACCATTGTCTATTGATGTCGGGTCCTGATTCATCCTTAAGAACCAAGGCATTCTTATTGTACAGTAAACAACTATGTAAAGAAAGCCATGGAGAGCCAGCATATTGGCATGATCCCGCAGTGTACCGGACATGGGAGCTTACCGGCATTTATTCTTTTTCTGCAGCATTAAGGGAAACTTCAGGGAGACAGGTAGTTCACCCTCTTTCTAACAAACCTTTTAAAGTAATGCTCACAAAAAGGCTTATTTCTCATAATCCTGTTGCTAGTTAAAACTTATGTAATTTAACATTAATCTTGTTTGTCTATATTTAGTCATAAGATAGGCTAATTGAGTGATGTGTGTGAATGTTTCTCGTGCCTTCCAGTTCCTACCTTTCTAGGTGAAATAAAATGAAGGCGCTGCAGTGCTGATCACCATCAGAACCCATGCCAATAGTGCCCTGATGCATGCACAGTATGAGTCCAACATGTACAGCTGAAGAATGGCCCTGGGAAAAGAATTTTTCTCAAAGGGTACTCTGAATGACAGAAAATATGAATATATAGAAAACAAAAGAAATCTGTGGTCACTGGTCAGCGAGAAAGGTACTTAAGAAGGAGACCACCTGTGAAAACAAGAATAGGGAACGTGATACTTTGCAGATAAGAGGCCTTACTGCAGCTTTAAGAACAAACCCTGCTGCTAAGAAACTGATATTGGATCCTAAAGCAAATATTGTACAATAGGCTATGCAGGACATGAGCTTTCAAAGAAGGAATCTGCATTTGCCAAACTGTTTATTTGCCGAGCTTACCTGAGATCTCTTGCTGTTTGTGTCCTCTTTTTTTTTTTTTACTTTTGGCACCTGCATAGTTGATCCTAGACAAACACCTTCCCCAAACGGACGCATTCCCTTCCAAAACTCCAAATGCTAGTAAGTCATGCGTGGGAGCCATTATTCCAAATATGGCCATTATTGAGGGAAGCTATTCTAGTCCAGCCAGGCAGGAGGAGACTAAGTAAAGCGGTGACTCTGTTCATGCCCATCCTGTTGGTCTGCTTGCAAGAAGCCCCTGGAACAGGGGCCAGTTTTAGGAGGGGCGGTGGGGGCCAGCAGGGCAATTCCCTGGGGCTCTAGCAGCACAAGGGGCCCCCTTGGCAAAGCTGAGTGATGTCACTGAGGCAGACCTAGAGGGCACCTCGCGCCGACCAGGCCCATTTCTTAGTTTCCTTGGTTTTTTGACCTGGGATCCAGCGTGTCTAGCACTGGCCCTGCTCTGGGGTCATATTGGGCGGGCTGCTTACCTTTTGTACAGAGTGAGCACCGAAAGCAGCAGCTGGAAGAGTAGCAGGTTTTCAGCTCCTATTTCAAAGGATTCTGGGGGTTCTCAATCTTAATGAAAGGAAAATGCCAAAAAAAAGGACTGACTCAGCTATTCCTGGTGATCTTGAGACGTGGAAACCCTGCACCAGTTTTGTATATCTTTCAGGTAGCCCTTATAAAACATGGATATGTGCAAAGGATGTGCCAGTCTATGAAAAATGTGTGTGTAATATATATAGATATATATACTGTGTGTGTGTTAATATTTCAGAAATCTAAGTGTAATCTTCAGACATTGATCTGTGTAAAAATATGGGATGAAAGGGGTCCCAACTGATCTGTCCATTTAGAGGCCCATTCTGGGGTTAACCACTTTCCGACTATACCATAGAGAAGTGTGAAACGGCCTTACAAGGTGGGCTGCGAGGAGTTCTAATGACCTGTGCCTATGCCATACGCAAGGGCACTAAGAGAATGGATGTTGTCTTTGGAATTTTCCGTGGCTGTGGAATCTCGGGTCACTTCCAGGGCTGGGCTGAAAGAATGTATAGAAAATGGGAGCGATGCAATCCATTTCTCAGCAGAAAGATGAAAGGATGCCATGCAGTTCTGAAATCAAACATATTATGCTAAAAGCATATGGAAAAAATGGGGGGGGGGGGGGGGAAAGAACTGCGATTATTTCTAAAGGAGCGCTTGAGAAACTCCATTTCGAATCAATAATGATGTTTGAATGGTGTATCCTATTGTTCGGTGTAGTCTATGGTTCGCATTTTACAGGACTTCATAGCAAATAGAAGCCTAGAAAACTGATTCATAATAAGCTCTCCAGAAATCTCCCGTAGAAGACGAGTTCCCAGTTTATAGCATTGTGTGTGCCGACTTCTAAGTTTTCTTCCTTTGTCTTATAGAGGAATGATCATACCAAACTCTCTTGTTTGTAGCAAAGCAAAGGCTGAGGTCTGGGTGCCAACTGTTAAGCACCTGCCTATTTAAAGAATCCCCTGTAGAGGAAAAGGTCAATTTGCAAAAGTAAGGATTTTGGAGTGGTCTTTATGTAGAACTGCTCTAACATTTGCGGGTTAAATCTGCCTCATCCACTGGTTAGAATCGCTTGCTACACACACACACACAGTTCCTGCAGGGTAAGAGTGGAATCAGAAGCTCAGGGTGTGTTCTGTCTGCAGCTCTCATGATCCTGCACTCTCTGCTAGATGCTTAATACTGTAACATCAGCTGCAGAGAGAATACATCTCAAGCTTTGCTTCCGTTTTCCTTTGCAGCGACTGGACGTACAGAAAGGGCAATACATTTTTTCAGCTAGTAAACTGAGAAACTGTCAGCCCAGATTCTCAGAGCAGAAACATGTGGACCGCCCAAGGGTTACATTTCTGTTCAGGCACTTAACTCCAGGAAGTCATTTTAATCCTGCCCTTCGACTTGTCAGTAGCCATGGAATCCGGGTGAAATGCCTTCCCTTATCATTGGTTTCCCCACTCTTTTGGTTCAGGTCAATGGATGCCATGTTTACTGCACCAAATACTGTGACATGGCATGAGGGTCAAAAGAAATCACACGCCCCTCATTCTACAAACCAGAAGATGTGTGTCCGCTTCCTATCATCTTGTGTTAAAAAAAAATAGTTACACAGAAGAGGTGCTCCCTCTATAGTCAACCAGCATATGCTCATCTTATCTTAATAATAAGGGGATTTATTCCATGGCCACGTCTATGAGGATCTTTATTAGGGAACTGAAACATTGCTATGTAATTAATGTTTTCTTTTATTTTTAGAAATAAGGGTCAACAGACAAGGTGACCGAGGTGAGGATTATTTTCTCCTCACCTGTGTCAACCCCCACCTCCTCCTTCCGTTTACTGATCTGTAATGGCATACGCGGGCAGCCTAGACTGCCACCTGTTCAAATAACATTGGCTGTCTGTGTATCAAGAAATCTCGTTTAAGTGGCTGGAAACACTGGGCAACAATGAAAGTGTTACTGACCTAAAAAGGTCCTACTCTGTAGTATCTTGATGTGCTGAACACGAATATGACCATGAAAAGTTTTTATTGGCTCTCGTTTTGAAGATATTTAATATAGTTCACTTTCTATGTTTAGTCGTGTAAATTTATCCAGTAGGACTGTAAATAAGCCTAGAATGATGTAATATTGCATCATATTGCATAATACCATCATCCAGAGTTTATTACATCATTTTCTGATGCAATGCAGTTCTACTGCCATGCTGATGCTGAGTAAGCTGACGTCAGCAGTGTATTATATGAAGCCCAGTCAGAAAGGGTGAGCATTTGAAATATTCATGCTGGCTGACTACTGCTGGACACTCCGCAGAGATGCTCCCGAACAGGTGTACAAGAGACAAGCAAAGAAATCTAAGACGTAGTCTATGACTTCATTTTTCAAACGGTATTAACCGTAGGTCTCCTACTATTGGCATACAATTCAAGATGTAATTGTATTATTGCATATTACAAAAAAACTAGAGCCAATTTTGCATGTCACAGTCACATTCATGTTTCGCACATGGAAATTTATAAGAATTGACTAATTTCATTTCAGTAACATGACTTTTGTGAAAATTTGTTGCCCAGTGAGCTATTGGCATATACAGTTCAAGATGTAATTATATTATTGCATATTACAAAAAAACTAGAGCCAATTTTGCATTTTCACAGTCACATTCGTGTTTAGCACATGGAAATGTATAAGAAGTGACATTTCATTTCCGTAACATTACTTTTGTGAAAATTTGTTGCCCAGTGAAAATTAGCATGAGGGCCTCACGAGCATTCTTGCTTGAATGTAGCCGTGCGTCGTGGTGGCAGTGATCGTGAATGCAATAGCATAGGTGATGCCCTGGGTTCCGCTCCAAAACAGTGTAAAATAAAGACGTTTTTAAAGAAGTTATTGTGTCCAGGTTTTGTGTGACAGCTTCCTTAATTTAATTTTCATGTTGAAAATGTATCGGGTCAGCCCCAATGTGGGATTCTTCCCGGGGTTTCAGGATGCACAGGACTAGTAATTACTTCCTGAAATGGATGGCATGCTTTTGCTAACCACAAGAAAAGTTTAAACCAGTGCTCTTATACATTTTAATTGGCTTCATTTCCAAGTACAGACCATTGGCAGGATTCAGACTGTCACATTCTCATTCCTCTCTGCAAGAGGCTTTGCTAGCCGCTTGATGAAAACAATGTGCTGCAATACTTTTGTGGCATGCAACCACATGTTATGCTTTTGCTCTTTAATAAAAATGTAAGTTGGCACTTATCTTCATCCGATTTCTGTTATACAGGCCTGGAGTGTATTTGTGACATATTGGAACAGTGGTGAATCACAATTAAATACTTGCTGGATTGATAAACTGATATAGAACCAAAAACATTACCCTCTGATAGACATTCAATGATTGTCACAGAATTTGACGTAGTCTTACACCAATTCCAGATCCTATCACCAATAACTACTCCACAGTTGACACTAATGGATACTAAAATTGCACTTTCACCAGGAGACCATGGAATGAGTGTCATCACTGGAATATATATATACACACACACACTTCCAAATGGTTCCTCCAGAACTAAATTTAGGTACCTGAAATAAGCTTGCACTCATCTTCCTGTACTTTGATCTATGAATAAATTGCATTATACTCCAATTATTCAAGTGAGATGTTATTGACTAAATAGTTGTATTGACTAATTATTTGGCAGTTGATTCGGCTGGAGAGAAGCCATGAAAGATGCTGAGGTGAATTGCTGTTTAGGAGAGTGGCAACTATTTTCTTCACTATTCTGAGTTTGAAAACAGATCCTTGGGAAACAGAATGGAGACAAACAGGCCTATAATGAGCATAGAATAAGGGATTGTGTGCAGGTTCTTCTCTATGAAGTAGAATTCATATCTTTTTCAATTTTATTTCATATTCACATTTGTAGATTGCCTCTCTCTTTGAAGACAAGACAATTTTCATACAAAATATCATTGTCTAGTTACAGTAAAAACAGCTTAACATTACAGTCACAGTAGAGTATCATCACAATCTCAATTACAAACTCCCACACCACAAAAAGCAGTATATCCCTCCCCCCAAAAAGACTTGAATCCTTAACTAAAATCCTAAACATTTAGATTCCAAATAACCCATATGACAACAAACCTAACAGATACAGAGAAGGGCTACCAAAATGATAAAAGGATGGGATGGCTCCCCTATGAGGAAAGGCTAAAGAGATTAGGGCTGTTCAGCTTGGAGAAGAGACGGCTGAGGGGGGATATGATGGAGATCTACAAAATCATGAAAGGACTTGAATGGGTTGTTTACTCTTTCAGATAATAGAAGGAATAGGGCGCACTCCATGAAGTTAGCAAGTGGCACATTTAAAATAAATCCAAGTAAATTCTTTTTCACTCAATGCACAATTAAGCTCCAGAATTCATTGCCAGAGGATGTGGTTAAGGCAGTTAGCTTAGCTGTGTTAACAAAAAGGTATGGACAAGTTCCTGGAGGAGTCCATAAACTGCTATTAGTCAAGTTAACTTAAGGAGTAGCCACTGCATATTACCGACATTAGGAACATGGGATCTATGTAATGTTTGGGTACTTTCCAGGTACTTGCATCCTGGATTGGCCATTGTTGGAAACAAGATGCTGGGCTTGATGGATCCTCGGTCTGACCCAGTATAGCAAATTCTTATGTTCTAAAACTGCAGTCTTGTCTGTTTTTGTAATGCCTCACAAAATAGTAGCATCATAATCTTTTTTTGAAACTGTCCATAAGTTTTCATGACTCGAACATCATCTGGCAAATTATTCCTGATTCATGGGGCAACTGATGAAAAGCTTCTTCTCTGGTCATCTCTAACTGAGCAGCTCCATTTCCTGGGACAACTAATAGTTTCTTTTGAGAAGACTTAAGGTAAAAGTTAGAAACATAGCTAAACAAACTATCTGCTAAGTAGGTTGGTCCTAGGACCTATAGTAACTTAAACACTAGCATTACCATTGAAAAATTAATATGAGATTCCACTGGGAGCCAATGCAATTACTCCAAAATGGCCGAAACTTGATCCCTGATCTGAAACCCTCCTGCTATCCTTAGCTGCAGTATTTTGAATTAACTGTAGCTGCTTTGGCAGCTTATCTAAATAGACTGTATTGTAGTCCAGTCTCAAGATAACAAAGGACTAGACCTTTGTTGCCAGATCATCTGGTCAAAGAAACAGTCAAAGGTGGCGGATCTCGTGCAGTTGAACAAATGCAAATTGCACAGCTGTGGATACTTGGGTCTTCATAATAAGATCAGATTCTAACCTGATTCCCAAGTTCCAAATGAAAATGCTAATAGCCAATATAATTCCATCCATTAATATCTTGGAGATTAGGATATGGCTCTCCTACCTATGTCTTTCCTACCTTATACATATTGGCCTTCAATCTGTGAGCATTATACCAATCAGCAGATAGCAATGTACAGTTGCCTGCTCTTCCAACCCCTGATTATGCATTATTTCCCCCCTTGCGGGGGAGAGGAGTAGCCCAATGGTTAGATCGGTAGGCTATGAACCATAGAAGCCAGGGTTCATTATATCCCAATGACACTCCTTATGATCATAACTTATTTCACAGTAGACAGAGAAATACCTACAGTACTTAACTGCAATCTGCTTTGAAGTGCTCGACCAGTCACAAAAGGTGGAATATAAAAATAAAAAATACACAAGTTTCTTTATTCCTTTGTGGCTATGCAAAATCATGCTGATGATATCAGCAACATCTGGAACTGGGCAGATGAATTGCATCAAGCATTCTCAAAGAGAGATGTCAGCAGAAAAACAAAAAATCTTGCCTTCACATCAATCACAACACTCCTTTATTTAACAGATCTACAGTAGGACTTCAAAGCATACAATAGGATAAAGTCAATATCAAAATACATCTAGAAAATGGTTTGTTAGATTTAAAAAGATCAAATGCAAGATACAAAGCATGAAGACCTGCTGGAACAGAGAGCCAGCATGCGTGAAAATATTACAAAACACCTTTTTCTATCCATGCAATCTTTTTTCTGCATCATTGAATGACAACTATCTGCCCCATAGGATACAGCATTGACCCCTCAACTGGCAAAGGAGACCTTTCTGAAGAAAACTTAACCCTTGCACAGACCTTTAAATATTCAACACTCTATAATACTACATTTTAATTATTATGGGATCAATATTCAAAACTGGCCGGTTAAGTAACTTAGGGCCTGATTCACTAAAGCTTTTCTTCCATTCTCTGTCTATGGGAAAAAAAACATAGTGAATCAGGCCCTTAGCTGGTTAGAACCTATCTTGCTAAGCCGCTAAGGGGGTCATTTTCGCGTGCGATAGCTAAATCGGGGCGGAGCCTGCACCGGAAGGGGAGGAGTTGGGGCAGCATCGGGGTGGACTCCGTGACGGCAAAAAGGTAGGACACCTTATCGCTGCCAGTAGCACGCCCAATAGCGCCACCTTTCACAGTGGCGCTATTGGGTGCGAAAGCCAGCAACGCTAACACCGCGGTGGTGCGATCGCTGCCGGCTTTCGCAGGCCAGCCCCCCCAGTACCGCCGAATTCACAGAGCTGCGATAGTTTAGAAAATCCAGCCCTAAGTTCAGATCTGCTCTATGGCACTTATATGGGACTTATATGGCTTAGCAGTGGACGCTGAACATGCAAACATATTCAACGGCCTCTGCTTAGCCACATAAGTCCCGTTTATACAGCTAAATATCTCTGAACGCACTTTGAATATTGACCTCTCTTATTTTGGCATTTGTGTAGCACCCTAAACTAGGATGTTGTGCAGCACATTACATATACATGAAAGATCCCTGTACCAATATACTTATATTTCAGCATGTACCCAAGACAAAGGGGCTTTAATGGTAACACAGCATTCTCACAGGACAAGCAGGATGGTAGTCCTCATATGTGGATGACATCATCAGGATGGAGCCCAATCACGGAACACTTGTCAAAGTTTCTAGAACTTTGACTGGCACCACTGAGCATGCCCAGCATGATACCAACCCTGCTTATAAGGGATCCGACTCAAAGAGGAGCATCTCAGTCACTCCGATGCACAATCGATCTGCTCCAATCACTGGGGTTCCTTATTAACTACCCCAAATCCAATCTGATTCCATCTCAAAAAATGTCATTCATAGGAGCAGATCTCGACACTCTCCAGGCAAAAGCGTTCCTCCCACAGTCCAGAGCACGATCCTTATCCATCATGGCAAGATTCCTTCAATCTCGCCAGACCACTATGGCTCGTCACCTCTTGACCTTACTGGGCCACATGGCATCCACAGTTCATGTAACTCCCATGGCTTGCTTAGCCATGAGATTGTCTCAATGGACTTTAAAATCCCAATGGTCGCAGTCAAGTCAAAAGATGTCTCACATTATCCACGTCACCAATCAGTTACGTCTCTCCCTGAATTGGTGGATACAGGAGTCCAATCTACTTCTAGGACTACCTTTCCAACCTCCACAATCCCAAATTATTCTAACCACAGATGCATTTACCCTAGGTTGGGGAGCTCACGTCCACAATCTCCAGACCCAGGGTTTATGGACCAAGGTGGAGTCGAACCATCAGATACATTTTCTAGAACTCCGTGCAATTCAATATGCCTTCTCTGCTTTTCAGAATTGCCTATCGAACAAAGTGGTCCTCATACAAACCGGTCTACTGCATCATCCCAACCGCCAATCACTATCCCTGACAGTTTGGATGTTGAAAGCTTGACTTTGCAAGCTCTAACCCTATCCGACAGTGTTTCACAAGTCCTCGTAGCTTCACGAAAGCCTTCCACCAGGAGATCCTATTGTGCAAAATGGAAAAGATTTTCCTCGTGGTGTGGGCCAAAGGAAATAGACCCTTTTTCCTGTCCCTAGAAAATTTCCTGGACTACCTTTGGCATCTTTCGGAATCTGAATTATAGACTTCCTCTATTTGAGTACACATTAGTGCTATCGTGGCTTATCACAAAGGTATTCCTGCAAGCTTCGTCATCTCACTTGGAAGGTGATCTTTCTCATAGCTATTACATCCGCTCGCAAGGTCAGTGAGTTACATGCATTAGTCACATATGCACCTTACACTAGGTTCCTTCACGACGCGTAGTACTCCATACTCACCCTAAATTTCTGCCAAAGGTGGTCTCTGAATTTCATTTAAATCAATGTATAACTCTTCCAACCTTTTTTCCCAGACCTCACTCACAACCAGGTGAGTGAGCTCTCCACTCCTTGGACTGCAAATGTGCTCTTGCTCTTTATTTAGATCGTACTGTAGCCCACAGGACATCCACCCAATTATTTGTCTCTTTCAATAAAGCCAAATTGGGTACTCAAGTAGGGAAACAGACCATTTTCACCTGGCTAGCAGATTGCATTTCCTTTTGCTATCACCAAGCAGATCTTCCTCTTCAAGACCGTGTTAAAGCACACTCTGAAGAGCAATGGCAACGTCAGTGGCTCACCTCCATTCCGTTCCTCTTGCGGACATCTGTAGGGCTGCCATATGGAGCTCCCTCCATACCTTTGCAGCTCATTACTGCCTTGACAAAGCTGGTGGACAGGATTCCATCTTCGGCCAAGCGGTCCTCTGTAACCTGTTTCCCATCTAATATCCCAACTCCTTCCTACGACCCAGGAAGATGATCAGGCTGCCCAATTCACCAAAACTACCTCAGTTGTTGTGCCTGTTGCACGTCGTTAGGTATCTTGACTATCACATTCGGGCATCCTGTAGCTTACTAATCACCCACATGTAAGGACTACTATCCTGCTTGTCCTGTGAGAAAGCAGAGTTGCTTACCTGTAACAGGTGTTCTCACAGGACAGCAGGATATTAGTCCTCACAGAACCCGCCCGCCACCCCGCGGAGTTGGGTCCATTACATTTTCTTATTTTATTTTTCACTCGATCTTTACTACAAGCGAGACTGAAGGGGGACCCCTGCTGGATGCAGGGTTGGTATCATGCTGGGCATGCTCAGTGGTGTCAATCAAAGTTCTAGAAACTTTGACAAAAGTGTTCCGTGATTGGGCTCCATCCTGATGATGTCACCCACATGTGAGGACTAACATCCTGCTGTCCTGTGAGAACACCTGTTACAGGTAAGCAACTCTGCTTTACTATGTATTAAGCCCATGTTAACGTGCGTTAATTCGGGTTTAATGCACTTTAATGCTGTGTTACTCTTAATGCACATGTACATTAATTCAGTTGGGGCACTTGAGGAAAGAGTTCAGCATCACTGGAGCTATGTATCATTAGTGTGTGGGAATCATATTTCCTAATGTAGCTGCACAGTATAACACTGTAAGGGTGTAATTTTCCAAGGTGTGCATATAAAACCTGTTTTTATGCATGTAAGTGGCTCTTTAAAAATAGCCCCGTGGATATGCACATAAAAGATATGTCCATAAAAGAATTGAGGATAGGTGGGTATAAATTTTGTAAACAAAATAAATAAATACAATTTCAGGTGTACTTTTATGCACATACTAGAAAGACATTTTGGGAGGCAGAGATGGAGCAGGATCTGGACTTGTGTGCATTCTCCGCCTCCCAAAAGCATGCATGTAAATCCATGCATGAAGCTACACCTGCTCTTGGGGTTCCACACACACTTGCAAATTTTCAAAGCGGATTAATGCACATAAATTCACATTGAAAATTCTGGCTAAAGTCTGTGGGTAAAAAGAATGGAAGACTGAACTTCTCTGAACAGTTTCTGATAAAGCTAAATATGATTTATTACTGCTAGACTTCCTATTTTTTTTCCAAAATATAAATGAATTTTAAAAATGTGAAATGTTCTCTTCTATGAAGAAATGAGAGCCACATGTCTGCAGCAGTGCTGTGGCCTGGAGTTATATGTAGAAATAAATATACTCGGTTCTCAGGGCTTCTGAAGATAAAAAATACAGATTTATTTAGGTGACTCGTTTTTTGCAGATACATCTGTGGATAGAGTAGAGGGTATTAACAGACTGTCTATGTTGGCTATTCCTGTATTCCTCAAATATTTTTATAGGTAATGGTATATATCTTTTCTTTTTGCAAGTATCTTCTGAATCTCTTCTCTTATGATGGTTGCTATTCAAGTATTTTCCACTATTCACTTTCCAGAGGCAAAATTTACTGCCTGATTCGCTAAGGCTTTTCTCCCATTCTGTGTCTATGAGAAAATACCTTAATGAATCAGGCCCTTTAGTTGGTGTGAACCAAGATCATTGTTAGATTGAAAGGCTAATTCAACATTCAGCTAATTGCTCATGA
Source organism: Rhinatrema bivittatum (assembly GCF_901001135.1). Lineage (NCBI taxonomy): Eukaryota > Metazoa > Chordata > Amphibia > Gymnophiona > Rhinatrematidae > Rhinatrema > Rhinatrema bivittatum. The sequence goes on from NC_042615.1 coordinate 49,920,421, forward strand.
GATATATCTACATGGTAATCCTGAGGAAGGCAAAACTAAATTCCATCTGCAGCCATTTGTGAATAGTAAAAAAAAAACATCCTCCCTTGATTCCATATATGACAATCAGTTAAAATTCCTGAATCAACATTTCCACCTTCTATTTAGGGACTGATTTATCAAGGGTTTAGGGGCCAGTTTTACATGCAGAGACATATGAACAGCACAGTACACCTCGGTGAAGATTTGATGTCATTTGGAGTGAGGAAAGGCTCACAAAGATGAGATTTCTACCATGTTCTCTCGCCCTAGCTTGATGGACTCTATAACAGGGTACTTTCAAGCTAGGTAGAGAGAACATAGTAGAACTCTCATGTTTGTGAGACTTTCCTCACTCCAAATGATGTCAAATCTTCACCGAGGTGTACTGTGCTGTTTGTACATCTCATTCTGCTTGTAAAACTGGCCCCTAAACTCTAAACCACCACCGACATCTCACCTTGAGCTATTAGCTGGCAGTCCTATAGTGGTATAAATAGTTGAATAATGTAACAGCATCCCCAGAGGTGCTCTCTCTCTTTTTTTTTTTCTTTCTCTTGCTCTCTCTCTCTCTCTTTCTCTCTGCCCAGAAATGGCCATAATGCAATTTGCAATATTTATCACAAATTGTGTTATGGTCATTTCAGGCATATTGCACAGCTTAACGCCTGGAAAAAACGGTGTAGTTATTTCCAGCATTAAAAATGTGCGGTATTGCCCCTCATTTTCATTAATCCCACCACTTCAAAAAATTTACATTCGTGCCATGTGGTAACATAAATATTGCATGCGTTAACGCCATAACACATTTTGATGAATGACCTTCATTGTTTGGTGGCCTAGTCTCCTTAGAACTTCTACAGACGATGGGTACTGAATTCCTCTGGGAAGGTCTCAAAAATTCAAAACAATGGAAGAAAGGGTAGATAAAAAAAAACTTACTGCAAGAGAACTCAAAAGCAGAAATTAATATTCCTTAGCAAAAAGGTTCTGAATCCAGAACTCCTCAAAAGCTTAACTAAAAATTCACAGCCTAAGATGGTGTCTCTGGTTCTTATAGCCCAAATGGGGGAGCAGTAAGACAAAAGACATAAGAATTGCCATTCTGAATCAGTCCAAGGATCCATCAAGCCCAGTATCCTATTTCCAACAGTGGCCAATCCAAGTCACAAGTACCTGGCAAGTACCCAAATATTAAATAGATCACAAGCTACTATTGCTTATTAATTAATAGTAGTTTATGTTTTTTTCCAGTAGGAACTTATCCAAACCTTTTTTAAACCCAGTGACATTAACTGCTGTAACCACATCCTCTGGTAATGAATTCCAGATCTTAACTATGTGCTAACTGAAAAAGAATGTTCTTCGATGTGTTTGAAAAGAGCTACTTGCTAACTTCATGGAGTGCCCTCTAGTCCTTCTATTATCTGAAAGAGTAAATAACCAATTTATATTAACTTTTTCAAGTCCTTACATGATTTTGTAGACATCTATAATATCCCCCCTCAGTCATCTCTTCTCCAAACTGAACATCCCTAATTTCTTTAGCCTTAACTCATAAGGCAGCCTTAATTCATAAGGCAGCCATTCCATGCCCCTTATCATTTTCATCACCCTTCCATCACCCCTTCATCACCCTTCCATCGCCCCTTATCATTTTCATCACCCTTCCATCACCCCTTCATCACCCTTCCATCACCCCTTATCATTTTCATCACCCTTCTCTGCACTTTCTCCACTGCAACTATATCTTTTTTGAGATGCAGCAACCAGAATTGCACACAGCATTCAAGATGCGGTCTCACAATGGAGCGATACAGAGACATTATGGCATAGAGATGTGAATCGGAACCGGAATCGGTTCAGATTCCGGTTCCGATTCACATGTGGGTTTTTTTCCATTGGGCCCGATCGCGTTTTGTTTATCGGCTGCACCCCAGCCTATAAACAAAAAACCCACCCCGACCCTTTAAAAGTAACCCCTTAGCTTCCCCCACCCTCCCGACCCCCCAAAAAACTTTTTACAGGTACCTGGTGGTCCAGTAGGGGTCCCGGGAGCGATCTCCCACGATCTCCCACTCCGGTCCATCCTCCCGCTCCCGGGCCGTCGGCTGCCACTAATCAAAATGGCGCCGATGGCCCATTACCATGTGACAGGGTATCCATGCCATTGGCCGGATCCTGTCACATGGTAGGAGCACTGGATGGCCGGCGCCATCTTGTGCTCCTGCCATGTGACAGGGGCTGACCAATGGCACCGGTAGCCCCTGTGACATAGTAAGGGCAAAGGCTATCAGCGCATTTTGAATACTGGCAGCCGACGGTCCGAGTGCAGGAGGTCGCTTCCGGACCCCCGCTGGACTTTTGGCAAGTCTTGTGGGGGTCAGGAGGGTCCCCCAAGACTTGCCAAAAGCCCCTGGCGGTCCAGCGGGGGTCCGAGAGCAATCTCCTGCACTCGGTCCATCGGCTGCCAGTAATCAAAATGGTGCCGATAGCCTTTGCCCTTACTATGTCACAGGGGCTACCGGTGCCATTGGTCAGCCCCTGTCACATGGTAGGAGCACAAGATGGCGCCGGCCATCCAGTGCTCCTACCGTGTGACAGGATCTGGCCAATGGCACAGATACCCTGTCACATGGTAAAGGCAAAGAGCCATCGGCGCCATTTTGATTAGTGGCAGCCGACGGCCCGGGAGCCGGAGGACGGCCCAGAGCGAGAGATTGCTCCTGGGACCCCCACTGGACCACCAGGTACCTGTAAAAAGGTTTTGGGGGGGTCAGGAGGGTGGGGGAAGCTAAGGGGTTACTTTTAAAGGGTCGGGGTGGGTTTAGGGGTTATTTTTGTGTGCCGTTTTTCCTGCCCTCCCCCAAAATGATAAGGGAACCCCCACGATCAATATCGTGGGGGTTTTCCTATCGTTTTGGGGGAGCCCCCGATTTCTGACGATTTTGAAAATATCAACGATATTTTCAATCGTCCGAAGCCCGATTCACATCCCTATTATGGCATCCATCATTTTATTTGCCATTCCCTTCTTAATGATTCCTAACATTCTGTTTGCTTTTGTGATCTCCACTATGACGCCTAGATCTCTTTCCTGGGTGGTAACTCCTAAGATAGAACCTAACATGGTGTAACTATAGCAAGGGTTATTTTTCCCTATATGCATCACTTTGCACTTTGTCCACGATAAATTTAATCTGCCATTTGGAAGCTCAGTCTTCCAGTCTCACAAGGTCCTCCTGCAATTTATCATAGTCCGCTTAATATTTAACTACTCCGCATAATTTTGTGTCATCCGCAAATTTGATCACCTCACTCATCATATCCCTTTCCAGATCATTGATAAATATATTTAAAAACACCGGTCCAAGTACAGATCCCTGAGGCACTCCACTGTTTACCTTCTTCCACTGTGAAAATAGACCATTTAATCCTACTCTCTGTTTCCTGTGTTTTAACCAGCTTGCAATCCACAAAAGGACATCGCCTCCTATGCCATGACTTTTTAGTTTTCTTAGAAACCTCTCATGCGGGACTTTGTCGAACACCTTCTGAAAATCCAAATACACCACATCTATCAGTTCACCTTTTTCCATGTGTATTCATCCCTCCCAAAAAACGTAGGAGATTTGTGAGGCAAGACTTCCCTTGGGTAAATCCGTGCTGGCTGTATCCATTAAACCATGTCTATCTAAATGTTTTGTGATTTCATTCTTTATAACAGTTGCCACAATTTTTCCCAGCACTGAAGTCAGGCTCACCAGTCTATAGTTTCTCGGATCACCCCTAGAGCCCTTTTTAAATATCAGCGTTACATTGGCATCTTCCAATCTTCAGGTACAATGGACGGTTTTAATGATAGGTTACAAATTAATTGAAATAAGTCTGAAATTTTATTTTTTAGTTCTTTCAGAACCCTGGGGTGTATGCCATTCAGTGCAGGTGATTTACTACTTTTCAGTTTGTCACTCAGGCCTACCACATCTTCCAGGTTCACCGTGATTTGGTTCAGTTCATGCGAATCATCACCCTTGAAAACCATCACCGGAACAGGTACCTCTCCATCATCCTCTTCAGTAAACACCGAAGCAAAGAAATTGTTTAATCTTTCTGCAGTGGTCTTATCTTCCCTAAGTGCCCCTTTAAACCCTCAATCATCTAACAGTCCAACCAACTCCCTCGCAGGCTTTCTGCTTTGGATATATTTTTTAAAGTTTTTATTGTGAGTTTTTGCCTCTATGGCCAATTTCTTTTCAAATTCTCTTAGCCTGTCTTATCAATGTCTTACATTTAACTTCCCAATGCTTATGCTTCATCCTATTTTATTCTGATGGATCCTTCTTCCAATTTTTGAATGAAGATCTTTTGGCTAAAATAGCCTCTTTCTCCTCACTTTTTAGACATGCTGGCAATTGTTTGACCTTCCTTCCTCCTTTCTTAATGTGAGGAATACATAGGGATTGTGCTTCTAGGATGGTATTTTTTAACAATGTCCACGCCTGTTGCACACTTCTTTGTAGCTGTACTTTCAATTTTTTTTTTAACTATTTTTCTCATTTTATCAGCGTTTCCCTTTTGAAAGTTTAGTACTACAGTCATGAATTTACTTACTGTCCCCCTTCCAGTCATTAATTTAAATTTAATCATATTATGATCACTATTGCCAAGCGGCCCCACTACCGTTACTTCTCTCACCAAATCCTACGCTCCACTGAGAATTAGATCTAAAATTGCTCCCTCTCTTGCCGGTTCCTGAACCAATTGCTCCATGAAGCAGTCATTTATTCCATCCAGAAACTTTATCTCCCTAGTCCTGATGTTTCACTTACCCTCTTGCCGGTTCCTGAACCAATTGCTCCATGAAGCAGTCATTTATTCCATCCAGAAACTTTATCTCCCTAGTCCTGATGTTTCACTTACCCAGTCAATATTAGGGTAATTGAAATCTCCCATTATTACTGCACTACCAATTTGCTTTGCTTCCCTAATTTCTCTTATCATTTCACTGTCCGTCTCACATCTTGGCCAGGTGAATGGTAGTATACTCCTATCACTATACTCTTCCCCAACACACAAAGGATTTCTATCCATAAAGATTCAATTGTGCATTTAGTCTCATGGAGGATCTTTATGCTGTTGGACTCTATGCCATCCCAGACATAAAGCGCCACCCTGCCACCAAGATTATTCTCTCTGTCATTGTGATATAATTTGTACCCCGGTATAGTACTATCCCACTGGATATCCTCTTTCCACCATGTCTCTGAGATGCCAATTAAGTCTATGTCATCATTTACTGCTATGCACTCTTATTCTCCCATCTTACTTCTTAGACTTCTGGCATTAACATACAAACATTTCAAAGTGTGTGTTTTGTTTGTATCTACATTCTGCTTTTCAGTTGACACGTATAAATTGGAATTTTTTAGCTCAGGTGAGTTTTTAATTATAGACACTTGGACAACTTTTCCTCTTATTGGAAACTCTCTGTTGGAATGCCCTAACTCTAATGCTTCATTAGTATCCTTCGAAGATACCTCTCTCTGAACCATGCACTGCTGAGCGACTGTCATCTTTCCCTTTTGATTTATTTTAAAAGCTGCTCTATCTCCTTTTTAAAGGATAACGCCAGCAGCCTGGTTTCACACTGGTTAAGGTGGAGTCCAACCCTTCAGAAAAGAGTCCCCTTCCCCAAAAAGTTCTCCAGTTCCTTACAAAACTGAATCCCTCTTCCTTGCACCATCTTCTCAACCATGCATTGAGACTCTGGAGCTCTGCCTGTCTCTGGGGACCTGCGTGTGGAACAGGGAGCATTTCAGAGCATTTTAGAGCATGATCTAGAATCCTATCTAGGTGATGCGTGAGGTCTGCCACCTTCGCACCAAGTAGGCATGTTACCAGGCAATCCTCACACCCACCAGCCACCCAGCTGTCTACATTCCTAATAATTGAATCACCAACTATGATGGCCAACCTAACCCTTCCCTTCTGGGCTACTACTTCTGGGAGACATATCCTTGGTGTGAGAGGACAATGCACCACCTAGAGCAGGCTCCTTGCTACAGGATCATTTCCTGCTGCACCAGGTTGATGCTCTCCAATCATGAGACCTTCATCCTCCAAGGCAGCACCAGGGCTGCTAGACTTGAGTTGGGGCTTGGCTACAATGTCCCTGAAGATCTCATCTATATACCTCTCTGTCTGCTTCATCTCCTCCAGGTCTGCCACTCTAGCCTCCAGAGATCGGACTCGTTCTCTGAGAGACAGGAGCTCTTTGCATCGGATGCACACATACAGTTGCTCACCTGTAGGTAAAAAATCATACATGTGACACTCAATGCAGAAGACAGGGTGGCCTCCCTCTTGCTGCTGGACTGCTGCCTTCATCTTAAATGTATTCAATTCCTAGTTAAGTTTTATTTAAGTTTAAGTTAATGTATTAGTGTATTCACTATATATCTTATCTGGTAGTGACCTACAAGGGCATGATTAAACTCTTGATAAGGTGTGGGGAATTTCTGAATTTAAGTTAAAAGGCTGATTACATTTTTTATTTGTTTTATTTTTATAGTGTGAAAGTGTCACCTGCCTATAAATTAAAGGATAAGCTAGGGGTGGTTGGAAGAGGGGTGGGAAGTTTGGGAAATACAAATACACAAACTTCTGTGTTTTGTCTGTCTTTCTGACTACCTATTTAATACTAAAACCCACATTACTTCTCCCCAATACTTGTAAGTTTTAAAAACTTCTCCAAGCAGTACTTACTGATTCTTTTCAGCCACCACTGATGGTATATTCCCCTAGTAGAGACCCAATAGGGCTCTACTACTCATTGAAAATAGATTGCACCTGCCTATTTTTGTGCTCTGTGCTTTACCCTTCAATGCCCACTTCACTGCCCTTTGCCTAGGGCATTTATATCTCTGTAAAAATCAGCAGGTTCTGCTGTCTATTTATAATGTGACACAGTTTTGAGTATGTAAAAATGGCAATATTGTTTCCGATCCCTAAAAATATCAAATAGTGAAAAACATAAGAGACGTACCATGCTGGGTCAGTTCAACAGTCCATCAAACTCAGCATCCTGTCTCCAATCTGGAGATCCATTCCCTTTTTCCCACTCCCAGAAGTAAGAACTGGCAGTCCCCAATTCTCCTCAGCATAAGAAAGTGGTCCAAGTATTGACCTCTGTGACATCTGACTTCTCAGTTCAGTTCGTCTGTCATATATGCCATTAATTATGACTCACTGGTGCCTCCCCTTCAACCAGGTCCTTACTCACTGAATTTACTTCCAAATACCACATTCTATCATTTGAAAATCCAGATAAACTACACCAATCGTATTCCCAAATTAAAGTTTGTTGCAAACGTCCTCAGAAAACCCAATAAAGGTTCTCTGGCAGAAACAGTTATGTGCATCTTTTATAATTGCTTCCAGTATTTTCCCTGGAACTGAGGTTCTGCTGCTGTCTGGTTGCGATTTAGTTTCTTTTCTGCAGATGGGGATTGCATGTGCCCTTTGCCAGTTCTGAGGATCCTGCCCTCCCACCGTTGTTTCCTGGAATATGAAGTTCAGTGGTCATGCAGCCACTTCAATCATTTCTTGTAGTAGCCTTGGCTGGATTTCTTCCGAGCTTTGGCCTTTATTTCCTTTTCTCATGGTAAAGATCATTCTTTACCCACCGGTTCTTTCCTAGATGGGGACCTGGAACGTGTTCTGGAAAACGAAAGTTCTATGTGGTCAGAATGGGAGAGAAGCAGGGAGTAATTTTTCTGCTAAAGATGTGTGAGGTCTTAACAAGCATCAATGATATTATTCACAAACTGTTATCTGTGTGGTTAGACCAAGCTGCTGTGTGCTAGGTTAATTTCTCAGATCTTATATCTAAATGGACATGAGGCATGTAATCAAGTCTTAATTAACTAATTAATTAATTAGGAATAAGAATTAGAAGGATGCATATTTCCGCTCCAGAGGATCCAGTAGAACCATGATAAGTCCTGAACAATTAGCTACAGATACTGATATTCCAGCATCGGTTAGGGACACAGAGAATCAAATACCAGACACCAGAAGAGCATTTGAAGACAATAATAGAATGTGAGATAAAAAGTGTCCTCTAGACCAGTGGTCCCCAACCCTGTCCTGGGGGCCCACCAGCCAGTCGGATTTTCAGGATATCCACAATGAATATGCATGAGAGAAAATTTGCATGCACTGCCTCCATAACATGCAAATTTTCTCTCATGCATATTCATTGTGGATGTCCTGAAAACCCGACTGGCTGGTGGGCCCCCAGGACAGGGTTGGGGACCACTGCTCTAGACCACACTTGGTAAATTTGCTGGTATTTGATGTATCCATTCTCTCTGTAGAAACTTGTAAAAAAACTCACTGGAATCCATATGCAGCGTATTTGTCCAGCTAAGTTCAACACTTAGCCAGACAAACACTGGGATGCTTGTTTAGCCTTCCCAGACTTAGCCAGGGATATTCCCATACAGAGTGGAGATAGTCAGCTAACTTAGCTGATATTCAGTTGTTACATTCACTGGTCATGGGACTCACCCGTGACCAGCATCACTCACCCCCATGATGCCACGGCGTGGTCTGGAAGCCCCCATGCACTCCTCCTGTTGCAGGACACCGCCAGAGTGACACCATCTCTGCTTCCCTGTGGGCTATCCCTGGGCGTGCATGCGCGCACTGCCCCATCATTTAAAGGGCCAGCGGCAAGAACCCAGGCTGCCGGCGACTCCTGATGACATCGTGCAGCTGTGTATATAAGGCCCAGCTGCACACCAGAGCCTTGCCTCAGCAATGAGGCTCCTGTCTTGAGCAGTGTGTGCTGCTCTTGCATTCCTGACTGTTCCTGCCTCACCAAGCCTTGCCTTGCCTTGCCCAGCCTGTCTTGTCCAGCTTTGCCTTGCCCAGCAGTCTCATCCAAAGTCTTTTGTGTGTCTTTTTCCATTCTTGGCCTGATCTCCTGAACCTGACCTCTTGCTTTGGACCTGACCACGATTGCCTGCCTCCTGACCACACTTGACTGCTACCTGGAACTGACTCTTGCATTGTACCCTGACTATGCTTGTCTGCCACCTACACCAACCATTGGCCTGTTCCCAGTCTATCCAGTCTGCTGTCTGTCCTGACCCTGGTGTGCCTCTGGACTCTTGCTTTCTCCACCGCCCTAGGGACCCACCTAAGTCCTGCTGGTCACCAGACCCCAAGAGCTCAACCTGAGGGGAAGGTGTTGTGTCTGTCGCTGTCCGACGTCTCTGCTCCGCCCACCTTACCTCGTTGGCGACTCCCTTCTGGGTTGATGGAAGGCTAGCTGCTGCGGCGTCTCCAGGCCGTCCTCCTCCGGCGTTCCCGGACTGGCTCGATGCTGCAAGCCGCCATGTTGACCAGATGCCTAAGGGCGCGCGCGCGGCCCGACTGATGTACCAGTGTTGGCGCAAACCTCAGGGGCGTCCCCCTGAGATGACGCCACCAGCTCCAGATATTTAAGGGCTCAGTTTTCGCTAACAAGACGAGTTAGCAAGGGGTTCGCTTCCTCCTGGTCGCTGTGGATGGGATTCGCTCTCCGCAAACCCAGCTACTCTGCCTCCTCGGACTTCACTAGAGGTACCCGCTCCTCGGGGGCCTCGCTCTCTCTTTTTCTTTTCAGGTTGCAGTCCGGAACCGGTACTCGCTCCTCGAGGGCCCATGCCCCGGACTGGCTCCTGAATACCACTTCTGCTAAGAAGTCATCGCTGCTTACAACATTAGTGAGTTTCCATCTATCTCTCAGAGCTTCCCTGAGTCCAGGTACTTGCTCCTCGAGGGCCTAATGCATACATCTCCTGGGCTGCCTCAAGAGACTATTGTGTGAGTGTTACCACCAAGAACTTGTTCCAGAACTCTGCATATACTGCCTACTCACTTTATTTATTTTATTTATTTATTTATAAGGTTTTATACACCGACATTCGTGTGGAACATCATGCCTGTTTACAATTAACAATAAAGTTGGGGAAATTACATTGAACAGCTCAGCCACCCTGGGATTGCTGTTACAATACCTGAGGGACTACAGCCCAGCCGGGCGCTTCCAGCTCACTACTGCCACCTTTGGTGGTTTAATATATTGCTTCTAAGAAGTCTTTGTTGCTTAACATCAGTGAGTCTGTATCTATCTCTCAGAGCGTTCTGTGGAACCAGGTACTCGCTCCTCGAGGGCCTAACGCATACCAACTCCTGGGCTGCCTTAAAAGACTTGTATGAGTGTTACCATCAAGGACTTGTTCCTGAACGCCGCATGCTTTGCTTACTCACTTTCTTAGTTTCTCTACAGTTCAGCCACCTTGGGATCGCTGTTCCAGTACCTGAGGGACTACAGCCCAGCCGGGCGCTTCCAGCTCACTACTGCCACCTCTGGTGGTTTACTATATTGTCTAATAAAAGAACTAGTGTGTATCTGTCTCCTACACTAAGCCTGACCAGTGGTCCCTCTCGGGATTTCCCCTGAGGGCGTGGTCACCTGCCACTGGTCCAAGAATCCACCCACAACTATTCTAAATAACAACAGATTGCTAAACTACCAGCTATAACAACAGAGCTTTCTGACAGAAGGTGGCAGGAATAGGCAAAGCTCTAATCTGTCATACTGCAGGGCGCATTTGCCAGCTGTCAGTATAGGCCTCATAGGTTCACCTATGAGGCTATGTCAACTACACAATAAAAACAAGGGTTCACATTCACGACGCTCATCATATCAGTGTTATTCGGCTCAAGTTAGTTAAATAACTCTGGACTGCCTTAGAGCAGTCCTACAATTATCCAGGTATGTATACTTGTATCTTTGACCAACTATATTCAAAATATAGCCAGTTAAGTGCTGGGGGAAAAAAAATCCTTGCAGGCCTGATCCCCCTACCCCCAACTCAATACATGCTGTTAGGCACTGTACCCTAGCTTCTAACAGATGTAAAATTGTTGGAGGCCTTTTAGCTCACTATCCCCTCCCCCCCCCTACACACACACACAAATTCAAGACATGTGTGGAGCTTCCAGGCCTTCTCTTCATGACCACCCTTCCCCCTGACATATTACCTGATGGTAACACTAGTAGCTTGCACTACCAAGACTGCTGTCACATGAATGCTTTATGTCACCAGGAGCGACACAATTGTATTGTGCTCCCCCCATGGCCCTGGATCTTTTCAGGGGTGCCGGGTGGAGCAGAAGAGGGGGAGGAGGAAGGATGGATATGAGGAGGGGGCCCAGAGGCTGCACATATTTCTTAGATTTGAGAGGGGTGGGGAGCCTCCTCAGGCCAATAGGATCACAACTATTTTACATCTTTTGCTGGGCTGAAGAGGGTGGAGGGTGCATTATCCGACACCAGTTTTAGTTCTTTAGTGAGGTAAGGAATTGGGCCTATTGGCCAGCAAGGACTTTTTTCCAGCACTTAACCAGCTAGATTTTTATGCTTAAATATTTTATTGAACAGCAATGTAACAATACAAGCAATATCCAAGCTTCATTTGTCTCTTATGCCTCCCCACCCCGCTCATGACAAACTCTCTTAAATATTTAAACATTTTATGAATACATCTCGTTATATCGGTCTACATTCAAACTCCATCCCCCAAACACTAAATTCACTGTACAACATGACTCAACATTGTTAAATCTCCCCAAATATTCCCCCCACTTATCCTGCCTTCCCACAAAGTAAATCAAGATCCAGCTGTCCAATCCACCCAGAGCTTCTATGCATATAGGGATTCAGATTCAAGTATTCTTAAAAATTAAGATCTAAACTGAGGTAGTGTGTGGGCAGACTCTGAATATAGCTGCAAGAAATGCTCTCCTATGCAGGATGGCAAAAAACGCTCTCCTGTGCACAACTGTGGTGTGACTTGCCAACTCTTCCATTTGCATCATATTTTGAATGTAGTCGGTTAAGATATAAGTTGTCCAGGTACACCTATCCAGATAACTTTAGGACTGCTCTGAGATAGTCCTAGTGTTATCTGGCTAACTTATCTGGATGTAGTGGGACCCCCCCAGTTCACTGGTGAACTGAAGCCAGGGTGCTACACAGTTCCCAAGGTTTCCTCTTCCTTCCCAGATCACTCACTCTCTCAGACTTTTCAACTTTAGCCCCTGGAATGCCGGGTTCATCTGGTGGGGAGGAGGTCTACACCTCTGAAGCCGCTGGTGCAGTGGTGGACAACACAACTCAGTGCAAAATTCACACACATGGGTCAATGAGTACTCACAGTGGTTGATCATCTCCTATGGATAATGCACTCTCAAAGAAAACATAGAGGCACTTAGTGGTGTCAAACTGAAAAAAAAAACCCACTATACGAGAACTTATAAAGAATGATTCAAGAAAGTATTGCAAAAATCATAAATAGTTCAATAAAGAGCATAACCAGGAAAGCAGTGGTTGCTTTGTCCATGGTGCATTTGCTAGCCACTCTCCTTCATTTAACTGACCCCGTCTCCGCTATCCCTTCCCCATAGAAGACGGGAAGATTGTCATCAACAGTTATAAACAGGGGGGGAAATGAAACCCCAAATCTTCCAAAAATAGCTGTCTCCAAATATTTCTCCAAATAGTCCTTTCCAAAAATCAGCAGCTTCACCCACTGTTCATTGGCCGTGGGTTAAAACAGTCAACCTCCAATGTCCACAGCAAGGGAAAACTGCCTTACTGCAAAAAACTGGTCTGAAAAATCTCCAAAAACTTCTCTTCAATATCACCCCAAAAAAAATACTCACCGTTTACTGGGCACAAAAGTAAAAATCAGAAACCCAGCCCATCAAGACCAGGGGTCTGCCTGTCTGTCAGGATCTGGATCACAGGGTCTCAAGAGCAAAAATCCAACTATACTCCAAAAATCCCCCAAAAGTCCACACTCCTTAGACTCCTCTCAAAACCCACTCCTTTCCTATGCCTCTTGGTCAATCTTTTGTAGCAGAAGAAAAGACCCCTCTAGATCAGTCCACCAGGGGAGCAGAAAGAACCTGTGCATATGCTCAGTGGAAAATTTATATCCCTGAGGCACAGCCCACAAAAAGGGAGAGATAAAGAAAGGGGAGGTCTTTAAAACACAAAACCCTAGTATGCTGAAAACAGGGCAAAATAGTAGCAGGTACTACACGGATAATGCTGTATATCAGTTAAGTTAGCCCAGAAATGTCCTTGGACCACCCCTGATTTAGCCCGATAAGTTTTTAACTGACTTAAATACTTATCCAGCTAAGTCAGGGAGAGTCAAAGCAGCAGGATTTTCAAATGCCGGCGTTTGTTCTGCTAAGTGCAAAACTTAGTCAGACAAACACACTGAATATGGACCCCACCATTTGTGGCAAAGGCTATATTAAAAAAACTCAGAACATTGATGGTCAAAAGTACCAGCTACCTTCTTTACAGGGCAAATCTCGTTAAAAACCATCCTCTTTGGGACCAAGAAAAAAACAGAGTTTTGTAGAAAAGAGGATCTATATATAAACAACCAACAAGGACTGAATTACATAGTTGAGAAAACAAAAACATGGGTGTAGCTTACTTATTGAGGTGGTTACTACCCCTAACTAAGCTACATATTCAATTAGATGCAGTTCCAACACTGCTCTCTACATTAATGGTGGGGTGGAAGGGAAATAGAACTAAAAGGTACTAAAAGCCAAGCGTAACATTAAGAGGAAAAAAAAAAAAAGAGTGCATAGCTTTCTGGGCAGACTGGATGGGCCATTTGGTCTTCTTCTGCCGTCATTTCTATGTTTCTATGATTGTCCCATGTTGAGATTTAGGACCTTCAGTTATGGCTTTCTGATTTAAACAGAAACAAGTGTGCAGTAGGATAGTTCTTTTTTTTCTCTATAGCAACTAGCTTGCCGGAATCCCCTGAGAAATAAATCTCTTTGAAGAGTTGATACTCCTAAATTATAATTTAAATAGCCCACTGGTCTGAAATTAAGTCAGTCCATACTTAAAGTCTACTCCCTACTGGAAGACAGGGAGGTTAATCTGAACTCTTTATGCCGCATTCTGCCTGTAACTGGAGACAATGAACTGGCCTCTTTGTTCTCTTCTAAATCTCTGAAGGGAAGAGTTGGCTGTCTTAAACCTTCTAAATGAAAACCTTCTACCAAAGGAGAGAATATCTATTCTGTCCTGAGAAGAACCTTTGTTTTTTCATTCTGTGGAAGGCTTGGAATTTATTTTATCAAACACTTAAAATAGTATCACTATTATTTTGTTTTGGTGTTTGCTTGTCTAACCCTCGGGTTATTTTAGGCTGGGCTACGCCATAATTTTATTGTGTTGTATGTGTTATTTATTCATTTGTTTATTCATGTTGTATTTTATTGGTTGATGGTGTGCCTTGCCTGATTATTAGGTCCACTGCTTTGAGCCTTTAAGAAGTGCAATCTGTAAATGGAAGCAATAAAAAAATAATAAAATTAAGAACATAAGAAATTGCCAAGGGTCCAACAAGCCTAACACCCTGTTCTAACAGAGGCCAAACCAGGCCACAAGAACCTGGCAATTACCCAAACACCAAGAAGATCCCATGCTACTGATGCAATTAATAGCAGTGGCTATTCCCTAAGTAAACTTGATTAATAGCAGTTAATGGACTTCTCCTCCAAGGACTTATCCAAACCTTTTTTGAACCCAGTTACACTAACTGCACTAACCACATCCTCTGGCAACAAATTCCAGAGCTTAATTGTACGTTTAGTGAAAAATAATTTTCTCTGATTAGTCTTAAATGTGCTACTTGTTAACTTCATGGAGTGCCCCCTAGTCCTTCTATTATCCGAAAGTGTAAATAACCAATTCAAATCTACTCGTTCAAGACCTCTCATGATCTTAAAGACCTCTATCATATCCCTCCTCAGCCGTCTCTTCTCCAAGCTGAATAATCCTAACCTCTTCAGCCTTTCCTCATAGGGGAGCTGTTCCATCCCCTTTATCATTTTGGTTGCCCTTCTCTGTACCTTCTCCATTGCAACTATATCTTTTTTGAGATGAAGCAACCAGAATTGTACACAGTATTCAAGGTGCGGTCTCACCATGGAGCGATACAGAGGCATTATGACATTTTCCGTTTTATTAACCATTCCCTTCCTAATAATTCCTAACATTCTGTTTGCTTTTTTGACTGCTGCAGCACACTGAGCCGACAATTTTAAAGTATTATCCACTATGATGCCTAGATCTTTTTCCTGGGTGGTAGTTCCTAATATGGAACCTAACATCATGTAACTACAGCAAGGGTTATTTTTCCCTATGTGCAACACCTTGCACTTGTCCACATTAAATTTCATCTGCCATTTGGATGCCCAATCTTCCAGTCTTGCAAGGTCCTCCTGTAATGTATCACAATCCGCTTGTGATTTAACTACTCTGAATAATTTTGTATCGTCCGCAAATTTGATAACCTCACTCATCATATTCCTTTCCAGATCATTTATATATATATTGAAAAGCACTGGTCCAAGTACAGATCCCTGAGGCACTCCACTGTTTACCCTTTTCCACTGAGAAAATTGTCCATTTAATCCTACTCTCTGTTTCCTGTCTTTTAACCAGTTTGTAATCCACGAAAGGACATCGCCTCCTATCCCATGACTTTTTAGTTTTCATAGAAGCCTCTCATGTGGGACTTTGTCAAACGCCTTCTGAAAATCCAAATATACTACATCTTCCAGTTCACCTTTATCCACATGTTTATTAACCCCTTCAAAAAAATGATGCAGATTTGTGAGGCAAGACTTCCCTTGGGTAAATCCATGTTGACTGTGTTCCATTAAACCATGTCTTTCTATATGCTCTTCAATTTTGATCTGTTTGTCTAGTTCCTCATCAAACAAAATGACTCCTGAGAAGGGGGCACCCAGGAGATGCATTTTAGCCACATGATCTGAAGGCCATGGTTTGAGCCAGAGGGAACGTCTAGCTGGGGGTGGAAATGACCACACATTTGGCCAAAGTTTTAATTGCGTGGTAGATGGTATCACATATAAAAGCTGTTCCCTGCTGATCTAGTCTTTACACCTATCTCAAAATAAGCCTAGCCACATAAGCTGAGGTCAGAGAGATCAGAAGAGCAAGGCATGTTCCCTTCAGATAAGGAGGCATTCCCAATCAGTTTGATCCAATCAAGAAATCCAGAATTAGCTGATTTTAATAGCCAGGATGGGCATGAATCAAATAAACAGGTTGTGGGTTTAGCCTTACCCAAAATGAGGTCCACCTCATCACAATCTAATTCATTAAAACTGCCTGATGGCACTATTGTGGCACTTTCATTATATGCAGCCATCAATAGAGTTGTAGAATATTAATCCAGTTCACCACAAATATCTGTAACTTTGTCAGAGAAATATCTGGCAAAGTCTTCACAAGACAGCATTAGGAAGTTTCCATTTATAGACAAATGAGGTTGGTATAAAAGGCCATTAACTACTTGGAACAATTTCCTAGGCTGTTTTTCTGCCTCAGCCATGGTATTAAAAAGAAAAAAAAAAGATTAATTTTTGTTGCTATCACCACGGTACATTAAAACCTTACATGTATTATATATAAATTCAATCTGACTCTGTAAAAAATCTTTCTCCTTCGCCTCTCCAGGTGATGTTATTTATGTTTTAGTGGATGAAGCTCCATCACAGAGAGGAGCAAGTTTACCTTTTCTGAGGCAACTGAGTCAATTGCTCTGCTCGAGAGAAAATAATGGAATGACAGGTGGGTCAAAGGAAAAAGAAAGCCAGGATTCAAAGTCCATGAAGAAGCAGAGCAGAGCGGGGACACCAGATGACAGTTATATAGAGGGGTAAAGGGGGGAGAAGGGGGGAGAAGGATAACCGATCTTCAAGCCTTTTCCATTGGAAAGCAGACAGGGTACAACGAGGGATCACGCTATGAAACCCCGGGGAGGTCGACTCTGAACCAACATCAGGAAATCTTTCTTCACGGAGAGGGTGCTGGATGCCTGGAATTCCCCGCCGGAAGAGGCGGTGAAGATGAAGACAGTAAACAAATTCAAAAAGGCACGGGATAAACACGGTGAATCCCTAAAGGCTGGAGGTGAAATGAAGAAAAGGAGGCTTGGGGGGTAACCTGCATGGAGCGGCAGCTGCCACCCCTAACAGAAGGCATGGGATTTACTAATCTTAACCGATTTGCTTTCATGATTTTGACGCATTTGGATTCAAGCACGTTCAAATGTGAATTATCCGGAAGGCTGCTCACCCTGTACAAATGTTGCTAGCAGTAATTGTTTCATGGGTTTGACAGTTGCTTGGTTTCGATTGTTAATATTACTACCCTTAACATAAGGCTTAGAGGTAACCTGCACGGAGTGGCAATTACTGCCCTTAACAGACGCATAGGGGTAACCTGTGCAGAGCGGCAGTTACTACCATAAGAAATGTGCTGGGCAGACTGGACGGACCAGATGGTCTTTTTCTGCCATCGTTACTGTGTTACTACGTATGTCACTATGGCTGAGAAGAAAGAAAGCAGTGAAACTTTCAAATAGGGGAGGGTAGCAGCCCGATGCCACCACTTAGGGCTACTGAGCACGGTGTGTGGGAGAAATGATCATTTCCATTGCAGGGAGTAGTACGCGAAGCAGAGTCAGGGAAAGTCTGGTCTCAGTCAGAAGCCAAAGATGGCGGGAATGAGAGATGAGGCAAGTTTTTTGTTTAAAACTAATGTCACGGACCGACAGGCTGGAGTCAGGAAGCACCCCCGCAGAAACAGTACAGAATTGCAGAACTGGACTGGTGCTGATCGTCCGCCTAGCCGGCTCCCTCCTCCACGGGTTGAGCCCTTGCATCCTGGGGGCCAGTAGGGCTTGTTTTCTGCTGAACATCAGGGCAGGAGCTGGACACAGAGCAAAGGCTGGGGCTGGATACAAAGCACAGGCTGGAGCTTGATGCATGTACAGGGTGGCTGGATACAGAACATGGGCTGGAGCTGGATACAGAGTACAAACTGGGGCTGAATACAGATTACAAGCTGCAGCTGGATACAGAGCATGGACAGAACAAGGATAGGATTAGATCAGGACTGGACAAAGACAAGACTGGACAAGGACTAGACAGGCAACAATAAACTGGGAAGCCCAACAGGGCCCTAAGGCTGGCTAGGAGAACCCAGCAGGCCCGAAGGCCATAAGGTAAGGCAGAGAAGCCCAGGAGGTCACAGAGCAAGGCAAGGAGGTCTGGGAGGCCACATAACAAGGCAAAGAAGCCCAAGAGGCAACAGAGCAAGGCAAGAGGCCAAGAGAAGCCACAAGGTAAGGCAAGAGTCCTGGGTAGGCCACAAACCAAGACAGGAGGCCTGGGTAGGCAGCAAGGCAAGACAAGAGGCCTGGGTCAAGATGACTCAATGAAGAGGCACTGAAGTCTTGGACAGACGGGGTTAAGTAGGGCTGAGGCTTGGGTGTTATGAAATCAGCGAGAAGCGAACTGGCCAAGGTAGTGAACAAGGTTCACTGAGGACCCTGGTGGAGGGAAGACTGCACAGCAGGCTGTACCTTGGTATGGAGAGACAGTACTGCAGGCAACACAGTGACAACTAAACAGGCATTCCATAGAGAACAAGAGAAAGGAAGAAAAGGAGAAGGATGAGAGAGGGGGCTAGAGATAAGATTGGAGATGTAGTGAGTTTATGCAAACAGAGGGTTTGAGAGTTCCCTTGAATGACCAGGGCTATTGTTGATTCTCCAATTGAGAGGAGAAAGAGAAAAGTACTGTTAAAGTTCCAGGTGTCCATTTAGCCACATAGGAGTGCACCTTTCAAAAGACAGGGAGTATTAGGTATGATATTGCTATTGAAATTTTTCTGCTACTGCTCTTCTTAATATTTACATTGTGCTAAAGCGAGTTCCTTTCTGGAACTCTTAAGGGGTAGTGCATACAGGCAACCTATAGAGGTGCATTTGGAAGTTCTTTTTAATCAGGCTAGTAGCATCCACGACTATTTTAACTATTTCTGTATCTTTCTGCCAAAAAATGTTCACACAAAGGGGTAGAACACGGACATGAATGAACCTTGTGACTAGTAGTGATAATTGTCAAGACCTCAACATCTAGATGCTGTTCATTTGCGCATCTTTCATAACCATTCATAATTTAATTACCTTAAAAAAACTACAAAAATAATCCATCAACAGTAAAAAGTAAATCTTTCATTCAGTTACCTCATTCTTGGATCAACAAGAAGAGCTGGGCACACTGGTTCTGGGCTCCTTGAAGGTTCAATTAGGAAATGTAAATGTGATCAGTAGGGAAAGGAGGTTTACAGGGGCATTGGATTTTTGGGCGGGGAAGAGGATGTGAACTAGAGGACAAATACAGCTACAGAACTGACCTGGTATGGGAAGTAATGCTTAACTTCACAACAATATAGGAAAAATCATACATTGTAATAGATCCCCCTTCTGCTATATGAAGACCAAATGATGGTAGGCGTTTCCAAAAGCCTCAGACTCCTTTGCTGCATCATTACAGGTGATGATGTCATTCTACAGAGAACTGAGTCATAATGTGAACATCGGAGATAGAAAGAGAGGGTTCTGGAGATATGAAGGGTGACTATTTACACCTCTAGCATATACAAATATATGGAAAAGAACTGTAAATGTGGCACCAGTCAAGAGAAAGAAACCGATTGAAATATATCATACATAAATAATAGAATCATAACTACGTCTTCATATGTATAAATCATCTTCTCCCAATCCATAATGATCAATTCAGAAATGATATTAAGCTGCAGGAAGCTGCACAGACTAGGAGTTGAAATGAACAAGGAAGGACCACAGAGAGCAAGAAAGGGTCACTGGGGAATTCAACGTTGACTCCTAAACTATATGACAAATCTTAAGTTTTATTAGTAACATTTTTCGAATAAACTTGGAAATTTATCATGTAAAGCTTTACTGGCTGGACTTGGGAGAGGAAAGGGTGTTTTAGCCTTCCTTGTCTAAACAGTTACAAGAGGGTCCTCTTCGTGACAATCGGTCAATAGCCATGGCAAAGGAAGGAAATGAGTCTCCTTCTGACCTTGATCGTGCTAAGGCAGTAATCGCAGGGCCCCACCCCGGGCGCCCTATTTACAGAAGGCAAAACATATTTGTTGATCATAAAGCTTTCTTGTATACAAGTAGAGGCAAATACTGTATGTTCCCAGCCTTTGCACACCAGGGTTTATAGAGAGCAGATGCTGTTGCACAGAGGAAACTATCTGCTTTATGTTAACACACCTCAGTAAAATTTCGTTCTGCTTATTCTTGCTAATTACATTTTGCTGTAAGCGATACAGCATGCTAACGTCATGAAAAACCACACAGTATTCAAAACAAAGGAAAACAACCATTGCTCATAGCAAAATATATGAAGCAAAGATCAAACTGGTGCTATTAAAGGTGCTCGCCAAATAAAGGATAAATTGAATACAGATATCTTTTTGTTTATAAAAATGTAATAAAAGCACATCTCTTTACAATATGGGATTATTTACAGTGTATTTCTAGCCAGCATGCTGAGGTATACAATATGTCTTAACATAAATGGGAAAAGAATACCCTTTTTTTTAACATTGCGAACTTTGTAAACACAGAGAGGGGCTTCCAAGATTATGTCCATAAACTAGGACTCCCTTCCTAGCCTCTGTGACATTTTTCTTCTTTGCCTAAATTCTCAGACATTTTCTTATCTTGACTTTTGGGAAAAGGAAGGGGAAGGACAGATTCTAACCCAATGAGACTCTGCCGCCTCCTCCGAGGCCCCTTCACACATCAGTGGCAATCCTAGGAGGCAGTGACAGACTCAGAGATGGCGCCTGGTGCCAGTCCGGGACGGGAGGGAGGACTGCACCATCCGGAAATGGAGACAACATGCTGCGCAAGGCTTCCCTCTCTCAGGAACCTATGCTGAAGGTGGTTGTCAAGTGGCAGTGGCAGAGCAATCAGAAGCCGCATCAGAGCCTGAACTCTCATGAGACCTGATCTCCACTGCTTATTGGGAGGTGTGGGCCTGCGCTGCGGCGACAAAGATTTCATTTCATTTTTCATTTATTAAAATGTATTAATCGCCTAACACAGACAGGCCTAGGCGATATACAATAAAAACATACATAATAAAGATGTCATACGGGTAATCAATCATACACTTAACACACAAAGACCTTTAGTTTCACAGAAACTAAAATAACCAATACCATATAAAGGTAAACTAAATGGTCATTAGCTCTAAGTCCCTTTATAATATACCTATATGGGCCACTGCTGCTTAACATCGGCAGCCAAAAGAGAAAGATTTTTATTGAGATATCTCGGGAGTGTGCAATTCAGAAGCCATCTCATAGAATGTTAGTGATATGTGAAGCGGTGCACGTTAGACCCTCCTTAAAAGTCCAGGACCAGGCATTTAGCCTGGCCCACCTTAAGTCAGCACACATCCTGGCTGCAGGGCATTTCCCCTAGGGAGAGGATAGAGCTGGGCCCAAGACAAAAGTAGAAGAAAGCAAGATAAGCTACTTATCTGAAGACTACTGCAATTTTGTTTCCAGCACTGCTGAGGTAAGCAGGCTCTTAATTGTTTAATTTGCCCTGTAAATAATGTAACCCCATCCCTGGGTGCAAACAGGACTCCGATGGGGGCCATAAAATAATTTACCTTTTGGATAATAGAAGGACTAGGGGGCACTGCATGAAGTTAGCAAGTAGCACATTTAAGAATAATCAGAGAAAATTCTTTTTCACTCAACACACAATTAAGTTCTATAATTTGTTGCCAGAGGATGTGGTTAGTGCAGTTCATGTAGCTGGGTTTAAAAAAGGTTTGGAGAAGTTCTTGGAGAAGTCCATTAACTGCTATTAATCAAGTTTAATTAGGGAATGGCCTCTGCTATTACTGGCATCAGTAGCATGGGATCTTCTTAGTGTTTGGGTACCTGCCAGGTTCTTGTGGCCTGGTTTGGCCTCTGTTGGAAACAGGATGCTGGGCTTGATGGACCCTTGGTCTAACCCAGCATGGCAATTTCATATGTTCTTAAGTCTGATGGGGAGCAGGCAGTAGTCAGTGGCAGGCAGCAGTCAAATGTAATCTAAGGTCAGGCCGAGTTAGATCCAGGTATCCATCTGAAGGGAATAAGGGACGGATAGGCAGAGAGGTCAGGAAAGGAGAAATACAGTAGGCAAGGAACACTGAAAACAACAATGAACCAGAGGACAACACTGAAGACAAGCCTGGCTGAAGACAAGATGCTGAAGACAAGGCTGGGCTGAAGACAGGATGCTGTCACAACACACTCTGCACTCATAGTGGAACCTGTTGCTGAGGAGTTATCCTTCTAATATGGTGTCCTTGTAGTTTATGTTATATCTGGAAAACAATTTAAAAAATTAAAATAAGGATTCAGGAACACATTAGTTGGATTAATTGTGAGAAACAAGAGGCTCCTCTGGCTTTCCATTGGATATATAAAAGTCATAAGATGGATGATGTACGGTTCACCTTACATCATCCATCGCCACCTCAGCAGTGCCGGAGCGGCACTGCTGAGGTGGCGATTTTGGAAAATCTTTGTTACAAAAGGAACACATTTTTATTTTTAAATAAGATACAATTGATTCTAGGGGCTTAAATAAAGAGGTTGAGTGGGGAGTTTTTTTCTGACTTTTTTCTAACTTTTTGCTAACCTTTTTCATACTCAAATGATGTGCTCAGGGGTGGTGGCTTTAACAACTTGAGGTGGGCTAACTGTGATTTGGGAGGAGGCTGCGGCAGCGAGACAAATAGCTAGTCTTAGCTGGGACTTTTAACAGATGATCCTGGACTTACAGCTTGAAAAGCAATGCCTGAACACATCTCAGATTCATGATGAGAAGGATGCACTATGGAGTACAAAGAGTTTCAGCACCAGGGATCATGACCTAGAAAGCACTAAATTGACATAAAAGTGCCAGACCAGTTGGACAAATACATAGGAGAATCTCAATGCACATCCATTGGGAATTCATGGAAGAGTTGTAGGACCTCTGTCAGTAAGATTTTGTCCTTCCATAAGTCCTTGTGTGGCATCTGTGATATTAGAACCAATGAAGGATGGACAGGTGCAAGGAATATCAGTTCCTAAATGAGTTGACAGTGAAAAATGCCTACCCCCTTCACAAATTAGACATACCTTAGACCTCCTGGCAAATACCTACTTAATCTTAACCTTGAACCTGGCCAGCAGAAAATGCTATGAAGATGTGCAGCCAGAGAAGTAGGCTAAGATTACCTTTGTCACTAACAGGGACTGTTTAAGATCTATCCAATGCCAATCAGCCTCCAGCGGTACACCAAGTACACTCCAGTACATCACACATGATATGCTCACTGATTTGTAGGGCATCTCCTGCCTAGTTTATTTGGATGACATCATAGTGATTGGATACATCTTTGCAGGTCATCTGAAGAAACTAAAAATAGTATTGGAGAGACCGCAGAAGGCTAATCTGGAAGTTTAAGCCATCCAAGTGCAATCTGTTCTGCAAGGAGTTGCAGTACCTTGGCCATGTAGAAATATAGAAAGTGTTGAGAATTCCAGTGATGAGGCACTGCTGAGCAGTTATCACCCATCCATGCTCCTGGGGAATTCATGGCAGAATTAGTTTTTCTTGCAATATATGGGACCCATTGCATCATTTTTACTCGTTGAGATATTAGGCTTTTCATGGACAACTTTGTGGTTAAAAAATCTTCATATATGTCAGGGAGACAAAAGAGAACTGTTAAAGAGAAATCTGTGTCACAGGACGACAAGAGGGCACCAGACACAGGCCCCACGGCAGGGGGGATACTGGATGCCTTGCTAAAAGAATTAACTGCCGGTGCATCTGCTGCAGTGACTGACGAACTTCAAAAGCTCCAATCATCTTTGGACAAATTGCATGAAGAATTGGTGCATCATAACTCGGTCATTGCTGTTATTGAACAGAAGTTCGTTCACCATGATGAACGCTTAGAATCTCTGGATAACATGGTTGCGCAGTTACAGCAGAAAAAGCGAGCGTTATGAAGCTAAAATGGATGGACCTAGAAAATCGCAGCCGAAGAAACATTCTGGGCTTACCAGAAAGCCTGCAAGGGGGAGGCTTTAATCTGGTGGTATGAAGTTTCGCTGCCGGAGGCTTTGGGAGGTAGCTTACAAGAGTGCTCGATTTTGGTGGAGATTAAACATCACCTGGGCCCAGCCATTGCTGCTGCTAACAAGTCCCAACAAGTCATTGTGAAGTTGCTTAACTTTATAGATAAGAGAACTTTTGAATGCATATCGGACAATGGACACACTGCAATATGAAAACAATAAACTTCTCTTTTTTTCCTGATTTTTCTGCAAGTGTTAGCATCATAAAGAATTATTTCCCTTTTGGATGCCTTGGGGTCTTTGGGATGTCTTGAGGGTGCCTTGTGGATGCTACTTTGTCCTTTTTTCAGTGCCTTGGGATTTCATGCCATTGTTGTTGGTACCCTTTGTCCCTCTCTTGGTGCCATGGGGTATTCATGTGCCACTTTTACCACATTTTTGGTGCCTGGGGTTGTTCATTCAGTTGCTGCTGGTGCCCTTTGCTATTCTTTTGGGACCTTGGGCTTCTAATCGCACTGGTGCTGTTTTGTCTCTCTCTTGGTGCCTTGGGCTGTTGATTCCTCTGTTGGAGCTGCTTTTCCTCTCTTATGGTAACTTAGAACATAAGACATGCCATAATGGGTCAGACAAATGATCCATCAAGCCCAGCATCCTGTTTCCAACAGTGGCCAATCCAAGTCACAAGAACTTGGCAAGTACCCAAAAAATAAATAGATCCCAAGCTAATATTCTGTATTGATTAATAGTAGTTTATGGACTTCTCCTCTAGGAACTTATCCAAACCTAAGACTAATCAGAGAAAATTCTTTTTCACTCAACGCACAATTAAGCTCTGGAATTTGTTGCCAGAGGATGTGGTTAGTACAGTTAGTGTAGCTGGGTTCAAAAGGTTTGGATAAGTTCTTGGAGGAGAAGTCCATTAACTGCTATTAATCAAGTTGACTTAGGGAATGGCCTCTGATATTAATTGCATCAGTAGCATGGGATCTTCTTGGTGTTTGGGTACTTGCCAGGTTCTTGTGGCCTGGTTTGGCTTCTGTTGGAAACAGGATGCTGGGCTTGATGGGCCCTTGGTCAGACCCAGCATGGCATTTTCTTATGTTCTTAACCTTTTTTAAACCCAGTTACACTAACTGCCATAACCACATCCACTGAATTCCAGAGCTTAATTAGGCATTGAGTGAAAGACTTTTCTCCAATTTGTTTTAAATGAGCTACTTGCTAACTTCAGGGAGTGCCCACTAGTCCTTCTATTATATGAGAGTAAATATCCAATTTACATTTACCTGTTCAAGTCCTTTCATGATTTTGTAGCCCTCTTTCATATCCCACCTCAGCTGTCTCTTCTCCAAGCTGAACAGCCCTAACCTCTATAACCTTTCCTCATAGAGGAGCCATTCCATCCCCTTTATCATTTTGGTCATCCTTCTTTGTATTTTCTCCAGTGCAACTATATCTTTTTTGAGATGCATCGACCAGAACTGCACACAGTATTCAAGGTGTGGTCTCACCATGGAGGGATGCAGAGGCATTATGACATCCACTGTTTTATTCGCCATTCTCTTCCTAATAATTCCTAACATTTTGTTTGATTTTTGACTGCCACAGCACACTGAGCCAACAATTTCATAGTATTATCCACTATGATGCCTAGTTTTCTTTCTTGCGTGATAATTCCTAATATGGAGTCCAACATCGTGTAATTATAGCAAGGGTTAGTTTTCCTTATATGCATCACCTTGCACTTGTTCACATTAAATTTCCACTGCTATTTGAATGCCCAATCTTCCAGCCTCACAAGGTCCTCCTGCAGTTTATCACAATCTGCTTGAGATTTAACTACTCTGCATAATTTTGTATCAGCTGCAAATGTGATCACCTCAATCATCATACCCCTTTCCAGATGATTTATAAATATATTAACAAGCACCAGTCCAAGTATAGATCCCTGAGGCAATCCACTGTTTACCCTTTTCCACTGTGAAAACAGACCATTTAATCCTACTCTCGTTTCCTGTCTTTTTTTAACCAGTTTGTAATCCACAAATGGACATTGCCTCCTATCCCATGACTTTTTAGCTTTTTAGAAGCCTCTCATGAGGGACATTGTCTAACGCCTTCTGAAAATCCAAATAACACCACATTTACTGGTTCACCTTTGTCTGTTTATTCACCCTCTTCATAAAAATGTAGGAGATTTGTGAGGCAAGACTTCCCTTGGGTAAATCCATGCCCTCTGTGTCCCATTAATCCATGTATATCTAAATGTTCTGTGATTTATTCTTTATAACAGTTCAACAAATTTTCCCGGCATTGAAGTCAGGCTCACCCTATAGTTTCCCGGATCACCCGCTGAAGCCCTTTTTAAATATCGGGGTTACATTGGCCACCTTCCAGTCTTCAGGTGCAATGGATGATTTTAATGATAGGTTACAGAGTAATTGTAATAGGTCTGAAATTTCATTTTTGAGTTCTTTCAGAACCCAGGGGTGTATTCCATTCAAACCAGGTGATTTACTACTCTTCAGTTTGTCATTCTGGCCTACCAGTTCATGCTACTATTGTTGGTAGCCTTTGCCGCTCCGTAGCACCTTGGTTGTCCATGCCACTGTTGTTGATGTCCTTTTCCCCTCTCACAGTGCCTTGGGTTCCTCATACCATTATTGTTGCCCTTTGCCCCTCTTTGGAGCCTTGGGATGTTTTTGCCACTGTAGGTGCTGCCTTGCCCCTCTCACGATGCCTTGCAATATTCATGCCTTTGTTTGGACTGCTTTGCTCCTGTCATGGTGCCTTAGGCTATTTCATGCATTGCTTCCCCCATTGACTTTAATGGAAAATGGATGACTGAGTAAATTAAATAAACAACTTAAATTTTGGGTTCTGAACTGAACAGCACAAATCACTGAGCCAAACAAACCAAACTGAAATTTTTTTCTGCACAATTCCCTAATCATAGGCCCTCTCCACAAGGGCCCAGGAACAGGCAGAACATGGGGAATCAAAAGAAAAAAAATCACAACACTCCTAGCACATCCTTTCCAACAAATATGGAGTTTTGAGCTGGCTATGGTGTGCAGTTTTAAATCTAACGTGAGTTTCTTGCAGTATCATTTTTTCATAAGGTATTATATAGTTCCATCAGGATACAAGGTAAGTGACATGGTTGCATGGTCCCTAACCCCAGGAGTTTGCAATCTAAGCTTAAAGAAAAGGAAGTTCAGTAATTTTCTATAGGTCAGAGTATGGGGATAGGAGGATCAAAAGGGAGAATCTCTGTGGATTGCCACGCATACCCTCTGCTTCCCACCACTACTTTATGAACTTCTCTATGGGGTCTTTGCTTTCCACTTGAACAAATAAAAGACTGAAAGAGAAAGGTAATCTTGGTTCAGAGTTTCATCCAAAGAAAAACACTTTGAGCAAAGCCACAGCTTTATGTAGCTTGAATCATTGCTGGGATAGTGCCCAAGTGTTCTTAAAAGTGCTTAAGACATGCCATACTGATATTCCTTTGTACAGACTGCCTTTGTTACAAATAAATCCGTCATTCTTTGGGAAAAAAAAAAGTTTTGCTTGCAACAAGCAGAGCTGAGCCATAAAAGAATGGAAACACAGGATAGCATATAATGCATTCAAGTGGCTGGTATAATTATTCAAAAGTTTCCCTTTGCTTAAAATAAACAAGTAGAATATCTGTTCTCCTAGGGTTTGCACAGAGAAAGCACATAATATTCTTTACCCATGGCAATGTGAACTGGTCACCAGCACTGTTGGGCCCCTCTGTTGATGCCTTGTCAAGCATCAAGTCCTGTACCCCCCTTCTCACCTGCCAGTTCACCCCAGCATCTGACTCGCCCATTTTCCCCTCTCTGAGTCCACGGAGTCCGTTTTTGTGAATGTGACTTTATTATCTGCTTAGTTTTGTAGATAAGCGGACTATAAATTTTTCAAATAATTACTTCTCACACAGCTCCCTTCCGGGTGCACACAGGCTGCCTTCCTCCACCAGGGTGCTTGGGCTTGACTATCCATCATTTTGGGTCAGGCATTGCGCCTACACTCAGGGTTCTCCCCATCAGAGCACCCCCCTATACTGCTGCTCTTCTGGGCAAGTGGACATGTCTATCCCACGTTATCCTTCTGGTGCCAGGGCTGCGGTCTCTGTATTGCACCTGTGCAAGAGCACCCCTCGTACATCCGACACTAGAGTATGGCACATCATGGAGGTCACAGACAGCCAGACATGATCTGCACATAAAGTGTTCTTTTTTTCGTTTTCACCAAAGAATGTCTAAAGAAAAAAGACAGGTCTTCTTTGTTCACAAAACAAAGTGACTGTTTAGATCTTGTCTGATAAGATATGGTAAATTTAGATGTAACCCCTTTTCTGGGTTAGATTTACATGTAGCCCCTCTTCTGGTATTATGTTGATCCCAGGGATCCTTGTGTAGCCCAACAGCCCCAGAGCATAGATTCTCAGAAAGATGAGGATGAGGGGTGGAGAAAAGGATAGACCTCCAGGACTCTTCTCTAGGCATACCTGTTGCTAAATATATGTAAGTGCTTAATAAACAGACAGGACGTTCCAAAAGTAAACTTTACTGCAGATCTTCCAAAGTAATTAACTGATCCCATACACACTTGAATTACTGTAGATTATTTTCAAACTGCTCCTCTATCTGTGAATATGTCCCTCAGGATTGGGGACCTGAAAGGTTAAGAATCCCAGGTGGTACAAGGAATTGCTGGATGGCTGTGGAATCCTGTTCCCAAAAAATACCTGAGATTTTCCAACCTCACAAGCTTCTTCCAGGGCAGAGATTCCAGTGGGGGCCTCCAGATGAACAAATAGGGGTAGATATTCAAAGCTGGCCGTGTAAGTAACTTAGCCAATAAGAGCTTCTCTGGCTCAATTACGATGTATATTCAGTGGCAAGGCAAAGCCACTGAATAATCACGTGTATATATATACACTTAGCCAGATAAGTCTATCCGGCTAAGTTTAGATCTACTACTAAAGAGGACCCTGGAGAAGGACCGTTGATAGTTAACAAGAAACTGGAGGGGAGTGGAGAAGAAGTAACTCCATTTACAGTAGAGAATGTATGGGAAGAGCTGGGGAAACTGAAAGTGGACAAAGCCATGGGGCCTGATGAAGTTCATCCCAGGATACTGAGGGAGCTCAGAGATGTGCTGGCGGCTCCGCTGTGTGACCTGTTCAATAGATCCCTAGAAACAGGAGTGGTGCCGAGTGATTGGAGAAGAGTGGTGATGGACCCGCTTCACAAGAGTGGGAGCAGAGAGGAGGCTGATAACTACGGACTGGTCAGCCTCACCTTTGTGGTGGGAAAAGTAATGGAGTCGCTGCTGAAAGAAAGAATAGTGAACTATCTACAGTCAGAAGAATTGCTGGACCAGAGGCAACATGGATTCACCAGGGGAAGATCCTGTCAGACAAATCTGATTTACTTTTTTGACTGGGTGACTAGGGAATTGGATTGAGGAAGAGTGCTTGTTGTCATCTACTTGGATTTCAGCAACCATGTGTATGTTGCTGGTGAATAAAATGAGAAGCTTAGGTGGTGGCCTGGATTGCAAACTGGTTGATGGACAGAAGACAATGTGTGATGGTAAATGGAACTTACTCTGACGAGAGAGCGGTGTTAAGCAGAGTGCTGCAAGGATCGGTGTTGAGACTGGTACTGTTCAATATCTTTGTGAGCGACACTGCAGACGGGATAGAAGGTAAGTTTTGTCTTTTTGCAGATGACACTAAGATCTGCAACAGAGTGGACACGCCGGAAGGAGTGGAGAGAATGAGACAGGATTTAAGGAAGCTGGAAGACTGGTCGAAGAAATGGCAGCTGAGATTGAATGCCAAGAAGTGCAGAGTCATGTGGAAATCCGACAGAACTGTATTCGATGGGAGGTGAAGGGCTGATTTGCATGAAGCAGGAGATAGATCTTGGGGTGATAGTGTCTAATGATCTGTAGTCGGTGAAACAGTGTGACAAGGCGATAGCTAAAGCCAGAAGAATGCTGGGCTGCATAGAGAGGAATATCGAGTAAGAAAAGGGAAGTGATTATCCCCTTGTACAGGTCCTTGGTGAGACCTCACCTGGAGTACTGTGCTCAGTTCTGGAGACCGTATCTCCAAAGGGACAGAGACAGGATAGAGGCAGTCCAGAGAAGGGTGACCAAAAAGGTGAATGGTCTTCATCGAATGACTTATGAGGAGAAATTGAATAATCTAAATATGTACACTCTGGAGGAAAGGAGGAGCAGAAGTGATATGATACAGACTTTCAGATACTTGAAAGGTTTTAATGATCCAAAGACAACGACAAACCTTTTCCATCGGAAAAAAATCAGCAGAACCAGGGGTCATGATTTGAAGCTCTAGGGTGGAAGACTCAGAACAATGTCAGGAAGTATTTTTTCACGGAGAGGGTGGTGGATGCCTGGAACACCCTTCTGGAGGAAGTGGTGAGGCCCAAAACTGAAGGATTTCAAAGGGGCGTGGGATAAACACTGTGGATCCATAAAGTGTAGAGCATGTGAATGAAGAGAAGAGGCATGGGGGTGACTTGCGGGAATGACAGCTAATACCTGGATATTAATACCCTTATTCAATAAACATACACATGGTCAATGCGACTCCAACATTGCTCTATGCTTCAATGGCAAGAGGAAATGTGGAAAAAAGGATTTGCATTCACAAAAAAAGCAGTGAAGTAGCTTGCTTGTTGCGGCGGTTACTACTCCAAACCAATAAGCCTGATACTTCACTTGCAATGCATATCCAGCATAGCTCTCTGCTTCAACGGCAGGGGGAATGAAAAAAAGAGATTTATATTCAGGCAACAACCAACAAGGACTGAATTACATAGTCTGGGTAAACAAATAAGCATGGGTTTAGCTTGCTTGTTACGGCGATTACTACCCTGAATCAATTAAGTCTGATACCTCACTTGGAATACATATCCAGCGCAGCTCACTGTTTCAATGGCAGGGGGAATGAAGAGAAGAGGATTTATATTCAGACAATAACCAACAAGGACTGAATTGCACAGGTTGGGTAAACAAGCATGGAAGTAGCTTGCTTATTGGGCGGTTACTACCCCTAACCTATTAAACTAGATACTTCACTTAGATGCTGCTCCAGCACTGCTCTCTACATCAATGGCGGGGGAGGAAGGTAAATAGAACCAAAAAGTTACTAATAAGGGCCAAGAATAAGAGATAAGTATGAGAAAAAAAAATAAGTGTGAAAGCTTGCTGGGCAAACTGGATGGGCCGTTAGGTCTTCTTCTGCCGTCATTTCTATGTTTCTAGGTTTCTATGGAGCGTCTAAAAGTATACATATACTTATCCAGCTAACTCCAAATATCGGTAGTTATTTGGTTATACTGTTATAAGTTATACTGTTAACTCGATCTGCTCCCGATCCACAGAGTGCATGCCTACTCTTTGTGCATGTAACTTTTAACATTAGGTCATAAGCCTGGCCCACCAGAAATTAGGGAACCAATGAAAAATCACTTCTTACACTTAGACAGTAATTTAAAAACAAGCATGTAGGCGCTCATACATGCACATATGGGCACTCCAGCACACATTTGCTGGAATTTTAAATCATGCGTGCAGTTGCGCGCATGTGATTTAAAATACACCTACCACACATGTGTGCTCTTAACTTTAATCGGTTATTCGAGCAAATGTATTTTGCATATGTTCCTTAGGACTTTGTTGGCTTTAACGCGTGCAGGTAAGTGGATTTTTAAACATACTCGTGTGAAGGACATTGCCCGTTTTACTGATTACTCCAATAGTTTGCCTAATCCATCTCATGGTCATCCAGACCCCTCTGCTTATTCAGCCTGCACGTACCCCAGTTGACCCAGACCCCTCACCCAGTTGTTTTAGGCCTAAACAGAGATTTATGCAGACTTACACCTCAAGAGCAGAAGTACTGCGTACTGTGGCCATCAGATTTAAAATTCAGAGTGACGCATGTAAATATGGAACCCGCCCCCAGAATGCCCCGGCACGCCCCAACTCTGGCCCTTTTTTTTTAACTCACGCACACGCATATACATGCAGAATTTGCTGCTTATAAAATTCCCGTTGCTCACACGCAGCCCATAGACTTGTGTATATGGACCTTCTAATGTGTGCAACGCTTTTAAAGTTCACCCCATAGACTGCCAACTCTAAATGCTACACTGATCTCCTGCTGTGCCTGCCTTTTAGCAGGCAGGAGCTCATCGTTCCAGGCAACCTCGTAGGGAGTAATGCAGGTATTGGTAAACTCCTAACTCCTAATCCCAAGTCCTAAACTATGGCCATCTAGTTGTTATCCCAAGGGAGTCTCTACATACAAGAAATAAACCTGCCACATACCGTGAATCGAGAAATCATTTCTCAGTCAACTGCCATGAACCACTGCAGATGTTTCAAAGAGTATTACTGCAAATGAGCGCTGTTATCATTTATCATAGGAAGCTGTGTGATTTTGGAAACAGCTCTCCTTTTTATCCATTTTTTCATGGACAGTGTGACAGTAAAATCCTGGCTTCTATTGTTCTTGCAGGCACAGAATGCCTGCAATGATGACATTAAAGTGATGTAAAAATATTCTTTACAAAAATATAACATAGTCCTCCTCTAAGAAAGGCAGAGGCAGCACAAGGGACATATTTGCAAAACCATGGCAATAACTAAGGGGCAGAGGGAGAGTTGGTTCATGTGCTTTATTAAGATGTGGGGTTAATTCACTGAGTAGAAAGGGTCCTGTTAATGCAAGGTATTTGATATTTTCATTGGGGAATGTGCAGCTGTGAGATCCAGCACTGACTCAAGTTTTGCTAAAGTTTTGTGGGAAAAGGAAACTGTTTGGCAGCAGCCCAGTCCATAAAGGTCTGAGACTGACCTGCCAGAAGGACTCAAGGGACCAGGGAAGCCACTTTGGAGTACAGAAGGGGCCCAGATTAGGGGATCCATGGATTATCAAACCCGCCTCTACAGGACCGCACAAGCTGTTTTGTGCAAAGATCCCAACAATACTATTTTGTTTAGCGGGTTCTTGTCACATGAAGTTCTTCCCATTTAAAAAAATATATATATATAACACTAGTTTTCTTTTGTTTGCCTTTCTTTTGTTTCCTTTTTATGTTGGCTGGAGTCAAAGTGTGGATCCATTTCAAATGCCTTGAATAAGAAAGAAGGTCGTCCAGTGTTTCCATGTTTGTACTGTGCACTTCTTGGATCAGAATCTATTTCCATCCTCATATGGCTTTCTGTTTCCTAGTGCTTCTGATGCAAAAGCAAGAATCATTGGACTGCAAGATGCCCAATGCAACCCGATCTCATGCACATGGGGATGTTAAAGTGATATTTACTAAACTAAATAACCCAAGGATCAAGGGAAATTCAAGGCAGTATTCTGACCACAAAATGCTGTAGTTGGGGGGGTTTTTTAATTGGTCTCCGTTTTTGTAACTCTTTCAGACAAAGTCCAGGAACCTTTGCAAAATGAAGTGCAGGAAAAGATGGGTAGTTTAAAGGTTGATGGGACAAGTTAAAACATTAAACAAGAAATTAAAAAAATATATATATTCTCATTCTTTTCACATAGTGTAACCCTGGTTATTTTTAATGGTATAGTCCAGACACCCTGACCATCTGTAGGATAAACATGTTCTTGTTAAACAGGTTGTGCGGCTCAGCTTTCTGGCTCCCTGTCAGGAATACGGCGGTCTGATCAGCCGCCTACATGCCAGGGACCGGATGAGTCCGACTGGGTAGTAGCAACTGTTGATACATAACATGGGGGGATAATGATCAATCATTTCTCTCTCGCACGCACACTTGTTTACGGCACGGTATAAAAGAGCAGGACTTTCCAGAGTCCGGCGGGAGTAGGAGATATTGCCTCTATAGACATATAGAGTGCTGGACTCTGAAAACCCCTTTCTCGCCTTTGCTGACTTGACAACTCCTCAATACAAGGCTGACACAAAGGGTGCTGAATGGCATATGCAATCATGTGGCATGTAAATAACGTATATTACCATGATGTCACATTAATAAATGATGTCATAGATATTGTGTCAGAGTACCTTACTCTCTCATTCCCAACACCATCGTTTTCGTTTTGGTATAGTCTGGGTGATCTGAACATGCTCAAAGGGAGTGATGGTGAGAGTAGAGGCGCATGTGCAGTGCAGATGTATAAAGGGTGACCAGACTGTATACGTTTGTGGAGTTACTGTAGAAAGATTTATTGACTTGGATTCAGGACCATGTTGCAAACCTGTGATTTGCCATTCCATTAAGGAGAACGAATTCTAAGCACATTCAGTAAATTGTGTTACATGTCCTGGGCCTACTCACTCCAGGATCCCAGCTGCTAGTTCATCTTTGCCTGCGGCGGTGGACAGCCATCTCCGTCCCCGAGTGCCTGCAGCCTCCTCTGCCGCTTCTGACTCCTGTGTGGCTCCTTCCCACACCCAGCGGGCCTCCCCGCGCAGACCGCGGAGTGACGCTGCCGTCCTCTGCACACGCAACTCCCCCCATTCATAAAGGAGCCACAGCGGGAAAGTAGCCCGCGGCCCCGGCTGATGACATCACTGGGCCCAGCCACTTGTTCCCTGCCTTGGCAACAGGTCTTCACGATTGCTTGTGTGCTCATTGCCCTCCATTCCTGGTTCCTGTCGTTGTTCCTGGTTCCTGTTCCTGTCGTCCTTCCTGACTCCAGCTCCTGACTCCGTTCCTGGTTCCTGTACTTGTTTGCTCCTTTGTCTTCTCCTTGTCCCTTTGAACTGACTCTCTGGCTTTGACCCCTGCTTCGTTGGACTACGCTTCTATTGATCTCCTGGCTCTGACCCTTGCTCCGCTTCCTCGTACCTTGCCTGATCGCTGCCTGCCCAGACTTCAGCTTGCCTTGCACTACTCTTCAGTTTCCTACGGACTTGACCTTTTAGGCTTTCGCTTTCTATTACCTGGATGCCCCTTGTCCTATGCTGTTCCATTGGCATCCAGGTCTTCGGAACCCTGCCTCGTCTGGACCTTCCCTGGTCCTCTGACTCCTCTGCTGGTCCTTGGCACACTCTTGCTACCATCTACTGGGACCAATATAGTAAAAATACCACACATTCTGGAAATTTTAATATAAAAAGTGGAATTACCTCATATATATAGGTGCTATTTTTATGCCGTTTGCAAGCAAAACCGCATTCACTTATTTAAAGGGATGCCATGTCTGCACCACTGAAGTGATTTTACCACCTTTAAATATAATCATTGGGCTCCACTTTTTTGATTTTAAACATAATATAATGCCACCATTTTATTGCGCTCTATTAAAGAAATAAAAAAACTCTTATCTCAAGAATTGCAGGGCTTCCACGAATATACATTGAGCTGGTTTCATAGCGCACGGCCCGACACGGCTCGTGTTTCGCGACCTTCCTCGGGGGCCTTAATCATGTATTGACCAACCACTAGGTGTCTGCATGCCAATTATTTCACCCGCATTCTAAACGTGGCCATGAGAGAAACGGAATGTGTGGGTTTTTTTTACTATATTGAGTTACTAGGTCTACCATACAGCACTTCAGTTTTTGTATTTTACACCATCTACTGGGGGGGGGAGTCATCTCACAGAGGCCTGCCTAAGACCAGTCAGCCCCGGCACCCAAGGGCTCAACCTGCAGGGAACGAGGGCTGGTATTGGTGAAGCTGCAGTCGTCCTCCAGTTCCTAGCCTGCTCCGCCTCCCGACGGTGGGGACCCGTGGGGCTTGCCCTGCGGGTACCGTCAACCTCACCTTGGGCCAAGGGTCCACCACCAGTGCAACAAATTGAGGGGTAAATTAAATTTTAGTGTGTGTGCCTTCATTAAAAGCTAAGAAAGGTAAATTTCTTTTAGTTTGTGTGTGTGCCTTGGTTTAAAAAAAAAATAACTAGGAAAGATAGGTAATTTCTTTTAGTTTATCTGTTTGCCTTGATTTTAAAAAAAGACTAGAAAAGGAAGGCAATTTCTTTTAGTATCTTTGTTTACTTCCCACCCACCCCTAAGCTTATTCTTATCCCACATAAGAAAACAGGAGTCATTTTCACATAAAAAATCAATTAGGGATTTATCTAAAACAAGGGGATGACCTAGCACTTGTAAATTAGATTAGTTGTCCTAGTCCATGTCACTGCCAAATTAACTTTAAATAGACCACATAAATTTAAAGACTCTGATTTACACAACCCTACTCCCATAGTAACCTAAATTAACTAAGAACTCAACAATATTAAGATGCAAACCCTAGTCCAGCAGTGAGATGGGGGCCTTCCAGTCTTTTACAATGTGATTATCTACCAG
The DNA here is from genome assembly GCF_901001135.1 of Rhinatrema bivittatum. Taxonomy (NCBI): domain Eukaryota; kingdom Metazoa; phylum Chordata; class Amphibia; order Gymnophiona; family Rhinatrematidae; genus Rhinatrema; species Rhinatrema bivittatum. The sequence continues at coordinate 49,956,976 of NC_042615.1, forward strand.
TGGGTGAGAGGTGGCATGTGTGTCTGGTGCAAAGAGCTCCTGCTCTTAGAGAGCGACTCCAATCTCTGGAGGCTAGAGTGGCAGACCTGGAGGAGCTGAGGCGGACAGAGGTATATAGAGGAGACCTTCAGAGACACAGAAACTAAGGACCAACTACAGTCCAGCAGCCCCTGTGTAGTTGGGGTGTTCAGGGATAAAAAATTAGTTTCATTTTTCATTTCATTTTCAGGGGGTTTCCCCCCATGAATTTCATTTAGTTTAATATTTGTTTCTTTTGTTTACAAATAATGAATCCCAAATTTAAAAAAAAAATCCCCAAAATGAAAATAAATAGGAAACTGGGCCTCCCATAGTTCCCACCAACCATCCCTCTCACCCAGAAAATGACAGGGCCAGGATCCTCCCCAGCCCCCATTTACCTGGTCCAGTGGGGATCCACTGGTGAGGCCTATGCGCAGGCCAAAGCCTTGTCCTTGCGTAGGCCTAGGTCAATGTAGTTCGCCGCGACCTTAGCCTAGGCTGTACACAAGGCCAAGGCCTGGAGGCCTAGTCCCGATGCCTTGGCTTAGACCTGACACCAAGGCCAAGCTGGATGCCATGGCCTCGGCCTCAACGGACCCTGCTCTGCTTCAAATAGTGTATGGCAAACAACCCCGGATTCTTCTTCCACTTCCTCTCTCAGTACTGTGCCCAGCAGCCCGGCTAACTGCACAAGAACTTCAGGACTTTTGGACTCAAAACAACTCGGCTACGTACCTAAGCTGCCGTCCAGGCCAAGAAACATGTGGATGCCAAATGCAGGCCGGCTCCACAGTTCCAGGTGGGAGACATCTGGCTAAGTACAAGGCATCTACACCTCCGCATACCTTCTCTCCGGCTAGTGCCTCGCTTTATAGGTCTTTTTTCCATCCTACGACAAGTAGGACCAGTGACTTATTGAATTCAGTTTCCTGCCACACTAAAAATTCATAACATTTAATGTCTCTCTCTTAAAGCCATTGAAGCTTTTCTGGCCAATCCATAAGACTCCAGAACTCACTAGAATCTCTTCAGAAGAGGATATGCAATATGAAGTAAAAGAGACACTAGACTTCCGCAGATGTCATAACCAATTGGAGTATCTCATTGCGTGGAAACATTATGGATTGGAGAAAAACTCATGAGAATCTGCAAATTACATCAATGCTCCTTATCTACTGAATGAGTTTCACCATTAATTCCCCTCTAAAACTAAGCCCTGGACTTGAGGAGATGGGGTACTATTATAATCTGCGGCTCTGACGCTGCCAGCCTCAGTTTGTGGCCCAGAATGCTACCGACCTCTTTTTGCAGCAGAATGCTGCTATGGCTACCACACCCTCCTCCTTAGGTGTGTGGGCCCAATTGCCACAGCCTTAAAGCCAGGAAAGAACGGCGGCGCCCAATGACATCAGGATCCTCGTCCCTATAAAAGGGCCTTATGGACTACACTTCTCTGCCTCAGCAATGGATCGACTACTCCTCTGCATGTAGTTTGAGTTGCTGTTCTCCTGTTTGCCTGCGTTCATCTGTGTAGCCCAGCCTCTTCATCTGTCCGCCCAGTCGTCCTCACCTTCCTCGGACTCCTTGGACTGACTCCTACCTCTGACCTTAGCCTGGACCTCGATTATTCTTGCCTGCTGCCCACCACTGACTTTAGTAAAACTCTGGACTTATGCTCTCACCTTCGCCACAGAGACTCTCACCTAAAACCTGTTGGCCCTCAGATCCCAAGGGGAAAGGGGTTGGTATAGGTGAAGCGCCTGACCAGCCGTTTCACAATGTAGTCCTGGTGTTGGTAAAAACCTACAGAGCCTCCCCTCTAGGTTGAGCCAACCTTATCACAGGGGTCCACAACCCTTACACAGGCAACAAGAGGTCAACATTCCCTGGCTGTGTTAGCTGACCCTGCATGGGAAGGGATAAGACCGTAAGGTTTATCTTGACAGGATGTAACCTGGGTTAGTGAGTTTTAGTCTCCATCTTTTCTCCCTGCCTACTGTGCATATCACACCAGCACAAACAATATGTACAGAACCATGTAACTGTGTTTATAATGTTTACTTGGGGAAACAGGGATAGAAAATCAATAAAGTATCCTTACATGTTGTTACAGAAGACTGCTGAGTCATTTCTGCTTTATAGTAAGTGTTTCTCCTGGAGGTGTGGGGGTCCCTGCTGCACAAACCCAGTTCTCACCCTGTACAACTAGATTGGGTCAGGCTAGTACCAGAAAAACCTACATCACAGATAGGCAGAAAAGAATTAATCAGCTGCTAACTCGTTCAATTCATAGCAATTAGCAGAATCTTGCAGGGAGATACAGTATACACAGTTAACATAATCTAACAGTGAACTAGTTACTAGACCTGGGCTATGGTCTCACCTCCTGGAACTCCCAAACTCTAGATTCACTCACATCGCATGCAGTCACCTTCTTGTTTCTCCCACAAGCACAGGAGCGACACATATAGCAGCAAGATTCTCCCAGTCTAGGCAGCCTTCCTAGTACATAATCTAAACATAGTGGGATAATCAATTTTTAGAGCTGGGCACCTCTTTAGACTCAGCCCTCAGTGGGTCTGTGTCCAGCACAGGATATGAAGCGAATGGTACTTAGCTCCACAATGAATATGAAACCAAAGTGTGCACATTTATAACAAAGATATTGAGGTAGGTTACTTTTCCTGAATGGAGAAGAATGAGTTACAAAAGCACAACTCTGTGAAACGGAGATGAACATTTAAACACAAAATAAACTCACACTCATAGCACGCTTCTACAGGATACACACTTCTGTGGTATTTTCCAAATCCTCTGTTGATCACATGTAGTTTTCTGGGCTAGGGACATGGATCAGTCCTCTTGGATAAAACACAGATCCCTGGAAGGAGGATGGCCTTTTTCCATGTGACACAAAGGAGCAGCACTGTATTTTGGGGGATGTATCAGCAGTAGGGATGTGAATCGTTTTAGGACGATTAAAATTATCGTCCGATAATTTTAATATCGTCTTAAACCGTTATGGAACACAATACAATACAGATTCTAACGATTTATCGTTATAAATCGTTAGAATCGTGAGCCGGCACACTAAAACCCCCTAAAACCCACCCCCGACCCTTTAAATTAAATCCCCCACCCTCCCGAACCCCCCCCCAAATAACTTAAATAACCTGCGGGTCCAGCGGCGGTCCGGAACGGCAGCGGTCCGGAACGGGCTCCTGCTCTGAATCTTGTCGTCTTCAGCCGGCGCCATTTTCCAAAATGGCGCCGAAAAATGGCGGCGGCCATAGACGAAAAAGATTGGACGGCAGGAGGTCCTTCCGGACCCCCCTGGACTTTTGGCAAGTCTCGTGGGGGTCAGGAGGCCCCCCACAAGCTGGCCAAAAGTTCCTGGAGGTCCAGCGGGGGTCAGGGAGCGATTTCCCGCCGCGAATCGTTTTCGTACGGAAAATGGCACCGGCAGGAGATCGACTGCAGGAGGTCGTTCAGCGAGGCGCCGGAACCCTCGCTGAACGACCTCCTGCAGTCGATCTCCTGCCGGCGCCATTTTCCGTACGAAAACGATTCGCGGCGGGAAATCGCTCCCTGACCCCCGCTGGACCTCCAGGAACTTTTGGCCAGCTTGTGGGGGGCCTCCTGACCCCCACGAGACTTGCCAAAAGTCCAACGGGGGTCCGGAAGGACCTCCTGCCGTCCAATCTTTTTCGTCTATGGCCGCCGCCATTTTTCGGCGCCATTTTGGAAAATGGCGCCGGCTGAAGACGACAAGATTCAGAGCAGGAGCCCGTTCCGGACCGCTGCCGTTCCGGACCGCCGCTGGACCCGCAGGTTATTTAAGTTATTTGGGGGGGGTTCGGGAGGGTGGGGGATTTAATTTAAAGGGTCGGGGGTGGGTTTTAGGGGGTTTTAATGTGCCGGTTTTTCGATTTTTCGATTTTTCGATTTTTAACGATTTTTAAACGATTTTTCACGATATTTTACCCCCCCAAACGGCAACAATACGATTCCCTCCCCCTCCCAGCCGAAATCGATCGTTAAGACGATCGAGGACACGATTCACATCCCTAATCAGCAGCCATCCTACTGTTAAGTCCTCCTACTGTCTGTCTCTCCATTTGTCTTTCGCCCATCCCAGCCTTCCAGCTGTCGCCATCCCCCTCTTTCTTTCCGCCTTCCCAAACCGCCAGCTGCCTTCGCCTCTCACCCCGTTCAACCCTTTCCTGCTCCCGTTCCGTATTCCTTATAGCTCCTTCCTCACCTTCATGTGGCTGCAACACGAGACCCAAACGAAAGGTGGTAGCAAAGGGGATGTGGACCTGGAGGCATCGCATCACTGACACCAAGAAGCGGCCATGATCTCTCGGCTCATCACAGCTCCACAGTAGTAAAAAGGAGGCCCACAGCAGTGGTACCACATGGAGGTGGTCCCATGACGGCAGTATGACCTCCGCCCCCCCCCCCCCCCCCACTCCCCTATGCTTGCTTAGAATGGAAACCAAGGCTACAGGGGAGAAGGAGCAGCTACAGGGACAGTCAGCCTGTGCTTGTTTGCTCTCGCCGCTGTTCTTCGTCGCCCAGGCAGGCGGAGACAAATAGGAGAGCTCAGTCGACGTTCGAGAGATCCTAGGACAAAAGTCAGGCCTGCTTTAAAAAAGGGCCAAGCTCTCTCTCTCTCTCTGCATCCACTTCACTTAGGCAACACAGCAGCTTCAGTTGTGGCGGCCTCGTACGGCAAGGCAAGGTCCATCCTGGGCTCGAGACCTGTAACTGTCTGGGCCCCATAGAAGCTACTGCGGCTGCTACCCCTGGTCCGAGGAGATAAAATTAGTTCGAATCCGAAGCAGCTTGCCCATCCCTGTAGAGTTTGAATACTTTTGAGATCTCTAGTCTATGGCATAACAACTGGGCAGGCTTCTAACAGTGAATTGAAAAGTAACACAACAGAGTCAAGTGCCACACAGAAACAAGGACTTCCGGCTATCAAAAGCTGAGGCTGACACGACACAAAATAACAGGCCCCCCCCATCATGTTAGCTAGTGTCCCTCTGGTCAGGAAACCACTGTGGGCAGAATGCATTACGGAGGAACTGAGTGGATGTAAAAGTGCATTTAACCAGGAAAACGACAGGAGCTGAGAGTCGTAAAGAAGTAGCACCACAGACCCATATGATGGTCTCGTCTTTTTATGATCGGAGAGACTTCGGTGAAGATAAAGAATTAAAGGAAAAACGAATACAGGAAAGTTTTCTGTGAAACCACCTTGTTTAGTAAGCAGTTAAGAAGCAAAGTCTCCCACACCACAGTGCGATACACTGAGCTACAGGGGACTTGAGTTTATGGACAGGAGTGCCTAAGAAAATGTTTGCACTGAAATACATCCCATCAAGAGGTCAGGCCAATAGATTTCTGTGCTATGGCTCGTTAGTGATGGATGAAGAGTAAATACCCCACTGCAATCACTGATCATCATTTTTACAATAAAGCAAAGCCTGGAGATGGTGATGACGGGATAAAAGTTTGGATGCATCTTTCGGTTAGAAAAAAAAATATGTATCTTCTCTATTTTCTTCCTTCCCAGGAGGCCTGCCGGAGTAGCATGGAGGGGGGGGGGGGGTCTATTGCTGGTGGAGGGCTGGAGGGAAAGCTGCCTGAAGCCCGTCAGGGCTACTCTTGCCGCAGCAGGGCTCTCCACTGACTCGAGTGCGTCGCCCCCGTGATCTGCCGAAGCCCGGTGTGTCACAGCCTGGCCCTGTGTGGGTGCTGGATCTGCTCACCCTTTAGCCCTACTGATGACCATCGTGTCCCTGTGAGACTGACGTTTTAAAAAGAAAAACCAAAAACACATGAACTACGTAGAAAGACATTGTCTACTTTAATTCATTGGGTGTAGAATGCCCTTCCAGGGAAATGGCACAGAGTGGGAGGTGGAAAACCCTTGTGAAAGATTCACTTCTGATATGATCTTACTAAATGTAAACTCTAATTTAAAATAAACAAGTCTGGGTATTAATAATCATTATTTTTATGAAACTGTTTTTCCATTTGCTGTAAGTAAGTCTCTCTGGATGGTCCTGTGGGTCTAAAAGGGCAGGATATAAAATTAGAATTGGATTGGATTAAAATTCCAAAATAGGAATTAATCTGAGGTTTCTGGAAGTAATGTATTCCCACCTTTTTATTTTTTAGGGTTTGTTTTTTTTTACAATATTTTAAAAGTAAAATAAAGAAAACACCAGCCTGAGTTGAAATGTATTATTATTAAGTAATTGTTTCCTTTCATGACCATCTGGTACAGCTGGGGAGAAAGTTTAATTTTCCAGCTACAGCTTACCCTGTGTTGTAATAAAACTAAGACTTCCTTTTCCTTATAGATGGATATCCAACCTCCCCTTCCGAATTAAATCCTTTCAGGATTACATGGTACTTGGTATATGGCCCAGTGCTCGGTCTTTGTCCCTCTCCGGGAGACAGCTGATACCTGTTTCAAATTTAGAACTACATCGCCCCTTAGTTGTCACACCATTTCTTACACGTCTTGTCATATAAAGCAAAGCAATAAGCATCAGGGCAAACAATAAAAACGTGAAATAAAATGGAACTTTTAAAGACAAGGGAACGGTGAACTTATCGGCCTTGGCATGCTAGCAAATTATCTTAAGGCTGGGCTCGCTGGGAAAAGTTTACATTTATCTCTGTCTGAGAATCCTTTTTTGCCTTATACTTCTCATTCTATTCTCATACCATTAATTAGATCTGCATTACAAAATATCTGATAAACCTCTACATGCAAACATTGCAGAGAAGGGAAACATGCAGATAAGGACCTCTTGGCCCGTCCAGTTATCCCTGCTTACTGGGACACCACATATTCATGACCTGTGGTAACCTTCCTCCCTTGCCCTTTGCAGTGTGTCCTGTATCTGTCCCAAATTTGTTTGAATTGTGTCATGGTTTTGCTTACCACCTCCCCCCACTGGTGTGCTGAACATTGTGAAAGGAGAAAACACTACTAATACCACGATTAAACATTTACATGCTACTACAAGGTGTGCATAGTTCTGTACAGACACCCATAAGAGACGGTTCCTGCCCTGTGGAGCTTACAATCTATCAAGACAGAGAGAAAACACAAGGAGTCTTGGGTTAAAATCACTAAGGCTATGATTAATGAAATTCAAAGGGCAGACCCCAGGATTTATATCCCAAGAGCAGTACATGGATAGGATGTAATCGCCAATTTATCTGAGTAAAGCTAAAATAAAATCAGGCCTCCACTGCTCTGAAATCTATCTTAGAAAGGCAGGAAATGGGTTAGGGAGCGTGGGGTAGAGAAGGTTGGAGCACTAGACAAATGTGCACTTCTAAAGGCAAAAAACCTTGACTAGTATTTAAATTTTAAATCAACTCCTTGCTACACAGAAACCGTCTAACACAGGGGTGGCCATCTCCCGTCCTCGAGATCCACAAACAGATCTGATTTCGGGTACCCACAATGAATATGCATGCATGTATGTGCACTATTCAGGAGACAGGTGATGCCTCATTCAATTTTAGAACTATATCGCCCCTTAGTGGTAAGAACATTTTTTTTTTCAATTTTTGTCAATAGGCAACAGGGCAATCAAAACAAAAAAAAATATATGAAATAAAACAGAACTTTTAAAAGCAAGGGAATATGCTCAGGGGGAAAAAACTTTACATTTTCTTTATTCCCTTTTGTATGGTAAGGCACTGCCTCTACTATATGCAAATATAGCTCATGCATATTCATTGTGGATATCCAGAAAACCAGGCCTGTTTGTGACTCTTGAGGATTCGAGTCGGCCATTCCTGGTCTAACAGAAACAATGACGTCCATATTCCAAAGCATTTAACCGGATAACTCAGATGTGGGCACTTACCCAGCTCAGTTCTAGCTGGATGATAAATTAGCCAGATAAGTTAGAGGCATTCCAGGAACATAACTGGGAAGAGCTGAGTTAGCCAGCTAACTCCGATAACTTCGTCGGCTTAGTCTGGCTGGGCCAAAGAGCTGCCCTAAAGTTAGTCAGATAAAGTTAGCCAGTTATATTCAATCATGTGGCTGCACTATTCAATATGCTTCCAAAATTAGCCGGAAAAGTTTTTCTGGCTGACTTTGCTATCCAGACAGTGACTGAAAACAAACCTCAGTATGCAGCCAACGTTTAAAGCAGTAAATCAGAGAAAAGGTGAAAAACTTAAAATCTCTGATGAACCCAAATTGTGTTCCTTCACGGAGAGAAAAAGAACTGACATTCTTATAATTCCTTACAACTCAATCCTGTAGACCAGTAAGAAACACACAGCTATGGAACAAAAAGAGATATGGTTAGGGGTAGATTTTAAGTCCTGCGCGAGTTATAAAATCGGGGGGTGGTGCGCACAAGGGGGTGCACACTAGTGCACCGACTCCCACAGGCTTCCCCCGTTCCCTCTGAGGCCACTCCGAAATCAGAGCGGCCTGGAAGAGAACTTCCCTTCCCCCTAACCCCCCCAAAATTTTTATGAAACCTTTTGTGCCTGCCTGGAGGCAGGCGCAGGTTGCGCGCACTGGCACCCTGCTGGCACGCGATCCTCCGACACAGCGGCAAATGGCCGCTGTGACGGAGGCCTCTGGCCCCGCCCCTCCCCGCCCCCATCCCCAGACCGCCCCTTTTTGCAAGCCCCGGGACTTAGATGCATCCCAGGGCTTTACGCACGTCGCCGGGCCTTTATAAAATAGGCCCGGCGTGCGTAAGGCAATTTACGCACGTAGAACTTTTAAAATCCGGCCCTTAGTATACAGGACTAATCATGCTAAAGAGCAGAGACATTGAGACAAAGAGAAAGCAAGGCACTAAAAAGTTATCAGAATGGACCCTATCCAGAACCTTCACAGAAAAATGATGACAATCAAACAAAGTTTTGCACAGATGTACTCTAGGGTCTCAAACAAAACCATACTATATTTTTCACCTGGATCTCCATTCTTTGGAGAGCTAGAGGCAGTAGAATGGAGGTCACCTCTGAGTACTATGCTCTGCGCAACCAAAATATGCCATTTTGTCCAGGTGCTGCAGCCCGATAACACCTCTCAGGGGCCTGAAATCTTGTGGATTAGTACAACCCCTGGTGGTAAGTCCCAGTGCAAAGTTTGGAACATAACCTGAGCTTGCCTCTCTTATTATGGGCCAGCAAAGTATGTGAAAAATGTTACAAAAGACATGGTTTAATGGAACAAAGTCAGCATGGCTTTACCCAAGGCAAGTCTTGCCTCACAAATCTGCCTCTCTTTTTTAAAGGGAATAATAAACATGTGGATAAAGGTGAACCGGTGGATTTAGTGTATTTGGATTTTCAAAAGGCATTTGACAAAGTTCCTCATGAGAGGCTTCTAAGAAAAGTAAAAATTCATGGGATAGGTGGTGATGTCCTTTCGTGGATTACAAACTGGCTAAAAGACAGGAAACAGAGAGTAGGATTAAATGGGCAATTTTCTCAGTGGAAAAGGGTAAACAGTGCAGTGCCTCAGGGATCTGTACTAGGACCGTGCTTTTCAATCTACCTTATAAATGGCCTGTGACCGACGGCCCGCAAATGCGCAGTAGAGACCAGCTCTACCGCGCATGTGCGGGCGAGCACGTCGCTCTGAGGCAGCTTCAGAAAGAAAAAAAAATGGCGGCGTCCAGTGGCAGCAGCGGGCGGCGGCAGCGGTACCGGCAGCGGGCGGCGACGGCGGTAGCGAGCGGCGGCGGTACCGGCGGCGACGGCAGTAGCGAGCGGCAGCGGTAGCGACGGCGGTAGCGGCGACGGCGGTAGCGGGCGGCGACGGCGGTAACGGGTGGTAGCGAGGGAGGGAGAAGAGAGAGAGAGGGAGGGACGGACTGAGTGGGAGGGAGGGACGGAGAGAGAGAGTGGGAGGGAGTGACTGAGTGAGAGGGAGGGACTGAGTGGGAGGGAGGGATTGAGTGAGGGGGAGGGACTGAGTGAGAGGGAGGGAGTGGGACTGAGTGAGAGGGAGAGGGGGGACTGAGGGAGGGAGTGGGACTGGGAGAGAGAGGGAGGGAGTGGGACTGAGGGAGAGTGAGTGGGACTGAGTGAGTGAGAGGGAGGGGGGAGGGAGTGACTGAGTGGGAGGGAGGGATTGAGTGGGAGGGAGGGACTGAGGGAGGGAGTGGGACTGAGGGAGGGAGTGGGACTGAGGGAGAGAGAGGGAGGGAGGGAGTGGGACTGAGGGAGAGGAGGGAGGGAGTGGGACTGAGGGAGAGGACGGAGGGAGTGGGGACTGAGTGAGAGTGAGTGGGACTGAGTGAGTGAGAGGGAGGGAGAGAGGGGGAGGGAGTGAGTGAGACTGAGTGGGAGGGAGGGACTGAGTGATAGGAGAGGGAGGGTGGGGAGGAGTGGGTGAGGGAGGGGGTGGTGAAGAGTGAGGGGAGAGAGAAAGAGGGGGAGGTGAGAGACAGAGGGATGTAGCCCGTTTTAACGGGCTTAACGGCTTGTATATATATAAATGATCTGGAAAGGAATATGACGAGTGAGGTAATCAAATTTGCATATGATACAAAATTATTCAGAGTAGTTAAATCACAAGCAGATTGTGATACATTACAGGAGGACCTTGCAAGACTGGAAGATTGGGCATCCAAATGGCAGATGAAATTTAATGTGGATAAGTGCAAGGTGATGCATATAGGGAAAAATAACCCATGCTGTAGTTACTCAATGTTAGATTCCATATTAGGAGTTACCATCTAGGAAAAGATTTAGGCATCATAGTGGATAAAACTTTGAAATCGTCGGTTCAGTGTGCTGCGGCAGTCAAAAAAGCAAACAGAATGTTGGGAATTATTAGAAAGGGAATGGTGAATAAAACGGAAAATGTCATAATGCCTCTGTATCGCTCCATGGTGAGACCGCACCTTGAATATTGTGTACAATTCTGGTCACCGCATCTCAAAAAAGATATAAATGCGATGGAGAAGGTACAGAGAAGGGCTACCAAAATGATAAGGGGAATGGAACAGCTCCCCTATGAGGAAAGACTAAAGAGGTTAGGACTTTTCAGCTTGGAGAAGAGACGGCTGAGGGGGGATATGATAGAGGTGTTTAAAATCATGAGAGGTCTAGAACGGGTAGATGTGAATCGGTTATTTACTCTTTCGGATAGTAGAAAGACTAGGGGGCACTCCATGAAGTTAGCATGTGGCACATTTAAAACTAATCGGAGAAAGTTCTTTTTTACTCAACGCACAATTAAACTCTGGAATTTGTTGCCAGGGGATGTGGTTAGTGCAGTTAGTATAGCTGTGTTTAAAAAAGGATTGGATAAGTTCTTGGAGGAGAAGTCCATTACCTGCTATTAATTAAGTTGACTTAGAAAATAGTCACTGCTATTACTAGCAACAGTAACATGGAATAGACTTAGTTTTTGGGTACTTGCCAAGTTCTTAAGGCCCAGATTGGCCACTGTTGGAAACAGAATGCTGGGCTTGATGGATCCTTGGTCTGACCCAGTATGGCATGTTCTTATGTTCTTAGGTATAATGAGGAGAAAAGAAACAAGAAAGAACACAGAGAAAACCTCTTCTTGCTCATCCACAAAACTCAAATGTCAGTGCCTTAAGAAGGTACAAAGCATTAAGAGCTGTAGTCCTGAAAGGCAAATGTATCCAAACAAAAAAATAAAAATATCAGTTTGCGAGTTTGCACTCTGTTGCTTAACAGCTCTCCAGCACATAAAGGTGCAGCTATGACAAGTCCCAGAGAAAATGAACCCTTGCATTTTGGACTCTAGTAGTAAATCCATTGATAGTTGCAAGCAGGCTCCAGGGGGAAGTGTCCAGTCTTGCAATAGTTTTTAGCATGGGAAAAACAGTGGTGAGTTGAGGGTTGAAGCTCCTGAACTCATGTGAATGCCACCCAACAATTCATTTTCCAAAGTCCCACCCGCCCCACTAACTGTTTTTCATATATAACATCCTAAGAGCTTCATTCCTTCTAATTTCACTCAAAATTGTCCTTTGTTACGTTTGGCGGCTTGCGGCGTCCCGTGAGCTGCCACACTCACCTCCTGCCCAGGCCAGGCACCAACATTCCCCGACGATGAGGTCGGCCCCCGAGGCAGCATGACTCTGGCCCCAGTTCTCTTTCTGTTCCGGCAGCTACTGCTTACTCTGGCTCAGCTTCCCCTCTGACTGCGTAGCAGGCCACCGCACGTGGCCACCCTACAATGCTGCTGACTTCCCAGGCCTTGCTCTCCTTAGGGTGCTTGTGTGCCAACAGTGCATAATTTAAGATCCACTGGCGGGAATCCTGGAGAGGTTCCTTCATAGGTCCTGAAGTATATAAGGACTCCTTGGATGCCCTTCCAGTGCCTTGGCAATAGGTCGATTACCCTCCGGTAGTGCTAATTGCCACTTCATTGTTCCTGTGTGCCTGCTCGCTGCCTTCATCTCTGTTAGCTCCTAGTTCCTGAGTGCTGTCTCCTTCTGTCCTGGCCACAAACAACAAAGGGACTACCTTACACCGTGGAAGTATTTTATTAAGAGTGCCCGACTCAAGCTGAGTTTCACCAAAAGGCTGCATCAGGGGCTTCGTATTGTGAAATACTCTCAACGTTGCAAAAGTCAGTCTATCAATCTGAGTATTAGTTTTCAAAATAGAGCTTACAACGCAGTGGTGTGTCAGGAAACATGCAGTGACACAGAGACGTGGTTCACGGAATCTCATAATTGGGATCCGGCCATATCAGGAATGACAGAGAGGACCGAAAAGGGGGAGGAGTGGCTCTTTATGTCAAAAACAATATCCAAGCATCTGAGCTGCAAGGAAGATGGGGCAAAGAAGAAGCATTATGGGCGTCCTTAAAAAAGATGGTGGGGCATCCATTTTTATTGGAGTGGTTTACAGGCCTCCAAATCAGATGGAAGAACTTGACAGAGATTTGGTTGAAGACATCCAAAAGATGAGAAAGAAGGACGAAGTGGTGATTGTTGGAGATTTTAATCTGCCGGATGTAGACTGAAGAATCCCTTCTGCAGACTCTAACCGTAGTAGAGAGATAGTGGATGCCCTGCAAGGGGCTTTGTTCAAACAAATGGTAATGGAACCCATGAGGGAGGGAGCTATACTCGATTTAGTGCTCACTAACGGAGATTATGTCTCTAATGTCCGGGAGGGTGTCCACCTCAGCACCAGTGATCATCAAACGGTATGGTTTCATAGCACAAATAGGATACAGAGAAGTCGCACGAAGACCCGAGTTTTGCAGTTCCAAAACACAGACTTTGTTGAAATGGGGAAGTACCTGGAGGAAGAACTAGAACTAGAAGGCTGGGAGAAAATGAGAGATATGGAACAACAATGGGCCAAACTAAAAGGAGCAATTACCAAATGACCAAATTACCAAATGACCATATATCCCCAGTACTATACAACTTACAATGGCTACCAGTTAAAAAAAGAATAGAGTACAAAGTACTCACAATCCTACACAAATCAATTCACAAAGTTGACTTCTCTGCCCTGGACAATATTATACATCTACATAAATCTTCACATACAACAAGATCTACATATAAAGTTCAGCTGGATGTCCCTTCTTTACCTCAAGCCAAATTATCCTCCACTAGAAATAGAGCCATCGCCATCATCGGCCCAAAATTATGGAACGCACTACCTCAACACCTCAATTCGCAAGAAAACTTTAAATCTTTTAAAAAAGATCTCAAAGATTGGTTACTCTCACAGTCGTACAATGGCTGCTCACCTAATGACAATTGAACATAATCTGTTTCATATCCACCTTCACGTTCCTTTTTATGCCTGCAATCCCCTCCTTCTGTATTCCGTCCTGTCCTGCAGAAACCTTTTTCTCTTTAACGGTGTCAACCGTCTACTTCAAGTGTTGCTTACACTAATAACTATTGTTCAATGTATGGGTCAATGTATTTATTGACTTTTTAAGTTAATGTTCTGATTCATTCTCTTTACACTGTTATGAATTTAAATGTAACTGGTTTGGTTATAATGTAAACCGGAGTGAAGGCTATGTCAGCTGTACCTCGGTATATAAACAAATGCTAAATAAAGGCAACTAATCTATATGTTAGAAAAGTAAAGAAAAGCAAGAGAAAAATTAAACCTATCTGGTTCTCAAAGGAGGTGGCTGCTAAAATAAAAGCTAAGGGGTAGATTTTCAGACGAGCGCGAACAGCCTACTTTTGTTTGCGCTCCAGGCGCAAACAAAAGTACGCTGGATTTTAGTAGATACGCGCGTAGTCGCGCGTATCGGCTAAAATCCTGGATCGGCGCGCGCAAGGCTATCGATTTCGTATAGCCTGCGCGCGCCAAGCCGCGCAGCCTACCCCCGTTCCCTCCTAGGCCGCTCCGAAATCGGAGCGGCCTAGAAGGGAACTTTCCTTTGCCCTCCCCTCACCTTCCCCTCCCTTCCCCTACCTAACCCACCCGCCCGGCCCTGTCTAAACCCCCATCCTACCTTTGTCTGGGGATTTACGCCTCCCGGAGGGAGGCGTAAATCCCCGCGCGCCAGCGGGCCTCCTGCGCGCCGGGCCGCGACCTGGGGGCGGGTACGGAGGGCGCGGCCACGCCCCCGGGCCGTAGCCACGCCCCCGTACCCGCCCCCAAAACGCTGCCGACACGCCCCCGCAACGCCGCGCGCTCCAGCCCCGCCCCCCCGACACGCCTCCCGACACGCCCACTCCGAAAACCCCGGGACTTACGCGAGTCCCGGGGTTCTGCGCGCGCCGGTGAGCCTATGTAAAATAGGCTCACCGGCGCGCAGGGCCCTGCTCGCGTAAATCCGCCCGGTTTTGGGCGGATTTACGCGAGCAGGGCTCTGAAAATCCGCCCCTAAAAGTACAGCATTCAGGAAATATAAAGGATCCCAAAAAGAGGAACACAGGGAAGAATATCTAGTGAAACTGAAGGAGATTAAGAAAGTAATCAAGAAAGCAAAAAGTAAGGCAGAAGAGAGGATTTTTAGATTCATCAGAGAAAGGAGAAAATTCCAAAGTGGTATAGTGAGATTGAAAGATCAAAAGGATCAATGTGTGGAGAGAGACGAAGAAATGGTAGAAATATTAAATGAATACTTCAGTTTGGTGTTCACTAAAGAGGACCCTGGAGAAGTTAACAAGAAATTGTAGGGGAATGGAGTTGATGAAACTCCGTTTACAGAAGAGAATATATGGGAAGAGCTAGGAAAACTGAAAGTGGACAAAGCCATGGGGGCCTGATGAGGTTCATCCCAGGATACTAAGGGAGCTCAGAGATGTGCTGGTGGGTTTGCTGCATGACCTGTTCAATAGATCCCTAGAAACGGGAGTGGTGCCGAGTGATTGGAGAAGAGTGGCGGTGGTCCCGCTTCACAAGAGTGGGAGCAGAGAGGAGGCTGGAAACTACAGGCCGGTTACCCTCACCTCGGTGGTGGGAAAAGTAATGGAGTCACTGCTGAAAGAAAGAATAGTGAACTTACTACAGTCAGAAGAATTGCTGGAGCAGAGGCAGCATGGATTCACCATGGGAAGGTCCTGTCAGACAAATCTGATTGACCTTTTTGATTGGGTGACTAGGGAATTGGATTGAGGAAGAGCGCTCGATGTCATCTACTTGGATTTCAGCAAAGCTTTTGATATGGTCCCGCACAGGAGGCTTGTGAATAAAATGAGAAGCTTAGGAGTGAGTGCCAAGGTGGTGGTCTGGATTGCAAACTGGTTGATGGACAGAAGACAATGTATGATGGTAAATGGAACTTACTCTGAAGAGAAAGCGGTGTTAAGCGGAGTACCGCAAGGATCAATGTTGGGACCGGTCCTGTTCAATATCTTTGTGAGCGACATTGCGGATGGCATAGAAGGTAATCTTTGTCTTTTGGCAGATGATACTAAGATCTGGAACAGAGTGGACACGCCGGAAGGAGTGGAGAGAATGAGACAGGATTTAAGGAAGCTGGAAGAGTGGTCGAAGAAATGGCAGCTAAGACTCAATGCCAAGAAGTGCAGAGTCATGCATATGGGGTGTGGAAATCCGAAAGAACTGTATTTGATGGGGGGTGAAGGGCTGATGTGCACGGAGCATGAGAGAGACCTTGGGGTGATAGTGTCTAACAATCTGAAGTCAGCGAAACAATGTGACAAAGCGATAGCTAAAGCCAGAAGAATGCTGGGCTGCATAGAGATTTATTTATTTTATTTATTTATTTAAAAACGTTTCTATACCGTCGCTAAGTTATATACCATCGCAGCGGTTTACAAATAGGCACATAGACTAAGGTAAGTAAATGTAGGATATCGTACATTCTAACAGGTGCTAATAAAGTTCGGTTACAATTTCATAAATAAAATCATTATTTGAGTAATGTTGGTCATGTCCAAGTGTATTATTGAGTTACTATCGCTTTGAAATATTACTTCTTAAATGTAGGATTGAGTAAATTCATTCTCATCTGCATTACCCTGTACTTTCATTCTCTACCCTCCACACTCTTTAGTGAAGGCTTTTTTAAAGAGCCATGTTTTTAGATTTTTCTTAAAAGTTTTGAGATTATTCTGTAATCTGAGTTCGGGGGGCATCGTGTTCCATAGTATGGGCCCAGCCAATGATAAAGCCCTTTCTCTCACTTGGGTTAATTTTGCTGACTTTACTGAAGGGATTGTTGTTGTTATTGATTAGCGCACTGTATTGCATCGGCCCCAA
Source organism: Rhinatrema bivittatum (assembly GCF_901001135.1). NCBI lineage: Eukaryota > Metazoa > Chordata > Amphibia > Gymnophiona > Rhinatrematidae > Rhinatrema > Rhinatrema bivittatum. The sequence goes on from NC_042615.1 coordinate 49,973,716, forward strand.
TGTTTTCATGCCCTGACATATCTAGTAAAAGAAAGGAAGTGATGATCCCCTTGTACAGGGCCTTGGTGAGGCCTCACCTGGAGTACTGTGTTAAGTTCTGGAGACCGTATCTCCAAAAGGACAGAGACAGGATGGAGGCGGTCCAGAGATGGGCGACCAAAAAGGTGGTCTTCATAAAATGACTTATGAGGAGAGATTGAAGAACCTAAATATGTATACCCTGGAGGAGATGAGGAGCAGGGGTGATATGATACAGATATTCAGATACTTGAAAGGTTTTAGTGATCCATGGTCAACAACAAACCTTTTCCGTTGGAAAAATATCAGTAGAACTAGGGGTCATGATTTGAAACTCCAGGGAGGAAGACTCAAAACCAATGTCAGGAAGTATTTCTTCATGGAGAGGGTGGTGGATGCCTGGAATGCCCTTCTGGAGGAAGTGGTGAAGACCAAAACTGTGAAGGATTTCAAAGGGGAGAGGGATAAACACTGTGGATCCATAAAAGCTAGAGGATGGGAATGAAGAGAAGAGCCATGGGGGTGGCTTGCTGGAATAGTGGCTACTACCTGGTGATTAGTACCCTTACTCAATAAGCCTTCACATGGTTAATGCAACTCCAACATTGCTCTCTGCTTCAACGACAACGAGAAATATGGAAAAGAGGATTTGCATTCAGACAACAACCAACAAGGACTGAACTACACAGTCTGGGTAAACAAATAAGTGTGGGGTAGCTTGCTTTTTGCGGCGGTTACTACCCTAAACTAATTATGCCTGATAGTTCACTTTGAATGCATATACAGCATTGCTCTCTGCTTCAATGGCAGGAGGAAATGTGGAAAAGAGGATTTACATTCAGACAACATCCAACAAGGCATTGATCTGTGCAGTATGGGTAAACAAGCATTGGGATAACTTGCTTGATGCAGCGGTTACAACCCTTAACTATTAAACCTTATGCTCACCTTTGATGCAACTCCCAACATTACTCTCTGCATCAACGGCAGGGGGTGGCAGGAAATTCGAATCAAACAGTTACCAACAAGGGCCCTGAACTTGGTAGTCAGTGAAACAGATAAGTATGGGAAAATAAACGTGTGGGAGTTTGCTGGGCAGACTGGATGGGCCGTTTGGTCTTTTTCTGCCATCATTTCTATGTTTCTATGTTCTATATTGCATTAGGGGATTGATTAGCGCACTGTATTGCATTGGCCCCAATGTTTTCATGCCCGACAGTTCAACAACACTGGAAAGCAAAAAAAAAAACCACCATAAAATATTATCATAAAAAGCTGCTAAATGCTACTGCTGCATAAAATCAATCTCTATGCCCCACAGTGGTTGGGTGCCAAATTTACGTAACTCCAGCTAAGATGCATAAAATAAAACCAGGTGCTGAAATGTTCCACTTCTTGCACTGATCAGTGGGACCTCTAAATGGTTGAGTAGCTGGTATAGTGGACCAGGTACAGAGGGGTTTCTTTTCTTTCCCCTCTATGGATGAACAGACATACTCCAAAGTATTTGACTTCTTCAAACTTACATCAGTTTACTAGCAAATCTCTACCTCAGACAAACCCATGCCCTGGACAAAAAAGTATTCAGTTCACTCCTGCCTGGCAGTTCCAATAACGCCAAAGATTATTAAATACAAAACTGGGTCTTAAAAAGTTACACTTCTGTAGGCCTCTGCAGCAAAAACCAGCAGTAGCAAAAACAAAATACTCAAAGGGAATTCTTTCCTGGCAAAACCCAGCATCAGTAAGAAATATATTACTCCAATTCAGAAGTCAGGATAAATGATGAGACTTCCAAGGCAGGCTGTCCTCCTTGATGATATCCCATAATTCCTCCTAGGGGTTCTTCCCCAAAAAATGCTAGGTCTTCAGCCTAGGAGTAGAGGCTCTAACCCTTCCATGGAAAAAGATATTTCAGACGAGTCACGTTTGCACCATTGACATGTAAGTCATGTTTAGAGTCTTGCTGTGAAAAATATACTGGGCACAGACTTTATAAAATAAGTCTGGCTTCTGACATCTTCCCATATTGTTTCCACTGGTCTCTGAAACAGAGAGCTAACACCACTTAACAGGCAAAATGTCTAGACAAAATATGTCCAAAGGCAGAAATGTGCTCAACCAAAAGGTCTGTGCTTTCTGCAAGTCACATCTTGTAATATCATTAGATGTCATCATATGACATCACCAAGGCTTATAGCCACAAATCCCTCACAAAACAGTAAATACTTTAGCACCCTATAAATATCACTGTAAATTCAGCCATATCCATTTTTATTTCTATCACATTAAATTCATTAAAATTCTGACATCTCTCAACAATATTTATCAACTAGATTCCACAACTATATCACATTTCTACAATATTTATCACCATATCTCTGAAAAGATGAAAACCCTTATTAACATCCAATAAATATGTAGCCTCTTATTAATCTGATGGGAATATCATTTAAACCATATAATCAACCACGATCACTCAGATCTCAAAGCAAAGGCCTCATAGAAATCCCGACCATAAAAAAATTCTCATCTAATGCAAACTAGAGAAAGAGCGATTTCAGTCGTTGGACCAAAACTATGGAATTCCATGCCAGAGGACCTGCGAACAATTACAGATCACAAAAAATGTAAGAGTGAATTGAAGACTTGGCTATTCAAAAATGCCTATTGTCTGACATGAGCTAGACAACCCACCACCCCTAACCCATCTATAAACCACTACACCCACTAATATTTTCCTAAATGGATCTATCCTTCAAATGTTCCCCTAGCTTACTATCTGTATGTATGACTACCTCTGTTATGAACTAGTGAGTCTCACATGGAATGACAGTATATAAAACACATAATGATAATAATAATAATCTTTTCACTCAAACTCCCTCCATCATATTAAAAACAGAAAAAAAATCAAAGACAGCTGAACAATAGACAGAAACATTGCGAGCTCCTATTGTTCAAGGAAGAACATCATGCGCAAGAAACTTGATAATCCGAATGCTTCTTTTGAGCGCGGTGAATATGCCGTAACCCAGCACAAACTGCAGCAATCCAAGATATTTAACAATTCACGTGATACTTTCAAAGTCATTTAAGATGCAGGAGCTGTTTAAAGTGTTTGTGGTGGGGCTGTCCACTCTATTGAGCTGAGCTGCCGACAAATTTCAAACACGTTCACGTGCAATGACGGACTGGCCCAGCTAAAAGTGTTCTTCCTATCCTGAGGGTCCTTCAATGCTGATCGTTGGTCTACTGGGATAATTGATTTCCTCACCACTGCTGCTACCGAGGCATCCATCTTTGACATCTGGAATAGGCGCTCTTTCTCTGATTGCTGAACAGGGTACAGCTTTTCTATTAATTTCATACTCCTCAGTGCTAAATCTGGAAAATCTCATTCAGCACCTATCATATCGTGTTATGGCTGCATATAGGGAATGTTTTGGCTGACTTTCTGATGCCTGCCAAGATCGGATACCCTTTGGATACCTCCTCCTTTGGTTGATCTTTGTTCAGTCTTAGCAATGAGGGAACTCAGCTCCTCCTTTTTAAACAATCAGACGGCTGAATCTTCTCCCAGTGAGGGCAGTTCCCCTTCCTCTTCTACCTCATAGGAATCCCAGTGAGAGAATCCTTCATCCCTCACTGCTAATGAAGGTGCCCAATCTTCAGGAATTATATCCAGCCCTGGCTGCAGCCTAGGCTTTTTTATCCAATGATTCCTTTCCTAAGGGGGAGATCTTTGCCAGCAATTCCTTCCAGAAGCTTCCTCCCCTTCATTTCACCATCATACACTTTGTGCATTATGAGCACCAATTATGATGAAAACTCCAGCCACTTAAGCCTCCTTGGGCCCTTGAGGCTAAAGGTCTTCCTTGTAATGACTCTGACACCGTACTAAATTGACTCTGACACCGTGGAGGAATGACGGGATTGGCCTGCATCCTAATTACCCAGCTCCAGCAGTGCAGGAAACATAGCCACTAATCCAACAGGGCCCTCAGTCAGTTCCTCCCTCCACCTTCAGTGCACCCCTCCCTTGGCCCCATCCCAATTCTTACAAAAGGAACCCGTGGCGCTTGGTACGCACCTTGCTGAACACTGACCTCACTTGCAGACCAGTGATCCATACCTGTGATCTCAGGGGAACCGCCAAAGGCGCTAATGAAAGGCCAAGTTGCTGCCATGAGTATAAGATAGCACTTTGACCCTGGAAACTGCAGCAACTTTTTTTTTTTTTTAGTCCCTGAGGATTACCTCTCTCCAAATGGGAAATGCAGGTCCCTTAGAAATCTGCTTGCTCTGGGGAAGGAAAATCAATTGTCCTTGACTGCCATTCCCTTTTTTATTTTTCTCCCCCGACTCAGCCCAGGCTACTACTGGGGAAATCAACCTTAAGCAAGGCTGTTATCCCAGGAGCCTCCTAGTCTTCCTGCTAGACAGATGATTCCTACCATCTGCTGGAAGCAGACAGCTCGATATCGTCCCTGTGTACAATGCTTTATAGGAAAGAGGGACGTCAGGACAAAATTTGCCGTCTACCTCCATTTGCTGGTAGGAAGGAGCAAGTCCCACTTCTCTGGACTGGTTTGACAGGATGATGAGAAATATATTTTATTTAATTTTATTGTGACCTGCTTTGGGTCTAAGCAGGTAATCAAATGAAAATAAGCTAAATAAATAGCAATTTCCCAGTCTGTCTTTACTAAAAACGTCACTGCCAAGATCTCTCCATCATCAGAATCAAGCCCTTGGCAGGTTATATTGAGAAGAAGTAAACACCCAGTTCCACACTTTGCCTAGCTGCCATAATCCAAAACTGGAAACAGGCTCAACACACACTGCGCAAGCGCTCTACAGCCGGGACAAGAAGAATGAAAGCAATCGAGTTCAAGCCTGATGTTCGCCGTCACTGGCTCACGTGCTAAATTGACAGCCGATCTCACCCTTGTCTGGTTTCTTTCACCTTCCACTTTAAGCTGCATCACCCCGTGTTCTGCAAAACCACGCCTGCCGAACCCTATTTCCATTCGTCAATGGAATGAGTGATACCTCTACAGCCAAATCGGAGTGAGCCAGACCATGAGGGTCGTCATTGTGGAGGGCTACGGAACCAATCGGTGGCGGAGAGAGGCGGGGCGCTCTGTCGGGTGCCGAGCGGAGCATGGGTGGAAGGCGGAAGTGGTGCAGCGTTGCAGGTGCTTCGCTGCTGTGTGATATCAGATCTGAGGAAGGTTTTGCTAATTTAGAGACAGAACCTCACTGCGTGCCGTGTTGAAGTAGAACCGGGAGCAGGGCTTGCCGCCACCAAGGGACTTGTCGATACTTTTCTGATACTTTCTTAACGGCGCACGTCCACGGTGCTCGCTGCGCAGTGGCGGCAGGAGGAGGAGGAGTTGCTGGTTGCCCGCTCAGGCTGGGGGTCTGCTCGGCCTCATCATGCCGTGCACTTGCGGGAACTGGAGGCGATGGATCCGGCCTCTGGCCGTGCTCTTGTACTTCGTGGGACTGCTGGTGGCGGTTCCGCTGTGTGTATGGGAGCTGCAGAAGATGGAGGTGAGATCCACTGTGGCCTTCTTCGGCTCACCCACTGTTGTTACCTTGTTGAGAATCTTTGCTGCAAATACGTGATTTTGTTTGACTATTACTGATCCAGCATGAGACTTGACCAAAGATGGAGTTGATCTCATCTTCCCCTCTTCTGTGGTCACAGGCGATATCGATAACTAAAAGCTATTTGAACCACTTAGTCTGGCCATTTGTACTTGCCTAATGCGTTCTCGCAACTCTTGATCCGTGGCGTTCTGCAAATAAATTAAGAAATTTAGATATAACCTAGGTGTATCCTGTATTCTATGGAAAATGCAACTTTCTGGTGCTTTCTCTTCATACTATTATATGCATCCTTTTTTTTTTGACGAGCATCTACCCAAAGTGGTAAATATAAATTGGAATTAACAATACATAAGGATATTTGTTTTCAGTTTTTACTTATTTACCTTTTCCCAAGAATTTATCAGTGTTTTTTACCACAAGAACACAAAAAAAACCAGGAGAAATTTATTTTTTTTTTAAATTTTATTTTTAAGGTAATGGTTGCTCTGTGCAGGTTTCCTCAGTCATCATGTGTTATTCTTGCCTTTGTCTGTATCATTTAGCCTCTAGGAATCCTCTGCGTTTATCCTATGCCCTTTTGAAGTCCATTACTGTCCTTGTCCTCACTACCTGTTCCAGGAGAGTGTTCCATACATCACCACCCTTTCCATGATTAAATACTTCCTGATGTCTGCCCTGACTTAACCGCCTCACACCCCTTGTTCTACAGTTTTCTTTCCTGTGCATTATTAATACAGATTTTTAAATACCTGAAAGGTATCATATCCTCCTTATCTCTACTGTCTTCCAGAGAATACATATTTTGATCCTTCAGTCTCACCTCCATAACTCTTTGGTGTAGCCTCCACACTATTTTGATTGCCTTTCTCTGGCCCACTTCATCCAGTCTCTATCCTTTTTGAGATACAGTCTCCAAAATTGAACAAGGTACTCCAGCAGAGGCCTCACCAATGACCTGTTCAGGGACAGCATCACATCCTTTTCCCTGCTGGTTATGCATCCCTCTGGCCTTAGCCACCACCTTGTCACATAATAGCCCCAAGGTCTCTCTCCCAGTCTGTGTGTATTAGATTTTTGTTCCCCCAGCATGTATAGCTCCTTTTGGATTTCTGCACCCTAAGTGCATGATTTTGCACTTCTTGGCATTGAATCCTAATTGCCAACTTTTCAACCACAGTCAGTTTTTTTCGTAGATCGCTTTTCATTCTCTCTACTCTTTCAGACATGTCCAATCTTTTGCAAGCCTTCTGCAAGAAGACAAACCTTTTTTTTTTTCCCTTCTAACCTTTCTGTGATATCACAAAGAAATTGAACAGAACTGATCCTTGAGGCACTCCACTTATCACTGTTCCTTTCTTAGAACAGGTTCCATTTATGACCACTCGCTGTCATGTCAGTCACACAATTTCTGAAGCATTCCACTGCCATGGAACCCACTCTCAGGCTTCTCAGTTTGTTCATGAGTCACCTATGTGGGACAGCAAGGACTTTAACCTATGTGTCGCTATTTTGTCATTGCCAGGATGTGTGTTGCAGGTTGTATCACAATTTTGTTTTGGTTTTACGTTGTGCCTTGTTTTACCTGCTTTTTGTTGCCCCCTCCCTATGGAACAACAGATTCCAGTTATTCTGGATAGGGGACGCTATGCTCAATTGGCACACCGTGCCTCTCTATCTCACCCTAAAAGTATTTTGAATTCCTTTAGCATCCCAGTTACCTGTGATAAATAGGTAAATGACTCTGTATTATCCCATTTATTGGTAGGGCAAGCTGTTAGGAAGAAAATTCCCGTCCTGCTTGAGCTGTTAAGAGGAAGCCCCTGATGTTTTATGATTAACTGAATCATGGTTGCTCCCCTTGGACTCGGTCCTGCTAAATCAACTGTGTAGCCATTTCAAAGCCACAACTCGAGAAGAGATGGGGAAGGCTCCTAATTGTTTGTAAAGCCTAAGTGCAGATAACACTTGCTATTATTTTAAGCCCCTCTAATTTGTCTGCATTTATTGACTGCCTAATTGCCGTGAAGGCAGATGCCAAAAAACACAATTCTCCTTGGAGATTTCAATCTGCAGGTTGACTGCACCTCCCTCCCTCTGACTCCTGAATACTATGCATGCGCTGCTCACTGCCCCCACTCAATGGGGGGGGGGGGCATGCTCTGGCTTGGTCTTTGCACAAGAGGTGTTGGCAGTTTGACAGTGCAGTGCACAGCCACAAATATCTTGTTTAGAAGTCCCATGGTTTTGACCACTTTTTGATACGTTGCATACTGAAACGTTCAATACTATTTCATGGCAATCGTCCCATGTTACGTCACATCTCGCCCATCTATTGATGTGGAGCAGCTGCGCTCTCGCTGGTTGCCTTCTCTCACCATAGCCCCCCCCTCCCCCCAGGATGTGACTAGTTTGACTAATAATGGCAGTCATCCTTACATGTGGTATCAGACTTCACCGGGGCAATGGTATCTATCATTCGGGCCGATACAGTAAAAACGCGGAACGCCTGCTCTCCCAGCGCGCACACAGGCCACTCTCCTGTGCACGTGATTCAGTATTTTAATTTATTTTAATTAGGGCCGGCAGTAAAAAGAGGCGCTAGGGACACTAGCGCATCCCTAGCGCCTCTTTTTTGACAGGAGCGGCGGCTGTCAGCGGGTTTGACAGCCGATGCGCAATTTTGCCGGCGTCTGTTCTCGAGCCCACTGACAGCGACGGGTTCGGAAACCGGACGCCGGCATAATTGAGCGTCCGGTTTTCGAGCTGCGGGCCAATTTCAAAAAAATTTTTTCTATTTTTTTTACTTTTTTTTTTTTTTTTAACTTTTGGAACCTCCGACTTAATATTGTCATGATATTAAGTCGGAGGGTGCACAGAAAAGCAGTTTTTACTGCTTTTCTGTGCACTTTCCCGGTGCCCGGAGAGGTAGGCGCTAATTTCTGAAAGTAAAATGTGTGGCTTGGCTGCACATTTTACTTACTGAATCGTGCGGGAATGACTAATAGGGCCATCAACATGCATTTGCATGTTGCGGGCGCTATTAGGTTCAGGGGGTTGGACGTGTGTTTTGGACGCACTATTATCCCTTACTGAATAAGGGGTAAAGCTAGCGCGTCCACTCTTGGGGTAACAGTGCGCTCCACCAGAGCACACTGTACTGTATCGGCCTGACTGTAAGGCTTCTTAAGACTGCACCCTGGTATTCTTTTGCTTACGAACCAATAAGAATGCCCTAGCTTGAATGCTGGTTGCATAAGGACAAGTCTGACTCTAATCTGTTTGCTTTCCACACTGGGCTAGAGGCCTACAAAACTGTGATTGACAATGCAAAGCGACCGTGGTTCTCAGCACATCTCTGAGGCTGCTTCTCAGTTTCGTGAGTTGTTCAGAATTGGCCATTCTGTAACCACAGCGCCTGTGTTCCAGGCCTGTGATAAACTCCCTCATAGGGGTGCATGGAAGGATTTATCCTCAATCTTCACTCCTTTAGAGCCGGCGCAGGCTACTCGGATTACTTGAACTGAGTTCCTTTTCGCTTCTCTGTTTGAAGTAACTGAAATCATGGCCTGAACAAGTGACAGTTTCTGCAAATGTTAACTCTTGTTCCACTGCGCTGGTTAAAATATTATGCACTGAAGTTGATAGTTTTTTGGTAGACCTGGTTAATGCTTCACTCTGAGGGCCTGCTGCCTCATTCTCTGAAGTCTGCTGTGGTTTGTCCCCTTATCAAAAAGCCTGACCTGGACGCACTCAGTCTTGCAAGTTATCGCACTAGTTCCATCCTGCCCCCTTCTCTCTAAAATTGAGAAGGTAGTCCTTGGTCAGTTAAAAAGATTACATAGAAGATAATCTTCTTGACAGCTCCTAATTTGGGTTTTGCTAACTACATAACACAGAATTCCTGTTATCGTACTGCTTTTGACCTCATATGTCCGGGGTTTTGATTCCAGCATTAAATTCCTTCTAATCTTGATATCTTTTCTGCATTTGACATTTTTTAAATCATGACTCATTGCTGCACCATCTTGATTCCATAGGGATTGCCTTTACTGTTTGTTCTTGGTCATGCTGGGAAATGCCTCTTCCGATGTTTGTTTATCCACCTGATACTGGTGTTCCTCAGGGCTCTTCTCTGTCCAATTTATTCAAAATATACATTGCTGCCATCTGCACATCACCTTTAAATTGTATGCGGATGACGTTTGTTTCTTTTTTCCAATAACCTCCACATTTGACACTGCTTTCTCAAAGCTGTCCTCTTGCTTGACACCACTTAATGACTGGCTAACTACCAATAAACTCACTTGGAATGCAAAGAAGTCTGAAATTGTCCTCTCTAGAAATCCGGCAGATGTCACTGCAAATTTCAGTTTTGAGAATCATTTGATACTCACTTCCTGGCAAGCCTGTGACTTTGGGATGGTGGTTGACTCATCGCTTTCACACAAGCCCCATGTTATTACGTTAGTACGTTCATCTTACTTCAAACTGCAGCTGTTACATACTTTGAAATCTGTTCTCTGTACCCAAGACTGTCAGTTGGTAACTCCAAACCTTAGTGCCCTCCTTCCTGGATTACTGTAATGGTTTTTTCTTGGCCTCCTGTCTTCACATCATAACTTTGCAGCGCAGCTCGTTACTGGTTCATCTCTGAGATCACATCTCCTCTGTTTTGATCGGGTTACACTGGCTTCCCATCTCATGGTGGGTAAGATTTAAGATACTAAGCTTGATTTTCAAAGCTCTTCATGGCCAAGCTCCTTCATGCATTGTCTCTTCAATCTTAGGCTATCATCCTATTCATTCTGTGCATTCTTCAAAAAAACCTGATAGAAGTTTCCTCCATTAAGCAGTCCGCTTAGTTGAATCCAGAGACTGGATTTTCAGTGTAGTTGTCCCGGTGCTATAGAATAATTTTCCTGATGAGATTAGGGCTGAACATGACTTACTCTGCTTTCATAAATAACTTAAGACTGACATTCTCTTGCACCTATGCTGCCTGACTCCGCCTTGGATCAATGGGTGTCTTCCGCCTATCTAATCAGCAGTCCTTGTTCGTTCTTTTGTTCTATGTGCTCTACTCCTTGTTGTATTGTATTGTCATGTAATATAGTGATTTAACTAATATGACTGCTCTGTTATCTACAGAAATTTGTGGATTATAAATTTTATAAACATTTGTTGTCTCGGATCATGCAGCCCACTGCAGATAGTTCACTATCCTTTCCTGCAGAAGCATCTCCATTAGTTTTCCAGCCGCTGAGGTAAGGCTAACCAGCTCCTCCTGGAAACTACAGGCTGAACTGGGACCACAACCGCCCTTCTCCAATCTTGTGATACCACTCTTGGTTTCCAAGCGTCTATTGAACAGATTTTTCAATGGACCCACCAGCAGCTGTCTGCACTCCTTCAGTAACCTGGGATGATCCTCTTCCGGCCCCATGGCCTTGTCCACTTCTGATTTCACTGGTTCCACCCAAACACTCTCTTCCATAAACGGAGCGGTATCTACCCCGCTCCTATCCGTGCTCTAACCAACCATCAGTGGTCCTTCCTCAAGGTCTTCTTTACTGAACACCAATATGAAGTTTGTCTCTGCTTTTTCCTTATCTCTCCCCTTGTCTCCTTTCCTCTCAGTCTTATAATACTACTTCTTCCCTTCCTCCTTTCTCTGCGATATCAGATTGTTTTGTAACCTTCCTTTACCTGTTGGACGATCTTTTCTTCCACTTGAGCTTTTGCTATCCTGCTTAGTTTTTTCATCTCTTTCAGCTTCACTAGGTATTCTTCCCTGTGAGTTTCATTTTTCCAGTCAGTGTTCAAAAAAAAAGAGGATCTTTTTGCCTTTAATTTTTCACCCACATCTTTTCCTTTTCTTCTTCACTTAGATTTGTTGCCTTTTTGTTATAGCTCCTTTTTAATTTAACCCACTTTTGGCCATCTCCTCCCAGCCTTCTAGTTCTTCCTCAAGGTACCTTCTCATTTTAACAAAGTCTGCAATTCTGAAATCCTGGATTTTGATCTTCCTGTGACTTCTCTCCATCTTAGCTGCTATATTAAACCATACCTTCAGATGGGTACCTACATGGACATTAGAGATTCAGTCTCCATTTGTGAGTAACACTTCTCCCCTCGTGGGTTCCATCACCATTTGTCTAAGCAGCGCCCTTTGAAAGGAATCTACAATTAAAGGCATTCCAGTTAATTCAACTTGGGCTCAGACTGAACATCTTTGCCCAATTATTTTACTGTTACCCAAAACTGACTAAGCCAAAACAAATTAGCATTAAACATTCAGAAAACTGAAATAATACTTTTAAGAAGATTTCCCCTTTGCAATGCTGCACCTGAACTCTCAGTGGCCAAACTGACCCATCACAATGCTCAGGTCATAAGGTTAATACTGATATCACATCACAAATTGAATTTACGACGACATCTTAAACCATTCCTCAACACCACTCATTTCCGTACCATTTTACAGGCGCTGTTTTCTCTAGTATGGACTATTGCAATTCATTAGTCATTGGTTTGCCTAATTACTTTATTCGTCCTTTACAAATTATTCAAAAGTCTGCTGCCCGTTTTATTAACTAGCGCACCAATCCACCAGCACATTACTCCAGTATTACATCAACTTCACTGGCTGCCAATAGCGTTCCGAGTTCAGTATAAGCTGGCTATGATCATCCACGCCCTCATTAAGAATGTACACTCCCCATGGAGAAATGCCATTATGAAAATACACACCCCGGTGAGATCACTTCATTCAGCAAATCAAAATTTGTTGGATATTCCCTCTCCTAAAATAGCACATCTCGATGAAACCAGGGAAAGAGCTTTCTCAATAGCAGCTCCAACTTTTTTTTTTTGCATTTCATTGCCTAATGAAATTTAAAAACCTGAAAAATCCTAGGTGGGTTTTTTTTTTTGTTTTTTTTGTTTTTTTTTAAGCACTGAAAAGTTTAAACAAGCGTTTAAAGATTGTTATTATGTTTTAAGCTTTTGTGCAATGTGATGTATGTCTTATAATTGTTTGTAATTTTTGACTCCATGTTTTTATTTATGAATGTTATATTGTATTTAAAATACTTTTAACCTGCCCTTCCTATGTTCAGGGCGGGGTACAATCTAGAACATAAGAAATTGCTGTACTGAGTCAGACCGAGGGTCCATCAAGCCCAGCATCCTGTTTCCAACAGTGGCCAATCCAGGTTACAAGAACCCAATCACTAAGTAGATCCCATGCTACTGATGCCAGGAATAGCAGAGGCTGATCCATAAGTCTCCCTACTCCTGACAGATTCTGCAGTAGGGATACTCCAATTCACATCGTGGAAATTTTAAAAATCTCCAACGAACAACCCTTCTCCTCCCTTCTCCTCCCTTCTTTCCCACCTTTTGGATGTCTTTGGCCAAATCTCTGTCCAGTCCTTCTGTCTGATTCGGAGGCCTGCGGACCACAGCAGTTTCTTCCATATTCTGAGCTGAATCCTGTCCGGATCCTTTGCCTTGTCCGTTTCCATTTGTGCTGGTACATTGAACACTGCATTCTCGGTAAATGGCAGTGTGTTCACCTCTCAGTACCTTATGTTCTTGCTTTTTACCTTTTGGTGAGTCCCCTGCTCCTTCTACTGTAAATGCAGAGCAAAAATGTTTACTTTGAGATAATCTGCTTTCTTCCTCTCCACTTCAGAAGTCGAAAGCCATCATCCCCTTTCATTTTTAATATTCCTTTTTTTATTTATATAGTAGAACATCATATATCCAATATTCCTTTATCCAAGAGCACCCATTATATGGAAAATCGGGGGCTTCTGCACAAGAAGTAAACCTTTTTAGTGGAAGGAAATTCTAGAGCAGAGTCGCGCTATGAGGCTCCGATCAGGTGGCGGAGGCTACAGTGGTAACGGATTTCAAGAAGGCATGAGATAAGCACAGAGGATCCTTTTGTTGCAAAGCGTGAAGAGAGAGCCTAAGGATTCATTAGCAGTTGGTTCTGTTTGGCAGGCTTGTAAGAGCAAGATTTATTAAAACTAGAAGCCCTAAACCAAAAAGGTCTTGCATGCTCATCTATTCAGTTGGGAAGGAAAGTGACAGAACCTGTCTTGGATATGGTTCTGTATTCTGCAGGTGGTGGCACTCAATAACTGGCAGCCTGGATGCATCCTTGACTGCATGGGTAGAAATAACTGACTGGGCCATCCAGTGTGCCTTTCTGTCGTTATTTACTATGCTCTGTTGTTTGGAAGAGATTGGCATTGCATAGATGTCACAGCCAGACATTCACAGATTCGGCCATTCTGTAGTACTTAATAAACAGCTGTACACTGCAGTCATTATTTCTGGGTTTGTTTTTTTTACATTACTGCCATTATCTATAATAACCATAGTCTCAATTCTTTGTGCATGTATTATACCGGTAGGTGCTTGACTGTATATGTAAAGAAAATATTATCCCTTGGCTTTACTGATTGACCATTATATTCCTGCATTTGAGGCTTTGCATGTCTAAATGCCCTCTGTGTTGCTCTGTTTCTTCTTATAATCATGCCTGTCTGTCTTCTCCAGTGTCTGTATTTTCTGAATGCTATCCATTTATTATTTGCTGCTTTTCTTGCTAATATGCTTGATGCAATGGTTTGTTGCTCTTTCAATGCTCATTTTATTGCAGACCATAGTTCCTCCATATCTTTCTTACCATACTCATTCATTTCCTTGAAGCCTAGGACACTTGCCCTGAAATACTTCTGGTTCTGTTCCAATGTTTACATCGAATCATATGGGAGAGTGATCGCTAGAACCCCAGACTCTCCACTGTCTGCTGCCAGTACCAGGTCTGGTGTTGTCTCATGAGTGGGCTCCTCAACCATTTGGTTGAAAATATGCCACTTCTGTTTTGATCCAGGTACATGGGGAGGTTGCAGTACATCTGCATACTTCTCCCAAATGCCTCTGGTTGAATTTGGCAGTCACCACCACCTACCTTGGGGCCAATGCAATAAGTATGCGCAGAAAGCGGGCGCCATGCAATATTTAAATTAGGGGGTCGCGTTAGCAAGGAGGCGCTAGGGTCGCTTGCGTGCCCCTAGCACCTCCTTGCTAACGAGAACCCGATCGGCATCGGCCATCCGCCGGTTGGGAAAACAGACACAGAGTTTATCGGCATCAGTTTTCCTAAACGCCGCACAGCCAGTGGGTTCAGGAAACAGACACTTGTCAGTTGAGTGTCTATTTCCTGCACCCGCCTGCCATTGTGGTTTGTTTTTTTTTTTAACTTTAATTAGTTTTCTTTTTCCTCCTACTTAATATTGCAACGATATTAAGTAGGAGACAGTACAGAAAAGCAGTTTTTTCTACTTTTCTGTACTAGTTTTAAGAGCAGTCCGCTATTAACGCCTGCTCCAGGCAGGAGTTAATTTATGATCGCTAAATGTGCATCCTAGACGCACATTTATTTATTTATTGTGTCTGAGTGAATGACTGACTATAATAGCATGAATCACATGCATTTGCATGTGATGAGCGCTATTAGATTCACTCCGCATTGGACGTGCATTGTGGAGGCACTAATCCCCCTTATTGCATAAGGAGATTAATTAGCGCCTAAACAACCGACGACCAACTGCGGGTTATACAGTGCGCTCGGCTGAGCGCACTATTGCATCGGCCCCCTTGGGCCTGAGCTGCTCTCATCCTGTGCAACTGGAGCAGCCGGCCAAATGCTGGCGAGGTTTCCGTACATCTGCATGCTTCTTTCAGCTGCCTCCAGAGGGCATGCCAACCCACTCACGTTTCCCCTAGTTAGCCAAGTGGTACTCAAGTCAGTACAATTTTTCTTTTTTTTTTTCCCCTCTTTTTCCTGTCTCCACTGCATCTACTCTTCCTGAAGATGATCCTCCCCAATTTTATTGCCTGCTGCAAACCACTGCTAATATCAAGTCTACTGTCCTCATTCTCTACGTTCTTTACCTTATCTGCCCTTATCTTCCACTCTTCCTGACAGCATTTCATCCTCATTGCTGTTATACTTCCATCTCTCTTCTCCACATTCTCCTGCTGGACATAGATCCACCCCGTCCTGGCTCTCCAAGGCAACTTTTACTTGATCTGTATACATCAAACGTGTTACCCCCTCCAATCTTATTCTTATTCTCCTCTTCCCTACTTCTTTTCCTTTCGGACCTGCCTTCATATTCAGTTTCGACTGACATATGAAGACAGGTCCGAAATAACTAAAGGGACCCCTGCGAAGTTGCAATACACGGAGCCTTTACCCGTAGTTGCATCGTGGTGAAGAGTGCCAGGTGATATGAGTCAGCTTTAAATATCCCTGAAGCAGCGGACCGCGAAACGCGCGCGTCTGATCTCTGACTCCGGTTAAGCAAAAACAGGGAAGTAACCTATCTGTGTTTTTAAGAAAATACAAAAACGTCAAAGTTTGAAATATTCTTGAGGAAGAATGATCCACATAGGTGCATAAACACAAGTATCAACTTGCAGCACCGTGGATGTTATGAAGGTCCCTAATTAATTTATAAATGTGATGCAAAAATATTATAGCTTAAACATTTGATAAGTCAAATATAAACATTGTGATACAACGTATCTTTTGAAGTTATTTAATTCGTTGTACAGCGGATAAAGAGCAACGTCTGTTTTGGTAATTAATATCTCCCATTATTACTGCACTACCAGTTTGGTTTGCTTCTCTAATTTCTCTTAGCATTTCTCTGTCCATCTCTCTCACCATTTTGGCCAGGTGGACAGTAGTATACTCTTTTTGCTATACTCTTTCCCCCAGCACTCAAGGGATTTCTTCCCATAAAGATTCGATTGTGCATTTAGTCTCATGCAGGATCTTTATCCTGTTAGTGTGTTTTTTGTTTGTATTTACATTCTGCTTTTCAGTTGGCAGGGATAAATTGGAATCTTTTAGCTCAGGGAAATTTTTAATTATAGCCACTTGGACTACTTTTCTTATTATTGGAACTTCACTGTTGGGATGCCCTAACTCTAATGCTTCATTAGTATCCTTTGAAGATTCCTCCCTCTGAACCATGCGCTGCTGAGCGACTGTCAGCTTTCCCCTTAGATCAGCTTTTAAACTAGAACAGTCTCCTTTTTAAAGGTTAGCGCCAGTAGTCTGGTTCCACTCTGGTTAAGGTGGAGCCCATCCCTTCAGAAGAGACTCCCCATTCCCCAGTTCCTAACAAAACTGAATCCCTCTTCCTTGCACCATCGTCTCATCCACGCATTGAGACTCCGGAGATCTGCCTGCTTCTGGTGACCTGCGCGTGGAACAGGGAGTATTTCAGAGAATGCTACCCTGGAGGTTCTGGATTTAAGCTTTCTACCTAAGAGCCTAAATTTGGCTTCCAGAACCTCCCTCCCACATTTACCTTTGTCAGTGCTCATATATACTATGACAGCTGGCTCCTCCCCAGCACTGTCTAAAATCCTATCTAGGTGACGCGTGAGGTCCGCCACCTTCGCACCAGGTAGGAATGTTACCAGGCGATCCTCACCCCCACCAGCCACCCAGCTATCTACATTCCTAATAATCAAATCACCAACTATGACGGTCGACCTAACCCTTCCCTCCTGGGCAGTAGCCCTAGGAGACACATCCTCTGTGCAAGAGGACAATGCGCCATCTGGAGAGCAGGTCCTTGCTACGGGATCCTTTCCTGCTGCACCCAGTTGATGCTCTCCAATCATGAGACCTTCCTCCTCCAAGGCAGCACCAGGGCTGCCAGATTGGAGTTGGAACTTGGCTACTATGTCCCTGAAGGTCTCATCTATGTACCTCTCTGTCTGCCTCAGCTCCTCCAGGTCTGCCACTCTAGCCTGCAGAGATCGACTTGTTCTCTGAGAGACAGGAACTCTTTGCATCACATGCACACGTACAATGTATTTTATTTAGACATTTTTATATACTGAACATATTGTATACATTTCATGTCAGTTTACAATATTAATTGAGGGATAAACCATGAATATTTTGTCCCATAAACATGTAATCTGTTATAAAAATAACAAAAACATTATTATAAATAAAAACAACATAAAGCCCTTTGGAATTGCTAAAAATATCATAAAACAAATTATATACTATTCATTACAAAATAATAAAATACATTTCTCACTGTTGGGTAAAAAATCATACATGTGACATTTGATGCAAAAGACTGGGAGGCCCCTCTCTTGCTGCTGGACTGCTGCCTTCATTTATTTATTTAAAGTCTTTTCTATACCGTCGTTAAGCTAGATGCTGTCACAACGGTTCACAATAGGGCACATAAATTAATGTTGCTTAAATGTATTAAATTATATCAACTAAAGAGTGTGGAGGGTAGAGATTGAAAGTACAGGGTAATGCAGATGAGAATGAATTTACTCAATCCTACATTTAAGAAGTAATATTTCAAAGCGATAGTAACTCAATAATATACCTGGACTTGACCAACATTACTCAAATAATGATTTTATTTATGAAATTGTAACCGAACTTTATCGGCACCTGTTAGAATGTACGATATCCTACATTTACTTACCATAGTCTATGTGCCTATTTGTAAACCCTTGCGATGGTAAATAACTTAGAGACGTTATAGAAAAGTTTAAAAAAAAACCAAAAAAAAAAAAACCAGGTGCCATCGAGATACTGTAACAGTTTCATAATAAATATTAATTGGTAGATGTGATAAGTCATGTCCAATCCTATCCATATCAGCTATAAAATAAATTAGTACTTAAATCTTATCCTTTGCTGTTGAGGAAATTTTCATCTCAAATTTGTTGAATTCCTTTTTAATTATATACACACTCTTTTTTTTTTTTTTTTTTTTTTTTTTTTTTTTTAGTGTGAGAGTGACACCTGCCTATAAATTTCAAGGATGAGCTAGGGGTGGGAGGGTTGGGAAATACAAACTTCTGTTTACCTGCCTTTTGACTACCTATTTAAACAAAACACACTAAATAATATATACCCCAATACTTTTAAGTTTTAAAATTTTCTCCAAACAGTACTTACTGATTCTTTCTAGCCACCAGCAAGTTGATCCTCTCCTCTCAGTGCTCCCTCCCTTTATCCAAACCCCAGACTTAGCTCATCCCCCACAATTTGCTTCCTATGTTCCTGTGCTCTCTCTGCAGAGCATCTCTGGCTAAAATCCCATGCCTATGCCAGCATCCTTGGTCACACTGACTGGATCAATCAGAATGAAAAAATCCTTCTCCTTGAATTCACAGTAGACAGCGGTGTTCCCGATCCCTTTTTGCCAAACCAGAAACTGGACTTGCTAGAAGTCTGACGTAGGGCTTGCACCGTCCTTAGGAAAAGTCTTATGAGTACGAGCTGTCTGCTACTCCTGGGGAAACTTTCACTACTCCTCCTGTCCCCCACCTTAGTAACTTAGAGAGAAAACAGAAATGGAAAACTTCAGACTCACTTTCTCCACATTACACTAAAAAAAAAAAAAAAAAAGAGCCTTCAAGCTTCTTCCTCTGGGCCTGCAGCCACTCCCCTCACACAAGTTTCTGTGCTGTGTGTGCGCCTCCTGTAGCTCACTGCCTGTGAGAGAAAATGGCTTCTTCTCTTCTCCATTACCATGCGGCACTCCTTCCAGAAAACTCTAGGGGTTATCTACGTACCATTACAGAATAATCTGTTTTGGCAACCTCAATAATAACACCAGGTCCTAGGGATGGAGTAAGACAAGTTAAGGCCCTAAGCAGTGTCAAGTTTGAGGCCTCGTATTACCAAATGAAATAAAACACAAAATTTTTAGTCACTTGTTTATATTTAGAGGTCCCTCATAATCTGAGGCCCTAAATTGTAGTTTAGGTAATGTGTCCCTAAATCTGGCACTGCCCTATACTCCAAAACGTTCCCCAAGTAAAAAGGACACGTTTAAATTAGTAAGGAATCCTAGAGTCCGTTAAACTGCCTATAGTACCTGAATGTAATCTGCTCTTGAAGTGCCTGAAAAAGCAGAATAGAAATGATAAAAATAAAATAATGTAACTGGTATTGGAGGTATAGCTTTGATACATGTTCTGGATTCTGATGTAGTCCATGGTCGATTAGAGTTTGTAATAGAGCAGGGGGTGAAACACATTCCAGTGTAAAAGTCCATGCAACTCCATTAGTTCCAAATCGTGTGTCCTTTTTTTGTTTACGGAGGGAATATTTACAAAGTCCAACTCGCAGGAAACTCCACAGTAAATGTATTTCATTTCATGTTTTGAGACGGGTGTAGCAGCAGTAAAACATTACATTATATAAGGGCATGCACACTGGATGAAGCTATGCCAGCTTAAAGTTCAGGCTGACAGGCACCTCAGGAGTAACTAAACCTGTGCACAGAGTCCCTACTTTCATGAGTAGATGGACTTTTTCTACTTGGGAATCTCAGAAATATTAAGGTAAGCTCCCCCCAAACATGTTCCTTGAGGGCTGCAAATCAGTCGGGTTTTCCAGGATTTCCATAATGAATTATAGATGAGATTTTATTTAAATGAAAGTAGATCTCCTGCATATTAATGGTGGAAATTCTGAAAACCTGCCTGGGTTGTGGCCTGAATTCCACTAGGCACCCAGTATGGCCAAGATATTGACTCAGTCTTTAGATGCTGACACACAAAAAGAGCTCCTCCTAGAGGCAGTCAGCAAGTCCAGCCTAGAAGTATGGTGATTTTACTGGAATTTTCTGTGCTGGTTCTGGAGCTAGTCTGGTGAGATGTTTACTCCTCACCTTGCTCCCAGAAACTGTCTCGAAAGCATGTGGATTTACTTGCATAATTTTGAACTTTAATAGTATGTGTGTAAATTCCAATCCCACCGTAACTCCACCCCCTAGAAAGCCTATCTAGTATGCACATAAAATAAAATGTCCAGTTGTATTCTGTATGTACTTTTATGCACATATCCATGGAAGTAATTTTCAAAAAGTTACTTATATACATAAATTAGGTTTTCTTTTCATCCTGCCAGACCAGTCCAGACTCATGGGTTATGCTTTCCCACCAACAGATGGAAGCAGAGAACAAGTTTTCATGCTGACATCATCCTTCCCTATATAATCTGGTGCAGCAGTGGAATTCATCAGTAGTCAGTAGTTCTCTGCTTCCAGTAGATGGAAGGAGGTCTGATCTGGTGTAGCTCCTAAGGTGATGGCCTCCATGCTGCTCTGCTTTTAAGTTGAGCAAGGGACCACTTCACTTTGAGGATTATTGTTTGGATGACTGTCTTATTTGGATGTTCTTCCTGCCCTCTAGGAACAGACTCCTGGTTCAGGATTCAGAGTTCCAGAAATCTGGATTTAGCCCTCTTTGGGAGCAGAAGATTTCTTCTTCTCCTCCTTGGCATGTGAGTGCTGCAGCTTAAGTGTGTGGGGGGAGAGGGGGAAAAGAGAGAGTGAGTTGTGCAGAGCTCCAGCTGAGTGGCTTGCCTGTGTTTAGCAGCTTCCTCTGGGTCCCAAGACAATGAATCCATCCCCTTCCAAAACCTGCAAGGTGTGTTGAAGAGGGTGAGGAAGGCAGGTTGTGTAGGAGCAGGTGCCAGAGCAGCATGACAAACTCCTTTTGCAGAGTCTGTGATGAAAAGAAGTCTCTACCCTGATGCCATGATTATAGCTGGAAGATTCCCCCTCCTGGTTGAGGTGAAGGCAAGTCTTGCAGTGGGCCAGCAGGAGCAGAGAGTAATCTGTCAGACCAGGGGGATCCACGAGTTGGGCCGGTGACCATGTTTCCCAGGCTGCTGTCCTCTTCAGTGGGCTGTTCTCGCCATGTTTCTGCTGGCTGATTGATTTCCTCTGCAGCTTCTATAGGGTCACTGGAGCCTGTTGCTTCTACTGCAGTTCCTCCTGAGAAACAAGGACTTTGCACTGGATTGTGCTATCAACACTTTAGCCACGAAGGGGACAAACTGGTGGGGCAGGGAATCTGTCTGTACCTGTCTCATCTTCCTTGTAGTTCTTTCCTGGTTAATGCCTACCCTAAGAAGCCTAAATTGGTTTTGGACCAGGTGCTTCAGTTGGTTCTTTGTTCCTTCCCTTCCCGCCCATAATTCTCCCAGTGTTCTGAAAGAGGAGAGACTTTTTGGGAGGAGTTGGGGGGGGGGGGGGGGTAGAGGACACTTTGCTAAGGTTTTTAGGAAGGGTAGCTCAATTCTGTCACTTCTCGGCTAATAATCATTGAAGCTCTGAGGGGAACTGGTAAAAGAAGTGGTAGAGGGGTCTGATTTTTGTCTGGGATGATAAATCCCCTTAAGGCCTTTTTGACTTCATTCTGTGATTAAAAATATGATCTTCTGATTGAGGGTAGATATGAGGAGGCTTTATGGCCTTGCAGCTGGATGTGGTTTGTTTGTTCAGGGGAGTGAAGCATGTCCAACCTTGGTATCTTAATATGAGCCTTCAGGACCTATCATCTGCACCTTGAAGATCACTTACATAAAGGAGCTATCTCTGAAGGCAATATTCCTGGTGGCAGTCTTTTCAGCTGGAAGAATTTCAAGGCTTCAGGCAGTGTCAGGCCAGGACCACTGTTGGATGTTTTCCAAGGAAAAGGTCACAGTTCGTCCCGTTCCTTTGACCTTACCCAAGTTGATTGTGTAGTTTCATTTGATCCAGTCAGTTTGCCTTCCTTAGTTTGAGTTCTCAGAATGTGTAGGGTCAAAAGAGGTCCTACACTTCTTGGTTATTCATGTGGTACTGTTACACCATCTGAAAGTCTCCAATCCTTTTTGGAAATCAGATAAGACTGTTTGTTAGATTCTTTGGAAGCTACCGCTCCCTTCTGAGGTCCAATGAATAGATCACCAAATAGAGTAAGGAGGCCTATATGGGGAAGGGCTGTCAAGTCCTAGAGGGGTAAGAGAGCTTACTATATTAGAACACAGGCCTCTTCGTGGGTGGTCTGTAGTTGTGTGTTGCCAGAGGAAGTTTGCAAGATGGCAAATTGGACTTTTGTTAAACTTATTTGCTAAGTGTTACAGATTGGAGGTCAAGCCTAGAGATGCGGCTTTGGAAGCAAAGGTTCTCAAGGCTGCTTTGACTTCTTCCAATCAGTTTAGGCGCTGCATGGGTAAGTCCTTTGCATCTGGACTGGTCTGGCAGGACAAAGAGGAAGGTGGAATTATTCTTAGCTATTAATTTCCTTTCTTTGAGTCCTGCCAGCCCAGCCCAGGAACCACCTAGCAGTAAGGGAGTCCATACCAAAAACTGTCGGGTGCTTGTTTTAGGAGTTGGGGAAGTGGATTAAAGCATCTCTGGAGATTTGGGAAGGTATTCCTCAATTGTGTATTTTCTCTGGGGAAAGGGAAACACAAAGCCTTCTCTTGTCCTCTGTCCTTATTGGGGGATAGGGATAGATTAGAAAACATTTGCTTGTGTTGTAAGGTGGTTAGTCACTTATTTTTATTTTTGAAAAGTCTACTGATGCAGCTCTCATATTGGCTGAAATACAAGTTGCAGTTAAATTTCTTCTGGGGGGGGAGGGGTAAGAAGTGTCTGGAGCCAGTGACTTTCACCTAAATTTTCTTTAAGAAATATTTGGGTGTTGTCTCTCCGTTCCTGCTACGGCTGTACAATGAAGCCAAGCTCTTGGGCAACTCTGGGAGATGCTACCATATCCCTGATTCCTAAAAAGGGAAAAGATCTGATGGATTGTAGTTCCTATCGACCTATCTCCCTTCTAAATTCAGACCTGAAAATTCTTGTGAAGATCCTACAATTGATATTAGAATCAATACTGACTATACTGGTGCATAGAAACCAAATAGGTTTTGTGAACATAAGAACATGCCATACTGGGTCAGACCAAGGGTCCATCAAGCCCAGCATCCTGTTTCCAACAGTGGTCAATCCAGGCCATAAGAACCTGGCAAGTACCCAGAAACTAAGTCTATCCCATGCTACTGATGCTAGTAATAGTAGTGACTCTTTTCTAAGTCAACTTAATAGCAGGAAATAGACTTCTCCTCCAAAAACGTATCCAAACCCTTTTTAAACCCAGCTACACTAAGTGCACTATCCACATCCTTTGGCAACAAATTCCAGAGTTTAATTGTGCGTTGAGTGAAAAAGAACTTTCTCCGATTAGTTTTAGATTTAAATGTGCTATGTTTCCACCTCAAACA
This sequence comes from Rhinatrema bivittatum, assembly GCF_901001135.1. Classification (NCBI taxonomy): domain Eukaryota; kingdom Metazoa; phylum Chordata; class Amphibia; order Gymnophiona; family Rhinatrematidae; genus Rhinatrema; species Rhinatrema bivittatum. The sequence continues at coordinate 49,997,498 of NC_042615.1, forward strand.
CTCGAAGGCTCTTTAACATATTGCGTTTCTCCCAGCAGCGTGACAGATGGGCCTTGTCACCTCCTTGGATGCAGAGATGGCCTTTGATCGCCTGGCATGGCTTTTTTTTTATTTGCTAAACTCTACAATGCGGGACTTCCAGACTGATTGGTTTATAGCCTAGATTGATGCTATGTATGTGGTACTGTGGGCATGTCTTTTACTTAATGGATCTCTTTCTGCATTTTTACCTATTGCTCGAGGTATTTATTTATTTATTTTAACTCTTTTTCTCTACCGACATTCATGACAAGTATCATATCACATCGGTTTACATGGAACAATGGGTGATAACTGTAAAACAAACCATTTAATAAGAAGCAAAGTTACATTAAAACAAGGAGAGATGAACTTTGGGGGCTGAGGTAGCCGGAAAACAAAGGATAGAGGAGGTAAATAAAAAAAAAAACTAACTGGCAGTGGATGTCAAGCTGCTTAAGTAGCTGGGATGACTAGGTGGCATCTTGTAGGTTTCTGAAGGTTATGGGAAGGCTTGAAGGAATAGCCAGGTCTTGAGTTTTTTTTTGAAATGTTAGGCAAGGTTCTAGTCTGAGGTCTGGGGGCATGGCATTCCAAATGACAGTTCCGGCTGTCGAGAATGCCCGCTCTTTAGTGGCTGCATGAAGTGTGGCTTCCATTAAGGGGACTTGCAGGGTTCCCTTGTATGCTTCTCTGATGGGTCTTGTGGAGGTGTGAAGTTTGAGAGGGGTCTGAAGGTTGAGCTGTAGCTGTTTGTGGATGGTTTTATGGATTATGGTGAGGGACTTGTGTAGAATTCTGTAGTTAATTGGAAGCCAGTGAAGGTTCCGGAGGATGGGAGTGATATGAGCTACGCGGCTGGAGTTGGTCAGGATTCTGGCAGCCGTGTTCTTGGAGCATCTGTAGCGGTCTGGTTGTGGAGGTTGGCAGACCAAGGAGGAGAGCGTTGCAGTAGTCTATCTTGGCAAAGAGCGTGGTTTGGAGGACTGTTCTGAAGTCATGGAAGTGGAGGAGGGGTTTGAGCCTTTTCAAAACTTGTAGTTTATAGAAACAGTCGTTGGTTGTGTTGTTAATGGATTTCTTTAGGTTCAGGCGGTGGTCGAAGATTACTCCGAGGTCTCTTACATGCATGATCGGGGTGTAGGGTGGGCTCAGTGTGGGTGGGTTGGAGTGGTCGGAGGAGATGAGGAGGAGTTTGGTCTTGGTAGCATTAAGGACCAGATTCAGACTGGTGAGAAGGCGGTTGATGGATTGGAGGCAATTTTCCCAGAATATGAGTGTTTTTGAGAGGGATTCTGTGATCGGGATCAGAATCTGTACGTCGTCCACATAGAGATAATGCATTAATTTTAGATCTGTTAGCAACTGGAATAGGGGAAGGAGGTAAATATTGAAGAGGGTAGGTGACAGTGAGGAGCCTTGGGGTACGCCTAATGATGAATTGATGCTGGGAGATTCTTTATTGTTGATTTTGACCTTGAAGCTTCTGTTGCTGAGAGAGGAATTGAACCATCTGTGAACTGTTCCTGAAAGGCTGATATCTGAGAGGCGGTTTAGAAGGATAGAGTGGTTCACAGTATCAAAAGCAGCAGAGATGTCTATAAGAACTAGAAGGAATGATTGTCCTTTATCAAGGCCCATGATGATGGGATCAGTGAGGGAGATGAGTAGGGTTTCTGTGCAGAAGGATTTACGGAAGCCGTATTGGGATGGGTAGAGTATTTTGTGTTCCTCAAGGTAATCTGAGAGTTATGTATTGACCAGTTTTTCTGTGAGTTTAGCGATAAAAGGGAGATTAGAAATAGGGTGGAAATTGGAGAGATCTCTTGTATCTAGGTTGGGTTTCTTTAGCAGGGGTTTGAGGGACACAGTTTTCAGCCTGTCTGGGTAGATTCCTTGAGATAAGGAGCGGTTTATGATGTTGGCCAAAGGTCTGGAAATGGTGTCAGGAATGAGTAGCAGTAGTTTTGTAGGAATGTGGTCTGACGGGTGACTGGATGGTTTAAGTTTCTTAAGTAGGGACTCAACCTCCAGGGAGGAAGTGAGATCGGTGTCAAGGATGGTTCCAGTGTGAGGAGTGGTGTTAGGAGTTAGGGGAGGGGAAGTTATGATGGTGGGGAGGAGTGCTAGTGTGTTTGAGATTTTATTTTGAAAGAAGAGTGTGAGCTCGTTGGCCTTGATTTGTGCTTGCTCGTCTGGGATAGCCGGGGTGGAGGTTTTTGTGAGTTGGGAAACAAGGCCCTGGCATCGAATTGGAGGTCGTGAATTCTGTTGGCGTAGAAATCTTTTTGTCCGAAGGGTGGCGCTCCTGTAGAGGTGGAGAGTGTTTTTATAATCAGACAGTGTAGTAGTGCAAGGGGTCTTGCGCCATTTGCCTTCCTTATATCTGAGATATGTGACAGGGATGTCCACTCTCCCTTTTACTATTCAATTTGGTGATCAAGCCATTGGCAGAGGCTGTAAGACCAGACCCAGCAATTGGCTTCCAGTTGGGCGGGCAGACAAAATTTCTCTCTATGCTGATGGTGTCCTGGTATATTTGGCTAATCCATGTACTTCAGGTCCAGCACTTTTGTGGGTACTAGCACAATATGGAAAGTTGTTGGGAAACAAAATAATTTAGATAAATTCGAGCATTTTCCACTTGGCCAAAGAGTCCCTATCTCTGATAGCCTGTGAGATTTTAAGGTAATTTACGATGGATTTGTATATCTTGAAAGATTTTAAAAACCTTTTTTCTAAAAGTTTTGATACCATTGTAGTAAAATGTAGGCATGTCATGTAGAAATGAATTGACTTGCCTATTTCATGGACTGGACAAATACTTATTTTCAAAAAGTTTATCTTGCTTAAATTATTATACTTATTTCAGCACATGCCTTGTAACATCCCATCTCGAGTAGTTGATGAATTGCAGAGTTCAATATCTAAATTTTGTTTGGCATCAAAAGCAAGTGTGTTTACATCTTATTCAGCTCTGGCTCCCAAAAAAGCAAGGAGGGGTATCTTTTTGCCAAATCTTAAAATTTACTTTTGGGCAGCTCATTTAAATTGTTTAAAATCTTGGGCCAGGATTCATCAAACTATCGCATGCGATAGGAAAAGAGACATGTTTTATGGTAATAGTGCACTTTACGATAAATAGGCTATCCTAGCGCTTCACAGAGGTATTACTGCATAGTGCGATAACTTTTTCACACTTTGCGGTAAGTGCCACAGTTATTGCAATTCCTACCTACAACCACTGGGAGAGAGAGAGACTAACTATAAGGCCCTTATAGTAGTTAGGTATTTATACCTGTTTCTCACAGGACAAGCAGGATGGTTGTCCTCACAAATGGGTGACATCGAGGATGGAGCCCACCACGGAAAACTTCTGTCAAAGTTTAAACAGAACTTTGACTGGCCCCTACTGGGCATGCCCAGCAAGGCACCGACCCTGCAGCCAGCAGGGGTCTCCCTCCAGTCTTCTTTTTTCCACGCAGCAGCTGCCACGCGGTGAAAGGAGCTCTCTTACCACGTTCCTGACAGGAATTCGGTTTTTTCTTTCCGAAGAAAATTTGCCCCTCAGGGGTCTCCCTTCGACAAATTTTTGTCACCTTCGCGGAATCCGGTAAGTTTTTTGCCGATTTTCATCGACTGCCGTCGATTTTGGCCCTTGAGGCCTGTTGGCACTTACCGATCCCGCGGCTAAATTTGGCCCTAGGCCATGGCGACGGGGTTCCGTCGTTGTCCGGATTGCACCCGGACTATGTCCATCACAGACCCCCATAGGGTCTGTGTTCTGTGTTTGGGAAGTGAGCATGATGTCCTGACTTGCACTAAATGTGCCCTAATCACACCTAAGGGTCGTAAAGCCAGGATGGAGAAGATGGGGCTCCTCTTCCATGCACCCACCCCAACACCATCCATAGCATCGACGTCATCGGAACCGGCACCGTCGAAGTTGCACCACCACCGTCAACCCTCCGGTGACCGTCCACCACTGATGACTTCTCGGCCGTCAACTCCTGTCCCCTCCCCGGATGGGCGAGGAGATCGGAAGGACAAGCATCGCCATCGGCGGCACAAGTCTCGGCCTGTCGAGGATCCACAGCCATCGACCTCTGAACAGGCCGAGCCACCGACAAAAAAAGCCTCGGTCAGACCTGGCACCGTCCACGTCTCGTTCGCAGGCATCGAGGAAACACTCACCCTCTCGGGGTGTGGGAGCCGTGATCCCACCGGTTACGGTGGTCCCTCCGGCTCTGCCTCAGCCTCCCTCTCCCGTCGAGCCGGGTATCGTTACCCCTGGTCTCCGGGCAGAACTGGACCAGCTGGTCCAGGAGGCCATCGAGAAAGCGATGCAAAGGTTCCAGCCTCCACCGGCACCGTCTCCGGCACCGATTCTGGCACCGCCTCAGGCACCGACCTCGGCACCGACTCCGCCACCGAGGAGGGAACCGACCACCGAGCCTCTAGTGGAAGCGCTGGCACCGCTACTGAATCGTATGGAGGCACTCATGCGGGCCCTTCCATCGGTGATTCCAGTAGCACCGACTACACCATCGTCTCCGGCAGGATTCTCATCGGCAGGAGAAACACCGTTCTGGATTCCCCCGTCCGGAGTAGTCCCATCGGTGCCTTCGCATACCTCTCCACCGATTTATCCCTCGGCTCCATCGATTCCAAGACCGGCACCGATTCCATCGGCAGCCCCGAAGCCCTCGATGCCGTTTACAGTTCCGCTTGCAGCACCGATTCCATCCAGATTTCCATCGATGCCTTTGGATCCTCAACCAGGTCCTTCAGGTCTGCAAGCCCCACATGATCCTTATGATACCTGGGGTGATGATACATCTTCTGATACAGATTTGCCATCCCCACCATCTCCTACAGAGAGTAGAAAACGATCTCCTCCTGAAGATCTCTCCTTTATTAATTTTGTAAAGGAGATGTCAGAAATTGTACCTTTTCAGTTGCAATCTGAGACCGATGACAGGCACCAAATGATGGAACTGCTCCAATTTCTGGATGCCCCAAAAATCATCGCTTCCATCCCCATTCACCAGGTATTTCTGGATCTTTTAAAGAAAAACTGGGAATCTCCTTCATCTGTGTCACCAGTTAATAAGAAAGCTGACTCCACATACCTTGTTCAGTCAGCACCAGGATTTCAGAAGCCTCAACTGGATCATCGCTCTGTTGTAGTTGAGTCTGCACAAAAGAAGGCCAAGCGCCTAAAACCACACTCTTCCACTCCCCCTATCAAGGACAACAAATTCCTAGATAGTGTGGGACGGAAAGTGTATCATGGGGCCATGTTGATATCTCGCATAGCTTCATACCAACTTTACATGACTCAATACAACAGAGCCATCCTTAAACAGATGCAGGACTACGCTGACACGTTACCGGACCAATACCAGCCACAGCTTCAAGCCCTTCTTCACAAAGGATTTGAGGCTGGGAAGCACGAGATCAGAACGGCCTACGATATCTTCGATGCTTCCACAAAAGTCTCAGCTACTGCCATCTCAGCCAGACGTTGGGCTTGGTTAAAGTCATCTAACTTTCACCCAGAGGTCCAGGATCGTCTAGCCGATTTACCCTGCTTAGGGGACAATCTGTTTGGAGAACAGATTCAACAAATTGTGGCAGAATTGAAGGATCACCACGAGACGTTGAAGCAACTTTCGTCTGTTCCATCTGAGGTATCCTCCAAACCACCACCTAAGAAGGACTCTAAAAAGTCTTTCTTTCGGCCACGTCGTTATTATCCTCCGTCGGCTAGGCCTCGTCCGGCTCGATCCTCCACTAGACCTCAGCCACGCCAACCTCGAAAACAAAGACCTGCTGTGGCCCCACCTCCTGGGCCTGCGGCAGGCCTTTGACTTCCCGGTACGGAGCACATGCCACATCCCACTTCCCGACATCCCTGTGGGGGGTCGTCTGTGCCACTTTTTACAGCATTGGATACAGATTACCTCAGATCAGTGGGTGCTGGCAATTATCACACAGGGTTACCACCTCAACTTCATAACTCTTCCGGCAGACTCCCCACCTCTTCAAGCATGGAGTCTATCCAGCCACTTGACTCAATTACAACAGGAAGTATCCCTTCTTTTGCAATCAAATGCTATAGAACCCGTCCCTCCCTCTCAACGAGGCAAGGGATTCTACTCCAGGTACTTCCTAATTCCAAAGAAGTCAGGGGGGCTACGTCCCATTTTGGACCTTCGGGCCCTCAACAAGTACCTTCAAAAAGAAAAGTTCAAGATGGTAACCCTGGGTGCGCTACTCCCTCTGCTGCAAAGGGGGGATTGGCTGTGCTCCCTCGACCTAAAGGATGCTTATACCCACATTGGGATAAAAATCGCAAGTATCTGCGGTTTCTGGTAGGCCGCGACCATTATCAATACCGAGTACTACCTTTCGGTCTGGCATCTGCTCCACGAGTCTTCACCAAATGCCTCGTAGTGGTAGCAGCATTCCTCAGGAAGGAAGGTGTCCAAGTCTACCACTATCTGGATGATTGGCTAATCAGGGCCTCCACCCCTCAGATTGCCCACTCCTCCCTAAAATTGACAATCAACACACTCCTTTCCTTAGGGTTTCTTGTCAATTACGAGAAATCTTGCTTAGTCCCATCTCAAACCTTATCTTTCATTGGGGCAGACTTGGACACCTTACAGGCAAAGGCTTACCTTCCGCTGCAGCGGGTCCAAACTCTCATGTCCCTAGCTCGCCAGCTCCAGTCTCAGGACACGGCCACGGCTCGCCAATTCCTCATTCTCCTAGGACACATGGCATCCTCAGTTCAAGTCACTCCCATGACCCGACTAGCCATGAGAGTAACACAATGGACTCTGCGACACCAATGGATTCAAGCTTCTCAGCGCCTGTCCTCCATAGTCGCAGTTACACAAGCGCTTCGCCTGTCTTTAACCTGGTGGACGACTCAAATCAATCTCCTTCAGGGCTTACCTTTTCTCCTACCAGATCCACAAGTAATCCTGACCACCGACGCTTCCCACATCGGTTGGGGGGCTCATGTGGACGATTTCCAAACCCAAGGGTTATGGTCACCAGAGGAAGCCGAACACCAGATAAATTTTTTGGAACTTCGAGCAATCCGTTACGCGCTCAGAACGTTCAAAGATCGTCTTTCGAATCAGATAATCTTAATCCAGACAGACAATCAAGTGGCCATGTGGTACATAAACAAGCAGGGAGGCACAGGCTCTTTCCTTCTGTGTCAGGAAGCTGCGCAGATTTGGGCAGAAGCCCTCTCCCACTCCATGTACCTCAGGGCCACTTACCTGCCGGGAGTAGACAATGTATTGGCAGATCAGCTGAGCCGGGTCTTCCAACCACACGAGTGGTCACTCGATTCTCTGGTAGCGACCTCTCTATTTCACAAGTGGGGTTCTCCCCACATAGATCTCTTTGCGTCCCCTCAGAACCACAAAGTAGACAATTACTGCTCTCTCATTCGGAGCCACCACTCTCTGCCGAGGGATGCCTTCTCCCTCAAGTGGACATCAGGTCTGCTCTATGCATTCCCTCCACTTCCTCTTCTGTCAAGGACTCTCGTGAAGCTTCGCCAGGACGGAGGAACCATGATCCTGATAGCACCCCACTGGCCACGCCAGGTGTGGTTTCCCATTCTTCAGGATCTCTCCATCCGCAGGCACATCCCTCTGGGAACGGATCCGCATCTGCTCACTCAGAACGACGGATGCCTCCTCCATCCCAACCTCCAAGCCTTGTCCCTGACGGCATGGATGTTGAAAGGTTAGTCCTTCAGCCTTTTAACCTTTCGGATTCGGTTTCTCGTGTCCTGATAGCTTCACGAAAGCCCTCCACCAGAAGATCCTATTCGTATAAATGGAAAAGGTACACATCTTGGTGCACTTCCCAGTCCCTTGATCCCCTTTCCTGTCCAATCTCTAAGTTCTTGGACTATTTATGGCATCTATCGGAATCGGGTCTTAAAACCTCTTCCATTAGGATGCATGTCAGTGCAGTAGCCGCTTTCCATAAAGGCATACAGGGTGTCCCTATTTCAGTACAACCCCTGGTAACACGCTTTCTTAAAGGCTTGCTCCATCTGAAGCCACCCTTACGTCCTCCGGCCCCATCTTGGGACCTTAATCTGGTTCTTGGTCGGCTAATGAAACCACCTTTCGAACCTCTACACTCCTGTGAATTAAAGTATCTCACATGGAAGGTATTATTCCTTTTAGCTGTCACTTCAGCTCGCAGGGTTAGTGAGTTACAGGCCTTAGTCACCTATCCGCCTTACACTAAACTCCTGCAGGACCGGGCGGTACTCCGCACTCACCCTAAATTTTTACCTAAGGTAGTTTCTGAGTTTCATATTAATCAATCCATCATACTACCTATCTTTTTTTCCCAGGCCCCACTCCAACTCCGGGGAACAGACTCTGCATACCCTAGACTGTAAACGGGCTCTAGCTTTTTATCTAGACCATACAGTTTCTCACAGGAAGAGCACTCAATTATTTGTCTCTTTCCATCCTAACAAGTTAGGACAACCTGTGGGTAAGCAGGCTCTTTCCTCCTGGTTGGCGGACTGCATTTCTTTTTGCTATCAGCAAGCTGGCATTCCTTTTCAAGACCGTGTAACAGCACACTCTGTGAGGGCCATGGCAACTTCGGTGGCACACCTTCAATCGGTGCCGCTTCCTGACATCTGCAAAGCTGCAACCTGGAGTTCTCTCCATACTTTTGCAGCCCACTATTGTTTGGACAAAGCTGGAAGACAGGACTCCATCTTCGGCCAATCTGTCTTGCGTAACCTTTTTCCAACATGATGTACCAACACCCTTCCACCTTCCCGGTAGGGTGCGGATGCCCTTACCAAATTCCACCCCAGTTGTTGTGCCTCTTGCACGTCGTTGGGTGCATTTGGTGCAAGTCGGGACATCCTCAGCTCGATACTCACCCATTTGTGAGGACAACCATCCTGCTTGTCCTGTGAGAAAGCAAATGTTGCTTACCTGATGTAACAGGTGTTCTCACAGGACAGCAGGATGTTAGTCCTCACGAAACCCGCCCGCCACCCTGCGGTGTTGGGTTCGTTTTGTTTTTACTTTTTAGGCACTGCGTGTAGCTTTGAAAATCAGACTGGAGGGAGACCCCTGCTGGCTGCAGGGTCGGTGCCTTGCTGGGCATGCCCAGTAGGGGCCAGTCAAAGTTCTGTTTAAACTTTGACAGAAGTTTTCCGTGGTGGGCTCCATCCTCGATGTCACCCATTTGTGAGGACTAACATCCTGCTGTCCTGTGAGAACACCTGTTACATCAGGTAAGCAACATTTGCTATATGAGGCCCACCTAGTTACTCGAAGTGAAGTTTAGGTATTAGTGTAGGGGTTAGGGGCCACTTTGACATTCAGAGTGAGACGTAGAAACAGAACAGTACACTCTTGTGAAGATTTGATGTCCTTCGGAGTGAGGGAACTCACACAAAGATGAGATTTGTACAGTGTTCTCTCAACCTAGCATCATGTTACCCAGGTAGAGAGTCCATATTCTCTCTCTTCCCCCCCCCCCCCCCCCCCTCCAACAGCCTAAAATGCGTCTTGCTAAAAGATCACAAAGGGCGATATAGCCATATCGCACAGCTTAACGCATATGAAAAAGGTGTAGTTATTTCCGGCATTAAAACTGCAATACGGCTTCACAGTCTGCGAAGCCAGCCCACTTGGACAGAAATCCTGCCCCAAATTCCTCCCCCTTTTCCAAATTAGCATCGTACCATGCGCTATGGTGCCTTTCGCTTTCAGCTTGGAAAATAACCCCCTTTGTTTGGGCTGTCCTGACACATCGTGGATACAGATGGAACATTCTCCAAGTGGATGTTGTGGATTTATCGTTGCCTCTTTTTCTCCCAGCTCCCCAATTCAACAAAGGGTGACTATGTGTAATCCCATTCTGGCTCATATACTTCGGGTATGGAGTCAGGTTCTTGACTTCTTGTGGTTGGATGGAGAGAAGCTTTCTCCCCTAGCTCCTATTTATGGAAACCTTTTTATTTTATTTTTTTTAAATTTCGGGTCATGTTTTCCTGGTAGCTTTTCATTCATGGAGGGTCCATGGTCTCTGTCAAACACAGTTGTGGGAGGAGGGGACTTATCGATCATTTTCCTCCTTTAGTGAAGAACCTGATCCCAGCCTACATCCATGCTAGTTATTTACAACTGAGCCAGGCTCTCTCTAACGACACAGACCTTTCAGCTCATCAAAGATCATCAACTGAGAGGGAGGGCTTTCTGGGAGACCCTGATGCGATATGCAAAGAAATTACTGTACTGGGGAATTCTAATAGGAAAGTTTGGGAAGTCAACCCCTTTGTCCTTGATAGAAAAGTGGAATGCACTGGATGCTAAAGTATAGAGACACACACATGGACAGCAGCTCATCATAGCTCTTTGTGTATGCAGCAAACTGAGTTGTAGATCAAATTGCATAGAACATATCATACAGATTTTTTCTTCTAAATTGTACGAGGCTGTAGACACTGCATGCTCCAGGGGGTGTGGTGACACTGGTACATACATTCATATGTGGTGGCACTGCCAGGATGTACAATTCTTCTGGCAGGGGATCTCGCAGGAAATTTCCTGGGTATGTGGGATGGGTCTTTGGTGCCACATAAACCTAGCTGGCCAGCTATTACTGGCAGCTCGCTTTAGCATTGCCATATTCTGGAAGCGTAATCCTTCTTAGAGGATATGGGATATTGTAGACATTGAGTGTCTCCAGTTTGTGCTTAAAAATGAAAATTTAAATATAATAAAATCTGGGGGATTTACCATAGATTTTTGTAGAAGTTGCAGGATAACATGACTATACAGTTTGGATGTCTTTTCTCAGTCATAGATTGCAGCTATACTTGACATTGTTCTTTGAAAAGAGAAAAGCGGTGGCGAAGCTGCTGTCTGTGCTTTCAGTTTGTGTTCATCGTGTTTTATAAGTTAAGCAAATAATGTAAACTGGAATCATGAAGTCTTCCTCTCTATATGAACATCTAGTCACCACTTAGGAAAAGGATCTAGGGATCATTGTTGAAAATACATTGAAATCTTCTGCTCATTGTGCAGCAGCAGCCAAGAAAGCAAATATTTTAGGTATTGTTAGGAAAGGAATGGAGAATAAAACGGAGAATATCTTAATGCCTCTATCGCTGCATGGTACAACCTCATCTTGAGTATTGTGTGTAGTTCTGGTCACCTCATCTCCAAAAAAAAAAAAAAAAGTACAGAGAAGGGCAACCAAAGATGATAAAGGGGATGGAACAGTTCCCCTATGAAAGGCTAAAGAGGTTAGGACTCTTCAGCTTGGAGAAGAAATGGCTAAGGGGGAGATAAGATAATGTCTATAAAATGAGTGGAATGTAACAAGAAAACTTTAATCAGTTGTTTTACTCTTTCAAAAAGTACAAAGACCAAGGGGGACACAATGAAGTTACTAGGTAATACATTTAAAACTAAGAGAAAATATTTTTTTACTCATCACATAATTAAGCTCTGGAGTTTGTTGCCAGAGTATGTGCTGAAAGCTATTAGTATAGCTGCATTAAAAAAAAAAAAAAAAGTTTGGACAAGTTCCTGGAGGAAAAGTCCATTAATAATTAAGGTAGAGTTACAGAAATCCACTGATTATTCTTGGGATAAGCAATGTGGAATCTATCTACCCCTTGAGATCCTGCCAGGTACTTGGCCACTGTTAGAAACGGGATACTGGGCTTGATAGACCCTTGGTCTGACCCAGTATGGCTAGCCTGTTTTGTGCCATGTACACCAAAAAAATTTATAAACAGTTTAAAAAAAAAAAAGTCTACTGATGTATCAGATTATATAGGGAAGGATGCCATCAGCATGAAAATTTGTCCTCTGCTTCCATCTGCTGGACTGGTCTGGTAGGACCTGAAGACAGAAAATTAAAGTAAGAAATAATTTCATCTTTGTGTGTGAGTGCATTTGAAAATTACTCCCCTTTTATATACTAGAAATGGTGAAATGTTATGAAGAAGCACATTTGGAGAAATACATTTAAAGTGAGCTCCTTTTGAGAGCTGTAGATTTGCTTTTTCAGTCCAGAATGAGATCTCCTATCCCAAAATGCTTGGAAATGTCATTAAAAGTTCAGAACCATTTTGTCATGATTGATTTGCTGGACTAACACATGGATTATCGAGAGCTTATGACATTTGTGAGCTTTGAAACCAGATAGCCCCCCCCCCCCCCCTGCTTCTGCATCTTAAGAAGGGACCTGCTAGGCTGGCCTGATGGAGCAGTAGTGCTGTGCACTGCCACGTGGAAGGTCCTTGGTTTGATCCCAGAGTCAAGTTTTCCACGCCTTGGATTGGCTTGAACTGGGGCTGCTATGAGACAAGTAGTTCTGGAGAGCCAAACTTGCACGCAGTGTCATTCAGATATAGAGATATCGTCCACCGCATGCATTAACTTTATAAATCTGCCAAGAATTTAGGTGCTTGGAGAGGGTGGGGTTTTTGGGGTTTTTTGTTTGATTTTTTTGGGTTTTTTTTTTTTTTTTTTTTGTATTTTCAAGTATAAAAGTTTGCCACAAGGAAAAAGCTTCCCATGATGCTAAGCAGAACCGCCATTCCACAGCCCTCTGATACTGTGTGGCTCTTTAGAAACAGAGGACATGTCGGCCAAGCAAGCCGCCAGACTGTCTGAACTTCCTCTGACTCTCTGGAATTATGACCTCGGCACCCAGATTTGACATGCTTTTGGCTTTCTGCCTAGGTTACCTCTGCATCATTTTTACTTTTTCCTGTGCTCTTCCTCTTCTACTGATGGAATATTCTGGAACATGAGTTACTATGCAAACTGCTTGTCAGGTGAACAAAACAGAATCGCAGCCCGCCTCTGAATTCATATGTAGGAAAAAACAGAAAATGTGGAACAAAAAGGCCAAAACATATCATTTTTTACAGTACACCGCAGGAAAAGAGCTGGGTCAAGTCTGCTGGCTTGTACAATTTCTCAGTTATGGATGGTATTGCGGCGAGTGGGCGTAGAACAGGGCTTCCCAAACCTTAGCCAGTGTGACCCCATTTTAGCACTTGGAAATTCACAAGACCCCGGAGGATGACCAAAACAAATCATTCCTCCTTACCTTCCCCACACGCCTACTGATCCCGCCCCCCCCCCCCCCCACACACCTCTTTCAAACTCCACATCCTCTTACTGCCTCCTCTTCCTATGTCAGTTGCCGCCCTTCTTATAACATCCCAGCTGACCTTCTGTTATCCCTTTCCTCTCACACTCATCCCCCATCCCTTTCTTCCCATCGACCTTTGTTGCACCCCCTCCCCCAGCTGATTGTCCTCTCAGCTCCAGCTCCTCTCACCTCCCCCAGTTGATCTTCTGTTCCTTCCACAAACAATCTCTCTCTACTCACCTTATCCGACCCTCAGTCCTCCCCTGCCTGTCATTGATCCCTTCAAATAACCCCTCCTCCAGACATCTCCCTGCCCATGATCAGGGGCAATTTCCTTTGGGCCCTGGGCAAAGCTGAATAATTACTATGGAAAGAGGGCAGGCCTATTTTAGGGCAACAGTTTTTGTGTTTTTTGTTTTTTTTCTCTTGAGTAGGTTCAGTGGTGGATGAGGAAAGAGGAGCCGTGGCAGTCTACACTGGCCTGTGCACACTTAGCCCCCCCCCCCCCCCCCCCGTGGCTGGACCCAAGCCCAACGGTGATCTGCAAGAGGCAGCAGCAGCGTTATTAATGAAAATCCGTGCAGGGCCTGTGAGCCGATGCAAGCTCACAAGCCATGCAGCGTCCCCGATCCTTCTTCACGCAAGGTCTTCCTGTTTCCGCAAACTCGTGAGGGTGGGGCCTCTCTGTAGGGCCTGTTATTGCTCACAGGCTCCATTCTTACTTCCACTACTATGGCTGCTGGGGTCTGAAGAGTGCAGCCATTTCAGGCACTTATGACCCTATCTGAAGGATTTCTGGGGTCCTGGCCTAGAGAATTATAGGACGTGACTGGGGCATAGAATTTATTAAATGATGTGCTGTTTTGTCAGCTCAGTTTTTTTTTCTGCAGAAATTATTTTTATCTAATCAAATTCAATTCAGACTTTTATTTTCATTGCGTAGCTTCTCCTTTTTAAAAGTGTGCTCTGTAGAGAACTCTGCATTCTAGTGACTTATATTATACTTAAAGGATTAAGAATACAATATTTGCTAAACGAATTGTAAAATGTAATTATCAAAGTAATTTTAAAGCGTAGGTTAAAAATATAATTGCATAATCAAGGGTTTAATGGAAATGTTAAATGTATTTAGTTCTGTAATTTCACACAGATTTAACAGCACTACAAATGAAAAAACATCTTAGCCTAAAATCCTAATAAACTGTATTCCTGTTACCCATTATTTGCTTACATTATCCATTCCCTTTGTTTTATTTTTTTACAAGAATTTATAGTCTGCCATATTACCAGATAAACTGGGTCCTCCCTGCAGCTTCTTACTGGTGTGTATGGGCCTTCCGGCTAGGGCACCTTTCTTAAATACCATAAGGCATCTTTGGCCAGCTTCAGGATTTTTCCTCTGCCAAATTAATCCTTACCTTCTTTTCTTCTCCCCACTCCACCCACACACCCTCCGCCGCCTCTGGCATAAACTGCAGCTCTTTTTGGAGCTTGGTGCACGTGTACTCTTACCCTGTCAGCATGTGTCACTGAGGAGCGACATGCAAATTCCCTCCTTCCCCAGAGACTGAGCACTGCCTCTCTGCACCTGAGCCACCGGAGAATCAGAAGCACTGCAGCTAAGCCATTGGGGCAGCCCCATCCATTATCTTTATACATGATGGGATGCTTTAGTGCAATGAAACGTTTTGCCTAGCAGAGGGCAACTTACAGGAATTAAGGACATAACATTAGCAAATACATACACCTTTTGGTTAAATCCCACCCCCTTATTGAGGTGGGGGAGGAGACTGTTTTTGTGAGAGTAAAGACATGAAAGGATGGCTAGGTCTAAAGTTTTTTTTTGTTTTGTTTTTGGGGGGGGGGGGGTTTAAGCAGCATATCAATATTTTACTTGCATTAGAGAGATTTCAGCTTAAGTAACTCAGAATGAGCACTTTGTAATGAAAAGGGAGATGCCTGCTGCAGAGCAGCAGCAATTCAATACAACCCAGATAAACACCAAAGTGTTCCCCGGTTCCTACATGAGACTTTTTCCCTTAAAGAAAAAATGGAGGAAGATCCATAGAAATTCCCTGAAAAGAGTATTTAAAAAACAAAAAAAGGTTCCCTCCTATTTTTTTCCCACTTAACACCACCCCCTCTTTCAAATGGCATGTCTGGATTTAGATACAAATTCATTTGCTGTCCCAAGGCTAGAAGGATGATGTAGGGGGGTGCTAATAAACACTATATGAAGAGCAAGCAAGAGAAAAATCTTTTAAGGAGCAGTGCTTACCAAGCAATGTAGAGTAAATACCAGCTCAGCTCTTCTGAGGTATTATACTTAAATGTGTCACTATGCCTAAAGTTACACATACATACCAATGTTTGTTTGCTTATCACTTTTCAGCTGCTTGGCATTATAATTTTATCTAAAATATGCTAATATAACTGCACTCTTATAAGTTGGGCCTAAAAGGTAGAAGCGTAACTTAATGTTGACCTTTAACATACTGGTTAACCTTTAGCATAGATTTTAAGCATTTCAACAGTCTTGGCTATTTCTACAGATCTGATCAGTTGTTTTTATGCTGTTATTATCTTTTTTGTTTCTTCATCACTGCCAGCTGGTCTGTCTCCATAGGAAACCCTCTCAAAGCCCCCTTACAATGTTTTCTCTGAGGCATTGCTGCTGCACTGAGCATCTACACACTACTCTGTACCTGGGTTCATCCATCTGAAAATTTGGTATTTAAGACTTGATATAAATGCTAGAGTAACAAGACTCTAAAAGAGCTTAAAACAGATCTTGCAATTTCATACATCGATAGAACGGCTAAATTATGCTGCTCATCTGCTTTAAATGTCACCTTCTGTTAGAACCATGTATGAGATTAACTGTTTGGTACTCAAAGGACATGATACACCATAAGAATATGTCATTGAGCTGACAGTGGTTGAGAAACATCATGTACCTGATACCTTTCCCTTTTCCTTTCAGGTTGGGGTGCACACCAAGGCTTGGTTTATCGCTGGGATATTTGTGCTGATGACCATACCAATCTCGCTGTGGGGAATATTGCAACATTTGGTGCATTACACACAACCTGAGTTACAGAAACCCATAATCCGGTAATGACTCTCCTGCCTTGCGGCATTGTGCTAAAAGTGATTCTGCTGCTTGAAAAGATGCTTCAATTCTTCTTCTTTATCCTTCTGACAGGATACTGTGGATGGTTCCTATTTACAGTTTAGACAGCGTAAGTGTCTTTTTTTTTTTTTTTTTTTTAATTTCCTTTGGTTCTTCCATAAATAATTGTTGGGCTAAGTTGTTTTCAGCCCACTTAACTGTGGAGCAGAGAACCCTGCTCATTCTGGAAAAGGCTGGGGCCTAGTAGCCTCACCTGTAGCACTCTGGATCACTTTTTTGTTCTGCCTTCTTTTGACCCAGAAAAATTATACCGTTTTTAGGATCTAGTCAAAAACACAAATGAACATTTTTAAAGTAGCAGCAGAAGAAAACCTTCCATATGAATTCCTTATACTCAGTACAAGAGTAAAGTGCACAGAGAGCATGAGGGAATGCTTTTTTTGTGTATGTGTTCATTTCTGGGACATGGCAAGTCCCAAAGAAGGAAGGGATAGCTTGACCCAAAACCTCTTCCGTTCGAAGCCGTAAGCCTTCCTGGCCGAGATCAAGAAAGCTTCCACTTCTGTAGGGAGGAGACTACATCTGTGCCGCGAGGGCTAGCAAATGTTCCCAGGGCGGAGTTTGGTGGGACAAAAGCACCCACAGGAAAAGCGGGTGCAAATCTCCACGGGTATTTTTTTTTTTTTTTCCTTAGGCGATTTTCAGAGTAAAGGTTTGCACCTGCTTTCCTTTGAAAGTCGATGCAGCTGACCCACAGACTTTGCAGCAGCGTGGCTGGTATGAAAATTGCCCTATTTTAAAGGAGATTCTCAAAAATTTAGAAAAATGCCTGACTTTGTTTTTGCTTACTTTACTGTCTCTCTTTTTTTTTTTTTTTTTTGCCAGTGGATAGCCTTGAAATACCCCAGCATTGCAATTTATGTGGATACCTGTAGAGAATGCTACGAAGCGTACGTAATCTACAACTTCATGGTGTTTCTTTCCAACTATCTGACCAACCGATGTCCAAACCTGGTTATAATCCTAGAGGCCAAAGATCAGCAGAAGCATCTGCCTCCTCTGTGCTGCTGTCCACCATGGGCTATGGGAGAGTAAGTTAGACCCCAGAGTACTGACATTTGGACTTGTTCCTGTTGCAGCTCTTTAATGCATTTATTTGATGTTTTCTATAACAGTTAAGGTTCTCCAGCACGGATCTGTATTGTATATAGTTTGAGTGCTTGAGCCCAGATTTGAAGTGGAGTCTGCTGAATGCAGCATCATAAGCAATATGGGGTATTGGGGTCTTTAAGGATTTTGTTCGTTCTTTAGAGAATTGAGCAGCATTGAGAACCGAGTGGGAGACCGAAAGGTTCACTGAGCAGAAAGCAAAGCCGAGTTGATGGCTGCATTCTGCTCGGCATGAAACTCCGCCATTTCAGGGGCCGATGCAGAAAGATGCAACACATTTTCTGAGCACAAGACTTTAACTACCGATGCAAGCAAGGAATTTCGCATGCAGAAAATGTGTATTGCAAAATGGCAGTGCTGCTTAGCATCCCCACATAGAAATCCCTTGCAAATAAGAGCATTAAGCAGTACTTCCCGATGCAGAGAGGTGCACTGGCCAAACACTGTCTGTCTTATTGTTGAAAACTTAAACCACGGTCAGAGATAGAGTTAAGTTTCCAGCGCTACTACACTCGCATTTAAACCCTCCAAAAAGTAAAAAAAAAATAATATAGAAATCGGGCTAATTGCCACCACTTATCCAAATAAATCCATATTTACCCAGCTAAGTGGCAGCAGCCGCCACTTATCCAGATAAGCAGCTATTTAACTGGATAAGTTTTTATACTTATCAGGGTGCTCCCCTCTTCCTGAGTTAAAATGTGTGTTTGACCTGTGCCGTACACACATTTTACACTCCATGTGCTTTTTAAACTCCTGATGCATTTGTATAGCATTCAGCTTACTGCATCAGAAGTTAAAAATAATTTTAATCAAGGCGTTAAAAATGAGCATTGAAATTCAGAGCACTTAGGAAACCATTAGAATAACAGTAGATATAAAGGTTATCAGACAAGTTGAACTCATTCTGTATTGAGTAGATGATGGTAGCGTAGCTCTCAAAAATGTATATTAGTCCAGTAAAAAGGTTTCGCATACAATTTATTTGACTTTTATTTTTATGCATCAAAACGGGGGAAAATTCCAGCAACCACACGACTTTAGTCAAGTTTTGTTGGGTTTTTTTCTCATTTTTATTGAAGTTTTTGCATAGATAACAATACATTACAATGTTGTGAACAATTATACAGAAGTTTAATCCTGAAGTGACTAACCAGATAGCACTCCCTATCTATCCCCTTTCCCAGAACCAGGTGCAAAATGGCTTTAACGCCCAAGATAAGCAATTAAAGGATGAACCAATTAAGAGCAGGCTAAGTGAAGCCTATAAATGCCCTTGGTAGAGTTGGATAAAAGAGGCTTTTTTAGATGGGGCGTGCTGGAGACAGGGATTGTCGAGGCCCAGGAATGTGGGAGCCCATAGTGTGTAGTTAAAGTTGGGAAACGAGTTTTGGGCTGTGGTGGTATAAATTTAGGAAGGGCTGCTAAGGGGACCGAATAACGCCTTTTGGGGTTTTTTTTTTTGTTTGCAAGAGAAGGATTTAGCAGACATGACTTCCATAGTAAGCAATTCTATCATCTTTGTTTCCCAGACTGTGGGAGAGGGGGGGAGATGAACCAATCCAACTTACTAGAATTGTTTGTTTTGCAGTGAGGCTGGCTCTGTCAAGAACTAATTTAGAATCTACCACTAACCATCCACAAAATGTGGGGGTAACCCATATACCAAATCAACCAAACAACCCACACACTAATGAAATCTTATTATCATTGAATAAAATGTGTTTTAAATGTTTTTTGAAAATTTTTAATCACACCTCAGTGTCCCCCAAATATAAAAATTAGAATTTTGTATAAAATGTTATTAAATATTTATCGAGTGTTAGATGATGCTTCATATAATTTCCAGAACACCAAACCTTGGTGTCTAGCTCAATTTTTATGTTATAATCATGAGCACCACCTTCCACCACTTTTATTTTTACAAAAGATTTTTATTTGTCCCTTTTTTTTATATATGTTTATCCTTTTTTATATATTTTATATTATGTATTATTAAAAATTAATGTTGCCTAACCAACTTTCATATTCTATCTTGTTATTAACTCAATCCATTTGAATAGTTTGAAGAAAATGGTTAGGAACAACAACGTGAAACACTGTGTGTTGAAACAAGGGATTCAGGTCGCCAATCGTTTGAAAAACAGAAAGTTACTTAGCTTGCATTTGTGTTACACTCTAAGTCCATAAAACTGATCTTTTTCAGTGGCACTTGCCCCAACAAGGCCCAGTTTTGACGAATCTTCTTCAGGAGAGCCCACTCAAATTATATCCAAAATGTTTGAATGAATGTAGCCTTTTCAAATCAGTAACGAGCTCGTTTAAACGCTGCTCCCTCCATTTCCATCTTCAAAAAGATGGCGAACCTGCTCTCCCTTGTCAGTGTCCCTGGTTTAAAGGGACAACCATCACGTGATTGTACACATGGCTAGATGTCAAAAGAACTCCTCCTTCCTGGAAGCCGCTCATAGGAGGGACGACCAATCAATCAAATCATTCAAACCTGAAAGTGTCTCGGTTTTTAATTTAAAAATCCAATACTGTTCTCTTCGATTAAGGATTGTAATCAAATCGTCCCATGTAGACTTCGTAGTGACCTGTTCGATTACAGTCCATTTTAAATCATCAAAGCTGTAACCGTGCTCAGCACAGTGATTAACCAATGGCGCAGACAAAACTCCATTATTAATTCGCAATCTGTGCTCCATCAACCGGGTTTTAATGACCCTCCTTGTGTGTCCCACGTATACCTTAGAACATTTGATCAGAGGCTGGGAAATAGATGTGTAGCGGCCAATCAGAAGGGTAGAGCGAGAGGGAGAGGGACTTGCAGCATGTTGGAGCATGTCTGCACTGTGGCGTCCCAAAATTGGTGAATTAGTGTACAAGACCAAAAACTGTGCAAATAATCAGTCTCCTTACATTTTTCGCAAATTGGTGATGGACAGAGCTTATATTTAAAAGCAGTGGCTTGCGAGGTGTATATCTGCCATATAAATAGACATTGCAACTCGTGCATAGCCATATTTTCAGGATACAGGAAAAGTAAGAGTGTAAATCACGTGGGGTAAGAAGTATTTCCAGCCACCTCGACCAGCGTGTAATTACTAAAGAGAAATATGCGGGTCTTGCTAATTCTAAAAGCTGTTTGATGAATAGGGCACAAGAAGGTTTTTGGTTCTTAGAGATGGAATAGGGCCTAAAAATCTCTGAGGGGAGTCTAGTCTTTTTTTTTTTTATACTGTAAGTTGTTTTTTGTTTTTTTTTCTAAGTGATTGTTTGTGACCATGGGTCAGTTGCACACACACATTTTTCCCATTTTGTGTCTATGGGAATAATGCTTAGTACACAGGTCTACGGGGTCCGGGAATAATGAGAGAGAATTCCCCATTATGGCAGGCTTATTGAGCTGACTAAGTGTCGCGGACTCCTTCCTACCTGCCAGAAATCCTCAGGACACTGCAGAGATTAGAAAGTGTGCATGTTGTGTGGGGCTGGAAGGTGGAGAGTAATGTAAACAGTCCTGGATTGATCTGTGCACAAAATCAATCTTTTTATTTATTTATTTTCACAGTGTATTGTTGTTCAGGTGCAAACTAGGTGTACTGCAGTACACCGTGGTCAGACCAGTCACCACCATCATTGCTTTGTAAGTATTTCAAAAGGAAATTGGTCTGTTTTGCTTGTGTAGACTATTCTATAACCAAAGTTGTGTGCTTGTTTGGGGGGATTTTTTTAATTTTTATTTTAACAATGTATTTTGGGAGTAATTTTATAACTTCTCACATCCATTTGTGGGATGTTGTACACCTAAGTTAATCTGATTTTTAAACTTCCATCTGCAACTTTGTGCAGGGGAAATTTGCGCGCACACACGCTTCAGAATTGAAAAGTATTTGGGTAACTGCAAACCCTGCCCAGACCCTGGCCCCCAGGATACCTTTCCCTGATGCACACACATAGCTGGGCAATTTTCAAAATGGTCATTTTTGAGGTTAAAGCACTATTTTACCTGTAGAGGTCCATATTCAAAGTTATCTAGCTAGGCAGGATAGCCGGATAAAACATGTCTGGCTAACTTAGCTGGGATATTCAGCGGCACAACTTTAACTGGATAAGTTTTATCCAGCTAACCTTAGACCTGGCTCAATAGCCGGTGTAACTTATCCAACTAACTAAGCTGCAGAAGGCTAAATATCACTACTTATCTAGCTAACAGGGTCAGTCATCAAATCGCGCTAGGGCCCTAACGCCCATGATGATGCTATAACGCATGTGTTATTTATTGCATTGCGAGCTGCGTATACAAATTTGCAGCATTTATTCAGATGGGGCGGAGTTTGGGAGACTAATGTAAATTTAAGTGCTCATTGCTGGATATAACACTAGAAATTAACTACATCTTTTTTTCCTAGCGTTATGACCTGTGATAGCTGTGCCTTACGCCCGAAACGGCATTTTTCACAAATTCCGTTTCAGGCAGGGAGAGAGGAGAGGAAATGGAGTTGAGTAGAAAGAGAGAGAGAACCAACTCTTTATACCACTGTAGGAGGGTCAACTACCGTGTTTCTCCGAAAATAAGGCAGGTCTTATATTCTTTTTTAGCTCTGAAAAAACGGTTAGGGCTTATTTTCAGGGGATGTCTTATTTGTTTTCCATGATTGGTGAATGAGGACAAGGCTAAGCCCGCCTCCTCTTTCATTCACCAATCAGATTCAATTTTCAGCTGAACCTTTTGGTTCGGCTTTAGTTATTGGCCCGCCGCGGGGAAATTTCATTTTCCCGCGGTTCGGGACGATTTTATTTCATCTGCCCCCTGAAATGAAGCCCGGGGGGGGGGGGGGGGTGTAAAAAAAACCAAAAAACCCCACCCCAACCTTTCAAATTTAATTCACTGCAATCCCCTCTCCCCCAAAAAAAACTTGCCGAAATTCCCTGGTGGTCCAGCGGAGGTCCCGGGAGCAATCTCCCGCTCTCGGGCTGCCGGCTGCCAGTAATCAAAATGGCGCCGATGGCCCTTTTTCCTTACCATGTGACAGGAGCTATCGATGCCATTGGGCGGTCCCTGTCACATGGTAGGAGCAATGGATGGCACCGATATCCTGTCACATGGTAAGGGCAAAGGGCCATCGGCGCCATTTTGATTACTGTTAGCTGGCAGCCAAAGGCGGGAGATCGCTCCCGGGACCCCCGCTGGACCACCAGGGAATTTTGGCAAGTTTTTTTGGGGGAGGGGGGATTGCAGTGAATTAAATTTGAAAGGTTGGGGTGGGTTTGGGGTCTTTTTTGTTTTGTTTTTTTTACAGCCTTCCCCCCAGGGACTTCCCCCCCCCCCCCCCCCCCCAGGGACTTTTGGTAAGTCTTGGGGGGGGGGCGGGCAAGTCTTGGGGTGCAACCGCACAACCACCTATAACTAGGGCTTATATTTCAAGCCCACTCCAAAAATCCTGAAAAAGTCAAGCTAGGGCTTATTTTCGCAGTAGGGCTTATTATCAGGGAAACACAGTAGTAACTTGATGTGAAGTTTTGGTGGTGGTCTAGGGTTTGGGGAGCAGTTTTACATGCAGAATCAGAGGTATGAACAGCACAGTACACATCAATGAAGATTTGATGTGATTTGGAGTGAGGAAAGATACGCGAAGATGAGATTTGTAGAATGTAGTCTCGCCCTAGCATAACAGCTAGGTAGAGCGTGCAAGCTAGGTCAAGAGTACATTGTGTATCTTTCCTCACTCCAAATCGCATCAAATCTTCACTGATGTGTACTGTGCTGTTCGTACTTCTGACTGTGCATGTTTAACTGCCCCCCCAAACCCTAGACCTCCACCTAAACCTCGTCCCAAGTTACTAGTTGCCCCTCCTACAGTGATATAAATAGTTTTACTTATATGAGAACCTTAGAAGGAGTCTCTCTCCTTCTCGCTTCCTGTCTCCAGGAGCAGCCTCAAATGCGACGAAACCTGTCTGGGCAGAAATGCAGGGCGCAATGTGAAATTATGCAGTGTGTAAAGCAGTAACAGGAAAATTAGCCTAACCATGCCCCTTTTCCTTATCTTGGGCATTGAATCTAGGCCTAAGTTAGCTAGATAAGTAGCTCCTCCCCATAAGCCTCCATCCTCCTTACCACTTAGCCAGATACGTAATTATCTGGCTAAGTGATGGCTGCTGAATGTAGCTGGATATTCAGACACCACACTTAGCTGGATAAGTCGGAATTTATCCTGTTTAGTGGTGCTGAATATCAGGCCCTACCCTTACTAGTTTGTCAGTTTGCTCAAATCTTCATAGGAGTGCTGCTAGGGTTTAATTAATAAAAATTCTGCAGACTTTACAAGCACTTGGGATTCTGTTCACAAGGTGCATCTGTTCACATATCGCTGAAGCCTGCATGTTTTTGTCCTCTGCTTTCCACTTTTGTCCTGTCCCCTAAGACAAATTCTAAAATTACCTAGAAAAATCCTTACAGCGTCTGGTATTTGACTGTGAACAGTGTTGTGAATTTAATGAACTTAGCTTTGGAACGTGACTGATGTCTGTCCTGTATGTAACTGTATACTTTCTTCCAGAATCTGTCAGTTGATTGGTGTCTATGGTGAAGGAAATTTTAGCTTTAGAAATGCATGGACTTACTTGGTAATATTCAACAATTTGTCTCAATTGGTGAGTTATGGGGATTTTATTTCTTCTTTCATATAATAGATTCTCGGGCATTTGAAATGTTGGCATCCCGTTTCCCTAACAACTAGCAATGAGATGAGCCCCAGAAATAATGTAACAAACACCGTTTTTAAAACTTGCTTCTCTTGCTCTTGGTAATAGAGCAAGGAGCAGAACTTACTCAAAGCTTATCTATAATGCCATGGGGTGGGCTGTTCTGTACCTGGTTTCACCCAGCAACCATAAACGCAGATGTCAGTAAAGAGCACAGGAGTTTAAAAAAAAAAAAAAAATGGATCGTTTGGAGGGTTTTTTGTTTTCCAAATTTCAGACCCCATTCTTGGACTTCTGGGTTCTCTTCTTCCTTTTCCTGGAAGAGAGAAAGGAGACAGCTCCCCCTCAGACCAGAGATTCGCTTTTTTGCCATTTTACAGAGTCACTGCTGTTGCACCCAACTCGCACTGAGCGGATCTGCTAGGAATTTGTGCCAGCATCCCATGCTCGCTACTAATCTTAATTCAGCTTCTCGAGAACCTGAGGCCAGAGGTTCCAGACAGTCAGGAGGATGGAAAAATTCCTTCCCCTCCCAGGGAACCTTGGGAATTTGGGAAAATATATTACATATGAACTAGAAATGACTTTGTTGAAAGGTTCCACGTTGCTTTATAGTTTGACAACCTACTTAACTGTATGTTTGGTGTTAATGTACTTGCTGTCACCAAGAAGAGTGAGATCCACATGGTTGAATTAGCAAAACGATGTGTTGAAAACAATCTGAAACTGATGCCAAAGGGATTTGGAATAACATTCCCATTATAATTCAACAGTGAAAAGGGTTTATAATGTGAACTTCATTCACCGAGCAAGAGTAAAGGCGCGAGGATAATTTTAATATGCTAAAGTGAAAAAGGCCTTACCTAATATAATCGTATAATGGTTGTGGGAAAATGGAGTAAAAAGAGGAAATGCAAAATGACCACCGAAAATTGATAGTACTTTAAAGTAAAATATGACACCACCATCGACACTAGCAAAAATCTCTCATGGGTAAGTAAATTGACAAAGAATCGGTGGAAAGATAAATACAAAAATTTAGAAAGAAAAAAGGGGGTGGGCCTCAAAATGTACATGAAGAAAATCATTTAGTAATAATGTACAATTCGAAGTCATGACAAATAGCCAAAACTCTCTTAGATAAAACAGAGCTAAAGAAATCTGCAATAGTTGCCAGCAAGTCAGTACAGTACAGTTTGTTCAGAACATTACTCAGAAATGCGGATTAGTTCACTAAGGTTCAGATTTATGTAGTTAAATCAAACTGATTTGCTCTTCCTTTGTTTTGGTTTAGCAATTTATATCTTCCATGAGCTTGCAAGGCCTGTCCTAGCTTCACCAGACCCCCGTTAGCTAGAAATGTTTAGGGTGACTCGGTTTGGCCGTCACGGCTGCCACAACACTCTCATAGGAAACCTAGGCAGTCTGAAATGTATGTCGGATGATAATACATTACATAGTTTGGCCACATTACAAGCATGCCCTGGAATAAACTGACCAAAAAGCTTACATACTAATCCAGAGGAAGATCACGTAGAAGATGGTCAGATAACCTCAAGGACTTATTGAATCAACATCAAATAGACATGGTAGAAGCTACACCAAGAGCTTCAAACCATTCCTTGCACTTGCCCTCGCTACCCAACAGGTGAGTGAAGAATTCAAACTGTGAAGTGCAGAGGTGTCACTTGATTGGATCAATCAAAATATCCAGAAAATAGGTTACAAGCAGAAGCCTCCAGAATGTTGGACAGTACAGGGATGTTATCCAATAAATACAGCCATTTGTCCAAAAATAGTTCCCAAATAGCCAGTAGCCGCACGTTTTGCCTTCTTAACCAGAATAGCTGTAAAGCTATGAGCACAAATACTCGTAGTTTGGCCTATAAAATCCCAGATCTGCAAGCCCTAATGGTGGAGGCGGACTTGGACGTTGTTGCTGTCACGGAGACGTGGTTCACGGATTCACATGATTGGGATATGGCCATACCGGGATATAACTTATTAAAGAAGGACAGAGAGGACAGAGAAAAGGGAGAGGAGTGGCTCTTTCTCAAAAACAATATCCGAGCTGCAAGGAGGATGGGGCAAAGAAGAAGCTTTATGGGCCGTCCTAAAAAAGGATAATGGGGCATCCATTTTTATTGGAGTGTTTTATAGACCTTCAAATCAAATAGAAGTACTAGACAGAGATCTGGTTGAAGACATCCAAAAGATGGGGAAGAAGGGAGAAGTGGTGATTGTTGGAGATTTTAATCTGCCGGATGTAGACTGGAGAATACCTTCTGCGGAATCTAACAGCAGTAGAGAGATAGTGGATGCTCTGCAAGGGGCTCTGTTCAAACAAATGGTAATGGAGTCTACGAGGGAGGGAGCTATACTCTATTTAGTGCTCACTAATGGAGATAATGTCTCTAATGTCCAGGTGGGCGCCCACCTCAGCACCAGCGATCATCAAAACGGTATGGTTTCATATCACTAATAGGATATGGAGAAGTCGCACGAAGTCCCGGGTTTTGTGTTTCAAAAACATGGACTTTGTTGAAATGGGAAAGTACCTGGAGGAAGAACTAGAAGACTGGGAGAAAACGAGAGATGTGGAACAGTGGGCCAAACTAAAAGGAGCAATTACCAACTCGCCCTCCCCCCCTCCCCCCCACCACACAACCTGCAAGAAACCTAGGCATCACCATTGATAACCAACTCAACCTCAAAAGATTTATTAACACCCTCATGAAAGAATGTTACTTCAAGCTACAAACCATAAAAAAACTAAAACCCCTCCTCCACTTCAACGATTTCCAGACAGTACTCCAATCCACCATTTTTTAAAAAATAGACTACTGCAACACCCTCCTCCTTGGCCTTCCCAAAATCACTATCACCCCCCTCCGAATGCTCCAGAATGCAGCAACTTGTATCCTCACCAACACTCGCAGAAACAAGCATATCGCCCCAGTTCTCAAAGAACTACACTGGCTCCCAATACAACATTGCATCCAATATAAAACCCTTACCATCATACACAAAACCTTACACAACCAAAATATGCACTGGCTCAATAACTCCCTCACCTTCCGCAACACCAATAGACTCACCAAAACCCGCTACATAGCAACCCTACACACTCCATCTAAACTTACTCACCACAACTCCACTAAAGAGCGCGTAATATTCATTGCAGGGCCTACATTATGGAACACTATGCCTACCGACCTACGCCAAGAACACTGTTTACAAATATTCAAACAAAAGCTAAAAACATGGCTCTTCATACAGGCATACTCTTGACCCACACTCACACACACTCTGCACTGCCCTGCAACTTATATTGCCCTTATCTGCACAGCTCCAACCTTTCCCCTTTCCTCCCCTCCTCTCCTTCAAGGCCCCCCTCGCAATCTTCCTCCTTAACCACTTCATATCTCTTAGCAACCTCCCACGCCTTGTAAATATTTTGTTGCCTATATATCATGTTACTCAAGAACCTTAATTAGTAAATTGTGTATGCAGTTTCTCCTTTATTGTAGACAACCCCCCCCCCTCGTCGTTTTCTTGTTCTCAACTTTGTTCCATTGTAAAGCCTTTTCGCTGTTATATTCTGTGTAAACCGATATGATGTTCCCAACAAATGTCGGTCTAGAAAAACTTTAAATAAAATAAATATATGCTAGAAAAATAAAGAAAAGCAAGAAAAGAATGAAACCTATCTGGTTCACAATGGAGGTGGCTGAAAAGATAAAAGAACAGCATTTAAGAAATATAAAGGATCCCAAAGGGAGGATCACAAGGAAGAATATCTGGTGGAACTGAGGAAGACTAAGAAAGTAATCAAGAAAGCGAAAAGTCAAGCGGAAGAATGGATTGCCAAAGAGGTAAAGTGAGGTGACAAAACATTTTTCAGATACATCAGTGAAACGAGAAAAGTCCAAAGTGGTATAGTGAAATTGAAAGGTGAAAAGGATCACTGGGTGGAGACTGATGAAGAAATGGCAGAAATATTAAACACATACTTCAGTTCGGTGTTCACTAAAGAAGACCCCGGAGAAGGATCGTCACTAGTTAACAAGAAACTGCAGGGGAGTGGAATGGATAAAACTCAGTTTATGGAAGAGAATGTATGGGAAGAGCTAGGAAAACAAAGTGGACAAAGCCATGGGGCCTGATGAGGTTCATCCCAGGATACTGAGGGAGCTCAGAGATGTGCTGGCGGCTCCGCTGCGTGACCTGTTCAATAGATCCCTGGAAATGGGAGTGGTGTCGAGTGATTGGAGAAGAGCGACAGTGGTCCCGCTTCATAAGAGTGGGAGCAGAGAAGGAGGCTGGAAACTACAGGCCAGTTAGCCTCACCTCGGTGGTGGGAAAAGTATTGGAGTCGCTGCTGAAGGAAAGAATAGTGAACTGTCTACAAGAGGCAGAATTGATGGACCAGAGGCAGTATGGTTTCACCAAGGGGAAGGTCCTATCAGACAAATCTGATAGACTTTTTTGATTGGGTGACTAAGGAATTGGATCGAGGAAGAGCGCTCGATGTCATCTAATTGGATTTTAGCAAAGCTTTTGATATGGACACGCACAGGAGGCTTGTGAATAAAACGAGAAACTTGGGAGTGAGTGCCAAGGTGGTGGTCTTTGAAGGACGGAAGGCAATTTGTGATGGTAAATGGAACTTACTCTAAAGAGAGAGCGGTGATGAGCGGAGTCCTGTTTAATATCTTTGTGAGCGACATCGCGAATGGGATAGAAGGTAAGGTTTGTCTATTTGCGGATGATACTAAGATCTGCAACAGAGTGGACATGCCGGAAGGAGCAGAGAGAATGAGACGGGATTTAAGGAAGCTCGAAGACTGGTCAAAGATGTGGCAGCTGAGATTCAATGCCAAGAAGTGCAGAGTCATGCATATGGGGTATGGAAATCCAAAAGAAATGTATTCGATGGGGGGGTGAAGGGCTGATGTGCACGGAGCAGGAGAGACACCTTGGGGTGATAGTGTCTAACGATCTGAAGTCGGCAAAACAATGTGACAGGCAATAGCTAAAGCCAGAAGAATGCTGAGCTGCATAGAGAGAGGACTATTGAGTAAGAAAAGGGAAGTGATTATCCCCTTGTACAGGTCCTTGGTGAGGCCTCACCTGGAGTACTGTGCTCAATTCTGGAGACCACATCTCCGAAAAGGGCGACCAAAAAGTTGGATGGTGTTCATTGAATGACTTATGAGGAAAGATTGAAGAATCTAAATATGTATACCCTGGAGGAAAGGAGGAGCAGGGGTGATATGATACAGACATTCAGATACTTGAAAGGTTTTAATGATCCAAAGATAACGACAAACCTTTTCCGTTGGGGGGAAAAAAATCAGCATAACCAGGGGTCACGATTTAAAACTCCAGGGAGGAAGACTCAGAACCAATGTCAGGAAGTATTTCTTCACGGAGAGAGTGGTGGATGCCTGGAACGCCCTTCCGGAAGAAGTGGTGAGGACCAATACTGTGAAGGATTTCAAAGGGGCGTGGGACAAATACTGTGGATCCATAAAGCCTAGAGCAGGGGTCAGGAACCTATGGCTCGGGAGCCAGATATGGCTCTTTTGATGGCTGCATCTGGCTCGCAGACAAATCTTTAATAAAAAAGTAAAAATCTAACAAAATCACCCACCCTCCTGACCCCCCCAAGACCTGCCAAAAGTCCCTGGTGGTCCAGCGGGGGCCCAGGAGCGGTCCGGGAGTGATCTCCTGGACTTGGGCTGTCGGCTGCCAGTAGTCAAAATGGCGCCGACGGCTCTTTGCCCTCACTACGTCACTGGGGTCGACCAATGGCGGCGGTAGCCCCTGTAACATAGTAAGGGCAAAGGGCCGTCGGCTGCCAGTAATCAAAATGGCGTCGACGGCCCTTTGCCCTTACTATGTCACAGAGGCTACCGCCGCCATTGGTCGACCCCAGTGACATAGTGAGGGCAAAGGGCCGTCGGCGCCATTTTGACTACTGGCAGCCGACAGCCCAAGTCCAGGAGATCGCTCCCGGACCCCCGCTGGACCACCAGGGACTTTTGGCAGGTCTTGGGGGGTCAGGAGGGTGGGGGGTTTTGTTAGATTTTTACTTTTTTATTAAAGATTTGTCTGCGAGCCCTGCTGGATCACCAGGGACTTTTGGCAGGTCTTGGGGGGGGGGGGGGGTTAGGAGGATGGGGGGTTGTAGTTAGTATGGCTCTCACGGAATTACATTTTAAAATATGTGGCGTTCGTGGCTCTCTCAGCCAAAAAGGTTCCCGACCCCTGGCCTAGAGGATGGGAATGAAGAGAAGAGGCATGGGGGGTGGCTTGCGGAAATGACTGCTACAACCTGGTGATTTTAAATAACCTTATTCAATAAATGTTCACATGGTTAATGCAACTCCAACATTGCTCTGTTTCAACGTCAAGAGGAAATGTGGAAAAGAGGACATGCATTCGGGCAACAACCAACAAGGCTGCACAGTCTGGGTAAACAAATAAGTATGGGAGTAGCTTGCTTGTTGCGGCGGTTACTACCCCAAACCAATTAAGCCTGATACTTCACTTGAAATGCATATCCAGCGCAGCTCACTGCTTCAATGGCAGGGGGAATGAAGAAAAGAAGATTTATATTCAGACAACAACCAAGGACTGAACTGCACAGTCTGGGTAAACAAATAAGCGTGGGAGTAGCTTGCTTGTTGAGGTGGTTACTACTCTAAACCAATCAAGCCTGATACTTCACCTTGAATGCATATCCAGCATGGCTCTCCGCTTCAGCAGCAGGAGGGGAATGAGGAAAAAAGGATTTACTTCCAGACAATAAGGCATTGATCTGAGCAGAATGAGTATTCAAACATCGGGGTAACTTCTCATTAAGAAGGTTACTACCCTCAAACATTAAGCCTTATACTTCATTTTGATGCAGCTCCAACACTGCTCTCTGCATCAATGGCGGGGGTGGAAGGAAATTGGAATCAAAAAGTTACCAATAAGGGCCCTGAACTCAGCAGTCGGAGTAACAGAAAGGTATGGGAAAATAAGAGTGAGAGCTTGCTGGGCAGACTGGATGGGCCTGTTGATCTTCTTCTGCCGTTATTTCTATGTTTCTATTAACCTGCTTCAACGGGTGTAATTTAAAGGGCTTTCGGTCATCTGTGGAAGAAATGAGCCTTTCTGCTCCATCGATTGCACATTTATAAATAATTACATATGGATTGATGGTATGAAACATACAAACCAATTAAAATAAATTTGCTCCTTACACTGAATAATTAAAGTATCAATGAAATGATGAAAAAGCGGTGTACCCAATTACTAAATACTGGGACTTTCAGGAAGATAATTTGTCCTAATTAAGAGAACTATAATTAACACGTGTGGCTGACGAGCCTTTAAACTTCTTCTAGAGGAAACTTTGTCAAGCCGTGTTTTCAAATCTGTAATTGACATATAGGAAAATCTTTGCCGTGAAGCATTCTGAACTGATTCTGTAGTGGGTCGGATGAAATAAATTCACAATGAAAGAAAAATTGACAACTTACACATAGCGCAAGCATGGGATGCTTGTTATTGCTAGGATGAACTTGGTAGGTTTTACAGATGATCAGGGTCTACAGCAGGATACCAAAGAAGACCGAGAACAGTGTCTCAAAAACCATCTCTGGCATGGCATACAAATTCCAACGGAGAAGGCAGACACCATGAAGAGAGAATTGCTCGGCCTGAGTAAAATGTGTTCAGGGTCCAATAACAAACATAAAATGAAAAGTCAGTCGGGATCCCTGCTTTGGGGTAGATATGCTGCCCAAAGTGGCAGGAGATCCCAATGAAATTATAACGAAGGCGTTCGGGGAGGGGGACTAAAGCTTTGATTCAGAAAAAACAATAAAGGATATGGGGGTACTTTCAGAGCTATTTGCTTGTATGTAACTCCCTACTGGAAATGGCAGTGGGATATTCACTTGGAGTTGGGATATACCATCTAATGACTTGTGCTTATCCTGCCAGTCCAGTGGTCTGCCTCCTTGTGTTCTTGCTCCCTCTGACTTTCAGTTGGGAGGTCAGGGGGAGGGAAGGAAAAGCTAAGGCATTTGTGGTATATCTTAGTGTATACCTGCAGGGAAAGATACACCATGTTTTTTCCCTATATTTTTGCCAGGCTGTGGCCAGTACTGCCTTCAGCTTTTCTCTCTTCACCAGGTTGCCCTAAGTGCCTTCCTGTTCACTTGACCAATCCTGCCCTTGACAGGGTGCAGTGTGGGTGAACTACAGGCCTAATTTCTCTCTCTGCTTGGGACTTGGGCTAGTAATCTGTTCAGGAGTTGCCATTAATCCCCTGAAACTCTTGATGCTGTCCTGCATGGTCAGCTTGGTCTGATGCTTTGGCACATAGGATCTGTCTCAGGCCTTGCCATTGTTGCTGATTATTCTCCAAGTGTTGCTTTGGCTCTTCTGTATATTGTGCCTATCAGTCACACATGGGCATACTTCTGCAGAGTTATTTTGTCCTTTGGATGTCAATGGATCGCAGTTTCTTTCTGGGGAGTTCTCTGGCCTCAGTTGGGTTTTTGATTGTCTTCTAACAACGAAGGAAACTGTAGTGTTTGTCCAAGAGTCCTTCTCTTGTTTACATCTCTAGGCTTTTTTTCTGTACCCAGGAGGTTCTGGGCCTACTTCATTGTCAGGGTTATTAATCCGAAACCCTGCTTGTAATGTTTTCTGTGATGCAGAATATGCTTCTGTTCATACTCGCATCACTCCTCTGCATTAGGCGCCCCTACTATGAATAAGGGTTTTGTGTGACTCGGTCATTTCTATAGTTTTCCTTTGTTGCACTCAAACCCTTCTCCAGACTGGACCCCTTGTGGGTCAGCTGCCTCGAAGTTTTAAAAGGAGACTGGTAGTGCTTCTGCACTGTGCAGGGTCCTGCTCAGACAAACTATAGCTAGGGATTCACCCTTGTGTAAGGAATACCATCCTGTTTGTCCTCGGAGAAAACAGAGTTGCTTACCTGTAACAGGAATGTTGGTCCTCACAGAACCCACCTGCCTCCCCTGGGAGTTGGTTTCTGCATGTATTAGCTATATTATGAACTAAGGGATTCTGCCTAGGGGACAGGGTGATGACTACAGCTGCACATGCTCGATAGGGCATGTTTGAAAGTTCCTGATTCTTTGAAATCAAAGTTTTGTGCCAGGCTCCATCTGATGTCACCCATGTGTGAGGACCGACATCCTCCTGTCTTCGGAGAACACGTTACAGGCAGGGCCGGTGCAAGGGGATTTGGCGCCCTAGGCGAGCCTTCTCCCTTGCGCCCCCCCCCCCCCCCCCCCCCCGGTCTCGGCCCCGACCCTTACCTCATTCTCGATCACGCCCGCTGACTGGGGTTTTCTGGGTCGCAAGCAGGTTGGGCACTGCTTGCGGCCTGCCAAACTCCACTCCTCTTTGCCACCACTTGCGGCTCCATATGGCTCGCACCCAGTGACGCACCAAGGGTCTCCGGTGCCCGGGGGCCAATGCATGTGTGCCTCTCCAGCATCCCCCCTTAATCCTTCTTGTACTAATGCTTAAGGTCACAGAAAATCAGTGGTGTCTCCAGACAGAAGAATTGGGGGGGGGGGGGGGGGGCGCCAAAATGACATTTCTTCATCTCACCCACCTCTATAGCATGGATCCTGCTTTAAAATTGGTTATTAAAAAAAAGTGTTAATAAAAAAGTCCAAAGGGTCCTCTGCGTTATTTTAAAAAGCTGGCCAGTTTCACACTATAAAATTATGTTGATAGCCTCAGTCAACTGATTCTATGTGGCTATGAGAGTGAAGTCAGGAATATATAGGAAGGAACAGAATGTCAATATAAATCCTGTACCTCCAGTTCTGTAACTCTGTGCATCCACTGAAATTCCCCCAAACAATGGAGCTTGGATGTTTCCCTTACAGCTCATCATACTGAAAGATATTTTCAAATTCTGGTGTCACTTCACAGTAACAGCAGCACAAACAGCTTCCACTGCCAGGCACATTGTGAACTAACACAAAACACCACAAAAAAGACACTCAAAATCTATACTGCAATCCCATCATAACATAACAGTAATAACACCAAGGACTCAAACAACAATAACCCTACCTGTGAATAAGCAAGGGTAAATATTACACTGGGTCCTAGAATACCAATACTCCACCTACTGAGGAAACAAAACAAACCCGATTGCTATAGATCCCTATGCTAGCAGAATCTCTCATCATGGTCACACACACAGAGCAGAGACAGACCCTCACCAAATACAGAATACAAAATAAAGGAGCACAAATTAGAAAAAACTGAAATGGAAACCCCAAGAAGCCAGACTCTGTGTATTAACAATGGAAAAACAGAACCACCATTCTTCATAAAACAAATAAAATCAAGAAACATAAAGCATCAGTTATAATAGTAAATCCATACTAATAAAATAATATTTTAAAACTACTGATAAATAGAATTTCTATTAATTAAAATCATATACATTTTTTACAATTTCCTAAAACCAATAAAATATTTCAAAACAGCACATATATCAAATAACACACAATAATTAAAACTAATAAGGATTTTAAAAAGCCCCTGCTCTCCATACATGGGAGCTCTTGATTGAGGTTATCCTCTCCCTCTCACACATACTCACATGTCCATTCTCTCTCACACATACACTGTCACATACATACACATTCATGCTCTTATACCCAACCATAACCTCTCGCTCTCACAGACACTGACACACTCAGGCTCTAAGGCACTCTCTCCCCCTCCACACCCCCCCCCCCCACAAACTCTTACTCCCCTGGATTTTCTCATACACACTCATGCTCTCACTGGCTCCCTCACATACACACAAACACACACTCCCAGGCAAGCTTCCAATCGTTCTCACACAAACACACACACACACACACAGGCAAGCTCCCAGTCATTCTCACACTGACCCCCGGGCGGGCTCCCATTCATTTTCACACCACTCCCTCCCCATCCCCCAGGCATGCACACATTCATTCTCACACCCAGACCCCCAGGCAGGCACCAATTTATTCTCACACACACACACACATACAGCACAAACAGGCAGGCATCTATTCTCACACATACAAACCCCAGGAAGACACCCATTCATTCTCATACACAGACACACCCTCAGGCAGGCACCCATGCATTCACACACATACACCGCCAGGCAAACTCCCATTCATACACATGCACACACTAAAGGCAGAGACCCCCCTCTCTTTCTTTTGCCAGCAACCTCAGAGCCTCTCTCATTCCTCTGCTGCCACTGTCACTGCCGCTGTATGGCTATTGCGGAGGTGCTGATTGCTACTATTGGCACTGAAGCCCATTCTGCTGCCTCCTCTGTGCAGGCCTCATGGTACATTGTGAGATCCGCATAGAGAAAGTGCTACTCTTGCACATTCCCAAAGATTACATGTTCCAATCAGTAAAAAATAATTTATTTTTTTTTACATTTGCTGTCTGATCTTAGTTTTCTAATCAGTTGGTCACAGGCTTTTTTTTTTCCACCTTCCCTTTCTTATTTTTTTGCCAATTCCTTTTATAACATATTTCTTTTCTCTCCATCTGTCTTCTTCCCTCAAACACACAGTCAGGTTCTCATTCTCACATGCTTTCTCTCTCTCTCACACACACACATACACAGGCACTCACTCTCACATGCTCTCTCTCATACAATCATGTATACACCGTCTCTCTCTTGCACATGCTGTCTGACTCTGGCACACAGGCTCTCTCTCACTCCCACATGCTGTCTTGCTCAAGCACAGGCTCTCATTGTCACATGCTCTCTCATACAATCATTCATACACACAGTCTCTCACTGGCACATGCTGTCTGACTCTGGCACACAGGCTCTCTTTCACTCCCACATGCTGTCTTGCTCAAGCACAGGCTCTCACTGTCACATGCTGTCTCTCTCACACACACACAGAGGCTCTCACATGCTGTCTCTGCAAACATTCAGGTCCTCACTCCCACACACAGTCTCTCAACTCATCTCATACACGCACACATACACACTGTACAAACCCTCAGTCTCTCTCTCACCTCTGGGCCTCCTCTTCACGGCCGCTGCAGGATGGGCTCTGCAGCGGCCCCGGACTTCTCGAGCCGCGCTGCTCCTCTTCTGTACGCGGCTGATGCTCCTCCTCTTTCCTGCCCGCGCGGCTCCGGCAACATTTTTCTTCCAGGGCCGCGCGGGCAGGAAGGAGGAGAAGCTCATGCATTGGCTGATGATCCTCCTCCTTCCTGCCCGCGCGGCTCCGGCAACATTTTTCTTCCGGGGCCGCGCGGGCAGGAAGGAGGAGAAGCTCCTGCATTGGCTGATGCACCTCCTCCTTCCTGCCTGCGCGGCTCCGGCAACATTTTTCTTCCGGGGCCGCGCGGGCAGGAAGGAGCTGGAGCACCAGCATGTTTAGACGCGATTGTTTTCTTCCGGCCGTGGTGACTTGAGCTCCACCACGGCCCAGCCGATCTTCTTGCTGTGTGTATTCGGCACACAGCATAGCAGTAGTTCACCGCTCAGCCGCTATTGGGATGACGTCCACCGGCAGCCATTGGCCATCAGCGGCTCGGCGCCCCCTAATGCTCAGCGCCCTAGGCGATCGCCTAGTGCTTCCGCCGGCCCTGGTTACAGGTAAGCCAAAAGATCTCCATTCAAAAATTGGAAGAAGGATCCAACAGAAGAAAATAGGATAATGCATAAACGTTGGCAAGTTAAATGTAAAACATTGATAAGACAGGCTAAGAGAGAATTTGAAGAGAAGTTGGCTGTAGAGGCAAAAACTCAAAGTAAAAACTTTTAAAAATATATCCGAAGCAGCCTGTGAGGGAGTCAGTTGGACCGTTAGATGATCGAGGGGGTTAAAGGGGCACTTAGAGAAGATAAGGCAATCGCAGAAAGATTAAATGATTTCTTTGCTTCGGTGTTTACTGAAGAGGATGTTAGGGTGGTACCCGTACTAGAGAAGGTTTTCAAGAGGAATGATTCAGATGGACTGAGTCAAATCACGGTGAACCTAGAAGATGTGGTAGACCTGATTGACAAACTGAAGAGTAGTAAATCACCTGGACCGGATGGTATAGACCCCAGAGTTCTGAAGGAACTAAAAAATGAAATTTCAGATCTATTAGTAAAAATTTGTAACCTATCATTAAAATCATCCATTGTCCCTGAAGACTGGAGGATAGCTAATGTAACCCCAATATTTTAAAAGGGCTCCAGGGGCGATCCAGGAAACTATAGACTGATTAGCCTGACATCAGTGCCAGGAAAAATAGTGGAAACATCAAAATCACAGAACATATAGAAAGACATGGTTTAATGGAACAAAGTCAGCATGGCTTTACCCAAGGCAAGTCTTGCCTCACAAATCTGCTTCACTTTTTTGAAGGAGTAAATAAACATGTGGATAAAGGTGAACCGGTAGATGTAGTGTACTTGGTAAGGCTTCTAGGAAAAGTAAAAAGTCATGGGATAGGTGGCAATGTCCTTTCGTGGATTACAAACTGACTGAAAGACAGGAAACAGAGAGTAGGATTAAATGGACAATTTTGTCAGTAGAAAGGAGAGGGATCTGTATTGGGACCCTTACTTTTCAATATATTTATAAATGATCTGGAAAGAAATACGACGAGTGAGGTAATCAGATTTGCAGATGATACAAAATTATTCAGAGTAGTTAAATCACAAGCAGATTGTGATAAATTGCAGGAAGACCTGTGAGACTGGAAAATTGGGCATCAAAATGGCAGATGATATTTAAAGTGGATAAGTGCAAGGTGATGCATATAGGGAAAAATAACCCATGCCATAGTTACACAGTTAGGTTCCATATTAGGTGCTACTACCCAAGAAAGAGATCTAGGCGTCATAGTGGATAACACATTGAAATCGTCGGTTTAGTGTGCTGCAGCAGTCAAAAAAGCAAACAGAATGTTGGGAATTATTAGAAAGGAAAATGTCATAATGCCTCTGTATCGCTCCAAGGTGAGACCGCACCTTGAATACTGTGTACAATTCTGGTCGCAGTATCTCAAAAAAGATATAATTGCGATGGAGAAGGTACACAGAAGGGCTATCAAAATAAGGGGCATGGAACAGCTCCCCTATGAGGAAAGGCTAAAGAGGTTAGGACTTTTCAGCTTGGAGAAGAGACGGCTGAGGGGGGATATGATAGAGGTGTTTAAAATCATGAGAGGTCTAGAACGGGTAGATGTAAATTGGTTATTTACGCTTTCTGATAATAGAAAGACTAGGGGGCACTCCATGAAGTTAGCATGTGGCATATTTAAAACTAATCGGAGAAAGTTCTTTTTCACTCAATGCACAATTAAACTCTGGAATTTGTTGCCAGAGGATGTGGTTAGTGCAGTTAGTATAGCTGTGTTTAAAAAAGGATTGGATAAGTTCTTGGAGGAGAAGTCCATTACCTGCTATTAATTAAGTTGACTTAGAAATTAGCCACTGCTATTACTAGCAACAGTAACATGAAATAGACTTAGTTTTTGGGTACTTGCCAGGTTCTTATGGCCTGGATTGGCCACTGTTGGAAACAGGATGCTGGGCTTGATGGACCCTTGGTCTGACCCAGTATGGCATGATGTTATGTTCTTAATTCTGCTTTACATCAGTGAGCCTGTTGATCTGTCTTCATCTTGCTGGTTGGTGTGCGTATCCCGTTCGTGTGGACTAGTCTGACTGTATTCAAGGATAGGAAATTATCAGATAAAAAGCAATTTCACCTTTACCATTTTCTGTCATGCTTTTTTAAATTATTAAAATGTGTTCCTCTCTTGGTTAACGAGACAAAATGTCATTCAATAAACTAAACATTAACACTTTTAAGTTTTCAAAGTTTAAACCAATCTTTTCACTGGAGTCTCAATCCCTTTGTATGTGTCTTTTCTTTTGTATCTTGTGTCTTTTTTTTGGCTAATATTTTACGGACCAAGAAAGCTAAAAAGTGAAGTCCCAGTAATGTGTGGTTGTGACAATTTTTTTATTTTTAGAAAAATCATGAGTAAAGGAGAATAATCCCTGAAAATAAGTGATATCATTGATACCAGAGACGTTCCCGAAGAAGCGGAATGCGAAATGTGATCATGTCCATTCATGAACTAATTGTTTGAACTTAAGCACCGAAATATTCATCTAAGGAAAGTACCTTATACTTTGCTTTCATAAATAATTAAAAGAAAGCGTTTTTAGTGTAAAAGGAAAGGCAAAAAAACCCAAAATTTAAATGCATGGACAGTGAAAAATTTAAATGCATGGACTGTGTTTGGACCAATGATTAAAGATGACCCATAGCAGTTAAAGTTGGAGCAGCAATGCCCGTATACCGTGGAGTATTATGATGGTCCGTAAAATATTAGCCAAAAAAGACATGATACGAATGAAAAGACACATACAAAGGGATTGAGACTCCAGTGAAAAGATTGGTTTAAACTTTGAAAACTTTAGGTGTTAAGTTTAGTTTATTGAATGCTTTATTTAATGTCATAACTGCTATTTCTGAGAGAAAATGCTGGACAAAGGACAAAACACAGTTTTAAAACTGGCAAGGGCTGGAGACACCCCTACAGCATGGCTGAATTATAATAATAAATACAGAGATCATACTCTTTATATTTATCGATCCATAGTGTGACTGCAGCTTGAGTATTGTGTTCCGTTCTGGTCGCCCCATTTCAAGAAAGACTTTATCAACATAGCAATCATTACTGTACATTCAGCACAATGTAAATAATTGCTCTTCTTACCATTGAATTACTTATGCTTTGTCTTCCTCTTCCCCCAGTTCCAGCACCCCTGTTTTATTGTAACTTCTGCTTCTCTTCGCTTTGTTAATATGTAAGGTTATTGTACCCCCGTTCCATGTAAACTGACATGATATGATTGTATCATGAATGCCGGTATAGAAAAGCACCAAATAAATAAATAATAGAACTAGAAGATGTGTAGATAAGGGTAACAAAAATAAGAGGATGGAACGACTCCTTTATGAATAAAAGCTAAACAGTTTTGGCCTCTTTAGCTTGGAGAAGACTTGGGGGTATGATGGAGGCTTCTAAAAACATGAATGGGGTGGGACAGTATATTTCCTGTTTTGTTCTTTTATGTAATACA
Organism: Rhinatrema bivittatum; assembly: GCF_901001135.1. Lineage (NCBI taxonomy): Eukaryota > Metazoa > Chordata > Amphibia > Gymnophiona > Rhinatrematidae > Rhinatrema > Rhinatrema bivittatum. The sequence continues at coordinate 50,037,898 of NC_042615.1, forward strand.
TTTAATGATTTATGCAGTGTGATACCGCCTTTTAGAAGTAGGTGACTAAAAAAACGTCAACAAATAAGTTAATGAGGAACCGTTATTTACCATTTCCAAGAGTACTAGGACTGAAACTAACAAGAAGATTTAAAACAAATTTTAATACAGGGGTTTTTTTTTTTGTTTTTTTTAATTAATGCACAATTAAACTGTGGAAGCTGTTGCTAGAGAATGTGGTCAAGGCTAATGGTGTATAGCTGAGTTTTTAATTTAAAAAAAGGTTTGGACACGTTTCTGGAGAACAGGTGCATTCCAAATTATTAGCCAGGCAGACTCGGATCATATTAGGATCTACCGAGTACTTCCAGGTGACCCAAACTGGTCACTGTCGGAGGCTGGATGTTGGGCTTGACTCGACATGGCACTTATGAACACCTTTGAATGGAAAAAGTCAGGTCTTGGTGATTCAATTTTAGATGCTGATGTAAGGCCAGCTTCACTAAAGCTTTTCTCTTAGTCTGTGTTTATTGGGGCGGGGGAGGGAAGCTTAGTAGATTAGGCCTTAATTTATGCAATACATTTTTGACATCCCAGCTGCTTTAAAGTGTCATCCAATGAGACGATAACTGCAATAGACCAGGTAGCTCTGGGTGATACTTTCTGTAACTGACATTGTTAGGCACTGTTCAAGTCAGCTCCTGAACAATTCATCCGTGGTTTTTTTTTTGGGGGGGGGGGGGGGGGAACCTTCTATACAGAGCACGGAGGGCTTAGTTTTACAAAGTCCTGCTTTAACAGGTATCGTGTTATCATTGAGAGAGAGATTATTGGTTCTGGTATCGAATTAGTTTACCAGACACGAGTGCAAGTTGATGACAAAATATTTTATACCCCCAAAAAGACTAACTCTGCCTTTTTTGAAGCTCATTCATCAAATATTTTACTATTTTAAATCTTTTTATATTTTTTCTTAAAAAAAAAAAAGTTTTAATATATGTTGGAAAGCCAGGTAAGAGATTTTTGTCCACCTTTTTATTTTTCAGTTTGCTATGTATTGTCTTGTGCTTTTCTACAAAGTGCTGAAGGAAGAACTCCGCCCGCTCCAACCCGTTGGCAAGTTCCTTTGTGTGAAGATGGTGGTCTTTGTGTCCTTCTGGTACGTAGATTCTTGGGGTTTTGGAGAAGGCAGCGTCATCGGTAGCAACCATTCTTCTGGTTTCAGGAGCCCATGCACCACTTTTTAAAATAGTTGCTGTGGCTGACGTTTTATAGAAAGCCTTTTGTTGTCGGGGAAAAATTGATGTGAACATATCCAAAAATGGAAAGAGAAATGAACCGATGAGCCATAGGTTTTGGCACTTCCTTGTAGTTGCCCTGTGCAACAGGGTTCTTGGATATCATGTTGTGGTATTTCTGCTGTCTGTACGAGCAATCTTTGTGTGTGATTTTGAAGTATTGTGGTTCTAATATAATGATTTCCCATGCAGTGTGAACTAGGTGCCATCTTAGAGCTGTGCCTGGCTGGGACCCATCACATCAGAGCAGATACGGGGTGTTTCACAAAAGATTTCTCCTTTCTGATCACAAATGTAGACATGAGAATGGGCACTTAGTGACTTCTTGGAGCATTTTTTTTTTTTATTCGAGCTCTTGTTTTAGGGAAGGACCCCTATTGTTTCATTCATTTTCAGTCTCTAAAAACTCAAATTTCCATTGACTTTTAGAATCTTTCTGATAATGTTTCACAATTGAATATTTAATCACACCATTTTAGCTACTGTATTAAAGGCTACATATTGGACAATTTAAAAAATGAAATGGTAAAATCTGTTTTAGTAAATAACTCATTTAATAAAGGAGCAGAATATGAATAGAGATAAAATAGTAAATGAGAACAATACAAAACAAGTATTAAAATAATTGCAGACAAGTACCCAAACCCTAATGGCTACCTTCTTCCCAAGGAAGGTGTATGTGAAGTGGTCAATTTTACAGTGTTTAGGCCTTGTAAAAGTAAAGTCGTGCTATCATTAATTTTTTTTAATTCAGCTTTAGCAAAAGTTCATTGCATTCTATTGAACAGGTCCCTGTGCAGCACTGTCTGACGTTGCATTGTATGACCCATTTATAGGCAAGCTGTGTTAATTGCCCTGCTGGTAAAAATTGGTGTTATTTCTGAAGAAAAGACCTGGGAATGGAAGAGTGTGGAAGCCGTGGCCACTGGCCTACAGGTACACGAAAGCTGATGATGTTGTATCCTAGTATTTGTGCCAAGCTTGTATCTGATCTCAGGGCGGTGACTGCAATTATACCAGGGAAGCTGCAACAGAGTCTGCAGCCACAGCAGGGAACGTGACAATAGGCAGTTTATAATACACAAGTCTGTCACCCGTACAAATGCAAAATCTGACCCAGCAAGTACTTCCTTTGAGTGAAAATATGTATATTCCATTTATTTTGGTCTTTTCTATGGTATTGGAGGTATTCATATGCAAAGGAAGATTGGGATCTTCCCCTGCAGCGACTTGGTGATGGTGAAATAGGTAGAATGTTTCACATGGATGCAACACTTGCAGTCCTGCAAGTAGGGTGCACCCAAGAACAAGGAGATGGTGAGGTGCTTAGTAAGAACACTTTGGGTTGTGGGGTTTTTTCCCCTGTACCTAGGGAGCCTTTTTCCCATATATATACACAAAGAAAGAAGCTCCTTCCTGCCCCTGCCATTTCTTACTTTTCAAAGTCACTGATGCTACTAATTTTACTCTTCTCTCAGGATAACTAAATATGGAAAGGCAGAGGTCTCCCTGGGTCCTGTGGCACTGAACCAAGCGGTAAATTAGGCAGACCAGATGGGCCTGGTGTTTCTGACTCTCCACTATCTTCTGTGTTTCTTTGTAGCGTAGATATTTATAAAATAAATCTTCATTACTTCAGTTACAAACTATTTGTAATCTTTCTAAAAAAAAAAAATTTTTTTTTTTAAAGTGGTCACATTTTGAAAGATTTATTTTTCATAAAAAGTGGTAATTTTAACTTAATAGAGACTTTAAAAAAAAATCTGAGCTTGCTGTTCCACCTGTAACTAGTAACCGACTAGTTACATTTATAAGGTAGAGATTGACTATAGTATAATTTGATTATCGCCTACAGTCCAACTACAAACCAAAAATATTCCTGCTCTAGTAGCAGGAAATCAATTCACCTAATTTACGGCAGAAAGGAGGCCTTGGCAAAATAGCTGCTGGGAGTATAAAATGAGATTCAGAGCTTGAGCAGCAACTGCATAGAAGGCCTAATAGCAGTGATTTTGGTAGTAATGAGCATATTAGAGCCAGTGTCTTATCACTTCGCCTGCCACCCTCTGAAAGAGGCCAATAGACATGTAATGCAGGGCGGTCATCGCCTTCACCTCTGTGGCCTGTATGTGAAGCCCACTATCCATGCAGCTTCTCACAGAGCTGGAGGTGAGGAAGGCAGAATCTAATCAGGCAGTCTCTCTCTAAACCTGATCCGGCATGAACTGTTGTGCCGCAGGGGGTTCGGCCTCTCCTGCAATGTGCATAAAAGAGTAGATGCACTCATAGAGCCACTCAAGTGTACCTTATATGCATGTCCATCTTCACTATGCTAAGTGAGCAGGAAAGGGCTAACCTCTGCGTGCCCTTTTGCTACAGACTGCTGCTAATTGTCAGAAATGAGCACAGGATGAGTGCCAAGTGACCACTCCCGCTTTCTATAGCTGGTGCTGCCAAACTAGTACTGGCACAAGTGCAGTGCCAGTAGTGCAGTGCAGTGGTGATTGCGGTACTGTCTCATGAAAAGAAGCAAGAAAAGACTCCAGAACAGAGCATTTTCAGATCTTTTCTGATACTTTTTTTTTCCCCATTCAATTCCAGTGAAATATAACTGAGAAAAAAGAACCAAGCTGGAATAGTCCATCTTCTGTGATTTGTTTTCATGGGTGAAAAGGAACATAAAAATGGCATGTTTTCTCCCACAGAAAATAGCTATGCAACTACAGGGGAGGCTGTCTAGACGTCTGCTCTGAGCAAGACTAACAGGCCGATTCAGTACAGTGCGCTCAGGCCAAGCGCACCCTTAGCTCTTTTTTGGACGCGCGTTTTCCACGCTCTATTATACAGTAAGGGGTAATAATAGCTCGTGGAAAACGCGCGTCTAACCCCCCAGATACTAATAGCTCCCTCAACGTGCAAATGCTTGTTGATGAGCCTATTAGTCCCGCGCAATACAGAAAGTAATGCCTGCCCAAAGCCAGGGGTTAATTTCAGCCGGCACCGGGCAAGTGTACAGAAAAGCAGAAAAAATGCTTTTCTGTACACCCTCTGACTTTATATCATAGCGATATTAAGTCGGAAGCCCCAAAAATTTAAAAAAAAATCTGCCCACGGGTTGAAAGACGGACGCTCAATTTTGCCGGCTTTCCAAAACCCATGGATGTCGGCGGGTTCGACAACTGATGCTGGTAAAATTAAGCATCAGCTGTCAAACCCGCTGATAGCCGCCGCTTCTGCCAATAAGGAGGCGCTAGGGACGTGCTAGTGTCCCTAGCGCCTCCTTTTTACCGCAGGCCCTCATTTGCATACAGAATTGCCTCAGAGCGCCAGCTCTCCCGCACATTTTACTAAATCTGCCCATAATTGCATCAGGGTTAGAGGCCCTAAAGGGGTGAGTAAACCCCATATAAGTGGGTAGATGGGTGAATAAGCCTTTATGGCAACAGCAGAGCAAAGTCCAGTAATGGAGAAGATAAGCTGGTTCTTCCTCCTTGCACTACAAATATATGTATATATATATTTTTTTTTTTCCTGGCCAACCCAACAAGCTTCATGCTTCTTCCCAAACTTTCCAAATAACAACTGATTATCCCTTTTTACGATGGGAGATATTTGGCAAAAAACAGAAATTGGCTGCTGTTCACCAAATGGAGGCCCAAACTTCCAAGGTGAATCAATTCCTGTATGAATGGTGAATGTATTTTTTAAGAATAGGGCGGGAGAGCACTGGCGTCTCTTCCCAGCAGCCTTTTAGTTAAACGACCACTAGAACACTTTTTTTTCTAAACTGGACAGAATAGATGGGCAATCTGTTTTCTTTCTGCCATCATTTACCACCATGTTAGCACTCCTTGTGCTGTCCTACCGTATCACATGGTGCTCTCACCTGAACAGCTGAAGCCAGTCCTGGTCATAGTTACAATTTTTTTTTCCTCATAGTAGGACTAAGCATATGTGGATGCAGTGCAACAGTGAAAGGATTTGACATAGCCAGGACTGACAGGGAGCCAATTGAAAACTCGTGTGGTGCTGTGCAGGAGAACTGGGCTGAACTCTTTAAATAGGAACCGACTCCTTTATACTAGGAATGTTTCGGAAGCAGTGCTCTCTGGCTCTGGGAGGGGACTGAGCCAGGTCTTTCAGGGAAACTCGGTGATTAGGAAATGGGTAGCAATGCAAGCAAGTTCTAGAGAGCTGCGTCTTGCTGCCTTCGTCATCAAAGATTATTGCTTTTTGTCTGTAAGACAGAAATACAGGAGCATAATGACTAAGGGGAGTGGCCTTGGAGGGTAGGATCAGCATGAATTAAACATAGCATTTGTACTTTCTATACAGTTACAGCATTAGCAGTGCAATGAGACTTCCTTTTTCAAGTTTCATATCAAAGAAAAATGTTTTCTGCTTCTGTTGTTGTTTGTAGGATTTCATTATCTGTGTTGAAATGTTCCTTGCTGCCATTGCTCATCACTACAGTTTTTCCTACAAACCCTACATCCAGGAAGCTGAAGAGGGGTCCTGCTTTGATTCCTTTCTTGCAATGTGGGATATTTCTGATGTCCGAGCAGATATATCAGAACAAGTGCGCAATGTTGGTAAGTACCAAAGTGTGAGTCTCTAGCCATGCTAATAATTGGCCAAAATGTTTCTTGCATGCAAACTTAGATTATGATGGACCATAAAGCCTTTATAGCCTGCCCCGTTCCCTTTTCCACTGGAAGTCTGTAGGCAATGCCTAACTTATGGATTTACCGTACTTTTTCGCTCCATAAGACTCACTTTTTTTTCCCCAAAAGTGGGGGGAAAATGTCTCTGCATCTTATGGAGTGAATATTAAAGAAAAACAAAAACTAACTACAACCAATGTTTTGTTTTTTTTGTCCCTGGTGGTCCAGCGGGGGTCCTGGAGCGATCTCCTGCACACGGGCCTTCGGCTGCCAGTATTCAAAATGGCGCCGATAGCCTTTGCCCTTACTATATCACAGGGGCTACCGGTGCCATTGGTCGGCCCCTGTCACATGGTAGGAGCAATGGACAGCCGGTGCCATCTTGTGCTCCTACCATGTGACCCCAGTATGGTATATTTTATGTTCTTATGTACTCTTAGAACTTACTCCTAGAACTTCTTCTTTTGCACTGAAATTTTCTCTATTTTTGGTCATATAGACATTTGATGGTCTCTTCATATCTCCCCTCTGCTTCCTCTCTTGCAGAGTATACATATTTAGGCTATTTAGCCTCCCCTGTCTAAATCTTAATTTTTGTAATCCGCTTTGAGACCAAACCTAGCAAAAAGCAGAATATCAAGTGGTCAAAAGTAAATAAATAAATAGCCAGATACTGGTAACTGTAAAGTCAGCTGGTGAGTGAGTACCAGTGATGATGATGCAGCACGAGTGGGCAGGCAGCAGGAGTATCAGTGCTTCTTGACCCCTGCAGTGCGCTCTCACTTGAGCACCGTCACCGGTATCACATCTACTATCAGCATTTTGGGGGGGGGGAGAGCGAGAGAGCAAAAGTGTGAAGGGACAGAGGGAGAAAAAGGAGAATGGGATGGGGAAGAGGAGCCAGGGTGCTGCAGGCTGGAAAAGCTGGGCCTCCATGCAGAGGAGAGAGGAAAAGCAGTTCGAGAAGACCTGAAGTGTGTGAAAAGCTGTAGAAGGGAAGTGGGGAGGAACAGTCTAGGGAGAGAGAGGAAGCACGGGCATTGGTTAAAATTTTCTGGGACGTACGAGACTGCTAGAGATTGTGTGCAGGTAGGTGGATCCCTTCTTGTTTCTTTTGTTGTATCTTGTTGCCGGTGATTTTGTGGCGCTATCGTATGTACCAGAACATGTACCCCCTATCCCTACCCCACAAATCTGGCGAGTGCAAAGTTGATTTTTGGCCAGTGCGATTGAACCTGAAAGTTCATGCCCTGTATTATCATCCTTTTTGGTTTGCTGGTTGTACCTCTCTGAGTACACCGTCTAAAGGTACATTTTGAAAGCGAGCACATGCGTAAATAGTATTTATACATGTAATCAGTATTTTTATAAACGTCAAAAGTACACACACTTTACTTTCACACTCCCATATACGTGCGGGGAAAAATGGGGAGTTCCAGAGCAGGGGCAACAGTTACATGTGTCTAAGTTGCTATTTTCAAAGAAACTTACTTACAAGTACATTTGGCAACTTGTGTAATTTTACACTTCATATCTGGTGTGATGTCAGACTTTGTTTATGGTGCACTATTGGCTGGGTGGGAGGTCTGCGTGACTGAAGAGCGAGGCAGGGTCAAGATGACTGGGTGAACTGGTGGAGGAATTAGAAAACTGCCAAGCTCAATTATGTTTGCATGTGTTAAAATCTGCATACGTATAGTTTTTAATGTTTTTACACTATTTATATAAAAATGCATTTAACTTCTTGTTCTCACCTTGCGCACCCTAAACCTCTCCAGACCTTTATTTTTCCCTATATTTCCAGACCTCCTTCAACTTATCTCCCTGAAATTGTAACTTTTTTACTTACAATGGTTGAGAGGTAATTTCTTTTCCTAATCCTTTCACAACATTTTTCTATATGTTCCTTGTAAACCGATGTGATGTGCAAACGAACGTCGGTATAAAAAAGCTTTAAATAAATAAAATAAAATTGGTAGGAAAAATCCACGCTTTCAGTGCATTGCATGCATTGTTTAGAATGCACGCGGGTTATAAAATTCTGTCATAGGTCTCCATGCAGCCATCCACGTGCCTGTATATAGCCACATGGACTTGTTTGAAAGTTACCCCCTTGGCATTCAGCTGGGTATTCATACTGCCAAATACATGGTTTTCGTGGTGTTCATAAGTACCTTGCCCCCTCCACCCCCCCCCCCCCCCCCCCCCCCCCCCCCATCATACACAAACATTTTAGACTCCTTTTCGTGGTTAGTTTTTCCTTTTCCCAAGCTTTTGTTAATTTTAGGAAACGGCCATTAACATACATTTTGTGGTGTAATTTTATTTTAGGAAGGACTGTGCTGGGCCGACCAAGAAAAATGTTCTTTGGTGAAAACCATGAACAGAATGAGCATACGAGTTTGCTCTCTTCCTCTACGCAAGATCCAATTTCTACTGCCTCGTCCATGCCACCTTCTCCCATGGGCCACTACCAAGGATTTGGCCAGACGATAACACCGCAGTCCACCATCACAGATTTAGCTATACCTGATGGTATTCCCAGTCCGGCACAGGAAGACTTCCCGGATCCAGAGCTCATCTCTGATGAACTTTCGCATACAAGCAACAAGGACGTGCCCTCTTGAGTGCATCAGAAACTTAACTTTTAGTAGTCTCCGGTTTAAAGTTTCCCGCGATATTGACAACTGTTGCTCATGGATGTCTGAACTAACAAATGTATTCACCGCAGCATAACATGGGAAGATGTCAGAAACCAGAATCATTTTGTGACGTCTGTACCCAGTGTATCTTTCACAGCAAGACTCTAAACCTGACTTAAATGTGTCAACGGTGCAAAAACGACTTGTCTGAAATTGTCACAGTTCAAGGTCCTAATTACTGGTTTTTATGATCAACAGTTTCTTCTTAAGTATATACAGTGACACAATTCATATTTTGCTTAAGAAAAGGCTTTTCGGTCACCTGATGTTTCACTTTAGTAAAAAAAAAAGCTATTCCGTTTATATCAGTAATAATAATTACCCCTTTTTCTGTTCTGGTTGCATGATGGGTACAACTTAGTGCTGCTAGGTGAGAGACTTGAGAAATGAACTTGAGTAACCAAATAAGCTAAAGCTAAGTGATTTACAAAAAAATGTTTTTCTTACTAAAAGTAAAGCAGAAACATATGGCCCTGTATTTCAGTATACGCTTCTGGTGACTCTGCTGCTAAAGCAAAATATCATTGTAAAAAAATTCCAATGTTCCACTTTTTGATCAGATATAACAGGCTATGGATATGGATAAGACGATATTCTGTAATGTTCGTATGAAGAGAAATGTTAACAATTTACTCATATCCCTCAGACTAGAAAACTAGGTGAGTGCTGACCACTGCTGGTAGAATGGAGGGGGGGGGAGCTAAGGCTGTAGAGCCCAGAAAAGGAGTGGCAGGAACTCTGCTTAATTTACCATAATATTCAAGTTACCAAGTGCACTAAGATTTAGAACCGTGAACATTGTACTTGGGTTTTTTCACTGACCAATGAAGGTTCTCAACCGCTGTGATCATGAAAGTGTAGGATTTCATTTGCAGGTGAGAGCTATCATTAAATCTCCAATTTAAGAGGGAATAAAGTCAAATCTTTGTGTGCAGCATTATAGACCAGGGGTTCATAGCTAGCCAGGCAGGTTTTCAGAATATCCACAGTGACTATGCATGAAATAGATTTGCATGCAAAACTCTCTCATGCATGTTCAGTGTGGATATCCTGACTGGCTAGGTTGCGAACCCCTGTTGTGGACAAACCGTGCACAATTTCCTTTCTGGCATTCTCCCGATATGAGAATATTTTTCTTTTATGTTTTCTTGCCAGTGCAAATGTTTTGTTACAGTATGAGTGTCATGTGTATATACACTTTGCCTTATACACTATACTGCATTCTTTGTAAAGAGGAAGCTCAAAGTGTATGCTGTGTACAGTTGTGAGAAACTCAACTTAAGCTTTGATTCATTGCCTTCAGTGTAAATACATAAATTTTAATTTAAACTCGTTAATCCTTTATTTTGCATTTTTACTGAAATATTTGTAATTATGTACCAGCTTTGGATTTTAGATTTACTTACCTTTCCAGTCTGTAACTCAAAGCAAGTAAAATTCTAAGCCTTTTGGGGCAGGATAATGCCTACTGTATATGAAAATAAGTTGGTACCTGGGTCAGTGGAGTGTGATGTGAAATGCTTTCCAAGGAGTACTGGTGGGAAAGTCTGTTTCCCTGGTTCTCAGCCCACTGCTCTGACCATTAGCCTCCCTTTCACCACTAGTAGTAGTGGTATTTTGCTCAAGATTTGGCATGTTTTTATTTTTTTTAATTATTTTTTTTTAACTTATGTTTTGTAATATTCACTATGGTGGTTCTACATGGTATTGTATTTAAAATAAATACCAAATTTAAAAAAAAGGGGATCCTGCAATACAGGGATGTTGCTAGTTACTTCAGAGTCAGGGCATGGGCTCATAGGTGGGGTGGCCAATTTTTCCATTGAGTGTATCAACCATGACGAGCAGGGCTCCTGTTACATCTGTTAAATTAACATTTATCGTCTTTTCTGTACTAAAAAAAACATTACTAGGTACATAAGACCCCCTACCCTGAGATTTTGATATTATCAACACCTCATCTCTGTTCCCCAAAAGAATTAAGGAAAAAAAAAAAAAGAGCAGAGTGTAACTGATCTGGCTAGCCTTATGTTTGTGCACGAGCCAAAGTGGTTCATTCTGGTTCACTCTTACTCCATCAGTAATGTGCTGCCAATTTCAAAGCAAGGGGCTCTCACCAGCGCTGTTCCACTTGGTGGAGTGCTCCTTGTTTCTTTTCACAAAATTGTTTAACTCTCCACCACTTCTGTCCAGATAACAAAATAAATTGTATATAGAACATAACTTAATACTGAAAATTACATTTCATTTGTGGCATTCAGAAACCTTTTACTGGATCAGTTTAAGAATTACCTAAAATATTATAGAAAAGCTTTTGAAACTGCATAGTTCCCTTCTTCAAATCGGAGACATTCACATCTGAATACAGGGCCTCTATTGTCTTAACTAGTGTACAAAAATTTGAATAGTGCTTTGTAGATCAAATATCACAGCCTGCCAAGAATACAGTTTATCCCAAAAGCCAAATCTGTACCAAAACACCACTAATTCCCAGGACTCAATCAGCAACCAACTTACCCAGGAAAAAGCAGCACTGCAAATATTACATCAGGCCCTAAAAGGACAATACACTTCTTATTCAAAACAGAACAAGCTAGGCTGCTATAGACCCCACACACAAACTACACACGAACAGAATCCTCTCTTCCTCTTCCTCCAGTGAGACCAGTGGGTTACATGCACAAACCAGGAGCTAGAGACAGAGCGCAACAGCCTTGTTGAGGTATATACATCTGTCAGTATTCTCCGTCTCCAGCAGAGGGTTGAAAAGCATCCCGTTCAGTGGGCTTGGCCTGGCTGAACAGGAGCGCTGCTCTTGAAATGAGAGAGAGGTTTTCCCTCCCTCAGTTAAGCAAGAGACCTTGTAGTGAAGTAGACAGGAGACCCACAAGAGGTAATTGAGAGTTCCATCGGCAATTGTTTTTGCCCCTCCCGCTGGTGAGTGCTTGGGGGCTTTCAGGCAGACTTGGGTGTTCTTGGCCTTCGTCTATGTCTCCTCTTTCTCTCCTCCCCTGTGTTGTCATATGAGGGTCCTATGCCTTTAAATTTTTTCATTGGCTTTTAAATAAGGTAAAAAAAAAAAAAAATGAGATGAGGAGGTGGATCCTGCACAGCGGTGATGTACCATGGCAGTGGTTGGCATGGGGAGGAAAGCGGATCTTGGCAACAGTAGATAGATCGGAGCCTTGCTCGATATATTTTTATGTGGAAACCTGGAGCTGCGGCTGTGATCTTTGTATCAGCATGAGCTGTTTAAAGATGGGGCTGAACATGGAGCACAGGAGGAAGACTGCATTGTATACCACATGTTCTCTGTGCAAAACACAGGCCAGGGCTGCTGTTTTCTGTGAGTGCTCTCAAGCGATTTTGCTGCCATCAAGGTGATCCGAGACTATGGGAGAGGCAGGGGCAACAATTCTTACACCAGTGGCCATTTTGCAGCCGTGAGGGGCAAATGGTGAAGTTGCCCCCGTCACATCTTGAATGTACTACTGAGCTTGCAGGGCCCTAGGGCCGTTGCTGCCATTCCTCCTGCTTTGGAGATATCCTCTTTTCATTGGGCCTTAATTGACCAATAAGTTTTAAGGAGCATGCAGGATTTTTTTGTGAAGGACAAAGATCTGTGCTGGGGAACGGACTCTAATATTTTCACTCCAGCTACTCCTAGTCTTCCGATAGTCCCTGCACCTTCCCTTCCAGTTTCCTCAGGGAAAAAGAGCACTAGACAGCGAAGTAGATGGGAGGAGTGTCCTCTCTCAGTTGATTTGCTGGATGGTCTTAGGAATTTTCCAGAAGATAGTGGTGTGGATTTGGAGGAAGGAGAGGTTCCTGCAGATAATGACTATCCTACCTCCATGCTGCAGATCTTCCATAGTACAGAATCATCTAGGCCTTCGGCTCCCTGCATCTACTATTGTGGCTCAGTAAAAGGCAAGGTGGGAGGTGGCGAACGACAGATGTGATGAGACAGCAAAACTGAAGTTGAAAGGGCTGATATCTAATGATAGGTGAGAAAGCCAATGTTCTTTTTCAGTCCTTTTCAAAGTATTTGATCATCTTAATTTCAAATGCTTTTCTGCCCGTGTGCAGTCCTAAAACATGAAACATTACAAAGATTTTCTGTGATAAACAGAAAAGGTCTAAAAATTCTGAAACTATTGGCAGAAGCAAAAAAAAACAAAAAACTTTCACACAAAGATATTCACCCAACTGCCATGATTTGTCTATTGGGTGTTGCTTGTGAGCAAAGCCCAAACTAAACTCTGTGATCAAATGGTGCCCGCTTGCCCGATTCACTATTGCTATTTTATGGAAGTCAGTCCCTTTGCTCACACATTGGCATACACAGCTCAGGGACATCTAGAGACCTTCATTTTAATTGGTCCTGAGAATTTATCAGAGTTTATTTTGACAAGAACAAAAACAGGAGACATTCAGTGGGAAAAAAATGTTTCATCAGTATCGGAATTTAGTTTGGTGGACAGAATCCTCCAACTGACTGACTGATCCCCTCCCAACCCACATCAATAACCTCCCTTCACATGATTCTTCAGGTGAGCCTGATTCCTTTACCTCTCTCCCCAGCATGTTCTCTTTTTCTCCCCCTCTCCCTCTATTACATTGTCTTCCTGCTTTCCAAAAATCTCCTTCCCCCCCCAAAAAAAAAAAACTCTCCTCCACCCAAGAATCCCCCTTTCTCTCTCTCTCTCACCCCTCACAAAATCTCCCTCCCTCAAACATTTATTTAATCGACCCGGCTGTGGTGACGCCATGCTCCTCCTCTCTCCATTTTTGGCAGCATGCACATGTTCCTGTGCTCTGCAGTCCAGCCTTACACTGCACTTCTGAGTCTGCGCTGAGCCAGAGATCCTGCCAGAAATTTAGTCGGGGGGGTTGCTGCTCACTGTGCTTGGGTGGGTGATAGTGAAACCATGCTCTGCCAATGCTTCTGTTCCAGCCCTTTCCTGGAGATAAACCAACGACCCAACCCTTCTCCTGATGGCAGTCACACTCTACAGGAGCCAAGCGGAGCCATGCAGCCTCAGTTTTGCAAGACCTTATCTCCATGGGCCAGGAAAACTTTCATCTATGTACTGGCGTCCCATGAGCATGCAGAAGAGGTCGTCAGAACTAAGCATGCAAGGCTTCTCTCAGCGCATGGAGATGAGGTCAGCAAAGCTGAGCCTACAAGCTTCCTCTCTGCTCCTGTAGGACAGCTTTGCTGGCATCAGCAGGCAGACTGAGGCATTAGGGGGAGGAGGGAGGGACTCGAATACAGCAGGCTGTTCTGCCTCGGGTTGGTTTGGAAATGTTGCTGTGCAAGACGCAAAATTAGGGTGAAAAAAGGTTTAAACTGATTTCCACCTTTGGAAAAATCCTGGAATTAACAGATGAAAATCGATTTAAACTGAAAATGAAGGTCATAAGAACATAAGAAATTGCCATGCTGGGCAGACCAAGGGTCCATCAAGCCCAGCATCCTGTTTCCATCAGAGGCCAAACCAGGCCACAAGAACAGGAAAATTAGTTTCTTACCTGATAATTTTCGTTCCTGTAGTACCACAGATCAGTCCAGACAGCTGGGTTATGCCTCCCTTCCAGCAGGTGGAGTCAGAGAACAAACTGAAAAGGCACCCCCTGCTAAGCCAGTGTGCCACCTGTGGTCCCTCAGTATAATGAATAACCAAGCAGAAAGAAGAAACCCAATCCAACTGCCGAAGAAACCAATGGCCAATGACTAGAGCAAAAAAACCCAACAACACATGGCTCCAACATGGTCCGAGGACCGAACTAATTACAAAGTTGCAAGGAGTGAGATTGTTCCCCTCCCCCCCTTACAGTTCAATGAATTGCTCATCTTCTGAAATGCATCTGAAAAACCTTCTGTATACTCTGCAAGAGAAAGAAAAGGCAAACAAGGGACTTACCTAACCACCTGGGCAGGCGTCTGAACTGATCCGTGGTACTTCAGCAACGAAAATTATCAGGTAAGAAACTAATTTTCCTTTCCCTGTACGTACCCGGATCAGTCCAGACAGCTTGGATGTACCCAAGCCGTTCTAACTGGGATGGGATCCGGTAAGTCCCGCTCGAAGAACCGCGCTATCAAAACAATCCGCATCTGGAGCCCGGACGTCCAAGCGATAATGCCTAGCAAAAGTGTGTAGAGATTTCCAAGTCGCCGCCTGACAAATTTCCTGAGGAGAAACATTTTGACTCTCTGCCCAAGATGCTGCCTAAGATCTAAGAGAACGAGCCTTAAGACCCTCAGGTACCAGACGGCCCTTACATATATACGCCGAAGCGATGGCCTCCTTCAACCAACGGGCAATAGTAGTCTTAGAAGCAATACTGTCCCTTCTTAGGTCCACTCCAGAGCACGAAGAGATGGTCCGACAACCTAAACGCATTAGTCACTTCCAGGTACCGAAGAAGGACTCAACGCGCATCCAACTTTCGCAACTCCTGAGCCTGAGGGGAATCAAGATCCAAATCTGAGAAAGCCGGCAACTCGACCGACTGGTTGACATGAAAGGCGGACACCACCTTTGGGAGGAAGGATGGCACCGTCCGAAGCGAGACTCCTGAAGATGAAAACCGCAAAAACTGTTCCCTACACGACAATGCTTGGAGCTCTGATATCTGTCTCGCCGAACAACTAGCCACGAGAAACACTGTCTTTAGTGTCAAATCCTTCAACGTGGCCCGTTTGAGGGGCTCAAAAGGCAGGGTGCATAGAGCTCGTAGGACCAGATTCAAACTCCACGACGGGCAGACTTGCCGAACTGGAGGATTTAGATTCTTGGCGCCTTTCAAAAAACATGCCACATCTGGATGGCCTGCGAGGAAAGTACCATCCACGGGGCCTCACAGACAGCCCAAGGCCGCTACCTGAACCCGAAGGTAACTGTACGCCAACCCCTTCTTCAGACCTTATTGTAAAAATCCTAGGATGTGGACTACCGTGGCCCTCCTTGGGGAAACCTGAAAACCGGTACACCAGGAATCAAAGATTTTCCAAACTCGAGCGTAAGTAAGCGATGTGGAAGCCTTGCGCGCACGAAGCAGAGTAGAAATCACTGACTCAGCATACCCCTTTTTCCTCAGCTGGCACCTTTCATAAGCCAGGCCGCTAGACAGAAGAGATCCGCCTGATCAAAAAATACCGGACCTTGATGGAGTAGGTTCAGGATGTGGCCGAGACACAAGGAACCCTCGATCACCAGGTTGATCAGGTCTGCGAACCAGGGTCTTCACGGCCACTCTAGAGCCACCAGGATTACCGGACCCTGGTGGGACTCTATTCTTCGGAGCACTTTGCCCACGAGAGGCCAAGGAGAAAACACATAGAGGAGTACATTGCTGGGCCAAGGGCTTCCACTCCTTCCGCTCCATGTTCCCTTCTGCGGCTGAAAAATCGTGCTGCTTTTGCATTTGCTCGAGTTGCCATTAGATAGAGGTGAGGGATCCCCCACCTCCGAATCAAGAGCTGCATTGCCTCCTCGGATATTTCCCACTCTCCTGGGTCTAGCTGTTGTCGACTGAGAAATCTGCCTGGACATTGTCTACTCCGGCTATATGAGACGCTGCAGATTGCGTTCCGCCCATGCCATCAGCTGGTCGGCTTCTGCAGCCACAAGTCGACTTCGCGTTCCGCCCTGACGGTTGATGTACGCTACCGTGGTGGCATTGTCGGAGAGGATCCTCACCGACCGATTCCGGACCAAGGGAAGGAAGCTGCATAAGGCCGGACGAACCGCTCTGGTTTCCAAGCGATTTATGGGCCATCTGGACTCTGGAAGTGACCACAGGCCCTGAGCAGAGTGTGATTGGCACACTGCCCCCCCAACCGGAGAGGCTGGCGTCTGTTGTCACGATCAACCACTGAGGGCTCTCCAAATCCATCCCTTGCTTTAAGTGCTCTGGGATTAGCCACCACTGTAGACTGCTTCACACCGGATCCAGGAGAGGCAACTGAAGATGAAAATCCTTGGATTTGGGGTCCCAACGGGAGAGCAATGCCCTCTGTAAAGGTCGCAAATGAGCGAACGCCCATGGGACCATTTCCAGAGTAGAAGCCATAGAACCAAGAACCTGTAAATAATCCCAGGCGATGGGTAATGGAGTGGCCAGTAGTCGACGAACTTGAGACATCAACTTGTCCATTCGCTTCATGGGTAGAAACACCTTGCCCACTCTCATATCGAATCAGGCACCCAGGAATTCCAAGTCCTGTGAGGGAATCAGCTGGCTTTTGGGAAGGTTGATCACCCAGCCCAAGGACTGGAATCGAAGCACCACCGAGTGAACCGCC
The DNA here is from genome assembly GCF_901001135.1 of Rhinatrema bivittatum. Lineage (NCBI taxonomy): Eukaryota > Metazoa > Chordata > Amphibia > Gymnophiona > Rhinatrematidae > Rhinatrema > Rhinatrema bivittatum. The sequence continues at coordinate 50,054,855 of NC_042615.1, forward strand.
TGCTTGCACTGGCTCCGCGTCTTCCCGCGTATGAGCCAGTCGTCCAGGTAAGGATGAACCAAAATCCCTTCTTTTCTCAGCAACACCGCTACCACCACCATGACCTTGGTGAACACACGGGGCGCCATTGCCAGACCGAACGGGAGCGCTTGAAACTGATAATGCTCCCCTAGTATCATGAATCTGAGAAATCTCTGATGATGCTCCTAAATACCTATGTGTAGATAAACCTCTGACAGATCCAAAGAGGCCAAAAATTCTCCTTTGTGCACTGCCGCAATGACTGATCTCAAGGTTTCCATACAAAATGTGGAATCCGCAGGGCTCTGTTGACCTGTTTCAAGTCCAGGATGGGACGGAAGGAGTCCTCCTTCTTGGGAACTACAAAGTAAATGGAATCCTGCCTGTCCGATACTCTCCCGGTGGAACCGGGATGATCGCTCCCAGGGCCTTTAAACGATCCAAGGTTTGGAGCACCACGTGCCGTTTCATCCGCGACCTGCAAGGGGACACCATGAAGAGATCTCTTAGAGGGAAAGCAATCTAAAGCGTAACCGTGACTTATAATGTCTAAGACCCATTGATCCGACGTGATCTTGAGCCATTCCCCCCAAAAGAGAGAGAGACGGTCCCCGATCACCAGAACAGAGGAATGGGCCGGCGCACCTTCATTGAGCCACCTTGTTATTGTTGAAGCCCTGGGAGGCACCATCTCGGGAAGGTCGTCTACCCCGAAAGGAACGGGCCCAAACCTGGGACCTAGACGGAGCTTGCCGAGATGGGAGGGGCAGCGCCCTAGCCGAACGAAAATGCCTCTGGCCTCAAACTCCCGCGAAAGGAAGAGAAAGGGCGAGTAGACCTAGGCTTGTCCTCTGGCAACTTGTACACCTTATTGTCTCCCAAGCCTCGAGAAGTTGTTCCAGGTTATCACCGAAGAGAAGCTTCCCCTTTAAAGGGAAAGGAACCCAACAGACTTGGACGAGGAATCCGCAGACCAATGGCGCAGCCACAGCAGCCACCTTGCCGCCACCACGGAGGACATTGCCCGAGAAGAAGTTCGCAGTAGATCGTAGAGGGTATCCGCAGTAGGGGAAACAGACACCTCCAGGCGGTCTGCCTGTTCGGCCTCATCCAGTGGTAATTCCTGTGCAGTAAGGAGCTGCTGAACCCATTGGAGAGTGGCTCTCTGCATAAAACTACTGCAAACTGCTGCTCTCACCCCAAGGGCGGACACCTCAAATATCCTTTTAAGCAGTATTTCGAGCTTTCTGTCCTGAAGATCCTTTAGGGCCGTGCCGCCCATCACTGGAATAGTAGTGTGCTTGGCGACAGCCGAAACCGCAGAATCCACTTTGGGAGTCTTAAGAAGTTCCAGATACTCGTCCGGGAGCGGATAGAGCTTTTCCATTGCTCTACTGACGCGAAGAGGAGCCTCCGGCACATTCCATTCACGAGTCATGAGCTGTAAAAGGCTAGGATGGAAAGGAAAGGCTCGAGGGAGAGCACGAAGACTGGACAGGATGGGATCCCCCAGGTGTTTATCTGTCCCAGCCTGTGGGACCGGTAAATCCAGCTCCGCCAACACATGCGGAATGAGAGGATCCAACTTCTCCCTCCGGAACAAACGAAGCACCCTCGGATCATCCCCCTCCGCCGGCGCTGCAGAATCCACATCGTCGCCCATGTGATCTCCCAGATCTTGATTGGGGTCTAGAGGCGCGGGGTCAATCGAACAATCCGGCATTGACGGAAATTTTATGGCCGGTCGAGGCGATTGGAGCGCTGGAGTATCAGGCCTGGGCCTTTTGGACTGCTGCGGTAGCTGAAAATCATCAGCCTCTGCCTCTAAATAAGCTTTGTGCAATAGCAGCACAAACTGCGAAGAAAAAGGGTGCTGTCTCTAAGACCCCCCTCCTTTTGGGCCAAGGGAGGAGGAGAAGGCGGCAGAGGCTGGGAAATGTCATCGGGGGGGCGGGGACCGGGCTTAAATGCGGTGGGGGAGGGAAGTTCCCTCCTCCGAAGCTCTGTTCTACTGCAGGGGAAACATTCAAAATGGCCACCGTTCCCGTGCTCCGCGGGAACGGGACCAACTAACTAGACCCCTCCAGTGCCAGAGTATTTGCTCCCCGCGCCCACGGGGTCAATCTGCTGCCCGGGAGAGGCAGTTGTGAGGTACCCTCGCCCCCTGGTAAGCACCGGGAACACAGGCTGTCGCGGGAGAGTCGTGCTGCCGACTCTCCACATGCGGAGCACTGAACTCCCCGCGGCATGGCTGACAGCCCCGAGTTCTACAAATCAAAAAACAAAGCAGCTGGGTGAAATTCCACCCCTTCTGGAGGCCCGGGGACACGTAGGCTATGATAGAATTTTTTTTTTTTTTTTTTAAACGAGCAAGGGAAGGAGACGTCCCTGCTTGCAGAGGAATGAAGGTGTCTCTGCTGCAGAGGTATGGAGACTTCTCTGCCACATAGGGGAGAGGGACCGGCCCACTGGTAAATCTCCCCTACCCACTGGCTCTCCAGGTAAGTGAGCTGGAAGCCTTACGGCTCAGCTAAGCCTCTGACAAAATATGCCTAGAGAAACTGAATAAGTAAAACTATCCAAACTCCTTTTTAACTTTTTTTTTTTTATTCAAATATACTCACTAAATTGTTGTTCTAATCATTGGCCAAAAGTTAAAACAAAGATTCAACAACAAAAGAAATGAACTGAATAAGACCAGGACCACAGGGTATACTGTCTTCCACCTGCTGGAGTCCGAGAAATACTAAGGGACCACAGGTGGCACTCTGGCTTATCCAGGGTGCCTTTTCAGTTTGTTCTCTGACTCCACCTGCTGGAAGGGAGGCATAACCCAGCTGTCTGGACTGATCCGGGTACGTACAGGGAACTGGCAATTACCCAAACACCAAGAAGATCCCATGCTACTGATTCAATTAATAGCAGTGGCTATTCCTTAAGTCAACTTGATTAATAGCAGTTAATGGACTTCTCTTCCAAGAACTTATCTAAACCTTTTTTGAACCCAGCTACACTAACCACAACCTCCAGCAACAAATTCCAGAGCTTAATTATATGTTGAGAGAGAAATAATTTTTTCTGATTAGTCTTAAATGTGCTACTTGCTAACTTCATGGAATGCCCCCTAGTCCTTCTATTATCCGAAAGTGTAAATAACCGATTCACATCTCGTTCAAGACTCTCATGATCTTAAAAACCTCTATCATCTCCCCCCTCAGCTGTCTCTTCTCCAGGCTGAAAAGCCGTAACCTCTTCAGCCTTTCCTCATAGGGGAGCTGTTCCATCCCCTTTATTATTTTGGTTGCCCTTCTCTGTACTTTCTCCCCTCCCCACCAGTTTACCCAGACCCTCCAGTACTTCACCCTGACACCCTCCTCACCACTTACCCAGAGCTCCCACTTAAAAATTGCAGATAAAAGACTAGCACAGTTTCATTTCCATGACTTAATGAGCAGTCTACAGCCAAATTCAGTAATGAATGCGCATATACCACTTACAAAACACTAATTTATTTATTTAGATTTATTACCTGCTTGTTTGAATAAGAAATTCACCCAAGCCAGGGTGCAACACATTAGAATAGTAACATATAGTCAGAAACTAATACATGTAGCAGCCTAACAAATCTAGTTTGAAGAAGAATGGACAATAGAATTAAACTTGAAGTAAATCAATAGGATCTAACTTGAAATATACACTACTCGATAAAACACTATGTAGTAATATAAGAACATAAGATATGCCATACTGAGTCAGATCAAGGGTTCATCAGGCCCAGCATCCTGTTTCAAACAGTGGCCAATCCAAGTCACAAATACCGAGCAAGTACCCAAAGTCTCAAGTCACTATTGCTTATTTATTAATAGCAGTTCATGGATTTTTCCTCTAGGAACTTATCCAAACCTTTTTTAAACCCAGTTACGTTAACTTCTGTAACCACATCCTTTGGCAATGAATGCCAGAGCTTAACCTTGTGCTGAGTGAAAAAGAATTTTGATTTGTTTTAAATGAGCTACTTGCTAACTTCATGGAGTGCCCATTAGTCCTTCTATTATCTGAGAGAGTAAATAATTAATTTACATTAATCTGTTCAAGTTCTTTCATGATTTTGTAGACATTTATCATGTCCTCCATCAGTCTTGACTTCTCCAAACTAAACAGCTCTAACTTCCTTAGCCTTTCCTCAAAGGGCAGCCATTCCAAGCCACTTATCATTTTGATCGCCCTTCTCTGCACTTTCTCCAGGGCAATTATATCTTTTTTGAGATGCGGCGACCAGAATTGTACACAGTATTCAAGATGTAATCTCACCATGGAGTGATACACAGGCATTATGACATCCATTATTTTATTTGCCATTCCCTTCTTAATAATTCCTAACATTGTTTGCTTTTTTGACTGCTGCAGCACACTGAGCCGACGATTTCAATGTATTATCCACTATGATACCTAAATTTCTTTCCTGGGTGGAATCTAAGATAGAACCTAACATTGTGTAATGTTAGGGTATATATATGGAAAAAATATATGGAATATATGGAAAAAAGACAGCATGGGTCTTTTTTCCATATATTCATCAAGTTGCACTTGTCCGTGTTAAATTTCATCTGCCCAACCTTCCACTCTTGCAAGGTCCTCTTGAAAGTTATCACAATCCGCTTGAGATTTAACTACTCTGCATAAGTTTGTTATTCGCAAATTTGATCACCTCACGTGTTACACCCCTTTCAAGATTATTTATAAATATATTAAAAATCACTGCTCCAAGTACAGATCCTTGAGGCATTCCACTGTTTACCTTTTTCCACTTTGAAAACAGACCATTTAATCCTACTCTGTTTCCTGTCTTTTAACCAGTTTGCAATCCAGAAAAGGATATTTACTCCTATCCCATAACTTTTTAGTTTTCTGAGAAACCTCTCATGCAGGACTTTATCGAATGCCTTCTGAAAATCCAAATACACCACATCTAGCAGTTCATCTTTTTCCACATTTATTCATACTTTCCAAAAAATGTAGGGGATTTGTGAGCAAGACTTCCCTTGGGTAAATCCATGGTGGCTGTGTCCCATTAAACTATGTCTATCTAAATGTTTTGTGATTTTATTCTTTAACACAGTTGCCACAATTTTTCCCAGCACTGAAGTCAGGCTTGCTGGTCTATAGTTTCTTGGATCACCCTTAGAGCCCTTTTTAAATATCAGCGTACATTGGCCATCTTCCAATCTTCAGGCACAATGGACAATTTTAATAAGTTACAAATTAATTGAAATACGTCTGAAATTTCATTTTTTAGTTCTTTCAGAACGCTGAGGTGTATACCATCTGGTCCAGGTGATTTAGTACTCTCAAGTTTGTCAATCTGGCCTACCCCATCTTCCAGGTTCATCGTGATTTGGTTCAGTTCATCTGAATCATCACCCTTGAAAACCATCTCTGGAATTAGTATCTCCCCAACATCCTCTGCAGTAAACACCAAACCAAAGAAATCATTTAATCTTTCTGTGATGGCTTTACCTTCCCAGAATTCCCCTTTAACACCTTAATCATCTAATGGTCCAACCGACTCCCTCACAGGCGTTCTGCTTCGGATATATTTTAAAAAGTTTTTATTGTGAGTTTTTGACTAAACGGCCAACTTCCTTTCAAATTCTTTCTTCGCCTGTCTTAATTCTCTGTTAAGTAGAGAGTAAAGACTAAGGGGTAGATTTTCAAAGGGGTACGTGCGTAAGATACGCGTGTACCCCCCGAAAACCTACCCTAAACCCCCCCTGCGCTAGCCGAGCCTATTTTGCATAGGCTCGGCGGTGCGCGTAAGTGCCGGGGCTTGCATGGAGGGGTGTGTCGGGAGTGACGTGGCATTTTGGGGCATCTGCAAGGGTCATGAACCCTTGATAGCTTCTAGTGTGGCAAACAGGCATCAAAGCATGTTTCCTTTAATGTGTAGTAAGATAGGATTGTATTGGGGAACCTAGTACCTTCAATGTTAAAATACCACAGCTGGGATTCAATGCCAAGAAATGCAGAGTCATGCATCTGGGGTGTGGCAATCCAAAAGTGCTTTATGTGATGGTCGGTGAAAGACTAATGTGCATGGACTGGGAGAGGGACCTTGGTGTGATAATGTCTGATGATCTGAAGATGGTGAAGAAATGTGACAAGGTGATAGCTAAAGCCAGAAGAATGCTGGGCTCCATAGAGAGAGGAATAACCAGGAAGAAAAAAAAGGAGGTGATAATGCCCTTGTACAGGTCCTTGGTGAGGCCTCACCTGGAGTACTGTGTTCACTACTGGCGCCAGTTATCTCAAAAAGGATAAAGTCAGGATAGAGGCAGTCCAAAGAAGAGTGACCAAAATGGTGAAGGGCCAGCACCGGAAGATTTATGAGGAGAGGCTGAAGGATCTGAATATGTACACCCTGGAAGAAAGGAAGTGCAGGGGAGATATGCTACAGACCTTCAGATATCTGAAAGGTTTAAATGATGCACAATCATCAAACCTTTTCCATTGGAAAGAAATCAATAGAACTAGGGGTCAAGAAATGAAACTCCAGGGAGGATGACTCAGAACCAATATCAGGAAATATTTCTTCACGGAGAGGGTGAAGAAACTGAAAGAGGTGGTGAAGATGAAAACAGTCAAGGAATTCAAAGGGGCATGGGATAAACACTGTGGATCCCTAAAGGCTAGATGCTGGAAATAAAAGTATGCATGGGGGTAACTAGTGTTAACTTGCTGGTGTGGCAGTTGCTACCCTTAACAATTAAGCCCTGATACTGTTAATGCAACTCCATCATTGCTCTCTGCTTCAATGGCAGTGAGAAAAGGGGAATTGGATTCAGACAGCAACTAACGAAGGCCCTGACTTTTACGATCTGGGGAACAAATAAACATGGGGGTAACTAGCTGAATGGGCACATACTACCCTTAATCACATAGGGATGGATTTTAAGATGTATACGTGGGTGTACATTTGGGTGCGCAATCCGGCACGCACAAATGTATGCCCAATTTTATAATATGTGCGCACAGCCGCGCGCACATGTTATAAAATCCGGGGTCGGCGCATGCTAGGGGGTGCCCCGATGGCTTTTCCCGTTCCCTCCGAAATCGGAGCGACCTCAGAGGGAACTTTCCTTCGGGCCTCCCCCACCTTCCCCTCCCTAACTTGCTCTCCAGCCCTACCTAAACCCCCCGCCCAACCTTTATTTTGTTAGTTGCGCCTGCCTCTGGGCAGGCGTAGGTTGTGCGTGCCGGCCGGCGATCCCCGGGCCCAGCGGCAGTGGAGAGGCCTCTGGCCACGCCCCAGACCACCCCTTCTCACCCACGCCCCACCCATTTTTTCAAGCCCTGGGACTTACATGCGTCCCGGGACTTGCGCGCGTCGCCGGGCCTATGCAAAATAGGCTCGGTGCGCGTAAATCCACCTGGATTTACACGCGTAGGCTTTGAAAATCTGCCCCTAAGCCTGATACTTTTGATGCAACTCCAACATTGCTCTCTGTTTTCATGGCAATGCTTAAGAGAAATTGGATTCAAACAGCCTTGACTTTTATGGTCTGGGAAACTGATAAGCATGACTGTAACCTGTACAGTGCAGCAGATACTGGCATAAGCTTGCTGGGCACATTGGGTGGATCATTTAGTCCTTTTCTCCCATCATTTCTCTGTTTTCTATGAAAAGTTTCATAAATGAGTGGGGTTATCTTTTAAATTAAGTTGTTAGGGTTTTGTTTTTGGTTTGTTTTTTTAAAAGAAACTTTTCCCCATATTCTTCAGCAGAACTCTGGATGTTCCATTTCCTATTTTCTGATTTTACATGAGCTCTCTTATTATTCTAGATGTTATGAATTCAGTAAATGGTTTGTCTTGAGCATTTTTTCTCTTGTGCTTGTATTTCTTCATTCTGAATAAGGATGGGCCCTCCTTACCGTGGGGTCACTTCAGGGGCATCGCGGCATAAGTCGCTGCATCCCCATGCCTAGCACTGTGCATTGACAGGGACCAGTTCTGAATCTTCTTAGGCTTCACTCACTGTTCTGCCCGGTTCTTTCTGGTGCTGAGGCCAAAGACGATGAACCTGGTGTCCTCAGCCTGGTGGAGATCAACAACAATCGGTCTCCAGTGCCCCTATCCATCGACGGAAGAGACGGTCCTGCCGATGTTGATGGCGCAGTGTCCATTGGTGCGGCTCCAAGGTCCATCAATAGGGAGGAGGAATAGCCTAGTGGTTAGAGCAGTGGGCTACGAACCAGAAGACCAGGGTTCTAGTCCTGCTGTCACTCCTTGTGACCTTCGGCAAGTCACTTTACCCTCCATTGCCTCAGGTACAAAACTTAGATTGTAAGCCCTCTGGGGATAGAGAAATACCTACAGTACCTGAATGTAAACCGATGTGATATCTCAGATCGAATGTCGGTATATAAAAATAATAAAATAAAGGCTCAGATTTCTCTGACTCAAAGAGCTGATCTATCTTGTCAAGTCAAAGCAGACATCCCTTCAGGGCACACAAGCAACAACTCCGGACATCGTGCGATGCCCCCAAGCAGAGGACACATATCTCATGGGGATTTGTAATGGACATGGTCCTCAGGCACCAGGGGTATTGACTAAAACTGGTCGTGACCATGACAGAACAAAAGAAAAGGGGGCCGTAAACACTAAATGATGGCGGTGGCTGTTTATGGCTGGTGGGCACCAAGGCACCACTGCCATGAGAGGAAATTCAACCACCAAAATGAAATTTATCAGAAACACTGAAAACCCTGACTAGGAAACTATGGGAAGACACCAAGAGGGACCCAGTGATGGAACAATATGAAAAAAACAGTGAAAAACCACAATGAAAAGAAAATGTTTCCACTATGCCAGAAACAGCCAACGTGAGCTCACTCAGACCATGAAGCTTACAGCTCCACGGAAAAGAAGTGACTATGGCATGCCCAGCATACTCTATACCACGTATCCCCTCTGGATGCGTGGTATAGAGTATGCTGGGCATGCTCAGTGTGCCTAGTCAAAGTTCTAGAAACTTTGACATAAGTCTTTTGCATCAGGGCTCCATCTGATGTCACCTATGTGTGAGGACTACCATCCTGCTTGTCCTCAGAAAAAAAAATCATATGTGACACTCGATGCAAAAGACCAGAAGACCCCGCTCTTGTTGCTGGACTGCTGCTTTCATATTAATTTTGTTGAGTTCCTACGTTTAGGTTGCTACGGGAGTAGGAATGTGCACAATTAGATTTTTTAAAATTTATTGGTATATCCACTCTAAATCTGGTAGTGACCTGCAATGGGATAATTAAACTCTTGATAAGGGTTGAGGCAATCCTGTGTTTTAGATAAAAGCCTGATTGATTTTTTTTTTTTTTTTTTGTAAATTATTATTTTATTAGTCTTATATCAAGCATGACATTACAGAACCACAACACAATACCATAATAGATACAGGCAGCAAACAGCAGTCTGAGCTCTAAAATCAGGTAAGTATTAGAAACATTGTACCAAATCGTACAGAGCAGGACATTATGATAATAGAAAAATGTACAGTATCCTCATATGGATGCAATCATGATATGGGCATAAAAATGTAATTGAGCCTGTATCAGTGCTGGTACTGCTAAATAAACATATATTTAAAAGCCTGATTGATTTTTAATGTAAAAGAATATTTTGCCTATAAATGAAAAGATGAGCTAAGGGTGGGTGGGAGGGAAAGAAACACACACACAAACTCTAAGCTATTTCCTACCTTTTGGCTTGCTTTTTATAACAAACAAACATCCATACACGCACACTAAAGAATATGCCCCAATAGTTTACCTCTCCCCAAAAAAGCAAACAGAATGTTAGGAATTAAGAAGGGAATGGAAAATAAAACGGAGGATACCATAATGCCTCTGTATCGCTCCATGGTGAGACCGTACCATGGAGCACTGTGTGCAGTTCTGGTCACATCTCAAAAAGGATATAGCTGCACTGAAGAAAGTGCAGAGAAGGGCGACCAAAATGATAAGGGGCATGGACGGCTGCACTATGAGGAAAAGCTAAAGAAGTTAGGGCTATGCAGTTTGGAGAAGAGATGACTAAGTGTTACGTTTGGGCAGTGATCCGGTGTAGTGAACACCACCTTCAGGAGTGTCTCCAGGTAGAGAGAGACAGGGATAGCTGGAAGGTCTCTGATAATGGCTGGGAAGGAATGTGATGCGGCAGGAGTGTATGGAGCTGGGCAATGGCTGTGATATATGGAGCAGAGTGCTGGCTGGGAACAAAATCAAGGTCCAGGCAGGGTCAAGGCAGGCGGCAGGCAACAGAGTCAAAGTTCAGGCAGGGTCAAGGCAGGCGGCAGGCAACAGAGTCAAAGTCCAGGCAGGGTCAAGGCAGGCGGCAGGCAAACAGAGTCAAGGCCCAGGCAGGGTCACAAGAACCTTATAGCAAGACAGAGAGCCCGAAGGCCACATACACACACGACAAGGCAGAGGGCCCGAAGGCCACACACACACACACGGCAAGGCAGAGGGCCCGAAAGCCAGACACACACACACGGCAAGGCAGAGGGCCCGAAAGCCACACACACACGGCAAGGCAGGAGACCCGAAGGCCACACACACGCAGCAAGGCAAGGCAAGGCAGAAGACCCGAAGGCTACACACATGCAGCAAGGCAAGGCAGAAGACCCTAAGGCCACACACACACAGCAAGGCAAGGCAAGGCAGAAGACCCGAAGGCCACACACACACAGCAGGGCAAGGCAAGGCAGAGGGCCCGAAGGCCACACATACACAGCAAGGCAAGGCAGAAGACCCGAAGGCCACACACACACACACAGCAAGGCAAGGGCAAGGCAGAAGGCCCGAAGGCCACACACATGCAGCAAGGCAAGACAAGGCAGAAGGCCCAAAGGCCACACACAGCAAGGCAAGGCAGAAGGCCCGAAGGCCACACACAGCAAGGCAAGGCAGAAGGCCCGAAGGCCACACACAGCAAGGCAAGGCTAGAGCAGGGAGCCCAACGAGCTCGATGCTGAAGCACTGGAGTCTAGGGTAGGCATGGCTATAAAGGAACATCCAGGACATAGAGCAGAAGGTTTGGGCCAGCCAGGAGAGCCTGCTCTTGAAGGACCCCTGGTGGTGAGGCGGTTGCACAGCAGCCATAGCCGTAACACTAAGGGGGGATATGATAGAAGTCTACAAAATCATGAAAGGACTTGAACAAGTTAGTGTAAATCAGTTATTTACTCTCTCAGATAATAGAAGGACCAGGGGGCACGCCTTGAAGGCTCATTTAAAACAAATCAAAGAAAATTCTTTTTCACTCAGTGCATAGTAAAGCTCTGGAATTCATTGCCAGAGGATGTGGTTACAGCTGTTAGTGTAACTGGGTTTAAAAAAGGTTTGAGTAAGTTCCTAGAGCAGTGATGGCTAACCTATGACACGCGTGTCAGAGGTGACACGCTGAGACGTTTTTGCTGACACGCGCAGCGTTTCAAGGACTATCGGGAATTTGGGTTTTTTTGTTTTGTTTTGTTTTGTTTTTTATCGGCTGCGCCGAGCCTTTTCTTTTTCAGCTGCGCCGACCCTTTAAAATTTGTTTTTTTTAGTATCCCCCTACCCTCCGGACCCCTCCACCAATGCCCCCGGGTGCAGGGAGGCTCATGCGGCGCAGCGATGAGGCTCAAGACAAAGATCGCATTTAAACGCGCTGATGCTCCTCCTCCTTCCTGCCTGTGCGGCCCCGGAAGTAAACATTGCCGGAGCCGCGTGGGCAGGAAGGAGGTGAAGCATCAGCGCGTGTAGAAGAGGAGCAGCATTTGCATTTACGGGCCGCCGCAAATTCCAAGTCGCAGCGGCCCGAGAAGAGGAAGAGGCCCAGTAGCAGGGCTGCCGCGGCCCGAGAAGATCAGGGCCGCTGCAGAGCCCATCCTGCGGCGACCCGCGAAGAGGAGGCCCAGAGGTGAGAGAGAGGCTGAGGGTCTGTACAGTGTGCATTTGTGCGTGTTTGAGATGAGCTGAGAGACTGTGTGTGGGAGTGAAGACCTGAATGTTTGCAGAGACAGCATGTGAGAGCCTCTGTGTGTGTGTGAGAGAGCGAGAGAGAGCATGTGCCATTGAGAGCCTGTGTATATGAATGATTGTATGGAGAACATGTGCCAGTGAGAGCCTGTGTGTATGAATGATTGTATGAGAGAGAGCATGTGCCAGTGAGAGCCTGTGTGTATGAATTATTGTCTGAGGGAGAACATGTGCCAGTGAGAGCCTGTGTGTATGAATGATTGTATGAGAGAGCATGTGCCAGTGAGAGCCTGTGTGTATGAATGATTGTGTGAGAGAGAGCATGTGCCAGTGAGAGCCTGTGTGTATGAATGATTGTATGAGAGAGCATGTGCCAGTGAGAGCCTGTGTGTGTATGAGAAAGAGAAATGCATGTGAGAATGAGAACCTGTGTGTTTGAGGGAAGAAGATGGAGAGAAAAGAAACAGAAAAAAACACAACATAAAAGGAATTGGCAAAAATATAAGAAAGGGAAGGTGGAAAAAAAAAGCCTGTGACCAACCAATTAGAAAACTAAGATCAGACAGCAAAGGCAAAAAAAAAAATTACTTTTTAGTGATTGGCACATGTAATCTTTGGGAATGTGCAAGAATAGCACTTTCTCTATGGATCTCACAATGTACGAGATCAGCATGGAGAAAGTGGAAGCCCACGGGGCCTGCACAGAGGAGGCAGCAGAATGGGCTTCAGGATCAGTAGCAGCAATCAGCACCTCCCCAATAGCCATGTGGCAGCAGTGACAGTGGCAGCAGAGGAATGAGAGAGGTTCCGAGATTGCTGGCAAAAGAGAGGGGGGTCTGCCTTTAGTGTGTGCATGTGTATGAATGGGACGCTGCCTGGGGGTGTATGTGTGTGAATGCATGGGTGCCTACCTGGGGGTCTGTGTGTGTGAGAATGAATGTGTGCATGCCTGGGGGATGGGGAGGGAGTGGTGTGAAAATGAATGGGAGCCAATAAAAGAAACAGACTGACAGATGAAGTTTGTAACGCTTGCTTGGGCTTGAAGTGTACGAAATACCAACCTTCAATTGAAGATTTAGCCAATGAAATTCAGCAACAAAAAAGTCACTAAGCAGGTAAGGTAAAGAATTATTTGTTTTTGCTTTATTAATAAATACAGTACATATATTAAAATTATAACTTGTTATCGATTAGAGCTACAAATATCACAAAATTATGGATTTTTCTAGAAGTGACACATCACCCGAGTTATGCTCGGTTTTTTTATGAATTTTGACACACTGAGCTCAAAAGGTTGGCCATCACTGTCCTAGAGAGTAACTCCATAAACTGGTATGACAGTAATTAATAAGCAATAGTAGCTTGTGATCTATCTGTTTGGGTACTTGCAGTTACTTGTGACTTGGATTGGCCACTGTTGGAAACAGGATACTGGGCTTGATGGACCTTTGGTCTGACCCAGTATGGCAGTTTTATTTTATATATAATTACAACCACTGGCTAAAGTTTTAAGAACTTAGTATAAAATTCTATATATATGCTGATGATATCCAGCTTTTCTTTACCTGTGGTACGAATGGGAAGTTGGCAAAGGATATTTTCAGGAGTATGATATCATCCATTAACTCCTGGATGATTAGTGTTAAACACTAAAGACAAAGATTCTCTGCTTGGGAGAAAAGGCAGTTTTCCTACTGTCTCTTCCCTTCAAGTAAAAAATGTGAATATACCAGCTGGCAAAGAGGGCCACAATTTGGGTATAGAAATTATATTGAGAAGAGCATCCTTTCAAAGGAGTCCGCATTCTGCCTGCTTCTTTAGGCAGCAGGGATGTTCCAAACAAAATCCGTCAGATTAAAATTTCCCATCAGCAACATCTCCCCATTCATTGCAACCTGATGGACCATCTTTGACTAAATATCCATCCAACTCTTCTGTTTGTGTTGGAGCTCTGTTAATCATATTGTCATCTCCCCTATCTCCTCTCTTCCCCATCCCATCTGCATTGTTGCTTTAATGTTCCCTCCTTTCTACCTAAACTGTCCATCCTGTACAGATACACTGGGTATACATACACCAGGCATGGGATCTATTACATCACATCTGTGATAGAATAATATCTGAATCTTCCCAGGCTGGGATTTTATTAGCATTTGTACGCATAGTCCTCCAGAAATGTATTCTTCATCACCTCTCTGTATATCCTGATCCCTATCTATCCTCAGCCTCCCTGTGTGGCTGTGGATATGCGATTCTGCGAGGGGGAGGGAGGTAAGTTTAACACAGTGTGACTTGTGAGTTTGTGCATATGAGTGTGGTGGGTGCCAGGTAATGGGAGTTGGAGTGGGTATGTGTAGGGGGTCTGTGAGGATTTTGGATTTTTGCGGGGAGATGTAGGGGTGGAGGGTGCAGGAGAGTGTGTGGGTGGGTAGGTGCATAGTGGTTGGACAAAGGAGTTATGGGTTTGAGTGGAGCAGTGTGGGTATGGTGATTAGAGATGTAGGTGCATAATGGAAGGGGGAAGAGTAGGCACATGTGGCTTGTGGGTTTGTATGTGTAGGAAAGTGTGGGTTGTGGGAAATAGAGGGCAGGTGGGTGGAAGTATGTAAGGATGCTGGGTGGGTGTGCGCTCATGCATATGTAGAGTGTCGGTGGAAGGTGACTCTGAAGGTGCCTTTTGGAGCTGTCCTTTACCAGCTGCTTCAGTTATTTCTTCCTGGTCTCTGTCTGCCTGTTTTGCTATGGGCCAGAGTTGGAAGAGCAGGGCAGGATTTTTGGAATTTTTGTTTTATGATGTATATTTTTGTGTTTGATTTTATTCCACTATTTATTAAATAATGTTATTGTCCTTCTTTATTTTCTCTGGGTTCCTTTTACCTTTATGATTTTTGGTGCCCTCGTCCCTCATTCCTCCCCAACAGAATCTTATCTTGTGGTTGGCTTTTTTGCTTCTCCTTTGTGCTGTTTATAAGTAATTCAGACCAATAAATCTCTGCAAAGCTGAAAGCACTTCAAAGCTATCCCAAAAGTCACACCCACACTTCATCAACTACATGAGAATAAGCTAAGCTAGAGGGAAAAGTGACCAAATAAGAAAACCAATAAACACAGGTGAACCAGTGGTCAACAGGCCAGCACAGAGGCTCATATTTTGTACTAATCTCTGTTAACATGACATATGAAGGAGTAAACAAACTCATATTTCTTTTTTTTTCATGAATATTTCCCTCACAGCCAAATTTCTCATTATTCTAAATATGCTCCATGCCATGAGTAAAAGGCATCAAGAGAAACAAAATAATGCATTTTTGACAGTGTGTAAAAAAAAGAATTTATTAACAGAATCTAAAACCTTTTTCCAGAATGCAAATCCACAGTTTTAAACGGGCCATGGTTTACATATCCAAGCATTTGAAATATATACAGGAAAGTATGTCAAATGGGCCGCTGTTTCTGCTAATCTCACTTTGCTATACATGATGAACCAATTTTATAGGGGAGTGATCTTCACTGTGATGCTTACATTGCTTTTCTGGTACTGAACATTAAGCACAAGTTCATCTCCAGCCTTAACCTGAATAGGTTTATCTAGTACAAAGGCAGCTTGTTTCCAGTGGGAGGACTCGCTAGAGGTATTCAAACTGATGTCTTCATCTAGATACAGATGGTACCAAAATGGAATGGCAGTCAAGCGACCTGACTTGCAAATGTGCACCTGAAAGATTAAAAATAAATAATCAGATTTTGACTTAAAAAGCCCCAATGGTATTCTATGACCCACAGACTGAACACGGCCTGGTGATGTAAAGTTACATAGGTGCTTAGGCTGAAAGACCAATGGTCAGGCAGGCCCTGCAGCTCAGGCTGTAGCATTATGACATGGGGGTCCTCGTTCAGATCCCGTGGCCATTAGAGCTCTTCAGGACGACTACATATGTGTCCTACAGGATGGCTTCTATGGCCAAGTCCCAAAGCAAAGAACGTCAAGCAGCTTGTCTGAATTATCAAGAAGGCCCATCACCCAGTAAAAATGTTGCACGCAGTCATTTATAGGTTTGACAGTTCCTTGGTTTTGACTGTAAATATTACTACCCTTATCATAAGGCTTGGGGGTAACTGCGCGGAGCAGCATTTTGAGAGAAGCATGAGGGTATCTTGTACGGAGCAGCAGATACCACTATAAGAAACTTGCTGGGAAGACTGGATGGGCCATCTGGTCCTTTTCTGCCATCATTACTACGTTACTATGGCGCAATGCAGAGATGTACTCAGGAGAGAGGGAAAATGGCTGTTGCTTTCGCTGTGGTTCCTGCCCACCATCCAGGGACACTAAGGGTGCACCTCAGAAGAAAACCCTCCTCCAGCCACTGGGCCACCAGAGACCACAGAAGGGGGGAAAAAAAAAAAGGGGAAAAGACAAAAAGAAAGATCAAAATTGCATCAACTTGAATCTTTTTCTGACTGCCTACTGGCTCTCCCCGTGTGATAATCCAAGGAAAGGGGAAGAAAAAAAAAATCCTTCCCGACTCCAAAAATGGTGAGTGAGGAGAGGAAATCGTGGTTCCACCCCTCTGCCAAAAGCTTCCTATACTTAAATCTCTAAAGTGAATGCTTAAGTTGGCTTGCCACCTTACCTTCACTTCTGCAGTGTTGCTGTTCAAATATGGGTTCATCAAATCCAGCCTCAGAAGGTCTACGGGCTTGCTTAAGGGCACACAAGGTAATGTCGAAAGGTTAAGGAAAACATAAATGGGCACCTGAAAGCAAATGAATGTCCAACGTCAGCTCCTTTTTCAGAAAGGACAGTAAGACATCAGCCATTATGAACACGTCTACGGTAGCACTTTGTCAGCAATCTGTTTCGCTTGCCAGGTGCTTGTAAACCTGGACTGGCCACGGTTGGAAACAGGACGCTGGGCACGATGGACCCTCGGTCTGACCCAGCATGGCAACTTCTTATGTTCTCATGCTCACCCTCTCTCATTCCGCCAAGCGTCTGCCTAAAGACCCTACAGGTCTCCTTTTGCCTTCCTGCTCTCCCTCCCACAGAACACAGCTATCAACTGTGCAGGTACGAGGAAGCGGCACATCCAACGACTGGCTGAAATCAACTTCCAATTCCTGTTTCAACACCAACACCAGCTACAGAAATGCAATACGATCAAGCCCCCCCCCCCCCCCCCCATCTCCTGTCTACTGCAGAAGTTCAAGAATAGATTCTGCAACAAGAGTTACAAAATTCGGTGGCATTACTGGCTAGACACAAAGCCAATATTTTTAGCAAATTTTTCAATTAAAAAAACAAGAATGTATTCCAAAGTTTAGGCACCCCTGATCAAACTGTATGTTTCAATGAATCTCTAAGTATACAGAAGTTAAGATTAACTTTATACCATGTAAAGGTTAACAGACAAAAAAAAAAAAAGCCAAAAGTAACAAAAGAGAAATACCCCAAGATGTTTCATTCGCACACAGTCAATGGTATCTTTATATATGTTGGAGGAAAAGGCTTCCGATACCAAACTAAAAGTTCAAGGCTTAATCGTTTGGTTTAAGGGTGCATGATCACCAGCCAAAAATCTCCTTTACTTGCAAAATTTATACTCCTCGGTGATGGTGACAAATTCTACCCGCTTAAAATGCTTGTTCAAAAGTATTTTAAATGGGTAGCTTCTGAATGCTTCCCCGCATTCAGAAGCTAAGTATTACCACTTCTGAACAAGACTCTTTACCCTGGAAAAAAAGGGGGCATATGACAGACGTATATAAAATCCTGAACAATCTGGAGAAAGTTAATAGGACTATTGTTCACTGTGCAGACACCCATTGAAAATATTAGGCAGCAAGGTTAAAACAAACGCAAGGAAGTGTTTTTTTCCCCAAACACCCAAACACGGAACTTACTGCCACAGGAGGTTGCGGAGGCAGATGGACACAAACAAGGTCCAAAAAAGGGATCAGACAAATTTAGGGAGCTCAGTCACAGGTCATTTAACCCAGCAGTCAGGGTGTCACCCACTGTTCCTTCTACGCTGTGAACATGCTCACTGGTCATGAACCCTGAGCATGCAACAAAACATAGCGCACATAAGAAATCCCAATATTATTTGTTTATACTGGCTCACAGTGCACAAATCTGAACGCAACTTATAAACATTTCTACAAAAGAAAATGTGTATGCTCTAAGACGGTAACTTTTAAATGGCTGCACAGGCACACATTGACGCATCTTTCTCGGTACGTGCCCAGGGACGCGGCGATATTATAACATGCACACACTGTAAAATACATTGGCCGTGCGCACAATTTTATTCTACCGCGTAAGTCAGGGTATTTTATAATGGGTGCATGTCCATGCCATTGCCAGTTTCACCAGTTCGTCCATCAGTGCACCCAGTTAAGAGCTAGGTCCTCCAAAACCCCTAGACTGCACTCCCCCATTATCCCCAGGCCCTTTAAACCCGTCAGAAATGGCTATTTTTTTTAAAGTTACACCTCCTCCATAGCAGAAGTAAGCTTGCGCGGCACTGGACCTGGGAGCATGCCCAGGCGTGTATTTACGCACACATCTCTCGGCCCTGCCCCGGAATGCCCATGCCCCGCCCAGTCTGCGCCCCCTTCTGAAACCCAGCGAGATGTTCAGGCAGCCTGAGATGTGCGAGCATCTCGGAGTTTTGAAAATACGATAGGCATGTGTAAGCCCGACTTGTGCGCCCATCTCCTAATTGACGCACGCACCAGGCTTTTAAAATTCACCTTTAAGCCTTTAAAAAGTTTGAGGAAACATTGGTGCACCCCATTTTCAGTGCATCTCCACACTATGACTGTAGGTGGCACTCTCAGTTATGTAGCAGTGCCTCAAAGGTTTGTTCTCTGCCTCCATCTGCTGGTAGGGATGCAAAACCCACTTGTCTGGACTGATTTGGGTATATACAGGAAATCTGTCATAGCTTATGAGCATCCATAGTGACTTCTTACTTAAAGTTACAATACTGTTCTGAGTTTGCTCAGCTATGCTTTTTATGAAGGTCTCTTTAATTTGTCTCACTGTCAGGCCGATACAGTACAGTGCGCTCCAACGGAGCGCACTGTTAGCCTGCTCTTGGACGCGCGGTTTCCCTTGCCCCTTATTCAGTAAGGGGCGGAAAACGCGCGTCCAACCCGCGGCACCTAATAGCACCCTCAACATGCAAATGCATGTTGAGGGCCCTATTAGGTATTCCCCGCGATACAGAAAGTAAAATGTGCAGCCAAGCCACACATTTTACTTTAAGAAATTAGCGCCTACCTTTGGGTAGGCGCTAGTTTCTGCCAGCACCGGGAAAGTGCACAGAAAAGCAGTAAAAACTGCTTTTCTGTGCACCCTCCGACTTAATATCATAGCGATATTAAGTCGGAGGTCCCGGAGGGTAAAAAAAAAAAAAAATTTTAAATGGGCTGTCGGGCTGAAAACCGGATGCTCAATTTTGCCGGCGTCCGGTTTCCGAGCCCGTGGCTGTCAGCGGGCTCGAGAACCGACGCCAGCAAAATTGAGTGTCGGCTGTCAAACCCGCTGACAGCCACCGCTCCGGGCTAAAAGGAGGCGCTATGGACGCGCTAGTGTCCCTAGCGCCTCCTTTTGCCTGTTTCTACCGCACCACCTCATTTGCATACTGTATCGCGTGCACCAGCGAGTGGCCGGTGCGTGCGCCGGGAAAGCGGGCGTTCGTCCGCTCTCCCGCGTTTTTACTGAATCGGCCTGTTTATTATTAGCCTTTGGTGGGCTACTTTTTGACATATTTGGTTTATCTCCATCATTTGGGTTTCTTCGCTTTTTTGAATTGAATTGCGCCTCGCCTGAGATGGGTGAACACCTGGAAAGAACAGTTACAAATGTGACAATTAAATAAATTAATCACATTATTCAAGTCAATTTGTATGAGCAAACTGTCTCCTAACAGAGCATGAGCCGTACGACTGGACAGCAGCAAAATGGATTTTACAAGAATCCTCTCCACAGAGCAATATGTTCCTGTCCCTATCAAGAAAACAAATATTGGATCCTAACAGTGCTGTAAGAGTTGTAAAGTACCATGGGACTGTCACCCAGGTGGCTAACTCTGCTATACCTTACAAACAAGTAGGACTTGTGTAGGATAACCATTGTGTGAGACAGGGAAGTATGGGATTTTTTTTTTGCTATTAACCTTCCTGTCTTATATTAGTAGGGATTTTTTTCTTATAAATTAAGAGTTGCATTAAGAAATGTCTGTTCTGGTTTAGCTTTGTTTTCCAGGTCTTCTACGCAGCCGGTGAAAGAATCATTTTTAGACCCTGTGGCATGTATCCTGCTGCATGAAACACTGCAGGCCTGCAACAAAACACTTTCAGTACCTTGAAACGATTGATAAAAGGTGCTACATTAAAGCCGAGCGTGGGCTCCGTCCCTTGGACTGCACTCTCCTGCATTAAAGTCTCCGATTCCACCAACACTCCTTGCATCACCACGTATTGGGGGAATATTTTGCCTCCTGACTGGAGCAAGCACCTGTAGCATAGGGGAAAAAAAAAACCACTTGCTTAACAATTGCAGGGGATTAAACATGAAGAGTGCAACTGTGATAACGAAAAAGCCTAGGCCGGGAAGGTCAACAAATTAGTGGCAGGTGCTATCTTTATACCGGACTAACCAAACATCTGTGACTAAAGCCTGAGAATTGTACCCCCTTCACCAGTGCAAAACGAGCATGGATTAGGTGCTCTCTAATTGCAGTACTGTGCTACAGTACTTAGCAGTCCTATGTATAAGTCAAGAAATGCATACTAGAGTTGTACATAGTTTTTTGTGCCCGTTTCGTTTTTGGATTGGGGGTGGGCCATTTTGGTCCACCCCCAAGATTGGAATTTTTTTCCATCAAAATTTCATTTAAAAAAAACAAACCCCAAAACCCACCCCAACCCTTCTAATTTAATTAAATATAAAGCCCCCCCCCCCCCAAGACTCACCCAAAGTTCCTGGTGGTCCAGCGGGAGGGCACGGGAGTGATCTTCCGCTCCTGGGCCGTTGGCTACCAGTAATCATAATAGCGCAGGCAGCCCTTTGCCCTTACCATGTGACAGAGGCTACCGATGCCATTGGCCGGCCATTTTGATTACTAGCAGCCGACAGCCTGGGAGCAGGAGATTGCTCCTGGGCCCCCCTCCGCTGGGCCACCAGGGACTTTGGGTAAGTCTTGGGGTTGAGGGGGGGGGGCTTTATATTTAATGAAATTTGAAGGGTTGGGGCAGGTTTTTGTTTTGTTTTAGGTGCACACTCCCTAAAAAAAAACAAAAAAAAACCACTAAGAAAACCACAAGAAATTTTGTGGGTTTTCCTATCGTTTTTTTTGCTTCCTGGAATGCAACAAAATAGAAAATATCATCTCTATTTCCTATTTTGTTGCAAATGACTGCACATCTCTAATGCATACTATCAGTTTTACCGCGTATACTACAACGTTCCCAAGGTATGCCTGTACATATGCGCCAACCGCCAAAATGGAATGGAGTTAGCCACTTAAGTTAAATGGCTACCTCTGATATTAGCAATTAGCCACTTAACTTATGTGGCTAATGCTGGTCGTGCCGCTGACCTGTCCTAAAGTTAGTGCATCACTTGACGTTTTGGTTTTTTTTTAATACAGATATGGCTTTTTTGAATTCTTATCTTCCTGATACATCGCTCATTGTAAACCTCGACTTATACATGGGCCAATGGATTCCGGTCTTGAAATCGCCCATTGACATATACATGAGATCGACTTATACATGAGTATATACAGTAACCAAAATTATTTTAGCTACTCTGACTTGCTGCTTTTTTAAAGAAGCACTTCAACGTGACCTACCTAAACCGCAGGTATTTAGGAAAATCGGTTCTCACCTGCTAATTTTCGTTCCTGTAATACCACAGATCAGCATAGACTCCTGGGTTTTGCCTCCCTGCCAGCAGATGTAGACAAAAGTTTGCTGACACTGTACATAACCCAGTGTACCACCTGCAATCACTCAGTATTTACCTGTACTCAAGTCAAGATGACAGCAACAACCATAAACGTCTAAGCAAACTCCCTCCCCTCCAAGTAGGAGGAAGTTGCCCAAAAAGACAATGAAAAACTTGTTTCCCAAATTTAAGATAAGAGATCAGCAACAGTACGAGCGACGAACTCGCCCCCTCCCCCCAGTAAATGGGTGGGTCTCTGAATTGATCTTTGGTGCAACAGGAACAAAAATTAGCAGGTAAGAGCCATGTACCCAGATCAGTCCAGACTCCTGGGATGTACCTAAGCTCCACTTAACTCGGGTGGGACCTGGAGAGTTCTGCTTGTAGAACACACTCACCAAAGCACATGAAAGCTGGAGCCCTGACATCCAAGTGATAATGCCTAGCAAAAGTGTGCAACGACTTCCCAGTAGCCACCCTGCAAATTTCATGCAGACACCCCTGTTGTGACTCAGGCCAGGAGGTCACCTGAGAACACATCAAGAAAGCCACTATACTCCCCGGCACCAGGCGCCCTTTTAGAAATGTAAGTCGACTCGATTGCTTCCTTCAGCCATCGCATTAGATGCCTTACCTCCCTTCTTTGGAACACTTCACAGTACAAAGAAGTATCTGATCTACAAAAAGGAGATCCAATCTATGGAAATCATTAGTGACCTTTAGATACCTCTATGATGCACACCTCCCATCTAAGAGAGCCTTAGTTACCTAACATGAGGCATAGAGGAATCCAAATCTGGAAAAGCTCAAAATTTCACTATCTGACTAAGATAGAATGCAGGAGGTCATTTACTAAAAGATTTTCTCCCATTCTGTGTCTATGGCAAAAATACTTAGAAAATGATGCTCTTAGGCAAAAAAAGAAGATACCCCCAAATTTGACATCTGTAGGAAGGGATATTGACACAACAGCACTTAGAGCTCTGAAATTCTCCTGGCTGAAAAGCTACCAAGAAAACCACTTTAAGTATCAAGTCCTTATCCGTAGACCTCTTTAGCAGTTCAAACCAAGCCTCACATGATCCTCTAAAGACTAGATTCAGATTCCAAGAAGGTTAAATGTTCTGCACCTGAGGACACAAGTTCTTAGCTCCCCAAAGGAACCATATAACATCCGGATGTGCAGACAGAGGATACCCTTGCACTTTACCCCGGAGACAACCCAATGTTGCTACCTTGACTCTCAGAGAGTTAAAGGCCAGTCCCTTGACCAGAACCTTCCTGTAGAAAAGACAAAATATGCAATACTATAACCTGAACAGACTGAGGCTGCACTCTGTCAACAGCAGACCAGGACTCTAAGACCCTCCACATCTACACGTATATCAAGGATATAGAAGGTCGCTTAGCCTGCAATAAAGTGGAAATAACTGCTTTGGAATATCCCCTCCATCTCAGTCATCTTCTCTAAGAAGCGAAGCCACAAGAGAGAAGTGAGCCGACTGACCTGAAAATATTGGGCCCTGGTGGAGAAGTCGACCGATATCCGAACCTCTGCGGTACTTCTATGGCCATGTTGATTAGATCTGGGAACCATGGTCAACGTGGCCACTCTGGAGCTAACAGGATCATGTTGCCTGGATGTTTCTCTATCCGCTATAATTCTTTGTTATCAGAAGTCACAGAGGGAAGATATAAAGAAGAATCCCTTTAGTCCATGGCAGTGCCAGAGAATCAATTCCTTCTGTACCGTGCTCTCTTCAGTGGCTGTAAAATCGCAATTCCTTGGTGTTCTCTTTGGTTGTCACTAAGTCCATATGGGGATATCCCCATTTTCCGTGAATGAGACACATTGCTGCCTCTGACAGCTCCCATTCCCCGGGGTCTAACTTTCTTCAATTGAGAAAATCTGCCTGAAAATTGTCCAGCGATGTAAGATGCCAGCAACTGCTCCAAGTACTGCTCTTGGGCCTCTCGAGCCACCGCCTGATTCTTGGTTCCACCTTGACAGTTGATGTAGGTCACCGTTGTGTATTGTCCGATAGGACCCGTACTGGATGGCGCATAACCGTGGCAAATGGGCAAGCAATGCGAAATGCACTGTCCTCATCCCTATGTGATACAGCATGAGGCCACCTGTTTCGACCACTGGCCCTGAGGCGACTGTTCTTGACAGGCCATCCAGAGAGGCCTGAATTGGTGGTGACTATTACCCAATTCAGAATCTCCAATTCTGCACCATGCTTGAGATTGGTGTGAGTAAGCCACCACGGAAGACTGACCCTGGCTTCCCTCTCTACATGAAGAGGAAGATGAAACTCTTCTAATAACTGATTCCAGTGGGAGAGAAGAGCCCCCTGCAGAGGTCGCATATATGCGAACACCCAATGCATTAATTCCAATGTAGATGCCATAGAACCCAGGACCTGGGCACCAAAAGCTCTAGCAGGTGCCAAATCTGATCCTGCAATTTCAGCAATCTCTCTCTGTGAAAAACACTCTCTCCGCCAGTGTGTCAAACTGAACTCCCAGATACTCCAGAGTTTGAGAGGACTAAATGGCTCTTTGCTAGGTTCACCACCCATCCTAGAGACTTCAAGTGCATTGGTACTTTTTGTACTGATTGTCGACATGAATTAGCCAGTCATCCAGACATGGATGCACCAATACACCCTCCTTTTGAACACCACCACCATCTTGGTGAAGGTATGTGGAGCCATCGCCAGCTGAAGGGAAGGGCTCGAAATCGAAAATGCTCCCTTAGGACCATGATATACACATAGCCTGATGGCTATGTGTATATGTGCCTCTGCCAAGTCGAGAGATAACAAAAGCTCACCCTTGTGTACCTCCCTTATGACAGAACTCAGAATTGGTCGCAGAATCTCCATGCAGAAATAGGGAACCTCAAGAGTCGCATTTACCCTCCTTTAAATCCAATATCAGCTGAAACATCCCTTCCTTTTTTTTTCTTTTTTCAGAACCACAAAATGGATAGAATATAGGACAATTGGTTTTCCCCTTTTTAAAACTTGCCTCCGAGGCATTTCACTGAAGGCCAAATAATTCTTGAATTGGATACAGGGGGGAAAGAAATAGGACACTTAACTTAATTTGACCTCTGGCTACACTGAGCGTGTTCAGGGTCTGAGCCAACAAACTCAACAAGACATCTCTGTGAATAAAGAAAAATATATGAGCAGAGCCCAATGCGGCTCTCAATCAGATGTAATTTCTCCCTCTTCTAGAGGTAAACTCAGGTGTCTCATGATCCACATCCCTTTGAACATTACCAGGGACAGCCTCCCTGCAGCATTTGCCCGCATGACTGACAAATAGGAGGCCCAGGCATGTGACCCCTACATAGTAGGTTGCTTTGCCTTTCCTGGACACCTCTGCAGAAAGGTCTGCAGGCCCTAGAAACATTCCACCCAAGAGAAGGAAGATGGATCTATATCAAAGCCCATAGGCCCAACCTTGCTCTCTCCAACCTCTCTCTCTCTCTCTCACTCTCTCTCTCTCTTTGGGAAGCTTCTGCCATCGGGAACAAGAGAGGAGAACTGACCATTGTCTCGCCTCCCACTCCACTCCCCCCCAGATACACCACAGGCTGAGGGGATGTCCCAGCATTGCTTTGAGCATCTAAACAGCACTGACACAAAGAGAGAGCAAGGTGCTTGGACCTGTTCATCCTCGGCGCCAAGCTCTCCTGAACTCTGGCTCTAGGCGGCCTCCTGCGCATACCAACGCCATCCAGGCATAAGCCTCAACCTCTCCAGGACACGTGCAAATATGCACTGAAGACTAGGTCGCAGTCGTTTGCGCATAAGTACATGAACAAATACAAGCTCAACTATTTGCGGTTGTATGCACACAAGTATCTGCACAAATGCGAGCTCAAGTTTAGGCCACGGTCTTATGTGCACATGTACCCTTGCAAATATATGCTCCAGTCTCGGATGCGGCCTTATGCGCACAAGCACCTACGCAAATTCACGCTCAAGTACCTGTGCAAGTATGCACTCAAGTCTAGGTCGCAGACATATGCGCTCAAATCCAGGCTGCAGCCTTATGTGCACAGGTCTCCACGCATGCAACTGCCATGCGGCAAGAAAGCGCAGACATGCCTACACATGCAGGAAAAGAACTGCCACGCCAGCTTACCACGCGTCTAAGCAAAGTCTGCCTGCAAATTCAGCGTGTTTAGACCCGAATCCGTTCAACATCTAACAACGATCATCATCAAAGGCCTGAAGATTTTCTCAACAGCTCAGTCTTCTTGACCGGCCGAGAATCCCTGGAGACTGGGGCCGAGAGACAGCATCCCCAACTGCCTGTTCTGCTAAACAAACTTTGTGCATAAGCAAAATAACACTGGCAGTAGACTTCTACCAGAACCAGAGACTCTTCCTTGGTGCAAGAATCTCTCTGCACCTCCGCGGGACAAGGAACTGCTGGCGATAGCTGAGGAGGGGATTCCCCTGCTTTTCCCACTGACGCTGCCAACTTCCCACGCTGACGGGGAAAGTCTCAGTGCTAGAAGCTATCACCTACGAGGCTCGTTTAGCCATCGGTCCAGCACTGGGCTCCCTCGAAGTGCCTTCCCCACCAGGGATACACAGAGAATACAAACCATCTGAATTTAGGAGCAATAGCGAGTTTGCATATGAACAGTACTGTCTGCCTCAGAGTGAGCTGCGCGCTGCTATCGCCACCCCGTTTACCTGACCCTCAGGAAACCCCTGGGTGACCAGCTCTGCAGCAGCGATCAAGACCCTGAGTGACCACACAACAATTCCACTGCCTCCCGGTTGCTCTTGCTTGATTTCTTTTTTTTTTTTTTAACTAGCTTTAAAACTGCATCCACTGCTGTAACTAGCCTCTGAAGAAAGAGGAACAGAAATTCAGTACTTTCCTGCTCAGACGGGGCCTGAAATGCAGAGCTGCCTGCGGAATCAACCCCGCCTCGTGGGGGATAAGGGATCTGGGCCACCAGATATACACCCCCACACACTCTCAGAGCGAGCTGCCATCATGGGTCCCCAACCCCCTGCTTGTCTGCCTCAAACCAGGGGGGATGGCCTCACCAGGAACAAACCACCCCCTGGGAGGAACTGGAGATCTCTCTTTTCTTTTTCTTCTTTGTCTTTCTTTTTTTTTTTTTATATATACTCCAGACTGTAGGTTTTAACACCATCTACTATCTGCTGGAGACAGAGAAATACTGAGGGACTGCAAGTGGCACACTGGGTTATGTACAGTGTCAGTGAAACTTTCTCTGTCTCCATCTGCTGGCAGGGAGGCAAAACCCAGGAGTCTGGACTGATCTGAGTACGTACAAGGAAGAAGTATTTCTCCAGCAGCCTTCACGAATTAGAAACAACTCTAACCCACAAGACCCATACTTCTAATTCCCTCCCCCTTCCTAGACTGCTGCTTCCACTGATGCTCCCTCCCACCCCTAATGTAGCTCATCAGCACACCAGCATTATTGCTGCTGGGTGCCACTCTAAAATACAGGAATGTGAGTTGGTGTACAGTCAGAGTCCCTGCAGTCGCCCTGACCCCTCCTCCAGATTTGCTGCAAGAGGAGGTGGTGGAGCTGCTGCAGGGACTGTGAGCACATGTCGGCTCAGTGAACCATGCTCAGTAGAACCTTGCTGATAGCTCTTAGCAGCAGAGGACCTCCAAACACATTGCTACCTGGGCAGCACTTCCCGAATACCACACGCAATTTGTGAGCTAGGGAGTATATTCTTCAGGGTGACCCGAAATACTAAAATACAACACTGAGCTCTCGGAAGAAATTTTTTGATAAGTTTTTCATGCTGTAATTTTCAGGTTCCCGTCCAGATGTCTCAGCTTCTGACTGCCTTCCAGTCCCCTGCTGCCTCTACAAGAGTTTACAGAGATGATTATTCCAACTCCTGAGTAACAGAAGAGAATTTTAGGGCCTTCACTCCTTCTAAATGTGTCATATTCTATATTATCAGAAAAATTGAAAACTAGGAGTAATTAAGGATCCACACTTCAAAATATATCCAGAAAAAGTGGGCCACTAATCTTTAAATCACTATTAAAATCACATCAATTTATTGTGGCATCAAACATAGTGCTTAAGAATGAAAATTATTTTAAAAGCAAACAACCTCTTGTCTTCACTTGCCAGTTCTTTTAGTGTTGCTTCTTAATTTCAAATCATTACTAACATGGAACTTCTAATACCAATAGTCACCAAAGTTCACCTCAGGTTTGTAAAAACTCCACATAGCAAACACAGTGATAACAATGGCCAGGCATTTTCAAAACTCGTTCACAAAATTACTTAGCTTTCATTGTGCCCAACAGCTATTAGTGTCCAACATCCATTATGGACCCAAAAAACAGCAGGGTAGGCGATCCAGTGAAGCTGTAAGGAAATAACAAATGGTGGATGCCACAAGAAGTCTTTTTCAAATATTTATTGTAGGAGACGTTAAAATCATATATTGATGCCCGACTCTGGCCGAGTTTCGCCACTGTGGGTGGCTGCCTCAGGGGCTTTTGTATCAGAGAATCAGTGAGATGATGGTTTAAATAGATTCAGACGTGCATATATATATCTTGTTTCTACACCGGCACGATCTGTCTCCTCTCACACAAAACTTATTATTTGAAAAAGACTTCTTGTGGCATCCACCATTTGCAACATCCATTATGTCCTGATCCTGACACTGATGTTTCGATATGTGCATGTCAGGGAACCTGTGGACAAAGACTAACACTGTGAAATGGCATCAGCAATCTTGTGTGTCACATGACCTCAACCAACCAATCACTAATCACAGTTGCGGATAAACATAGAAATAGATTGGTCTGTTTTCCTATCTTTGTTTTATAGGATATTTGGAATTATAAGAATTTGAACTTTCTGCTTTCTCTAGAAATCAATTGGTGATTGGTTGGTTGGAGTCATGTGATGCATGAGATTGCAGACATTAAATTATATGCAATATTTATCTATATGGAGACATTTCATAGTTTCAGTCTTTGTCAGCAGTTTCCTGAATTAGATATACTGAAACAGTTTCAGGAGCAAGACGTGATGGATATTGGACACTAGTAGCTATTGGGCACAATGAAAACTAAGTAATTATGTGATCGATTTTTGGAAATGATTGACCGTTGGCATCACTATGTTAATTGCTGTATGGAGTTTTTACAAACAGAGGGTGAATTTTGGTGATTAAGGATTTAAGAAGCAACATTAAAAGAACTGTGAAATAAAGAGAAGGGGTGGTTTGTTTTTTTAATTAAATTTTCTTTCTTAAGTATCATGTTTGATGCCATATTAAATTAAAATAACTGATGTGATTTTAATAGTGGTTTAAGGACTGGTGACCCATTTTTTTCTGGACATGTTCTACATTATAAATGCTGTATATTCCAAAGGGGATGTCACAGTCAGCTAGGCTGAATTGTTCCCAGCATATTTCCAGCACTAATTAAACAATTTTGTTCAGAAATCTGAGAAGGCTCTAATAGGATTAGGGATTAAGTGTGTCCTCAAATTTAAACAAAATCTAAACCAACTCTGCCCCTACATGTAAGCATGGAAAAATAAATCACCATACTGCATGGAACAAACGTATCAGCTGTGACTCCCAGGATAATGCAGCAAAATAAAATTATCCCAGTTTACAGTACCTGGATATTGCTGCCTTTTCCATCATCTCCTGCTGGAGTAGGCCTGAGGTCTCGATGACATCCAGGATGATAATACTCCATAGCTTGTCCGACCGGGGTCTTTGTAATACTGTGCTCTCGTCCTCCAGCTGACTCAGCCAAAATTCTAGCATTTCCTTAGGAAAGCGACTAGCTTCTGAAATGATGCTCAGGGCTAGCCGATGCTGTTCCTTTTCCACAGAACTGTACACTTTGACCAAGCCCAGTTTGCCGGCAATGATGGGCAAAATGGAAAAGCCATCGGACACATCAAGCACGTAGAGAGAGTGTGGTGAATCCGTATCCTCCCCGGTCCCGAGATGGCCATCGCCACCCGCAGCCTGCCCTTCTCTGCCCGGGGTCAGGGAGGCCAGTACTCTTCCGATGGCAGCCTGAAACTGTTCATGATACTGCACATTGTTCAGCAAAGCAATTTCAGTGGCTTCCAGGGCGCACGGCTGCCTCTCCGACGCCCGTTCGCTTGTTGTGTGGAGGCTGGCCAGCGCACTGCACAGCTCTGTCTCGTGTTGCCAAGCCAAGATGTTCTCCATCTCTCCAGAGGTCCTTGAACTGTCCATTGCTTCCTCCATCTTTAAAACCAGGACACTTCTGATCCTCAGGTAGTAGTCCTGGCAAGCCACCTCCACCATCACTCTGTCTCCAGGCTTCACGGAATAATCTTTGTGGAAAGA
Organism: Rhinatrema bivittatum; assembly: GCF_901001135.1. NCBI lineage: Eukaryota > Metazoa > Chordata > Amphibia > Gymnophiona > Rhinatrematidae > Rhinatrema > Rhinatrema bivittatum. The sequence continues at coordinate 50,085,250 of NC_042615.1, forward strand.
AAGGTAAGGAACAAACAAACAACGGCATGGAATGATTTGCTAAGAGTTATGCTCAAACTTTTAACCCCAATGCCAGCCTCGCTTCTCAAGGATATCAAAGAAAAGCAAACCTACTTCTCTAATAAAATGATGCTACATAAGACTAACTTTTTAAGGCTTTCATTTTCAGGAGGGAAAAATCCAGGTGAATCACAAGCAGCTCTGATTTCAGCTGTTCTTATGTGGGTCCTGAAAACCTTGCTGGAGGGATGAAGTGAGAATGGAAGATGTTATGTAAAAAAAGAACAGTCACAGTTCTGGAAAACTGCTGCAAAGAGTTTCTCCAAAGCCTTCCAACGTCAAGCAGCTGCACTCATTGCCACTGATATTCAAAGGCTTTTCTGTAATGACAGGTGGCACAGGGGTTGATATTCAAAGGGTTTGCCCAGCAAACTTGGGGAATTACTTGGACAAAACCTTGACATTTGCAATTTTCCCCCCACTGACTGGCTAACTGGGGAAAAATGTAGTCTAACACAAAAAGGCAGCACTGGGGGCATTCCCAGAATGCAGTTAAACTTTGACTGGTCAGTACAGATATTCAGCATTCAGTTATCTCTGGTCGATCAAAAATGAGGCATAAAGGTGAGCAGGACAACTTTGTCCAGATAACTTTAGATTGGATATTTAGCATGACCTTGTTTGGTTTCAAAGTCAAATTCAATTCAGTTTATGCAAGATCTAGACAAAAGGAAAATTTGTTCCTACCTGCTAATTTTTGTTCCTGTAATATCACAGATCAGTCCAGACAAGTGGTTTTTGCATCCCTACAAGCAGATGGAGGCAGAGAATAAAAACTTTTCAGGCACTGCTACATAACCAGGAATGCCACCTGCAGTCCCTCAGAATTGACCTGTACACAAGCCAAGATGTCCAAATTAACAAACCCCAATAAACTCTGGGTAAGCAGAGACTCAAAGTCAGAGCTCCCTAAAACTAGGACCACCCTTGTCTCATACAAGGAATATACTAAGCTACGTACACTTTAGTGATTCTGCATGTTTAAATACTGCCTCAGCAACATCCAGAAGCGAGGAAGTCTTTCGAAAGAAGGGGATGTTGGATTATAGGATCGAACATTAGCAGGTAAGAAAGCAAGTGTTGTTTACCTGTAATAGGTGTTCTCACAGGACAGCAGGATGTTAGTCCTCACATATGGGTGACATCATCAGGATGGATCCCAATCATGGAAAACTTCTGTCAACGTTTCCAGAACTTTGACTGGCCCCTACTGGGCATGCCCAGCATGGCACTAACCCTGCAGCCAGCAGGGGTCCCCCTTCAGTCTTATTTGATAGCTACAGGCAGTGCCAAAAAAATAAAACAAAACAAAACGTTACGAACCCAACACCGCGGGGCGGCGGGTGGGTTTCGTGAGGACTAACATCCTGCTGTCCTGTGAGAACACCTGTTACAGGTAAGCAACACTTGCTTTCTCACAGGACAAGCAGGATGGTAGTCCTCACATATGGGTGAGTACCGAGCTGAGGATGTCTGAACATGCACCAAATGTACCCAACAGCGTGCAATAGACACAACAACTGGGGTGGAATTTGGTAGAGGGCATCCTGAACCCCACCGGGCAGGCGGAAGGGTGTGGTACGTCACGTTGGAAATAGGTTACGCAGGACAGATTGGCAGAAGATGGAATCTTGTCTTCCGGCTTTGTCCATGCAATAGTGGGCTGCGAAGGTGTGGAGAGAACTCCAGGTGGCAGCCCTGCAAATGTCAGGAAGCGGCACCGATTGTAGGTGTGCTACTGAAGTCGCCATGGCCCTCACAGAGTGTGCTTTAACACGGTCTTGAAAAGGAATGCCTGCTTGCTGATAGCAAAAAGATATGCAGTCCGCCAACCAGGAGGAGAGAGTCTGCTTACCCACAGGTTGCCCTAATTTGTTGGGATGGAAAGAGACGAATAACTGAGTGCTCTTCTTGTGGGCAACTGTACGGTCTAGATAGAACGCTAGAGCCCGTTTACAGTCAAGGGTATGCAGAGCCTGTTCCCCTGGGTTGGAGTGGGGCCTGGGAAAGAAGATAGGTAGTATGATGGATTGATTAATGTCAAACTCCGAAACTACCTTAGGCAAAAACTTAGGGTGAGTGCGGAGTACCGCCCGGTCCTGCAGGAGTTTAGTGTAAGGCGGATAGGTAACTAGGGCCTGTAACTCACTAACCCTGCGAGCTGAAGTGATAGCCAAAAGGAAAATCACTTTCCATGTGAGATATTTTAGGTCACAGGAGTGAAGAGGTTCAAATGGTGGTTTCATGAGCCGCCCAAGAACCAGATTAAGGTCCCAAGAAGGGGCCGGAGGACGTAAAGGTGGCTTGATATGGAGCAATCCTTTCAGAAAACGTGTTACGAGGGGTTGTACCGATATAGGGACATCCCAGACACCTTTAAGGAAGGTGGCCACCACACTAACATGCATTCTGATGGAAGAAGTCTTTAGACCTGATTCCGATAAATGCCAGAGATAGTCCAAAAACCTTGGGATTGGACAGGAAAAGGGATTGCGAAGAACACCATGATGTATACCTTTTCCATTTATAGGAATAAGACTTTCTTGTGGAAGGCTTCCGTGAAGCAATCAGGACATGAGAAACCGAATCTGAAAGGTTAAGTGGTTGAACGATTAACCTTTCAACATCCATGCCGTCAGGGACAAGGCCTGAAGATTGGGATGGCGTAGACATCCGTCATTCTGAGTGATCAGAAGTGGGTCCGTTCCCAAGGGAATGTGCCTGCGGATGGAGAGATCCTGGGAGTATGGGAAACCACACTTGGTGTGGTCAGTAAGGTGCTATCAGGATCATGGTTCTCTTGTCCTGACGGAGCTTCACGAGAGTCTTCGAGAGAAGAGGAAGTGGAGGGAATGCATAAAGCAGACCGGCTGCCCACGAGAGGGAGAATGCATCTCTGGGCTGAGAGCGCTCGCTCCGAATGAGGGAGCAGTAATTGTCCACTTTGTGATTCTGAGGGGACGCAAAGAGGTCTATTTGGGGATAACCCCATTGCTGGAAGAGAGAGGTCGCTACCGACGGGGTTGAGAGACCTCTCGTGTGGTTGGAAGACATGACTCAGTTTGTCTGCCAAGACATTGTGCACTCCCGGCAAATAGGTGGCCCTGAGGTACATCGAGCGGGAGAGCGCTTCCGCCCAAATCTGCGCAGCTTCCTGACACAGAAGGAAGGAGCCTGTGCCTCCCTGCTTGTTGATGTACCACATGGCCACCTGGTTGTCCGTCTGAATCAGGATGACGTGATTTGATAGGTAATCCTGAAAAGCTCTGAGAGCATATCGCATTGCTCGAAGCTCCAGGAAATTTATCTGGTGTTTGGCTTCCTCTGGAGACCAAGATCCTTGTGTCTGTAGATCGTTCACATGGGCTCCCCACCCGAGGTTGGAAGTGTCGGTGGTGAGAATGATTGAGGATCTGGTAGTTGAAAGGGCAGTCCCTGGAGGAGATTGTTCTGATCTTTCCACCAGGCGAGAGACAGACAGAGTGCGTCGGTGATGTGGACAATGGTCGACAGAGGCTGAATAGCTTGAATCCATTGTGACCTCAGAGTCCAATGCATGAGCCTCATGGCCAGGCGGGCCATTGGTGTGAGATGGACTATGGACGCCATGTGTCCGAGAAGGACAAGGAATTGCCGAGCTGTTGCTGTATACAGAGCCTGCAACTAGTGAGCGAGGGACACGAGGGTTTGCACTCGTTGTTGAGGTAGAAAGGCTTTTACCTGTAAGGTGTCCAAGTTTGCCCCAATGAACGACAAGGTTTGAGATGGGACTAAATAGGATTTCTCGTAATTGACGAGCAATCTTGGGCATGCTCAGTGTGCCATCAAAGCATTCTCCTAACTTCAGCTTTTATTTGAATTCCAACCTATGATCCCTTTCATTGGTAACCCCCAGAGAGCAATATTAAAAACCTAGACTTATGCCCAACACCTGTTCTTAACTCCACCCTACATTAGGCCCCATAACTTTACTATATGTTGTTATCCCCATTTATTGTTATCCAAGTTCAATCTACCTGTTTATTGTAAGACATCCTCTTGTCATGGTTTTTGTTTAGAATGTAAACAGACTTGATTAGTAATTCTGTTACTGGAAAATCGGTATATAAAAGTGCTAAATAAATAAATAAATAAAGTTCTAGAAACTTTGACAAAAGTGTTCCGTGACAGGGCTCCATCTGATGATGTCACCCATACGTGAGGGCTACCATCCTGCTTGTCCTAGGAGAATACTCTTATCCTTAATATTCAGAAAGGAAGGCAAAATACCTTCCACTGGTGAGTTAGTCTTTTATTAAACACATGGGTCATGCGAATTTAGATGGAAAGCTGAAATCTGGATTTACCACATCATTTCCTCTCTTTTAACTCTAGCAGACCAGTCCCCATTTGCGGGATTCTCTTACTTACCAGTAGGTGGTGGCAGAGAACTTTTCACAACTTGTTATATCACTTAGCTATATATTATGGAATAGCTGGGCATTTCCTTCATAGTCTCTTGCCCTAACTCCCTAGCTGAAAATACTAGCTTTCATTTTCTTTATCTGCGTTCCCCCTTTTCTCTGCCTCCCCCCTTCTTTTTTTATTGGGGGTGGGGGGGGGGGAACTTGGACTGGTCTGCTAGGACTAAAAGAAAGGAAACTATCTGGTAAGTCCAAATTTCACCTTTCTTTTCATCCTGTAGACCAGTCCCCACCTGCAGGATATACCTGAGCAGTACCTAGCTTGGGTGGGCTATAGCCCTTGTCTCCCTCAAAACTGATGTACTGAAATGTAACTCTTTGTCTACCTGCAGGTTTAGCCTGAAATGCTTTATGAATGTGTTTCAGGAGACCACCCTGCTCTCCGCCCACAAGGTTGTGTGTGTCCTTGTAGAGAGCGTGCATCCAGCATCCTCGGGGCATGCCTTCCCTGTACAATGTTTGATACTAGTATTGCCTCCTTAATCCAGCATTCTATTGATGCCTGGCCCTTTCTTTGCCCCTCTAGCAGGACAAACATCCTGTCCATCTATCTAAACCCATTGGTTATCTTCAGGTAAGGCAAGAGACATCCAATGGATGGGGATTACTTCCTGGTTGACCCCTTTCCATTCTTGTCATTGCTAGAAAAACAATCTCATAGTTTGTATGGAATTCAGACACTACTTTAGGGAGAAAGGATGGTACTGGCCAAATGGAATTCCTGTCTTTATGTATAGCTAGGTAGGATTCCCTAAAAAACAAGCTTGGATTTCAGAAATCCTCCTGGCTGAGCATACAGCCACCAGGAAAACTGCCTTCAGCATCAAGTCTTTCAACGATGCCCCTTTCAAGGATTCGAAGGTGCCATGGACAAAGCTCTCAGAACCATTTCCAGATCCCACATGGGTATTCCCTGCTGCTTTGGCGGGTGTACATATTTTACTGCTCCTAGAAAATGTGCAATATCTGGGTGCAGCCTAGTAAGCTCTCCTGTACCTGGCCCCTAACGCATGACAAGGCTGCCATCTGTACCCCAAGGTAGTTCAAGGCTAGTCCTTTTTCCAGGCCGTCCTGTAAAAACTGTATGATATCTTTCAACTGCGCCCTATCTGGGGTACTGTTCCTCCTTTTACATCACCTTTCAAATAGCTTACAGACTCTCCCATAGGCCTGGAAGGTAAAATGCTTTTGACTTTAGCAATGTGGCCACTACTTCCTTTGTATAACCTCTTTTGCTTAATCTGTCTCTTTCAATAGCCAGGCTGTAAACAGTATTGACCTGGGCACTTCATGGCCACTGGGCCTTGCCTGAGTAGGCCCCTGGCCTTCCCTAGTTTCATTGCCCCATCTCTGCTTAGCTTCAACAGGTCTGTATACCAAGGCCTCCTGGGCCAATCTAGTACTACCAGAATGACCCAACCCCTGTGATCTGCCACTCTCCTCAATACTCTTGTTATCAAAGGCCATGGTGGGAAGACTTATAACAACTGATCTGCTGTAGCTGTGGCTACAGCTGAACTAATGCATCTATTCCTCTTGACCCCTTTTCTAGGTGTCTGCTGAAGACGTTCTTCTCCTTGGCATTCCTCTGAGTTGCCATCAAGTCCCAACAGGCCTCCCCCACCCCTCTACTATTCTTAAGAATGCTTTGTCTGCTAGTTTCCATTCTCCCTGATCTAGCTTGTGCCTGCTGAGGTAGGTAACCTGCCTGGGTGTACTCTGAACCCACTATATGGTTGGCCATCAATCCTGTCAGGTTTGTTTCTTCCCAAACCATTAGTTATTCTACCTCCTTTTCTGACTTCCAGCTTCGTGTGTCCCCTTGCCTGTTTATCTAAGCTACTGGTGTGGTGACATTGGAGAGCACCCTTACTGGCCTTGCATTCACCGTGAGGCTTAGTACCCCAAGTGCTAGTCTTACTGCTCTCAGCTCTAACAGATTCACTGAGCCATTTCTCTCTTCTGTTGTCAACCTGCCTTGTGCTATATGTCCCTCGCAATAAGTCCCCTCCAGAGAAACCCACACTGGAGGGACCAGTCTGACTCCTGCTACGAGACTGTTCTGCAATAGCCACTAGTGCAGGCTATCCTTGGCCTCAGCTGTCAATTTTTCCATAGTTTTGACTGCTATGGTTCCACTGAGATAACAGAGATCTCTGCAGGAGTTGCATATGAGCTCTCACCCATGGGACCACCTCTATGGATGCCACCATCAAGCCCAACATCTGTAAGCATTCTTTCACCCTAGCCTTCCTGCCTCCTGCCAGTTTTCTCACCTGATGCCTTAACTTGTCGCTCCTCTCTTGCATCAAGAACACGTTCCCCTGTCTGGTGATGAGCTACGATCCAAGACAGACTAGAGTCTGGGATGGCTGGAGATTGCTCGTCCTTGTTCAGCACCCTCCCCAGTGACTATAAGAGAATCCTTACCCTCCCTGTGACCCCTCCTGCTCTCCTCCTCTGACTTGGCTCTGATGAGCCAATCGTCTAAATATTGGGTGCACCGGGATGCCTTCCCTTCTCAGGAATGCCGCTACCACCACCATTACATTTATAAATGTCCTTGGCACCGTAGCCAACCTGAATGGCAGTGCCCTGAATTGGTAATGTTCTCCTAGTACCGCAAATCTCAAATACTTCTAATGTGTCTCTCTGATGTTCCAAATCTTTCTGTCATTTTTCGATCTCTGCACCAGGTCCCTCTTCCACCAGTTGGTGTCCTTCCTGTAGCGAGGTAGGTTGAAAATTTTCCCTTTGTTGCTGTCGATTCCTGGTGTGTCGCTTCCCAGTGGCCGCTGGCCATCGACCGCTCACCGGCTGTTTTTCATGGCGTCCAGTTTTCGACGATGCCGCCTGTGCCCACAGACCATGTCTATCACTGATCCACATGAGGTTTATTTCCTCTGCCTGGGGGCATTGCACGACGTCCAGGGGTGTGCTTTCTGCGATCAAATGACCCTCAAAGGCTGTCACGCCTGGCTGGACAAGATGGAAAAGCTTTTCGGGCCCAAAAGGTCTAACCCATCTACTCCAGCATCAGAGGCATTGACACCGGAGGGCCGAGGGGAGCCACTAGATACGCTTGTCCAGGCAGGCGCGCCGGCCTTTGGGGGTCATCTGAGCACAGCTGGGACACCGACAGACATTGAGGGAAGGCCCCAGGCACAGGACACAAATGTTGTGTGGGACCGTGATGGACACAGTCTGCGGACACTGGGGGCACACTTCCGAAAACCGGTAGCCATTGAAAAAAGCCAGCATGCGGTCGGTGGCCATTGGCCACCGGGAGATAGACGCTTAGGAACCAATCGCAACAAGAACAAAGTACCTACCGAACGTCAGAGGAACCAGTTCGCGATGGGGGACCCAGAGGCAGGAAAAACATAAATTTCTTCTGTGAAGGGAAAAAGGAATGAAGGACTCTACAAACCGTGAGGCAACAGCACTGTGGAAAAAAAGGAGACTGAAGGGGAACCCCGCATGGCTGCGGGGTTAGTGGCATGCTGGGCATGCTCAGTGTGCCAGTCAAAGTTTCTAGAAACTTTTGACAAAAGTATTTTTTGCCGGGCTCCATCTGGTGATGTCACCCATCTGTGGGGACTACCATCCTGCTAGTTCTGGGAGAACTGCAAGGAGTGGCAGTTACTTAAGAAAAACATGGGGTAACCTGCACAGAGAGGCAGTTATTACCTTAAGATGCTTGCTGGGCAGACTAGATGGACCATTTGGTGCTTTTCTGCCGTCATTTCTATGTTTCTATGTAATTTGGATACCATAAATAAAAACTCGCTTAACTGTCAGTTTCATTTCATAGGTCTTTGGTGAAAACTCTCTACCATTTTAGTAGCCTTTCTCCAGAGAAGGCCCTATGAAATGAGACGTAAGGGCTTAAACATGTATAACCTAAAAGGACAGCAACAGGGGATGACAGAGACATTCAAATTCATTACAGGTATAAATAAACACCAGAAACACCTTCACTGAAAAGAATGTTCTAGAACAGGTCACTGGACTAGGTTCCAACGGATTGGCTCAGCATAACATTAGAAAATATTTCTTCACAGAAAGGATGGTGGAAGCATGGAATAGTCTTCCAATGTTAGTAGTGGAGGCAAAAAACAGAGTTCAAGAGGGACTGAGATAAGCACAGAGGATCCTTAATTGCAAAAACATGTGTTCATGACACTGCGAAAGGAAGCAAAACTGGGCAGACTAGATAGAACTCCAAGGCCTTATCTACCATCATGTACTGTGTTTCTAAGCAAATACCACATAAAACCGGAGCCAACATACCAGGTAGACTCTTCACAGGATAAACAGCCTGTTCCCAGCAGGTTTCTTCCTTGGGACCTGTGGACAGAGAATGCTCATCGTCCAGCTGTAGTACAAACCAGGCCACAATGGCATCCAGGACGCCTTCCGTAGTGACAGGGACAGTAATCCTGTAAGGCTCTTTTGTAGCAAGGTTTTCCAGCTCCTGATAATGAACAAAGAGAGAGAATTTAGACAGAACAATCAGGACTTAACCACTAGGAAGTCTGACTTCTAAATCGCCTTGGTTCCATTTTGTAGGCAATACTACCAACAGATGTAAAAATTGATATATATACCTAGCAAGATGAATTCAAAACTCTCTATGTATGGAATTTGGAAATATATTCTGGAATACAAAACAGCATAGTCTGATCTTTCTGAAAAACAAGGAATCCTTTCATACTTCTACTCATTTTCAGACAGTCAAATTACACCAGTCTTCCACTGCATATTGTCAATACTAATCAGGCTTAGGCTAGTGCTAATTACAAAATGAAGCCCAAGAAAAGATAAGGAGAACAATTTCATAAGATGACAGGTGCTAGAAAGGAAAACTGGTTCTTATCTGCTAATTTTCGTTCCTGGCATACCACAGATCAGTCCAGTCAAGTGGGTTTGCATCCCTACCAGCAGACAGAGGTACAGAATAAAACGTTTCAAGCACTGCTACATAACCGAGAGTGCCACCTGCAGTCCCTTAGTATTGACCTGCACCCAAATCAGCGTACAGCCAAAAACTGCCAAATTTCCGCCTTCTAGGGTGAACAGATAAACCCCGGGTTGGAGCCCTCACATCATACAAAGGAACCAAAAACCTTTCAGAATTCTAATTTCAACATATGTATACACAGCAAAATCTACAACTACCATCAAATCGGGCTTTTGGAATCAAGGGGATGGGCATCTGGACTGATCTGTGGTATTCCTGGAACAAAAATCAGCAGGTAAGAACCAATTTTCCTTTCCTGTTCATACCCCGAATCAGTCCAGACAAGTGGGACATACCCAAGCTCCCTTACACCGGGTGGGAACCCGAAAGACCCGCTCATAATATACTCTCCCCAAATATGGTTTCTTCTGGCGCCCGAACATCCAACCGGTAATGTCTGGTGAAAGTGTGAAGTGAAGACAATGTCACAGTCTTACAGATTTCCCAAGGTGACACCAACCGACACTCCACCCAGGAGGCTGCTTGTGCCTTAGTAGAATGCGCTCACAACCGCTCAGGGTCTTTTTGACCTTTACAGAGATAGGCCGAAAATATAGTCTCCATTAACCAATGAGCAATCATGGCTTTAGATGCCTTACTTCCTTTCTTTGCCCCACTGAACAATGCAAAAAGATGATCCGACTGACGAAAACTGTTAGTGACCTTAAGTTATTGCAACAGTATCCAACAAACATCCAAAAAGTGAAGCTCTCTCGTATGAGGAGTCTCCGATGACAAATTCAGAAATGCAGAAAGCTCCACTGTCTGGTTCAGATGGGACGAGGAAACAACCTTCGGTAAAAACGAAGGCACTGTATGCAAAGACACTCCATTGTCTGTAATCCGCAAGAAAAGATCTCTACAGGACAAAGCCTGGAGCTCACAAATCCACCTGGCTGAACAAATGGCCACCAGAAAAACTGCCTTAAAAAGGTATGGTCCTTCAAAGTCATGCTCCCCCCCCCCCCCGCAAAGGCTCACACATGACATGCAGAACCAAGTTAAGGTTCCATTGTGAACATATCCTACGTACCGGTGGGATGCAAGTGTTTAACCCCCTTCAGGAAATGAATATCAGGATGAGAAGCCAAAGACCTTCCCTGTAGCTTGCCAAGACATCCTAAGACAGCCACCTGTATCCAAAATGAATTATAGGCCAATCCCTTAGTCAAGCCCTGTTGCAAAAAGGCTAAGATCTCAGGATTGGCCATTCGCAAAGGTTCAAGAGCTTCCTCCTAAACACCAGGACTCAGACACTCTCCATACTCTAACATAAGCCAGAGAAGTAGAAGGCATTCTAACCTGAAGCAAGGTGGCAATAACCAGCTCCGAGTACCCTTTCAAACGTAAACACCGCCTCTCAAAAGTCAAGCCATGAGACAAATGTTATCCACCGATCTGAGAAGAAGGGCCCTTGCCGAAATAACCCTTGTAGGGAAGCCAATCTGACAGGACTATCTATTGCGAGATGCACCAGAGCCACAAATCACGGACATCGCAGCCATTCTGGCACCACCAGATCAATCTTCCCTGGGTGACGTTTTATGCGGCAATGGAGGAAACACATAAAGCAAGATCTCCGTTGGCCAAGGAAGAACCAGAGTGTTGGTCCCCTCAGACCCAACCTCTTGCCTGCGACTGAAAAACCACGTCGCTTTGGTGTTGCCCCACAATGCCATCATATTCAGCTGGAGACTGTCCCACCTGATGCAAGTGAGGTCCAATGCCTCCAGGGACAACACCCATTTCCTTGGGTCCAACTGTTGCCTGCTGAGATAATCTGCTTGCACACTGTCCACTCCGGCAACATGCGATGCTGCTATTCCTTCCAGATACTACTCCACCCAGACAAAAAGCTCCCGGGCTTCCAGTGCCCTAGTGCAATATTTCATTCCACTCAGACGATTAGCATTTAGCATTTAAGCATTTTATATTCTGCTTTTAGGCACTTCAAAGTGGATTACATTCAGGTACTGTAGTATTTCCCTATCCCCAGAGGGCTTACAATCTAATTTTGTACCTGAGGAAATGGAGGGTTAAGCGACTTGCCCAAGGTCACAAGTGGGATTGTGGGATTTGAAGTGACAGTGGGATTTGAATCCTGGTTTCCTTGGTTCATAGCCCGCTGCTCTAACCACTAGGCTACTCTTCCACTGATATCCGCCTCCATTGTTGCATTGACTGAGAAAACTCTCACCATCCTTCCTCGGACCTGCGAAAGAAAAAAAATCACCGCCTGCAAACCGCCCTTGTTTCCAAATGATTGATAGACCAGGAAACTGCCGTTGGTGACCAAAGACCTTGAGCCATCTGTCCCTGACAAATCACCTCCCAGCCTCTGAGGCTGGCATTCATGGTCACCACCACCCAGTCCAGAGTCTCCAGATCCACTCCCCTTTCCAAACTGTGGCAATACAGTCACCACAAGAGACTGGATTTGGAGTTCCCCTGCAGAGGTAAAGGCAGATGAAACTCCTCCGACAACGGATTCCATTGGGACACAACTGCCTTCTCGAAGGGACACGTGAGCAAACGCCCATGGCACCAAATCTAACGTGGAAGCCAAAGAACCCAGAACCTGCAAATAATCCCGGGCCCTGGGCACCATAAGTCGTAGCAAAAGAGTCACTTTGTGCCTGCAACTTCACCACTCTCTCTGAAGTGAGAAACATCTTGCCAATCCGGGTATCAAACCATACTCCCAGATACTCCAATGACTCCCTTCTCAGGTCAGGGCCACAGCCACCAGCACCATCACCTTCGTGAATGTATGTGGCGCTGTCGCAAACCCAAAAGGAAGAGCCCCAAACTGGAAATGCTGACCTAGCACCATGAAACATAGAAACCTCTAATGCTCCAAATCGTATGGGGATATTTATTTATTTATTTATAAAAAAAATTTCAATACCGAAGTTCAAATAACAGGGTTACTTATCACTACGGTTTACATTTCAACCTTAAAATCGACAGTAACAAAAATTGTCTTACAATGAAACAAGGAGGAAATAAACTTGGAGAACTTAAGCAGGGGAAGAACAAACTAGTAAAATCAGTAGCAAAACTAGTAAATCAGGATTATTGGGGTGGTGGGCCAAATGGGATAGGGAGGTTGAGAGGAGAAGGGGGGGGGGGGGGGGGAGGGAAGGAGGTTACTGCAGCATTATTGGAAGACGAAAGAATGAATTGAAAGCATAAGCGGGGACCGAATATGCTAAGGAAAAAATTTACTTGGGAGGAGATGTGGAAGATGGACCATGGCAATTATTGCGGGCACGCATAGCTTATGGGAAAGCTTGTCTGAACAGAAGAGTCTTGAGTCTCTTCTTGAAAGTATTCGGGCATTGTTCCAGCCTAAGGTCCGGTGGAAGCAAATTCCACTGTTTGGGTCCTGCAGAGGAAAGAGCTCTTTTACTTAAAGAGGTTTTGATTATAGGTGCTTGAAGCGTGCCTCTCTGCGCTAATCTCAAAGGTCGGGCTGAGGTATGAAGTTGCAGGGGGGTCGAGAGGTCCAGCGGAGAGATGTTAAAAATGGCTTTTTGGGTGATAGATAAAAGCTTGTAGAGGATCCTAAATTTGACTGGGAGCCAATGAAGCTTCTTTAGGATCGGTGTTATATGGTCCCTTTTGTTTGTCTTTGTGAGAATCCTAGCAGTTGCATTTTGAAGCAACTGGAGGGGATTGATAGAGTTTTCTGGCAGGCCGTGTAGAAGTGCATTGCAATAGTCAATTTTTGAGAAAATGATAGCTTGTAAGACTGACCCTGAAATCGTGAAAATGAAGGAGGGGTCTTAATCTTTTTAAAACTTGGAGTTTGAAGTAGCACTCCTTTACCGGATATGCGGGTAGGCCTCAGTCAGATCCAATATCACCACAAACTCTCCTCTGCGGACCGCTGCTAACACTGTCCACAACGTCTCCATATGAAAATGTGGAACTTGCAGCGCTGTATTGACCTTTTGGAGATCTAGAATGGGCCTCTTTCTTGGGAACTATGAAATAAATCGAATACTTCCCATGCTTCCTCTCCATTGATGGTACTAGCATAATCGCGTCTAGCCTTTGTAACCGTTGCAATGTATCCCAAACTGCCTCTCACTTGCATCAGGATGCGCAAGGAGACACCATGAAAGCCTCTTTGATTGGACAAGAAAAAACTCTAAAGCGTAACCATCTCTTATCACCTCCAGGACCCACTGATCCGATGTGATCTTGGTTCACGCCTCTTAAAAGCGGGTCAATCTTCCCCCTACCTCTTCCCTGGAAGAGTGGACCAATCTGACATCATTACGAGGACTTTCCTCCTCCGGTCCCCTGAACGGAAGAATCCCTAGGAGTTCTGTGGGAGCACCGAAAGGACTGCTGCTTTCCTGAGCCTTGCTTCTGTCCCAAAGCTGAAAAACTCTTGCCAGCACAAAACCTCCGCATATCCTGAAAATGGAAATGGGATGGAAAGGATTTCTTGGCACTCTTATCCTCCAAAAATGTTTTCCCTTCAACTCCCCCAAATGCTTCAACAGATGTTCCAGATCTTCTCCGAACAACAGCTTCCCCTTAAAAGGGAGGTTGCTCAGATGTTCTGAGTTATGAGAGTGGGCGCTGTGCCCAGGCGAATAGGTTGTCTGATCGAGAGGTCGAGAAGCATGGGAAACCATACTTGTCGAGGCCAAATACGGGGTTATGAGTATCACTGACCCTTTATCCTGTTGTAGCTTTTTGCTATCAGCGGTATCGGGGGATACGCGTATAGGAGGCCTGTGTTCCAGGGGTGAGCAAAGGCGTCCATGGCTAACTTGTTTGTTTGTCTGTGCAGGGAGTAGAATCTGTCCACTTTGTGATTCAGTTCAGATGCAAATAGGTCTATTGTTGGTTGACCCCAGCGTTGGAAGATTCTGGTTGTTACCACAGGATCCAGAGACCACTCGTGGGGATGGAACTGTCGGCTGAGGCGATCTGCTACCATGTTCTGCATGCCTGCCAGATAAGTGGCCCGTAGATTCATGGAGTGTGCAAGGGCCCAGTCCCAGATCTGCGCGGCTTCTTGGCAGAGAAGATAAGAGCCTGTGCTACCCTGCTTGTTCAAGTACCACATTGCAACTGTATTGTCTGTTTGTATGAGAACAGTCTTGTATGAAAGGCAGTCCTTGAACGCATATAGAGCTCTAAGAAGTTGATGTCAAACATTGCTTCGAGCTGTGTCAAAGTACCTTGAGTTTGAAGATTGTTCACATGAGCTCCCCAACCCAAGGTGGATGCGTCTGTGGTCAAAGTTATCTGTAGAACTGGTTGCTGAAAAGGTAGACCTGTTAGCAAGTTGACTTTGTTCATCCACCAGATAAGCGATAAACGTAACTGGTGGGTTACTTGAATCTGGGATGAAAGTGGTTGAATGGCTTGGAGCCACTGAGATTTCAAAGTCCATTGAGTTATTCTCATGGTCAGTCTGGCCATAGGAGTGACGTGGACCTTGGAAGCCATGTGTCCCAGCAACTTTAAGAATTGATGGGCTGAGGCTGTTTTCTTTGTGCGCAGAGATACAGCTAGTCTGGAGAGTGTGCCTGCGCAGTCGTTGGGCAGGAAGGCCTTTGCCACTGTGGTGTCCAAATCTGCTCCGATGAAAGTCAGGAGGTGGAGTCGGATGGGATTTTTGGTAGTTGATGAGAAATCCCAGAGAGTGTAGCAGATTGATAGTGAGCTTGAGAGCGTCGAGAGCTCCTTGCTTGGATTGGCTCTTGATGAGCCAGTCGTATAGGTAATGAAAGACGTGTATGCTTTTCTTGCGTAGATGGGCCGCAGCCACTGCTAGGCACTTTGTAAATACACGGGGTGCCGAGGCAAGTCCAAAAGGCAGGACCCGGTACTAAAAGTGTTGATGTCCCACTAGGAAGCGCAGGTACTTGCAGTGATGTGGGGATATTGGAATGTGAGCGTAAGCGACTTGAAGATCCAGAAAACAGAGCCAATCTCCTTTTTGCAGAAGGGGGAAGCATGGTGCCCAAGGACACCATCCTGAATTTTTCTTTTCGTAGAAATTTGTTGAGATTGCGGAAGTCTAAGATGGGGCAAAGGCCACCTGATTTCTTTGGAATGAGAAAATAGCGGGAGAAGAACCCTCTGCCCTGCTGTGCTCAGGGGACAGGTTCCACAGCCCTGGTACCCAGAAGGGTGGACAGTTCTGGCTCTAGAAGACCTGTGTGATCTTCTTGCATCCACAGAGGATTGGGTGGTAAGTCTGGGGGTACCATGAGGAAGTTTAGATCGTATCCCTGGGTTATGATGGATATAACCCATTGGTCTGTGGTTATGTTGAGCCAGTTGGTCACGATTATTAGGAATGTAGATAGCTGGGTGGCTGGTGGGCGTGAGGATCGCCTGGTAACATGCCTACCTGGTGCGAAGGTGGCGGACCGCACGCGTCACCTAGATAGGATTTTAGACAGTGCTGGGGAGGAGCCGGCTGTCATGGTACATGTGGGCACCAACGACATAGTAAAATGTGGGAGGGAGGTTCTGGAAGCCAAATTTAGGCTCTTAGGTAGAAAGCTTAAATCCAGAACCTCCAGGGTAGCATTCTCTGAAATGCTCCCTGTTCCACACGCAGGTCACCAGAGGCAGGCAGAGCTCCGGAGTCTCAATGCGTGGTTGAGACGATGGTGCAAGGAAGAGGGATTCAGTTTTGTTAGGAACTGGGGAACCTTTTGGGGAAGGGGGAGTCTCTTCCGAAGGGATGGGCTCCACCTTAACCAGGGTGGAACCAGACTGCTGGCGCTAACCTTTAAAAAGGAGATAGAGCAGCTTTTAAACTAGAACAAAGGGGAAAGCCGACAGTCGCTCAGCAGCGCATGGTTCGGAGAGAGGTATCTTTAAAGGATACTAATGATGCATTAGAATTAGGGCATCCCGACCGTGAGGTTCCAATAATTAGAAAAGCAGTCCAAGTGCCTGTAACTAAAAACTCACCTGAGCTAAAAAATTCAAACGTATCCCTATCAATTAAAAAGCAGAATGAAAATACAAACAAAAAACAAACTTTGAAATGTTTGTATGCTAATGCCAGAAGTCTAAGAAGTAAGATGGGAGAATTAGAATGTATAGCAGTGAATGATGACATAGACTTAATTGGCATCTCAGAGACATGGTGGAAAGAGGATAACCAATGGGACAGTGCTATACCGGGGTACAAATTATATCGCAATGACAGAGAGGAGCACTCGGGAGGAGGTGTGGCGCTTTATGTCCGGGATGGCGTAGAGTCCAACAGGATAAACATCCTGCATGAGACTAAATACAAAATTGAATCTTTATGGGTAGAAATCCCTTGTGTGTCAGGGAAGACTATAGTGATAGGGGTATACTACCGTCCACCTGGTCAAGATGGTGAAACGGACCGTGAAATGCTAAGAGAAATTAGGGAAGCTAACCAAATTGGTAGTGCAGTAATAATGGGAGATTTCAATTACCAAGAGACCACAATGAGCAAGTACTGCACCTTAAGCGATATCACAGAGTACAAATAGTGCAGGTGAATGTTCAATCCTGACAAAATACTCCAAAAGTCATATAAAACATAGTGTTTTATTCTTTCAATATGGCAACTCCACAAATTTATGCAGGCATCAGCTTAATGGCGTCCCCCGACACGGTCCCGTGTTTCGCCGCGGGCTGCATCGGGGGGGATCGCCAACTCAGAAATTCACACAAAAGCTGTAACATGGAAAATAAAATAAGTGTCAGGATTGTAAAGGGACTTACAACCGACCATGATACAATATACAAAATTTCACACATACCTGATCAAAGCATTCAGAAAATAACGGGAGCGCAATGCCCTTCTAAGTTGACAGGTATTTAAAGATGACAGCTGGCGCCAAAACTACGGGAGAGACAACCACGTGAGTCAAAGGACTCCATTCATTGGTTGCCGTTCCTGTAGTGCACCAAAGCAGTACCTGAACCAGCCTACCCTGCTAGTGGGTGTTATTTTTAAGTAAAAAGAAACCATTCGATTTCACGATTTAAACCTTTTGGGAACACTGTGTCCAGAGTAAAGATCCAACGTTGTTCAATCCTGCCTAGTACCTCAGCATAATTACCCCCCCGTGCAGGCCGTGGAACAACCTCAATAACACAGAATGAAAGGTCTGAAAGCGAATGTGATTTTTTAATCCAATGGTCAACTAAGGGTTCTTTTTCCCGCTGCAAACGTATGTTAGAGCAATGCTCTATGATCCGAGTCTTTACCATTCGGGCAGTTTTCCCAATGTACACTAAAGAGCAAGGGCAACTGATAATATAAACTACTCCCGATGTGGTACAATCAGAGTGAAAACGCAATTGGAACCTTCTGCCAGTAGACGGATGACTCACACAGGTGGTAACCCTCGTATAAGTACATACTGTGCAACGGCCGCACGGATAGTGGCCGGGATTATTGATAGGATCCTGTGGTACTGGGAGGTCCGCATGAATCAATTTTTCGCGTAAATTTTTTCCCCGACGGAAAGTGAACCTGAGGGGATCAGTGAACAGCGTGTTTAAAGATAAGGCCTCCCAGTGTCTCCGGATCATATGAGTGATCGGCCGGCTCAGGGTGGAAAAAGGTAGAATGAAATTAGTGACTGACGAGTCAGAATGCCGCGATGGGGTAAATAATAAATCCCTGTTGGTGTATAGAGCTCGTTTCATTGCTTTTTTAACTACAGCCTTAGGGTACCCTCTTGACATGAAACGAGATGACATCTCATGGGCTTTATCTAAAAATTCCCTATGAGTAGTGCATAATCTACGCAGCCTAAAAAATTGGCCCGTGGGGATGTTCCTACGAAGTGCACTGGGGTGACAACTTTGAAAAGATAACAAAGTGTTACGGTCCGTCTCTTTCCGAAAAATGGTAGTAAAAAAACGATCGTCCTCTACCGATACCAGCACATCTAAAAAAGCAATCTGAGCACGATGTGTACAAAAATTAAACTGAAGATTAGGGTTACTTGCATTGAGATAGTCAATAAACATAAACAATTGAACCTCTGTGCCTACCCATAATAAAAAAATGTCATCAATATAGCGAAGCCATAGTGTGACATTTTGGAAACCCTCAGCAGAATACACGAAGGAATTTTCAAATTCTGCCACATAAAGGCAGGCAAGGCTCGGCGC
The DNA here is from genome assembly GCF_901001135.1 of Rhinatrema bivittatum. Classification (NCBI taxonomy): domain Eukaryota; kingdom Metazoa; phylum Chordata; class Amphibia; order Gymnophiona; family Rhinatrematidae; genus Rhinatrema; species Rhinatrema bivittatum. The sequence continues at coordinate 50,103,949 of NC_042615.1, forward strand.
CATGGTGGCGCCCATAGCTGTCCCTTTAATTTGAAGGTAGAATGAATCATTAATGCGGAAAAAAAATTTTGTGAGTGCCAATGTGGCTAAGGCGGTTAGAAAGGAGGTGGGAATACGTTGAGGGCCAATCCGAGAGTCCAAAACTTTTTCAATAACCCGTAAGGCATCAGGTTGGGGAATGCTGGTATAGAGGGAAACTATGTCGAGTGTAACAAAAAGAAATGGTTCTTGGGGATTTCAATTACCCCAATATTGACTGGGTAAATGTATCATCGGGTTACGCTAGAGAGATAACGTTCCTGGATGGAATAAATGATAGCTTTATGGAGCAATTGGTTCAGGAACAGACGCGAGAGGGAGCAATTTTAGAGCTAATTCTCAGTGGAGCACAGGACTTGGTGAGAGAGGTCATGGTGGTGGGGCCACTTGGCAATAGTGATCATAATATGATCAAATTTGATTTAATGACTGGAAGAGGAACAGTGTGCAAATCCACAGCTCTCGTGCTAAACTTTCAAAAGGGAAACTTTGATAAAATGAGAAAAATTGTTAGAAAGAAACTGAAAGGAGCAGCTATAAAAGTAAAAAATGTCCAAGAGGCGTGGTCATTGTTAAAAAATACCATTCTAGAAGCACAGTCCAGATGTATTCCACACATTAAGAAAGGTGGAAAGAAGGCAAAACGATTACCGGCATGGTTAAAAGGGGAGGTGAAAGAAGCTATTTTAGCCAAAAGATCTTCATTCAAAAATTGGAAGAAGGATCCAACAGAAGAAAATAGGATAAAGCATAAACATTGGCAAGTTAAATGTAAAACATTGATAAGACAGGCTAAGAAAGAATTTGAAAAGAAGTTGGCTGTAGAGGCAAAAACTCACAGTAAAAACTTTTTAAAATATATCCGAAGCAGAAAGCCTGTGAGGGAGTCAGTTGGACCGTTAGATGATCAAGGGGTTAAAAGGGCACTTAGAGAAGATAAGGCCATCGCGGAAAGATTAAATGATTTCTTTGCTTCGGTGTTTACTGAAGAGGATGTTGGGGAGGTACCCGTAATGGAGAAGGTTTTCATGGGTAATGATTCAGATGGACTGAATCAAATCACGGTGAACCTAGAAGATGTGGTAGGCCTGATTGACAAACTGAAGAGTAGTAAATCACCTGGACCGGATGGTATACACCCCAGAGTTCTGAAGGAACTAAAAAATGAAATTTCAGACCTATTAGTAAAAATTTGTAACTTATCATTAAAATCATCCATTGTACCTGAAGACTGGAGGATAGCAAATGTAACCCCAATATTTAAAAAGGGCTCCAGGGGCGATCCGGGAAACTACAGACCGATTAGCCTGACTTCAGTGCCAGGAAAAATAGTGGAAAGTGTTCTAAACATCAAAATCATAGAACATATAGAAAGGCATGGTTTAATGGAACAAAGTCAGCATGGCTTTACCCAGGGCAAGTCTTGCCTCACAAATCTGCTTCACTTTTTTGAAGGAATTAATAAACATGTGGATAAAAGTGAACCGGTAGATATAGTATACTTGGATTTTCAGAAGGCGTTTGACAAAGTTCCTCATGAGAGGCTTCTAGGAAAAGTAAAAAGTCATGGGATAGGTGGCGATGTCCTTTCATGGATTGCAAACTGGCTAAAAGACAGGAAATAGAGAGTAGGATTAAATGGACAATTTTCTCAGTGGAAGGGAGTGGACAGTGGAGTGCCTCAGGGATCTGTATTGGGACCCTTACTTTTCAATATATTTATAAATGATCTGGAAAGAAATACGATGAGTGAGATAATCAAAATTTGCAGATGACACAAAATTGTTCAGAGTAGTTAAATCACAAGCAGATTGTGATAAATTGCAGGAAGACCTTGTGAGACTGGAAAATTGGGCATCCAAATGGCAGATGAAATTTAATGTGGATAAGTGCAAAGTGATGCATATAGGGAAAAATAACCCATGCTATAATTACACAATGTTGGGTTCCATATTAGGTGCTTCAATCCAAGAAAGAGATCTAGGTGTCATAGTGGATAACACATTGAAATCGTCAGTTCAGTGTGCTGCGGCAGTCAAAAAAGCAAACAGAATGTTGGGAATTATTAGAAAGGGAATGGTGAATAAAACGGAATATGTCATAATGCCTCTGTATCGCTCCATGGTGAGACCGCACTTTGAATATTGTGTACATTTCTGGTCGCCGCATCTCAAAAAAGATATAATTGCGATGGAGAAGGTACAGAGAAGGGCTACCAAAATGATAAGGGGAATGGAACAACTTCCCTATGAGGAAATACTAAAGAGGTTAGGACTGAGGGGGGATATGATAGAGGTGTTTAAAATCATGAGAGGTCTAGAGCGGGTAGATGTGAATCGGTTATTTACTCTTTCGGATAGTAGAGAGACTAGGGGGCACTCCATGAAGTTAGCATGGGGCACATTTAAAACTAATTGGAGAAAGTTCTTTTTTACTCAACGCACAATTAAACTCTGGAATTTGTTGCCAGAGGATGTGGTTCGTGCAGTTAGTATAGCTGTGTTTAAAAAAGGATTGGATAAGTTCTTGGAGGAGAAGTCCATTACCTGCTATTAAGTTCACTTAGAGAATAGCCACTGACTTTAGCAATGGTAACATGGAATAGACTTAGTTTTTGGGTACTTGCCAGGTTCTTATGGCCTGGATTGGCCACTGTTGGAAACAGGATGCTGGATTGATTGGTCTGACCCAGTATGGCATTTTCTTATGTTCTTATGAAGTGGCGAATTCGACCTCCTACTGGCAAATCTGGTTTTGGATTTATGGAGCGATTGCTGTTCTCTGGATATGCCTCAAAATCCAGAGGCCTGGCCTGTTTGCGATGGTGGCTGAGGCCTGGATGTCTTGGCCTGTCGAGGATGTGTTCTCTGAGACAGTCTAGTTGGCCTCACACGAGATGCAGGTGGGTAGTATCTGTGTGGGCGATAAAATTGTTTTCTAGGGTCCCTTCTAGTGGATCTTCTGTAGAAGAAGGGGCCTCGGAAATCACTGTGGATAATTGCCGCAGGGTCTCATTATGGTCTTTTAATTGAGCCACTGCATCTTTTATCTTGTCGCCGAATAGGTTTTCACCGGTACATGGCAAATCAGCAAGTTTGTCTTGGACGTCAGGTCTCAAGTCAGAGGCTTTTAGCCAGGCCCACCTCCTGGCGCAGATTCCTGTCACTGATATACGAGAAGCTGTTTCAAAGGAGTCGTACGCAGCACGAACCTCATGTTTGCCAGCCCCAAGGCCTTTATATAGTATGGCTTTGAGACTATCTTGTTGCTGTTGGGAAGAGAGTCGGCTATTCCCTGAACCTGCTTCCAGAGATTTCTTTGATACTGTGTCATGTAAAGTTGGTATGCAGCTATGTGTGATACTAGCATAGAACCTTGAAACATCTTGAGACCTAAGATATCAAGGAAGTTTTGGTCCTTGCCAGGAGGTGATGAAGAGTGTGGTCGCAGTCTTCTGGCCTTCTTTTGTGCAGACTCAACTACCACCGACTGAAATTCTCACAGAGCTCCTAACCGCGAGGCAAACTGCAGCGTGGAAAAAAAGACTGAAGGGAGACCCCTGTGGCTGCAGGGATCATGGCATGCTGGGCATTGTTCAGTGTGCCAGTCAAAAGTTCTAGAAACTTTGACAGAAATGTTTTCCGTGATAGGGCTCCGTCCAGTGACGTCACCCACATGTGAGGACTACTATCCTGCTTGTCCTGGGAGAATGTACTGAAGATGTGTCCCATGCATATCTTACAGAGATTGTCAACTTTGTCCCCATCCTATGACCCTCCTTCCTGAATTACTCACCAACTTTGAAAAGTACAAAAATCTGATGCCCTCTCCCGCCCCTTCTCCCCCACGGGGCCCCAGCTCCACACAAAATTTGGTTCACCTTGTCCTAGCCACTTCTTCCTAGCTACAGCATGAGTCCCGGAGTATGGAAATTAATAAGCAGCAGGGCATGGTTAGCTTTGTGCTGCACACACAATTCAAACAGCACCTCCTCATCTTCCTCCACTTGATCCTCCTCCTTTGAATCCTTCCAGCCTCTGTCTTATCCCCACACTGAGCGAGACAGGGACAGCGTGCACTGAGCATTGGATGGGACTCTGAATCTTAGAAGCAGTAGCAGTGGAAGACCTTTGGCAGTCACATGTGTAATCAAAGTAACTGAGCTGCCCGCATTACACTGACTTCTTCTTTCTGCATTTGTACATAGAGAGAACTGGCCTACTCTGATGAGTTCATGTCTATCTCAGCCCCTTCTCTCCCTTTGTTTTAAAATTTGGAAGAGAGACCGATTTGACCTTTCAGTGCTTCCCTAGCTCTTCTGTTGACTATACAAGTCCTCTCCATGTCTGCACTGCCTGCCCTGAGGAGGCTGGTGTACCACACATTTTTGTTAATGTAGGTGTACCCTAGGCTTGAAAAGGTTGGGAAACACTGTGATAAACCTCTATTTATTTATTTATTACAATTTTAAAATGTTTTTTCATCAGCTGCTCAAGGTACTGTACAACTGTGCAAAATTACACTCTACCTATAATCAAAGAGCTTTCAAACTGAGAAACTACCATCAATAACTTAACATGGGTCATCAAATTTTCCAGATCCTAAAAACCCAGGATTTCTAATGGAACTGAGGCACTAAGTTAGCAGTTTTAGATAATTATGAATGAAAAAAACACATACCACTGACATGATGGGCGGATCTAGGTAAAGCAGCAATTTGTCGGGACTAGTATAAACAGCTATATAAGGGCCAGAGAAGAGATGTGGTCTCAGGTTGCCTCCTGCAGCAGGTTCCCATGTGTTCCCCAGGAAGAAAAGTTTCTGATGAGCCAAAGGTAGCAAAACAGTACAACAAGGCAGTGGCGAGAACCAAGAAATCTAGGCTGCACAGTAAGGAGTATTACCAGGTGAAAACACTGGTAAGACCTCATCTGGAATATTTTGTCCAAAACTGAAGACCATGAGGTAAATATATTTCAAAGCATTTATCCAGATAACTTTTAAATTTATCTAGAAAAATGCCATGTTTTGAATACCACCACCACTTATCGGGATACATTTCATCCAGATAAGTGGGAGGGATTTCAGGGGTATTCTGGAGTTAACCAAATAAAATACACATATCCAAATAACTCTGAAACCAAACTAGCAGTTTATTCCGCCAAATATCCCCAACAACTCATTCAGTTAACTTTAGCTGGATAAGTTATTAATTTTATGTAATTTTGAAAATTTACCTTCATAGGTCCAAAACGACAGAGTCAGCAGAGACAGTCCAAAAAAGGCCTAATAAAAAAGTTGGTGCACAATCTACACCAGTATTTCTCAAGTCCATCTTGGAGTAACCCTAGCCCGTCTAGTTTTCAGGAGATCCACAATGAACATGCATGAGACAGATTTGCATGCATTGCCTCCTTCATAGGGGAGAATCTGGCTTCTCACATTACTGCAGGAAAGCAACTTCTGCAGCAACACCCCTGATTCATTCCTGCACTTAGCAGCAATATGACATGTCAGCTGTGAGCAAGAATTGCAGTTGGAGGTGGATGCCAAAGGTAAAAAAAAAAAAAAGAGCCCTAAACTTTGTCAAATTTAGTTTTGAAAACAATCACAAAGCTGACAGGAAAAGGCAGAGAAGAATGTGGTATTACAGAAAAGGATCCAGAGCGAGGAAAGTCTTCTGGATTTGTGGACTCTCACTGCTGGCCACCAAATGATGCAAAGCATGCCCACATTAGTCTGTGTTGGTAGACAACAACTCCAAATCATAATTTTAAGGTCTGCATTAGAAAAATTAAAGGCAATGTGCATGGGGCCGCAGGTATTCTCTCTCCTGAGAAGGTACAGAGTTCTTATCACATTCCTAACCTTCCTGGACTATGCTCACCTGGAGATTATTGAAATCTATCCTCAAAGCCTGGAAAGGGTCGGTGAGAACTGTGTAGCCCCCGGGGATGCGACTCATTTTTTCTGTGCAGTACGGTTCGGTGGACTCATCGGACTGGACTGCAGAATGCACTGGACTCTGGAATTCCACTGTGCCCTCCAGCTGAACGCCAGCAACCTCCTTTACACTAACTCTGGGAGGGGAACAAAATGCAAAAATAATGCATGAAACAATAAACACATCTGCTGGCTTGATTACTAGAGTGAAAGCATACACTAGCACAGAAAGGATTTGTCCTTGTGCTCTTATCATATTAAAACATGAAGCTGCCAGTGATAAAGTGGCAGTCAGAATAATGGACTTTACTGAAAGCCAGAAAGCAGGCATCAGAAAAACCCATGACTGCTCTACAATTCACATGAGAGAGAAGCATGGCCCACCCTGAAGATAGGTGCAGCTCTTCCAATGTAGGATTTCATGCTTTGAAGATGCACTGCCAGGACCAGCATCTGAAAGCTGTTTGTTTCACTCATGACAATGAATCCTACATACATGCTGCTCTGAAAAGACCAAAAAGGAAAAATGGTTCTTACCTGCTAATTTTTATTCCTGTAGTACCAAGGATCAGTCCAGACTGCTGGGTTTAGCCTCCCTTCCAGCAGATGGAGACAGAGAAAAAAAAACTTGAAGAGCACCCCCTCTTAACATGGTGTGCCACCTCGGATTGCAAAGGTGTGGACAACTGCTGCGCAGCGAGCAGAAACAGAGCCTATGTATGACTTCGTGTTTCTTTTTTTTTTTCTTTTAACTGCTCGGAACATAAGAAAGGAAAAGATTTACCGGTGGGTGAGGCATGCAGGCTGCTCTGGATCCAGGCTGGGGAGGGGGAGGGATCGTACCATCGGTTATCACCCCTGTCGCCTGACTAGAGCAGGGAGCCTCATGGGGTATTCCTACCCTGCTCCACCAGACCTGCTACCAGGGGGGATGATCCCACCAGGACCTGCCGACCCCCTGGGAGGATTCTCCACATCTTGTTATCCTGCTTGATCAAATCTTCCTTATTTTTTTTTTTTTTTTGCTGTTCTTGAAATCATGAGATTGGATCAAGACCGCAGGTTTTGCACCACCTCCATCTGCTGGAGACAGAGACAGAAGCGCCTCACGCTAGGGAGTTGAGGCGTCTAGATGTCAGAAGGGTTCTTTTGCGTTATCTTGAGGTCACGAATGCCTTCCAGGTGTTGGATCATCTGTTCGTTTTGTGGAGCGGCGCTAAGAAAGGTCACAAAACATCAAAGGCAAACCATAGCCCGTTGGCTGAAAGAGGCTATTGCTTCCATTTACGTTTGCCACGGGCGGCCTGTACCTGATGGTTTGAAAGCGTATTCGATTCAATCTCAGGCTGCTTCCTGGGCAGAGTGCCAGTTGGTCTCGCCACAAGAAATTTCCAGGGCATCGACCTGGCAGTCTCTACCTACTTTTGCCAGGCACTACTGCTCGGATGTCCAGGCACCGGACATCAGCAGTTTCGGAAGCAGTGTCATTCTAGCAGGGCTCTCAAGGTCCCACCCTAGATGGGGAAGCTTTGGTACATCCCAGCAGTCTGGACTGATCCAGGTACATACAGGGAAAGGAAAATTGGTTCTTACCTGCTAATTTTCATTCCTGTAGTACCATGGATCAGTCCAGACGCCCTCCCATTGGGGGGATAAATCAGTCAGTTTCTTGAGAGTCCGCTCTGATTGTTCTAAGCTCTGAAGAAGGCTACAGGTGTCTCCTTATCCTGTCCCCAGTTCTTTCAAGTTTATGGTTACTTTTGTTGGGTTTCTTCTTGCCCATTGCTTGATCCATATTATGTTGTTATGTTCTGCTTTGGTAATGATAATACTGAAGAGATGCAGGTGGTACACCATGTTAAGAGGGGGTGCTCTTCAAGTTTTTTCTCTGTCTCCATCTGCTGGAAGGGAGGCTAAACCCAGCAGTCTGGACTGATCCGGGGACGTACAGGGAAGTACTATTTCTATCAAAATGTGGAAATTAGTTCTATCTTTAGCTTGGTGGGCCAATTTGCATCCAGAATATATGAACACAAAATATTTTCTTTTTTTTATAGCAGCATTTCACTTGAGTCTTCTATACTGAAGTGCTTATCCACAGATGCAAAGCATTATTTTAGAAGATAATCATCAAAAAAAAACAAAACAAAAAAACCCCCAACAACTTATTTACTTCCATAACTTCAGAGCAATGTGCTCTAAAAATGCACCATCCTCTGCTTGGTTCCAGGGCATCCGGGATCCCTTCTTCTGCGACAGGGTCAGTAATCCTGCTCAGCTTCTTTGGGGGCATGGTGTGAATGCTTCCACCAGAAGTGGTGAAGCATCATCTGTTTGACTGCAAGGCATCCAGAACCCCTTCTTTGTGACTTGGTTGGACAACAGGCCACCCTGAATCGTGACCACAAAGCACACCGTCTCCTAATACCCAAAGCCTCTCTAAATGCACTGCTGCAACGAACCTAACAGGAAGAGCCAAACAGATGAAGACGACCTGTTTGGAAGGCTTCATGTCTTTCTTATTTTTTTTTTTAATTAGAAGTTTCCTGATCTAACCATTACGTGCTTGTATGGCAATTTTCTCCCCAAGTGTTGTGCACTTAAACTGAGATGTGTCAGGTATTTTTCTAAGCCTAATTTGGTTATTTCTACAGGAAGAATGTCATTATGCCAGTGCTGGAATATATATGCAAAGAATGGATATGTATCAGCCTGAATAAAGGAGGATGGTCCCACTGAAGGGATCCCAGTAAGAGAACACTGATGGTCTACCTTAACAGTCAGGAGGACGCTCTGCTCACTCCCTAGGCAACTATTCTGGCTCAGGGAAACAAGAGCTTGAAGCGGCAGCAAGTCAAAAGCAAGAAAGCAGGAGGAATTTGGAAGACCCTGCTAAACCTGCAGTAAAAGACCCCAGCCCAGCTGTGCCAAGGGGGAACACTGCCAGTCTGTGACGAGGTCATCTGGGAGGAGGGAGCAGACAGACACCCCCAGCCCAAATACTTCAAGTAGAGAGAGGCTTGGCCAATGTCCCAGACCTCCTCGGGGAAAGCTTTGTTTGTATTTTTGCTGCTGTGGCCACGCTGGTGCACACAAATAAAATGAACGCCTGGAAGCAAGTCTCACAATCCTGTACATCATCACCAGGAGGCAGCTCCTTCCTGGCAGATCATTCAGGAATCAGCCGACATGCATTACTGCAGCCAGTCCAAAGGGAAAGGAATCGAGGACGCAGCTTGCCTCGGACATGCACTGCCAAGTTTGTGACTGATGGGATGCGGCAGCGCAGTAAGAATGAGGTGAAAGCTCTGGTGGTTCAGCCCAAAACGGACATCTTTATGTGGTAATACCACCTTCACTTACACCTCTGAGAGGGAAGTCATGAAACGTAGTTCTTCTCTTGGACAGAATGGAAAGTCTGAATCATGTTTGAACTCACATTTTGTGCAAAATACCATACAATGGGGCAAAATAACATTTAAAAAAAAATCCATCCAGCAAAATACTCTGAGAACAATGAGGGACTGTATGACTCCTGGTGGACAAGCCTGACTGTACTGGGTTCAGAAGAGACATGGGATTCGAGACAACAAACATACTGACAACTGTACGAATACTTGGGACAGGAGGTCAGGCTTGCAAATCTGCAATATCGACTGCTACTTCTGAAGCTGTTTCTCAGGCAGAAGCCTTTCTTTTTCCTGCACAGGCCCAGTCCTTTCATGCAACATGCAGAACAACAAATTGGCAGAAGCCATTTTTGAGGATGCCAGCAACTTATCACATGCTTAAAAAGCTCAGAACATCAATATATCTGAAAATTCTGTAACAATGCCCTTGGGAATATATTTTGACGATACTCCTAGATGTTTCTTTGCTCTAGTCATTCTCAGAGATCCCAACCCACCTGTGATGTCTGCGTATTTCTGGGCACTCCACTGCCATCCCAAAGAGAAGAGCGCCAGCAGGTATGACTTGGCCAAACCCTTCAGCACCAACGTGGTGGCCTTTGGGCTGAGGAAGAAAGAAAGAGATGGAAAAGGAAAACGAGCTGCACTTCCAGTCGAAAAGCAGGGTTCTTGTACCTGGCAAATTTTTCATTTATCCTTATTTCAAAGCTTGACACTCAATCATGCTCCAACATTTCCACTCTTGGTGAAAGGATAGTGTTAAGCGCCACGCCATTTTTTATGATGCTTATGTCCAGGGATACAAGAACACTTAGATTTTCACTGAAAGCATAATGTTTTATTAAACAATATAAGTATTCTTGGGAGTTGCTGATGCCATGTCTCTGACAAACAGACCACCAGCATCTCATCGTATACAGGAAGTGATCCTTCTTTTATAGATAACATACAATGTTGCAGAAGATTCTAGCATTGCGTGACTGCCCAAAGAATCATTTACATAGGTTGTCATGTCAACCGTATGATGTGACTATTCCTGAACTGCTCTGATTAGTATAGTTAGCAGGACTCCTTTCTGCTTTCTACAAGGCACTCAAGTTCTTTTCGGCCCTGTTTTCTGAATATGAAGCACCAGCTCCTATTTGTCCTGCTTGCATTTGTTCCTTTCCTCTTGTTTCCTGCATTTCATGGATTCCACCCCCCCTCCATGCCCTCTTGTGCCACAAACAGAGTCCTCAACAGTGCAAATGCAGCTGCTGCCTAGCTAGGTTCAGCAGGTGAAGGGTGTCTGGATTATCACCATTCTTCCTAGAAAGAGGCGTCAGAAATACTTTTTGCCCATCTAAATCTCACCACTCTGTCATGATTGGCAGCAGAATTCCATGTGACTTTATGTTCTGCCTTGTAAATTTACATTTGCTACTAACCCTCTACATCAGAGGTGGGCAATTCTGTTCCTTCAGGGCTGCAAATGAACTGAGGCAGACTGCATGCAAATCTCTCTCATGCGTATTCATTAGGGATAGCCTGAAAACCCGACTGGTTTGTGGCCCTCGAGGACCAGAAATGCCCACCCCTGCTCTACATACTAACAAGGAACTTGCCCCTTTTTTTCTGAGCACTTCTGGCTGCCCTACACACATAGTTAGAATGGAGGGAGAGAGCAGGGGAAAATGGGAAGCAAAGAGAAGAAGAAGAGAAATCAGGGACCGAGGGATAATGTAGGATAACAATGGGAGACCAGGACTGGGCCGGTAGATCAAGGGAAGAATCAGATTTGGGGGACTCGGGAAGAGCAGATACTGGTGTGGAGAGCAAGGGAAGAACAGGGACTTTTGTATTGGGGTAGGGTTAAGAGCTGGAATTTTGACAGAGTTGGGGAGCAGCGGAGACTAAGCAACTGGGTGGATACTAGATTGGCTGGTGAGGGGTAGGGATGAGAGTGGGAGATAGGGGTAAGAGAAAGGGACTGAAAGCTGGGAAAGGATTGAGATGTAGTACTGATGACGTGGAGGACTGGAGAGAGGGTGAAAGGCAGTGGGGTAAAGAAAGGAAAATTGGTTCTTACCTGCTAATTTTTGTTCCTGTTGTAACACAGATCAGTCCAGACTCCTGGGTTTTGCCTCCTTGCCAGGAGATGGAGACAGAGAAATTTTCACAGACACTGCCACACAACCTAATGTGACACCTGCAGTCCCTCAGTATTGCTAGGTACCCAAGCCAAGAAAGCAACAATATCAATAACGAAATAATATCCCGCTGAACAAGCAGTGGGAAGTGGAAACTTTGAACAGATAACCTTGCCCACATTAAAAACATGCAGGACTAAACAAAACCTGTGCCATTCTTCAGATTTATTACAATAACAGATCGAGTGGATTCTCCAAATCTCCCTACCAGGACTCTAGACTGATCTGTGGTTCTACACGAACAAAAATTAGCAGATAAGAATCAATTTTCCTTTCCCTGTACGTACCCAGATCAGTCCAGACTCCCGAGATGTACCAAAGCTTCCCTAAATGGGGTGGGACTGCAAGAGTCCCGCTCAAAGTACACTCTCCCCAAAACCCATAGCCTCTGGAGCCTGGACATCCATACGATAATGCCTGGCAAAAGTGTGCAATGACTTCCAAGTAGCCGCCCTAACAATCTCTTGCGGCAAGACTTGTTAACATTCGGCCCAGGAGGCCGCCTGAGAATGGGTAGAATGAGCCTTTAATCCGGAGGAAGTGACGTCACCCCTCATGCGAGCAGCTTGACTCTGCTGCTCCGTGAGCACCGTGGGCTTCAACGGCTTAAACCGCCCGGTTTTTTCTTTAAATCGGAGCGATCACGATCGGAGGGGATCCTGAACCTCGGGGCATGACAGCCAAACGTAAAGAAAGCGATTTAAGAAAGTTTTCATACGCCAGGGACACCGGCGATTATCAGCGGCGAAAATTCCAAAATGGCGCCGGAGAACCCGCTCTCGGAGAGCGAGGAGGGAGCGACTGTCCTGCCGAACCCTGAAATTGAAGCTCCATCCCGGGATGAATTGAGAGGTTGGTTTATTGAGCTGAGGCAGGATATTAAAAATTACAAGGCAGAAATCACTAATCTAATCGCTGAAATGCGAGAGGAGACTGCTGAGCTGGGCAGAAGGGTGGATGAAGCTGAGATCCGGCTAGATACTCAAGGGGAGGGCTGGGCTCAGATGCAACTCTGCCATCAGAATTTACAAGCTAGCTGCCAAGCTCTAGCTGACAAGGTGGAAGATATGGAAAATCGGAGCCGGAGAAGTAACCTACAGATTAGAGGGGTGTCGGAAACGGAGGAATATGGGGATTGTTTTGCTGTGGTGGAAAAAATTGCTATTTTTCTTTGGGAAAATGAAGAAACCCTGAAGGATACCACCATGCCTCATATTCTTCTTGACAGGGCGCACAGAGCTTTGGGACCCAAAACTACAAATAGACCTAGAGACATAGTGGTATGTTTCCATTCGTTTACTTTGAAAGAAAAGCTCTTCAATATTTCCAGGAGCAAGCGCACGTGGCTTTGGGAGGGCCATGATATCGCCATCTTTGCTGATTTGTCCTCAGCCACTTTAAAAAAACATCAGGAATTCCGCTGTGTTACCACTAAGCTTCTGGAGGCTAACATCCGGTACCGCTGGCTTTATCCAGGAGGTTTGTCTTTTATGCTTCAGGGAGCCACCCACAGAGTTAAGACAGTTTTGGAGGCCAGCGTGATTTTGAAGGAGGCAGGTATTGTTATCGAAGTCCCACCTGCGGCGAAAGGAGCCGGCCCTTCCCTGACCAACATTGCGACTACAATCAACTCTCAGCCTCGCTGGCAACGAGTCCCTAAGGGACGAAGAAGGCGTCAGATGAATCCTGAGAATGATCACTCAACCGACAACATGGATTGACTGAGTTTTTGGCCTATACATGCGCTGGGACGTCTTTCTGCTTGGCAGTAGAAACACTGGCGGTTACTTTATGTTTCAATTGCCACCCGTTTAGGTGCCATGAGGAGCGACGAAGACTTCCTCCATGCTTATTTGGAGCACAGGGTTTGTTCTTCTGAGTATGACAGAGGGGGAGGGTGGGGGGATGGGATTTGGGGGTTTGGTTTACTGCAATGAAGGTGATATTGTTAATTTCTCCAAAAAATTGGATCCTGGGTCGTGGTCTCATAGAGGGAGGTGGCAGGACGGAGGGGAGTTTTCATTTTAATGGTTACTCTTAAATTTTTTTCCCTTAACACCAAAGGGCTTAATAGCCCAGGTAAGCGTCATTTATTGTTTAAGGAATTAGATCGTATGAAGGCAGATGTGGTTTTCCTTCAAGAAACCCATTTACGAAAAAGTTATCTGGGCCTTATGAAACATCCTAAGTACCCTTATCAATATTGGGCGGCCGCAACTCCCTCCTCGAAGTACTCGGGGGTGGGAATTATATTGCACAAAGATATCCACTTTGAATTTAAGGATCTTATTGCGGACCCATCAGGACACATGGTTCTGTTGAAATTTTCATGGGGGGGGGGGGAATCTTTTCTTTAATCTACTACTGCTCAAAAGGCAGATTTTTTTCGGTCACTGAATCACACATTGGCCTCTAAAATTGAAGGATCTTTTATAATAGGTGGGGATTTTAATTTGACCCTGGATCCGGGGCAAGGACACCTCCACAGGGCACAGTTCGGACCCTAAGATGGCTTGACGGGCACTTAAAGGCCTGAAGGCCAATATGGGACTTTTGGATATTTGGCGCAATCGATTTCCAAAATCCAGGAACTATACATTTTACTCTACCCCACATGGCAGTTACTCAAGAATTAATATGTTCCTGGGTAGTAGAAGCTTGTTACCCCGGGTGACGAACGTGGAAATAGAGGCCATTGTGTGGTCGGATCATGCCCCCATTTGGTTTACTTTACAGCTTCAGGATTATGATCGAGGGGTATACTATTGGAAACTGAATGATTCCCTTCTTAATGATCAGGGTTTTATTTCTCACATAGAACAAGAAATTCAGGACTATCTATCACTTAATGATAATGGGGAGGTGAATGCCGGGACGGTTTGGGAATGTCTAAAAGCGGTTCTACGGGGAAAATTCATAGCTAGAGCCTCTTATCTTAAACGCCAAAGGGCAGCAGAACGGGAGCGATTGGTGCGCCGGCTGACGGCACTAGAGAAAACCCATAAAATGGATCAGACACGAAGGGGCACTCTTGCGTCCCTTGAGGCTGTACGCACACAGATAGCGTCCCTTGATGCTGCTGCTATTGCGTATCAGCTTGAACGGACCCAACAAAAATATTTTGAAGGCGGCAATAAAGCTGGGAAACTATTGGCTCACAAATTGAAACGCCGACCGGATCAGGCCACCATTGTTAAAATTAAAAGTCAAGAGGGAACTATGTTATCCGTTGGCACGGAGATCAGGCAGCGCTTTCAGCAATTTTACTCTGAGTTGTATTCCGCTAATGGTCAGATCTCCCAGAGTGATATAGAGGAGTATTTGGAGAACTCAGACCTGATCGCCTTAGAGCCCTCCCAGCAGTTTATCCTGGATAAGGATATTTCGGAACTTGAAATCCAAAAGGTCATTCAAAACCTTAAACCTGGAAAATCGCCTGGTCTGGATGGGTTCACGGGGAGATTTTATAAACAGTTTGCTCCACAGCTTGCCCCTATTTTAGCTAAATTTTTCAAGTCACTGAAGGAAGGGCAGTCACTTTCCCAGGGCTGGTGCAAGCGTATTAGGCACCCTAGGCAAACCTTACAGTCTGGCGCCCCCTCCCCATACACAATTTTAAATTATGCATTTATAGCATATTTTACATGAAAAATGAAATTCTAAGGTAAAATTAATATACAAGTTGTTGTGATAATTTCATGCACTGTTGTGATGCCAACAAGAAAACTTTGCATCTTGGAATTCATATGGCATCATACCTATTATGATATATTTTGGCATGGTCCTCCCGTATCAACACAATACTATCTACCAACACTCAAAGAATAACAACCCTACCTATGAAAAAGAATACCAAAAATATTACACCAGAATCTAAAATATCAATACACCTCCTATCAGGAAAACAGAACAGGCTAAGCTACTATAAATCCCTACAGAGAAACCATATGCTAAAAGAATGCTTCATCTCAATCTTTGCATGCAGAACATAAACCCTCACCAAATACAGAATAAAGCCACATAAAGTATAAATAGAAATGTGCAGACAAAAACTGAACTGTAAAACGCATCACGCCAGACTCTATACAGTGTACCAATGGAAAAACAAAAATTTCACCATTCCTCATGAAACAAATCAATAAAATAAAGATATATAAATCATTAATCATAATTATAAAATCATACAAATAAAATAATTTCAAAGCAGCTGATGAATAGAATATCCAATAATTAAAGACTCATGCAAATTTTGAAAGCTTTACCAAACACCAATAAAATATTTCAAACAGCAGACACATCACATACTACCCAATAATTAAAATGGTAGTCAATCAAGAAAAATGAACTTAAAAAGCCACCTTTACTTACCCTCTCCAGCAGTTCTCCTACTCCTTTCCCTTGCAGGCCATACCAGAAGCAGCAGTAGCTGCTGAAGCTGTCCTCAGAGACCTCTTCCTTAGGGACCACAACCAGTCTCTGCTCTCTCTCACACACACACACCAGTCACACCCTCAGGACCAGTTTCTGTCTCTCACACACCAATCATCTCCCTCAACCAGTCTCTCTCTCTCTCACACACACACACGTCATCTCCCTGATCAGCCTCTCTCACACATACACACGTCACCTCTCTGGCCAGTCTCTCTCAATCACACATGCTCTCGCTCTCTCTTACTTACACACAGGCTTTCAATCACACACATGCTCTATTTCACTTACACACAAGCTCTCAATCACACACATATTCTATCTCACTTACAAACAGGCTCAATCACACACGTGCCCTCTCTCACAGCCACAAGCCAGCCAAAAACATGCTCCATCTCTCTCGTGCACACACATTGACGCACAGAAGCACCCTCCCTGACTCACATACATATTACACTCTCACGGAAGCACCTTGCTTTCAGACTTGCAGCATTTTTCACTTTTACTAAAAGTGAAAGTGATGCTCCCAACCATTAAATAAGAAAACCACATTCCTATCAAAAGGCGAAATGACACCCTTCCTTCAGGTTCTGTCCTCCCAAGGGACAACCACCCACACAGTACAGCTTCTCTTGTTTTACGCTTCCAGACAATAAAGCAAGTGTCTTTTTTCAAACTATTAGTCGTATGATTATTCATGTGGGAGATATGGAACAGAAAGACATCCTTAGTCGGCTTCCCTTTTAAATAGGAAGATTCCAGTCTTAGTCATTTAAAAATATACATTTTCTAAAGGCTTAAAAAAAAAACCAAAAATAAAAAATGCAATACCATTTCAGGTTCTATTCTAGTCTTCATGCTTAAATTATGCTTAAAAAAAAAAAACCAAAAAAAAAAAAACCAAACCCCACCTGGCAGCAGTATCTTAAATTTGTGATTTTGCTGAGATGAACATTTTAAATACTTTATTTTTTTTTGCTTTAGTATTTGTCTCTACCCACTTTAAGTTAAATTTTATTTTCCAGAAGAGGGATACTTAAAATTCAGTAATTTCATCTTTCATCCAACTTTTCAAAAGTTCAGGTATATGTATTATCATATTTCATTTTTTTAAACTGGCAGATTCCTTTCTCACGTACACACACACACTCACAGAAAGAAGATCGGCGCCGAGACTTAGGGGGCGCCGCGGCAGGCAGCCAGCTCCCGACTCGCTCTGCCTCCCCCCTCACACCCCCCTAGTGGTCCAGCGGAGGTCCCGGGAGCGATCTGCCGCTCCGGGACCTCGGCTGCCACTAAGCAAAATGGCGCCGGTGGCCTTCAGCCCCTACCATGTGACAGGGGCTAACGGTGCCATTGGTTGACCGCTGTCACATGGTAGGGGCTGAAGGCCACCGGCGCCATTTTGCTTAGTGGCAGCAGAGGCCCCGGGAGCGGCAGATCGCTCCCGGGACCTCGGCTGGACCACTAGGGGGGGTGTCGGGTGGGTGACACTCGGGGGGAGGCAGGGCGAGTCAGGAGCTGGCTGCCTGCCGTGGCGCCCCCTAAATCTCGGTGCTTGGTCTCCATCTAGGCGAGTCGAAAGCTGGCAGAATTTTGAAAGGGCACCTTTTTGCCCTTTCAAAATTCTGCTGCCTGCCGCGGCGCCCCCTACGTCTCGGCGCCCTAGCTCGCCTAGTGGTTTCACCGGCCCTGCACTTTCTCCATTGGCTAATACGGCTGGCATAACGATTTTGGCTAAGCCGGGCAGGGATCCTACGGTTTGTGGGTCCTACAGACCGATATCCCTTATTAATATTGATTTGAAGATTCTTGCCAAGATACTAGCGAATCGGTTAAATGGGTTTTTGACCCAAATTATTCATCCAGATCAGGCTGGCTTTATTCCGGGTAGGCAGGCCAGTGATAATATGCATAAAATACTGGATATGATCTGGTGGGTAAAACATAGGATACCAGCGGTGGCTCTCTCGGTTGATGCCGAGAAAGCCTTTGATGTGGTTTATTGGCCTTACCTATTCGCTTTATTACAACGCTTGAATTTTAGGCCAAACTTTCTACAGTGGCTTCATCAACTCTTATCAGAATCCCTTAGCGAGCATAAAGGTCAATGGGGGATATTCGTCCACTTTTAGGGTTCAGAGGGGCACAAGGCAGGGCTGCCCTCTGTCACCACTGTTATTTGCTATTTTTTTTAGAACCACTGGCCAATAAAATTCGGAGTAATCCAGAGATACATGGGGTTCAGGTGGGCGCTTTTTCAACACAGATATCGCTCTTCGCGGACGATATTTTGCTTCTGGTTACTGAACCAGAGCAGTCCCTTATGCTAGTATCCCAAACTCTTGAGGAATTTGGTAAGGTTTCTGGATTCCGAATCAATTGGGAAAAATCAGAGATCCTTAATGTGAATGTCACAGTTGATATGGAACAGTCTCTGAGGGGGAAATTTAGATTTCGATGGGAGTCAACTAGTCTTAAATATTTAGGAGTTTATATCAGCGCTACACAGGATATGACCAAACTCAATTATGATAAATTATGGGCTCAGATAACTAAAGATTTAGAAGAGTGGAATCGATACAGGATTTCCTGGTTTGGGCGCATAGCAGCAGTGAAAATGATGATTCTGCCCAAATTTTTATATTTATTTCAAACGCTTCCCTTAGCCATACCTAAGCAAAGCCTTATTACTTGGCAGAAACGCCTGTTATTCTATATTTGGGGGGGGCCGCAGACCTAGACTAGCCCGTAAGATTATTTACAGGAATAAATTACAGGGAGGATTGGGTATACCTAATCTAGAACAATATTATATGGCAGCTAGATTTAAGACACTGGTGGAATGGCATAGGAGCTTCTTACAGAAGCCATGGGTAGTGTTTAGTCAACAATTACTGGCGTCCGTACCGTTATGTAGCCTTCTTTGGCAGCCCAAAAGGACTTGGGTTCTTCAGCCCCGAGATATTCTGCCACCCTCTATGTTGCTCCCTCTACAGATATGGGAATCTAAGAAATCATGGCTGGTAGGAGATCAGGAATTTCATCACAGCACATATTTGTATGCTAATTCCCTATTTACTCCAGGTTTCGAAAGCTATGCTTTCCAGGACTGGGCCAGGAAGGGAATTCGATATTGGGGACAGCTTTGGGAAGCTCAGAATTTATTAAGCTTCTTGGAGTTACAACAAAAATTTGATTTCGCGTCATCTGATGAGTACTTATATTTACAGCTAAGTCATTTTGCACAGTCTCACCATCTTCAGGGGTATTTGGCGCAAGGGAAATCTGATTTTGAGCTCTTATGCTTGAATACACATCAAACAACTAAATTACTCTCGAATGTATATGCTTTTCTGGGAAAGGAGAGCTTCCAGAAACCCACTTATGTCAAAGCATGGGAAGCAGACTTACATCGCACCTTTGAGCAGGGTACTTGGGAAGCACTTTTTTCTCAAATGGGCAAGGGTCTAATAGCCTCACATATAGTTGAAAACTCTTGGAAGATGGTGCTGCGATGGTATTACTCTCCAGAGAGGCTACATCACATGTTCCCTTCGCTTTCTAAACAATGTTGGAGGGGATGCTCGGTCACTGGTAGTTTTTTCCATATGTGGTGGGAATGTACAGTATTGCACCTATTATGGTCTCAATTGGAAGCCTGGCTGACCCAGATTTACCGGACCCCTATTTGTATCCTTCCTCAACAAGCCTTGTTGGGTTTTCCCTTGTCTCTGGGGAAGGACCAATCTAATACTATGGCTAATTATATATTCTCGGCGACTAGAATCGAAATAGCTAAAAGATGGAAATCCCCTCAGATTCCCACTTTAGTGGAAGTTCAAAGCAAAGTAGAGCAAATTTACAGGCTTGCGGAAATTACGGCCCACCTCCAACACACAGTGGGAGGTTTTAGGAGCATCTGGCATAAATACTATGAATGGCGGAAGGGTCTGGGCAGTTCTGTCAAGGTTTAAGTGCTGGCTGTGTGGTTGGCCAGGAGACATGAGATGCTTGTCGTCCCTCTTTTATAACCAACTGCCCAGGAGTCTTGGACTAATGTACACTTCACCCTGTTTTAGTATACCTTAGGATTAAACTAATGGCGGTCAAATATCACCTATATTTTATCAGTTTGATTGGGGGGGGGAGGGAGGGAGGGACAGTGGTTTTCTATCTCTGTACTGAGCTTTTACGGTTGTTTAGTAATGGTATATCACAAAAACACAGTACTATTATTCGATAATCGATGCTTCATAATGTTTTTTATTGCTTTATTCATTCAGGTGTTATCTGATGTAAGCTACATATAAATTGTTATGTAGAAATGTCATACATTTTGTATTGATGCAAAATTGAGCAATAAAATATTTAAAATTAAAAAAAAAAAAAAGAATGAGCCTTTAATCCCTCAGGGATAGGACGACCCTGAAAGATGTTCGCTGAACCTATGGCTTCCTTCAACCACCGTGCAATCGTGGCTTTTGACGTCTTAAGACCCTTTTTTTGCTCCACTCCATAGCACAAAAAGATGATCTGACATCCAGAAGCTATTAGTGACCTTAAGCTACCGCAACAATGCATGCTTTACATCCAAGAGGTGCAACTCTCTCACATGAAGTGCCATAGCATCTAAATTTGGAAAAGCCGGGAGCTCCACAGACTGACTTCAATGGAACGAGGATACAAAAAAAGAAAGAAGGCAAAAAAAAAAAAAAAAGAATCGACATCAACGAGATTCCACAATCTGTAATCCTCAAAAAAGGATCCCCACATGACCAGGCTTGAAGTTCTGAGATCCATATAGTGGTACAAATTGCCACCCAGAAAACCACCTTTAAAGTGAAATCATTCATACTAGCCCTTTTAAGAGGCTCAAATGGAACTGCACACATGCTCTTAAGAACTAAGTTAAGGCTCCAAAAGGGACACAACTTCTGAACTGGAGGATGCAAATGCTTCGCCCCTTGGAAAAAATGTACCACCTCCAAGATCCAGGGAGCTAGAGCCGCTCCCTGCATCTTGCCTCGAAGACAGACCAAAAAACAGCCACCTGAACTCTGAGGGAGTTAAAGGACAAATCCTTCACCAACCTTCTTTGTAAGAAGGTCAGAATACGTGCTATGGAAGCTCGGATAGGGTCAACCCCCTGCTCCGCACACCAAGCATGAAAATCTCTCCAGACCCTTACGAATACCAAGGAGGTGGAAGTCTTTCTAGCCTGCAATAGAGTAGAAATGACATCCTCAGAATATCCTCTCTCCCTTAAGCGCTTCCTCTCAAAAGCCAAACCACGCCACAAGACAGATACGAGCTTCCTAATCTGAAAATATGGGACCTTGGTGCACAAACTTTGGCAGATGAGCGAGTCTCAATGGTCTGTCCACCACTAGGTTGATCAGATCTGCAAACCAAGGCCTCTGAGGCCACTCCGGTGCCACCAGAATTATGTCTCCCAGATGAATCTCCACATGCCGCAATACTTTGCCCACCAACGGCCACAGCGGAAAGACAAAGCAGAATGACCCACGGCCAAGGAAGAACCAAGGCAGACTCCCTCTGCTCTGTATTCTCTTCTACAACTGAAAAAGCGGGGCACCTTGGCATTTCACTTAGTTGCCACTCATCCAGACATGGGTGAACCAACATGCCCTCCTTCCTGAGAGCTGCAGCAACCACCACCATCACCTTAGGGAAAGCCCTTGGAGCCGGTCAGACCGAATGGAAGGGCACAAAACTGAAACTGCATCCAGACGATCATGAACCGGAGAAACCTCTGATGGACCGGCCAGATCCCTATGTGCAAGTTCTCCCCGGTCAAATCCAGGGAAGCCAAAAACTCTCCCTTGCGCATGGGTGCAATGACCGTGCAGAATTTTCATCCGAAAATGAGGAAATTTTGAGAGCCCCGTTTACTTTCTTTAAGTCCAAAATTGGGTGAAAAGTTCCCTCCTTCGTTGGAACCATGAAATAAATGGAATACTGTCCCATCCCTCATTCCTCTAGGGGGATGGGAACAATGGCTCCCAGCATCTGTAGGTGGCTGATGGTTTGCTGCACCACCTGCCTCTTTTCCACGAAGTGCAAGGGGAGACTGTGAAGAAGTCCCTTAGTGGACAAGCAAATTCTAAAGTATATCCTTGTCTTAACATGCTTAGAATCCACTGGTCTGACGTGATCCTGGCCCACTCCTCGTAAAAAAAAAAAAAAAAAAAAAAAAAAAAAAAAATCAACTGACCACTTATGACCGGAACTGAGGAATGGGCCGGCCTCGCTTCATTGTGCGGATTTGGCTCGGCCACCACCCTGGCCAGAGTCATCCCTGTTTGGCTTTCGACTTCGAAAGGACTGGTTCCAGGACAGCTGCCTCCCTGAGGTCTGCCTCTGTTCTCCTCCTGAAGCCCTACCTTGCCGAAAACACCTATTCCCTAGAAACCAAAAATACAAAGGAAAGGAACCTTTTGCCCCTTTTAGGCTTTTCCTCAGGTAACTTATGTACTTTATTCTCTCCCAGATGGTTTATCAGCTCTTCCAAGTCTTCTCCAAAAAGCAGCTTTCCCTTGAAAGGCAATGCTCCTAACTGAGACTTGGACAAAACATCCGCCAACCAGTTTTGCAACCAAAGAAGCTTCCTGGCCAAGACCGCCAACATCACCATTCTAGAGGAAGTCCTAATGAGGTCACATAACGTATCAGCTCCATAGGCAACCGCAGCTTCCAGCAATTTTGCCTGCTTCACCTCCAAGACAGACATGGCCTTGTCAGCCTGCAGATGTTGCACCCATTGTAGCCCAGCCCAAAGCATAAAACTGCTGCACACCACACCTCGTTTGCCAAGATCAGACACCTCAAAAATCTTTTTAAGATGGACTTTGAGCTTCCTATTCTGCAAATCCTTCAACGCTGCAGAACTGGCCACCGGAATAGTTGTCTTCTTAGTAACTGCCGAGACGGAGGCATCCACCTTCAGGACTCGCAAGAGCTCCAGTGTGACCTCAAACAAAGGATATAAACTTATCCATCACTCTACAACCTTCAAGCCAGTCTCTGGAGTATGTATCCCACTCCCTGATCACCAACTTTTATTTTGTCTTTTTAGAATTTTTTGTATTATCTTTACTATACCTTTTTCCAGAATACATCTTAGAATAGCATTGAGGAGGTAATAAAATTAAAATAAAAAACAGTAAGTACCAATAAAATATCTTTGAATTCTTTGCCTCCGTGTTTATTAATGAGGATGTTGGGGAGATACCATCCAGAGATGGTTTCAGGGGTGATAAGTCAGACGAACTGAATGAAATCACTGTGAACCTGGAAGATATAGTAGGCCAAATTGACAAACTAAAGAGTAGCAAATCACCTGGACCGGATGGTATGCATCCTAGGGTACTGAAGGAACTCAAAAATGAAATTTCTGATCTATTAGTTAAAATTTGTAACCTATCATTAAAATCATCCATTGTACCTGAAGACTGGAGGGTGGCCAGTGTAACCTCAATATTTAAAAAAGGCCCCAGGGACGATCCGGTTAACTATAGACCAGTGAGCCTGACTTCCGTGCCGGGAAAAATAGTGGAAACTATTCTCAAGATCAAAATCATAGAGCATATAGAAAGACATGATTTAATGGGACACAGTCAACATGGATTTACCCAAGGGAAGTCTTGCCTAACAAATCTGCTTCATTTTTTTCAAGGGGTTAATAAACATGTGGATAAAGGTGAACCAGTAGATGTAGTATATTTGGATTTTTAGAAAGCGTTTGACAAAGTCCCTCATGAGAGGCTTCTACGAAAACTAAAAAGTCATGGGATAGGAGGCGATGTCCTTTCGTGGATTACAAACTGGTTAAAAGACAGGAAACAGAGAGTAGGATTAAATGGTCACTTTTCTCAGTGGAAAAGGGTAAACAGTGGAGTGCCTCAGGGATCTGTACTTGGACCGGTGCTTTTCAATATATATATAAATGATCTGGAAAGGAATATGACGAGTGAGGTTATCAAAATTTGCGGATGATACAAAATTATTCAGAATAGTTAAATCACAAGTAGGACTGTGATACATTACAGGAGGACCTTGCAAGACTTCTAGATGGCCTGCTTGGGCAGCCTCCTCATCCGAGAAACCAGCATTGACCCACTCGCAAGGCAAAATTGCTGCACATAGCCGCCCGCACTCCCAGTGCTGAAACCTCAAATATCTTTTTAAGCTGCAACTCCAACTTCCTGTCTTGCAGGTCTTTGAGCACTGTGGCTCCTGTAACTGGGATAGTGGTCTTCTTGGTAACTGCGGATACCGCCGCATCTACCCTGGGCACTCGCAGCAGTTCTAAAGCATCCTCCGGCAGAGGATACAGCTTATCCATGGCTCTACTCACCTTCAAACCGAGGTCCGGAGTATCCCACTCCTGGAACAGCAAATCCATAGCCGAGAAATGAAATGGGAAGGAAGTAGCAGGGTCTCTCAGACCCAGCATCACAGGTTCCATAGCTCCCAGTTTGGATTCCACGGGCGGACCCTCAATGCCTAGCTCAGCTAGAACAGAAGGGATAAGAGGTCCCAAGTCCTCCTTCCTAAAGAGACGGACCACCTTAGGGTCGTCACCTTCCAACACATGCGAGCCCCTTGCTGAGCCCTGCTGTTGCACATCAGCATCCGAATCCACCCCCTGCAGGGGCTTGGACTGAAGGTCTGGGTCCCCAGGGTCAGTATCTTGTCCGGAGTTATCTGTGTCCGTCTGAGGGACCCTGTCCTGATGGGCCAGCACCCCCCTGAGACCTAGAGCGTTTCTTGGAAATAGGCTTGGACCCCAGAGAGGCGGATTTTAAGCCAGACTGCTGCTTCCCTGATTTTCTCACTTTGTAAGCCTTATGGAGCAGCAACACAAACTCCGACGAGGAAGAGGAGGAGTCAGCAGCCCCCTCGGAGCTATCCTCCATTGTGTTCGAATCCTGTTGCAAAGGTTCCCTCCTCCTGCTGAGGAGAAAGAGGAAGCAGTAAAATCCCCTCCCCCATCGCAGCACAAGCGGCAGACCTAAAAGACTGCAAAATGGCCTCCGTTCCCGCGCTGAGTGGGAATGGATCAGACCCAGCCTGACCTGCAACAGCTGTACCCGCAGGCACTTGGGCAGATTTAGTTTTAGCTCTTTTGGCAGCGTTCACAGCTCCGGAGGATCCATCCCCACCCCGGCAGACACGTGGAGCAGAGGCCCTCCTGGGACAGGTGTGCGCAGGCCGAGCCACACGATGAAGATCGCAGCATCGAGAGAGAAAGAAAATCCCACGAACAAGAAAATCTAAACATAACTCATCCCCGCTCCCAAAACGCGCCAAGACAAGGAGGAAAGAGAGAGCAGCCGCGACATTGCAAGCCGAATGAAAACTTAACTTTTTTTTTTTTGTTTGTTTAAAGCTTGCCCGGCAGTGGTCCAAGGTGCTGATCCTATACGGTGGAGTGAACCGGGCTCCCAGGTGTCGCACCCAGAGCTGCCAAAGAGAGAAAAATAGGGCCCTCAACCTTCTGATGCAGCTGCCTCAAGACCAGTGGGGGATGGCCCTCTCAGGACCTCACAACCCCCTGGGAGGCTGAAGACAACACTGCTCCTGCTAAAGTATTTTAAACTTTTTTTTTTAATCCAAATTGAAGAAGAAAAAAATAATAGTCAACCTAACTGACTAACTCCCAGAACAAACTAACCACACAGACCACCTCCACCTCCACCTTTTGCTGGAGACAGAGAAATACTGCCAGACTGCAGGTGGCACCATCCTATATAAGGTGGAGTTTTGTTTTAAAAACTGCTCTGTCTCCATCTGCTAGAGGGGGGGCAAAACCCAGGAGTCCGGACTGATCCGGGTACGTACAGGGAAAAGGAAATTCATCTTTGCAACCATTTCGGATTAGCGCTGTTTTGGTATCTTTGTGCTATGCCGTACCTTTGGTTTGAGAAGTAAATGCTTCCACGCATGTATCAAACTCTCCACAATTCCTTCTCCAAATAAACCTGCGTCCATTGTCTCTGTTACAACCAGGTGAACTCTGCAGAAAAGAAAAGAAAAAAAAAAGGTGTTAAGATCCAAATATGTGGGGTTTTTGTGGGGAAAAGAGAGGGGGTAAGGAAGGAAGATGCATATCAAACAAAAAGTTATAGCAAATGACGGCAGCTAAAGGCCGGAAAGTTCCAGCCAGAACTAATGCAGCCTACTTTCCGAGATGCGCACACGGACTGATATGCACAGATCTGGAAAAAAAAAACAACCCACTTAACACAGTAGTTATTAAGGGGGGATACAGACAAAGTGATAAAAAAAAAAAAAATACTGGTGGTGGGAAGACACACAGTGATTGGCGCAGACCCCTGACAATCTGATGTGGAGAGAATACTAAGCAGAAAGGTTATTGGGAGGGGAAATATACACACAAACTCACAGACAGAGATTTTGCTGCTTGTCCTCGGAGAAAGTACCCCTCTCACGATCCTCATGACCCCCTTGACATCTACACACACACACACACTGCAAAATGTATCCAGATAACAAGGGGTGGCAAACGAAACATTACCGGGGCAAGGCTAAACCTTAGCTGGGAAGTACGCATCCCGAGCGCTCTCTGACTAAAGTGATGTGCACAAGTCTGGTTAGAAAAAAATCACAATTCTGACTTTATCAGAGTACATTCAGTGAGACTTGTGCGTGTAAGTCCCAGTGGATACCTGGGAAAAGTGGCACGCATAACTTTCCCCAGATAAAACCTGATGCATGCTGGCTCACTGAGTAGCTTAAAGTAAGACTTCAACAGCTCAGATTCTCCTCAATGCTGCTGGCACAGCCATTTTTGTGCCAGCCGCAGGGCAAAGCAGTCACTGAGGTCATCAAGCTGTCATTTATCATGCTTCTGACATCACTACTCTACAGCTGCCAGTAGAAACCACTCTTCAGGAGGCGCTAGCTTGCAGATACTTCAGTCTGAAGCTTCCTGTTCAGTCAGAGGACACTTCTGTCCACCTAGACAACCACCATTGTAAATGTTAAGCATAAAACTACTCTAAAAAAAATTCAGGGATGTTGTACAAAAGCTAAGGAAACGGTCAATGAATACAGACATGCTGTCATGCCTCCAGTTTGACAGAACCACTGGCATCTCATCATGTGACAGATGTTAAGACAAAAACAAATTCTCAGTCGGTTTCTTCATGCACACCCTCAGCTGTTTCTACCTCCTGGGAGGATGCTCCCTCTTCTAACAATATGACACCAGTAGAGGTATTCTCAAACCCCCTCCTCCAATGAGATTAATATCAGGGACATGAGGACTGAAGTATAGTGCTAGCCCCTATGCTGGCAAAGAAAAATAGGTGAAAAGCTAATTGGTAGAAAGAACACGACTCGGAATGAACCCATCCCCTCGGAAATGATAAACCAGAGGATTACGCTACCTCTCAGGTATATGTTTGGGGATTTCTATATCTTGCGACTTCATGTGCAAGAGTTGGATTTCTCCCTCCATGTTATTGGCTGCCACCACGTCACGTGCAACTTCGTACATGGTCTTTGACAGCTCGCAGGCAGAGACACGGAGAGCTCCGGCTTTCTTAGCAAACATGCTGAAAAGTCAGAAGGAAAAGGCCACGTTAATCTAAAACATGCAACCTGAGGAGGATCTGTTCATTTGTACTCTCTGCAAAAATCCAGAGATTATCACATCCTGAAAAACATAATGAAACCCTGTAGGACCGATGCCATTGTTCACTATCACCATTTTTGCTTGGCGATTGCTGTTCATTAAAGAGGTAATTTCCAAAAGGATTTATGCGCATACACGGGCTTTTGAATTGCTACTGTTATGTGCGTAACTCCTTTGAAAACTCACTCCTATGGGTATAGCTCATTCGTTTTAAAGTATTTTAAATGTTGAACCTCTAGGACATTGACATTACATAAAATAGCTTAATAGCATGTACCAAGGAAATTAATGGGCATTCAAGTTAAAAGTACATTAAATTACCGCAGCAGCTACCACGTCATACTAAAAATCAGCGGTTTTACGTGACTGATTTCATTTTAGGGAAATAATCCAAGGCTCATTGGGAAGCTAGCTTGATGGGAACTGGCTGAATGCAATGCCCAAATCTGATAAAAGGAGATTTAGGGAAAAGACCAAAAAATAGAGAGCAAATAAAGAAAAAAACAAGGAAGAGGAAAACAGGTATCCTTTGAGATATGCTGGATATAGGAAAATTGGTTCTTACCTGCTGTTTTCAGTCCTATAGTACCACTCAGTCCAGACACCTGGTTTCTGTATCCCTGCTAGCAGATGGAGAAAGATTTACTGACACTGTACATAACCTAGTGTGCCACCAGCAGTTCCTCAGTATTGACCTGTACACAAGCATAAAAACAGTAAAAACACCAAAAACAATTTTCAAAATAACTAATTTTCTTTTTTTAAACAAGTCTGTATTCCATACCAATAAAATCAGATAAGCAGATGACTCTCCACCTCCACAGATCGGGCGGGTTCTGGACTGATCTGTGGTACTACAGGAATGAAAATTAGCAGGTAAGAACCAATTTTCCTTTCCCTGTACGTACCCAAATCAGTCCCGACTCCTGGGATGTACCAAAGCTCCCTACTTATGGTGGGACCTGGAGAGTCCTGCTCACAAAACACTGGGACTCTGGATCCCCCACATCCAAGCGATAGTGCCTTGCGAAAGTATGCAGCGACTTCCAAGTCGCCACCCTGCAAAGTTCCTTTGGCGAAACCATTTGAGCCTCCGCCCACGAGGCCACCTGAGACTGCGTAGAGTGGGTTCGCAAATCCTCTGGAACCAGACAACCCTTAGTTATGTATGTCAACCCAATAGCCTCCTTGAGCCACCATGCAATAGTAGCCTTAGATGCCTGAGAACCTCTCCTCGAACCGCTCCACAAAATAAAAAGACGATCCAACCTCCTAAAATCATTTGTTACCTCAACAAGGCTCTCCACACGTCCAAAAGCTTAAGTTCCCTCGCTTGAGGTGCAGAAGAATCCATCTTAGGAAAAGCCGGAAGCTCCAGAGTCTGATTCACATGAAACGCCGATATCACCTTAGGTAAAAGCGAAGGTACTGTCTGCAATGACCCACCCGAGTCCGAAATCTGCAGGAACAGATCATGGCAAGACAAAGCCTGCAACTCAGATTCTCCTAGCTGAACCAATGGCCACTAGAAAAATGACCTTAAGGGTCAAATTATTAAGAGTCGCTCTCCTAAGAGGTTCAAAAGATGCCTCACATAAACCTCCAAGGACGAGATTAAGATTCCAGGATGGACAAACTCTTCTAACTGGCGGGCGCAAATTCTTTGCCCCCCTCGAAGAAACCACGTCAGGATGAGAAGATAGAGAGGAATCCTCTACCTTACCTCATAGGCAACCCAGAGAAGCTATCTGTACCCTAAGAGAGATGAAAGCCAAACTCTTGACCAAACCTCCTTGAAGAAAGGATAAAATATGAGACACCGTAGATCATAAAGCTTGCACTTCGTTAGCTATACACCAGGACTCAAAAATCTTCCAGACCCTCACATATGAAAGGGAAGTAGATGTTCATCTAGTCTGTAGGAAAGTAGCAATAACCGCATCGGGGTACCCCCTGCGCCACAATTGCCTCCTCTCAAAGGCCAAGTTGCTAGACAAAAGTAAGCAGCCTGGTCTGAAAATATGGGGCCCTGCCGAAGAAGGCCGGTGTGTAATGGACCATCCACGGCAACTAGATCAGCGAACCACAGCCAATGTGGCCACTCCAGTGCCACCAACACTACTTCGTCTGGATGTCTCTCTATCCGCCATAAAACCTTGCCTACTAGAGGCCAATGAAAAAAAACAAAAAGCAGAACTTCCTGAGGCCAAGGCAGCACCACAGCATCAACACCCTCGGTCCCTTGCTCTCTTCTCTGACTGAAAAAACGAGCTGCCTTTGCATTAAGACGAATCGCCATTAGATCCACATGGGGACAGCCCCATCTCCCGTGGATGAGCTGCATCGCCGTCTCGGACAGCTCCCACTCTCCAGGATCTAACAATCTGCAACTTGGGAAACCCGCTTAGATGTTTTCTACTCCTGTGATGCATTATCTGTTCCAGGTGTTGCTCCACCCAGAGAACCAGCTCTTGAGCCTTCTGGGCCACTGCTCAACTCTTGGGTCCTCCCTGCCGATTGATGTAGGCTACTGTCTTCACATTGTCAGACAGGACCCTGACCGACAGACCTCACACCAATGGCAGGAACGTAAGTAAAGCTAAACACACCATTCTGGTCTCTAAGCGATTGATAGACCACGAAGCTTCCTTCGTGGACCAGATGTCCTGAGTAGACTGCTGCTGTCAAACCGCTTCCCATCCAGATAGACAGGCATTGGTAGTAAGAATTACCCAATAAGGAACCTCCAGGTTGACACCACGAACCAGACTGGAAGTTAGCAGCCACTAAGACAGGCGGTCTTGCACAGTACCCTCGAGCAGCAAGGGAAGCTGGAATTCCTCCGAAAGCAGGTTCCACTGAGTCAACAAAGCTCTATAGAGGTCTCATATATGCAAAGGCCCATGGCACTAACTACAGAGTTGAAGCCATCAAACCCAGAACCTGCAAATAATCCCAGACTCTGAGCACCGGCGGCCCCAATAAGCGACTAATCTGCCCTGCAGCTTTAGAACCCATTCCTCCTTGAGAAACACCTTGCCCTTCTGAGTATCAAACTGAGCACCAAGATACTCGAGGGACTGGAATGGCACCAAATGACTCTTCTACAAATTCACCACCCTGCCAAGTGACTCCAATATACCGATCACCTTCTGCACTGACCGACGATAAAGGTCCTCCAAGATTGCCTTGATAAGCCAATCGTCCAGATAGGGTGCACCAGGACTCCTTCACAACAAAGTTGCTGCCACCATCACCATAACCTTGGTGAAGGTACATGGAGTTCTGGCCAACCCGAAGGGAAGGGCCTGAAATTGAAAATGCCGACATAGAACCATGAACTGCAGAAACCATTGATGATCTGGACAAATGGGAATGTGCAGGTACACCTCTGTCAAATCTAGAGAAGCCAAGACCTCTTCCTTGCGCACTGCTGCTATTACCGACCTCAGGGTCTCCATCCGGAACCACGGAACCTTGAGAACTGCATTTGCACGCTTCAAGTCCAGAACTGCGCGGAACGTGTCTTCCTTTTTTGGGAACGACAAAGTAAATGGAATACTTTCCTTTGCCTCACTCATCTCGAGGGACAGGAATTACCACCCCTAACTTCCACAATCAGTCTAGCATCTCTCGCACCACAAGTTGTTTGTCTAAGGACCTGCGGCGGAAACTAGAAACAAATCGTGAACAGGCCAAGCAAAATTCTAAGATGTAACCGTCTCTTATTACACTGAGGACCCACTGATCCCAGGTAATTTTGGCCCACTCCCCGCAAAACCACGCTAAGCGACACCCTATAAAAGGAACGGCAGCATGGAACAGCCTCTTTCATTGCGAGGACTTGGCCCCCATAGCACCACCACCTGTGGTGGCTCTGAAGGTCCTGCGGCCTCCTCGAAAGGCCTGACCTCAGAGACACAATTGCTTCTGTGGACCTGGCACTCCTCTCACTAGGCGAGACCTCCAACTATCTGAAAACTGGGACTGAGCCTGAAAAAACATCTTGCCCTTAGGCTTATCCTCCGGCAACCTATGTACCTTATTCTTGCCCAGATTCTTAATTAACTGCTCCAGATACTTACCAAACAAAAGCCAGCCTTTGAACGGCAGAGACCCCAAATGGGATTTAGACGACACTTCCGCAGACCAGTTACACAACCATAACAACCTTCTGGCTGATACTGCAGCCACCAAAATCTGAGACCTGACCATCCTGAAGCTGCTGCACCTAACACAGGCAAGCCTGCTGCATAAAATTGGAACAGATGGCCGCTCTTAAAGTCTGTGCTGATTCCTCAAAAATCCTCTTGAGGAGAGCTTCCAGTTTTCGATCCTGAACATCCTTCAAAGCCGCGGACCCCACAACCAGGGTAGTCGTCTTTTTAAAAACCGCCGAAACCGCAGCATCCATCTTTGGAAGGGAAAGCCAATCCAGTGTCTGCTCAGGCAAAGAATAAAGCTTCGCCATCACCCTCTTGACTCAAGCCAGCATCAGGAGATCCCCACTCCCAAACCACCTGCTTTTTCACCAACTTATGATATGAGAAGCCCATCCAGGACCAAGTCCGCCCCCTCCATATCGGAGTCTTCCTGCAGAACTTTCACCGCAAGCTCTTCCAGAACCTGAGGAATCAACAGCCTTATCTCCTCTTTATGAAACAAACGGACCACCCAAGGGTCTTTAAGATCATGAGAGGTCTCGAACGAGTACATGTGAATCGGTTATTTACACTTTCGGATAATAGAAGGACTAGGGGGCATTCCATGAAGTTAGCAAATAGCACATTTGAGACTAATCGGAGAAAATTCTTTCACTCAATGCACAATCCAATCCTTTTTTAAACACAGCTATACTAACTGAACTAACCACGTCCTCTGGCAACAAATTCCAGAGTTTAATTGTGTGTTGAGTGAAGAAGAACTTTCTCCGATTAGTTTCAAATGTGCCACATGCTAACTTTATGGAGTGTCCCCTAGTCTTTCTATTATCTGAAAGACTAAATAACCGATTCACATCTACCCGTTCTAGACCTCTCATGACTTTAAACACCTCTATCATATCCCCCCTCGGCCGTCTCTTCTCCAAGCTGAAAAGTCCTAACCTCTTTAGTCTTTCCTCATAGGGGAGCTGTTCCATTCCCCTTATCATTTTGGTCGCCCTTCTCTGTACCTTCTCCATCGCAATTATATCTTTTTTGAGATGCGGCGACCAGAATTGTACACAGTATTCAAGGTGCGGTCTCACTATGGAGCGATACAGAGGCATTATGACATTTTCCATTTTATTCATCATTCCCTTCCTAATAATTCCCAACATTCTATTTGCTTTTTTGACTGCCGCAGCACACTGAACCGACGATTCCACTATGACGCCTAGATCTCTTTCTTGGGGTGGTAGCACCTACTATGGAACCTAACATTGTATAACTATAGCATGGGTTATTTTTCCCTATATGTATCACCTTGCACTTATCCACATTAAATTTCATCTGCCATTTAAATGCCCAATTTTCCAGTCTCACAAGGTCTTCCTGCAATTTATCACAATCTGTTTGTATTTAACTACTCTGAACAATTTTGTATCTGCAAATTTGATTACCTCACTTGTCGTGTTTCTTTCCAGATCATTTATAAATATATTGAAAAGTAAGGGTCCCAATACAGATCCCTGAGGCACTCCAATGCCCACTCCCTTCCACTGAGAAAATTGTCCATTTAATCCTACTCTCTGTTTCCTGTCTCTTAGCCAGTTTGTAATCCACGAAAGGACATCGCCACCTATCCCATGACTTTTTACTTTTCCTTGAAGCCTCTCATGAGGAACTTTATCAAACGCCTTTTGAAAATCCAAGTATACTACATCTACAGGTTCACCTTTATCCACATGTTTATTAACCCCTTCAAAATGTGAAGCAGATTTGTGAGGCAAGACTTGCCCTGGGTAAAGCCATGCTGACTTTGTTCCATTAAACCATGTCTTTCTGTATGTTCTGTGATTTTGATGCTTAGAACACTTTCCACTATTTTTCCTGGCACTGAAGTCAGGTTAACCGGTCTGTAGTTTCCCGGATCGCCCCTGGAGCCCTTTTTAAATATTGGGGTTACATTTGCTATCCTCCAGTCTTCAGGTACAATGGATGATTTTAATGATAGGTTACAAATTTTTACTAATAGGTCTGAAATCTCATTTTTGAGTTCCTTCAGAACCCTGGGGTGTATACCATCCGGTCCAGGTGATTTACTACTCTTCAGTTTAATAGCCGCTGCTATTAATTGCATCAGTAGTATGGGATCTTCTTGGTGTTTGGGTACTTGCCAGGTTCTTGTGGCCTGGTTTGGCCTCTGTTGGAAACAGGATGCTGGGCTTGATGGACCCTTGGTCTGACCCAGCACGGCAATTTCTTATGTTTCTTTCACCCTCAAATACTGGGATCTCCTCCAGAACCTCCCCCAGGGTTGTGCTGGCCGCATCCGGATCAACTCCCTGGTCCAGCGACAGAGGCACCCCCTGCTACCTGGGAGTCACAGCAGGGCCCAACAAACGCTGAACCATTAAAAAGGTCGCTTTCTCTGAGACCGCCCTGGTCTGGCTCCGATCTCCAGACCCCTTGGAAGGTTGAGCCCGGGTCCCCAGCCCTGCCACATTGGTTTCCTGCTGTGCTAAATAGGCCTCATGCAACAGCAGAACAAAAATCGGCAGGAAGAGGCCTGGAGACACCAGCCTCCAGCTGAAGGGACCCAGAAACAGGCAGAATGGGAGCATCAACCCCATCTGCTCCCTCCTGCTCCTCCCCAGAGCTCAAACAAGCTGGGGAAAGCCTCAGGGGAAATTCCTCCACCCCACTCCACCGGCGACGTGGCAAGAGCGGCAGGATAATTCAAAATGACCGCCATTCCTGCACCGACAAACAGGGGCCCCAACCCGATCTGAACCCCGGCATGCAGGAGAGACTCTCCTCTTATTTGTGGGCACTGGGCCACTGGACGAACCCCTCACCACCTGGCAAGCAGCCGGAACATGAACCAAAGTGGTTCAGGTACGCACGAGCCACGCCACATGCGCGGCCCACAGAGCCAGGCACCATAATACTCCTTGTGGGAAAACTCTCTCGCAATGCGCCAGGGCCCGCTAACACCACGGGAAAGCCCTAAAACCTACCCGGCCACCAAGATCACAAAGACAGGGAGCCGTCCCTTCAACTTACCCCGGTCTCTTGTTTCCTCTGCTGTTCCTTTTTTTTTTTTTGTCAAACTTTACCAAACTATCAATACCTACTCCCGAGAATGGAACACAGAGCTGCCAGCAGAAAAAAGAAAGGCAAAATCAGCCAAATTAAAAAAGGGACCACTAAAAGAAAACAGCTGCCCTGAGCCTGTAGCTGCCACATGAGGGGGAGGGATCTGGACCACCACATTTATACCCCATGGAAGATAGGACCAAGCGTACAAAAGGGTCACCAACCCCCAGCTCATCCACACAGGGAAGGACCCACTAGGACCCAAAAACCCCTGGGAGGAAGGCTCAAAAAATCCACACCAGTCTCCTGACTGCAGAATTGCAGGTTTTGCACCATCTACCATCTGCTGGAGACAGAAAAATACTGAGGAACTGCAGGTGGCACACGCGATTATGTGGCAGTGGCAGTAAAACTTTCTCTGACTCCATCTGCTGGCAGGGATGCAAAACTCAGGAGTCTGGACCGATTTATTTATTTATTTATTTAGAAAGTCTTCTATACCGATATTAGTGGGGACATCATATCGGTTTACAGTGAACTTATAGGACGGAAATTATAATGAAAGGGGAAAGGGATACAATTAAGTAAAAGCAAGGGAGGAAAAACAAGAGCAAACTCGCAACGGGCAACATGAGCAGTTATAAAATTGTCATAAAAGAAACGGCTATGTACAAATTAATACAGCTATGGACAATACTTGAGAGGGAGCGATTATATACAGGGCAATATTTCAGCAGGAGGAAACAATACAGGGGCTGTTAAGTGATGTGGGGGAAGGCTTGTTTAAAAAGCCACGTCTTTAATAAGGATCTAAATTTCGCAGGGCAAGTTTCTAGCCTAAGGTGGGTCGGTAGAGAGTTCCAATGCATTGGGCCAGCAATGGAAAGGGCCCGATCTCTCGTGGAGGTGAGGTGTGCCTTCTTTAGGGACGGCACCTGGAGGGTCGCTTGGAGCATAGGAGGCGGAGGGGGTCATCAAGCCAGTTCGAGTTGTGTGTGTAGATGGCTTTGTGAATAATGGTGAGGCTTTTAAAGATGATACAGGAGGGGACAGGAAGCAAGTGAAGGTCTTTCAGTACAGGAGAGATGTGGTCGTATTTGCGTGTGTTAGAAATGGTTCTGGATATTGCATTCTGCAGAACTTGGAGGGGTTTTAGGGAGGACAGGGGTAGGCCAAGGAAGAGGGAGTTGCAATAATCCATTTTTGAAGAGAGGGTGGCCTGGATAACCGTACGGAAGTCATTCGCAAGAAGTAAAGGCTTAGGTTTCTTCATGACGTTGAGTTTGTAGAAACCCTCCTTGAGGATTGTATGGATGTGTCTTTTTAGGTTCAATTGCTGGTCGATCTGAACCCCAAGGTTTCTGGCACAATGTTGGGGTTGGAGTGTTTTGTAGGCGGGATCATTAGCGAGAGAGGAATTGATGGGTAAGTGTTGAGAGATGAGAAGCAGTTCGGTTTTGGAGGTGTTTAACGCTAAGTGGAGTTTTGTGAGTAGGGTGTTTATAGCTGAGAGGCAATTTCCCCAGAATTCAAGGGTGTGAGATAGACAGCCTTGGATGGGTATTACGATTTGTACGTCATCTGCATAAAGATAGAATTTGAGGCCAAGATCAGGGTATGTACAGGGAATGGCAAATAGAAAAGCAAATGACTTCTGTAATAATAAGGTATCAGAACCTATAGATGCACATAACTGCAGCACAGTTAAGAGCAATAATTGGCCTAGGGTCAGTCTGCTTACATTCCTGCACTGCAGGCTGCCTTTGGTTATCCTGCTCACTTTTCAGCCTGAGGTCTCTTAAGCGTACACAGTGCACAGAGCTCTGTCCCTGCTAACCATTTCAGCCATACCGTACCTGAGTATTCCTGTCCCTGCCCCGATGTCCAGGACACTGCGACACCCGCCTTGCACGGCCTTCCGGATGGCGCTCCAGTACATCCGATTCCTCCTGCTGTCGTTAAGCATGGTGAAATGCCACCTCTCCACCAGCCAGTTGGCGACCCGGTAAAAATTCTCTTTGGCCTCCGCAAAGTCAGGGTTCAGTTTCAGGGCTTTGTAGAAGTAGCCGGCCGCTTCATCTCTGAAGCCCATCCTACAGCAGCAGCAGAAGAGGACAGAGAGTCAGTGGGGGGGGGGGGGGGGGCGGCCATTCACAGATCTGCTGGGAAGTGAAAACCGGCATGAAGAACACACTGGCAATCCTTAAAATGTTCATCAGTGAACCCCGCAAGTACAAAGGTTTTCACAATCATTGCCTTATGGCGTGAGATTTTTTTCATAAAGAAAAAAAAGTTAACATTTAATGTAGCTCAACTTTACCTTGATAAGTAGAGTGGCCCCAATACATAAACTGAAGTCCAGGGAAGTAAATCTTACAGCAGGCAGTGACATCTCCTCCCTTTATAACAGAAGTTGGCTCTTTATCCATTTGTTATAAAGGAGGGGTCACTATAATGCCAGAGGCTGAGAACTGCAAGTAGCCATGGCAATTCTCAGCCTCCGCGTTGTCATCACGGTTTAATCTCCCAACCTCCTACCACTCATCAACACAGGACAACAAGTCTAGGGGCACTGGAGCCTTATCTGCCATACACAGGAGCACTATCACTGCATCCCCAGCTGTCCTAGCAGAATAGAGGGGGGGGGGGGGAGGGGGTCCTGCCTTGATGTACCCCACTTCTGCAAACACCCTGCCATCCTCCAGGATGCATCCGTTACACACACTGGGATAGTGCCTTCTAGGATAGGTTGCTCCAAGGATCTCCTAATGGATGTAATCATGCAATGCACATGCAAACAGTCACATCTGGAGGCTGAAAAGTAACCGCTGCCACTCACTTTTCTTGCCCCTTCTCCAAGGTTCTCTAGTTAGGACCCAATCAGCTGTAACTAGACAATACAGACATAGTCCCAAAAGTTGGTAACGCGGCCCCCTGGGGGTGGGGCACAGGACAGTATAAAGCTGGAGCACGGATATCATGGAAAGGTGGTCTATAAAATGTAATTAGATGAATGAATGAATAAAACAAACCTGTAGGTATTTCATGCTCACTGCCCTCCCGACATCTAATACTCCAGGACGAGTATTAGGACAAAGAGCTACCACTGGCAGGTCTTCCTGCCAACTCCAGTAAGTCTGGCATGTTTTCTCCTAACTTTCTACGTGAGAAAGACAGGGTCTGCACATGTTGCTCATGGCTCCAGTGTGTGTGCTAGGGCGACAGCAAGTCTTTCTGCTAGACTAATCCGTTGCTTTATACATCTTGGACACAGTTCACTACAGAGCATTTTTGTTTTCATAAATGTTTCTCAGACCAGAAGGCACTGCATCCCAGTCTGGGGCCTCCTTTCTCCAGGGAATAGCAGTGGAGATGGCAGAGGCCCCTCGGAGATATGAAGAGCCAGAGGACCAGATGCAGTTGGTAGAAGAGAACCAGTCAGTATTTCCTACATATATGTAAAGGTCCATCATGGCACCTTCTCTGGGTCTCTGCTCCAGTGGCATCTGCCTGGCATGCTGCTTTGGCATCTGCTGTTTGGAGACTGTATTGGCAGGGTACCATTGCTGGCTGAGCGTGTGATTCTTTGGGGGGAGTATGAAAATGGAGGGCTGCACTAGAGAGGTTACTGTGAAAGAAGGCACCTGCCCATACATTTTCCCCAAACTAATTCCTGCATTACACAAGTTAGTTTAGGCATTTTCTACAATGCAAATCCCTCTACTCCAATATAAAACTGGGCCCGGGTAGTACTGACCTGAAGAGGTGCTCCCCCATGCTATTACAGATCACCTCGGCAGTGGGAAACAGCTCCAGCGCCTGCTCGTAACAGTCCAAGACATCTCGAGTCCGACCAAGAGCTGCCAGTTCTTCCGCCCACTTGAAGAGGGTAAACTGAAACATTTCCTGGGCACACACACACACAAAAAGACTAGTTTGGCAATATCAAAATATGGGATGCTCAGCCCAGACTGCCAGCTGGAGCCCGGCCACCAGTCTCCTGATCCCCAGTGAGTGCCGCGAAGTCTTCCCAGAGCGACACCAGACTAATGGGGACGAGCAAGTGGAAATTTCTGCTCCAAGCACTGAAACTCTGCCACGTGCTGGATTTTAAACTTCCCTTGTTCAGTCTTATGCCGAGTCCAGCCCACGGAGCCATCAGCCATGGCTTCCCTCAAGCATTTGCAGCCGCAGGGCAGCGCCTTTCTGATCCTGCACCCAGCACAGAAGCTAAGTCCCACTATACTGGGTTCAGGGTACTACTCCAACCTCAGACATCTGCACCAGCTAATCCTGGGGTTCTCAGCTCTCACCACAGACAGGGGGAAGGAGAGAAATAGCATTTGAAAAAAAAATACACATTTTAAACTATTAAAGTGTTACCAGTTGACATGTTCACAGTCCAAACATACTTTTAAAATTGCACTCATTTCTGTCTGAAGCTCTGTGCTGAAATTTCCTGGGGTTTTAAATGCTGGGCCACAGAAAGGAGTTAGTAGGCCCTTAGCAGAGGGCCTTGCTTCAGTAATGCAAAATTACTGAACTGGAATAAGAGCCTCCAAAATCCTTTCTGAAGACCGGCTCTGACCGGAAGGAGCTACCACAGCTTTTGCCAGCCCCCCCCCATTCAGAACCAGGCGTTTTGGTTCAAGTTGGTTAACAAAGAATGGCCAATGATTTTGTTCTGTCCTGCTAAAAAAAAAAGTTTTCAGTCCAACACATTTCAGTGAGGCTTTAAATATGTCATCCTTTACCAGCATCTCCCAAAAGAAACCTAAAAACCCTCACCCTAAAATCTGCTGCTGATATGTTGGGTGCCAGCCATACCATGAATGGGATTATATAAAACGCTCACCTTGAGGTCATTTCTCAACTCGGGGGCGAGGTTTAGAACAAGCAGATAATGGGCATAAGCTGTTCCAAAATCCCGATTCTCCAGACAGTGCTGAGCGCTCTGAAGCGATCGGGAAACCAGCTGGCTTCGGCCGGCTTTCTGTTCCCGCCTCCGAGTGGGCCGCGCTGTACCTCTGGCGCTGAACATTCTGCGCAAAGCTCCCAACTGCGCAATGTGCTAGCTGGTCCAAAGAACAAGGCGTGAGAGAAAGAAGCAAAAAGATTGTCCAGATGTTACCTTACAGAACGTTTCCTGTACAGACCAACAGAACACGCATGTGCAGCTCACAAAACCAAACACCGCAATACTGAGGACTAGATTACTTGCAAATAGCTACGTAGCAATCACTACAAGAGGTGGTGCTACAGGACAGAACAGAAAGACTTTGTCAGTGCCAACATTCAAATCCAGAAATGACTGTGACAAAATTCAAAAGGGCATGGGATAAACACAAAAGGATTCCCAGTTGCAAGAGGATGGCAAAGAAGCACTGGGCTAACGTGACTGCAGTTACAACCGTAAACAGAAAAGCATTGGCGTAACCCATACAGAATGGCAGTTATAACCCTAAACAGAAGGCACGGGGGTAAATCCACAAGTAACAACTCTAAAAAGAAGTCATGGGTGTAACCCATACGGAGTGCAAGTTACAACCCTAAACACTTTGCTAGACAGACTGGATGGGCCTTTTTGTTCTTTATCTGCTGTCATTGACTGTGGTTACTAAGAGCAGGCCAGGCGTGACCAACTCTGGGCCTCAAGAACCACAGGCAGGTCGGGTTTTCAGGATATCCACAATGAATACGTACGAGTTATGTGCATACAAGAGAGGCAATGCATGCAAATCTACCTCATGCACATTCATTAAGGATACCCTGAAAACCAGACCTGTTTATTTATTGTGGTTCATGAGGACCAGAGCTGGCCACCCCTGGACTAAGCTAATGCTGCAGCACAACCTGCTGTATGTTTCTACTCCGGCATCAGTATCCCTCAGGAGTTAGCCCTGTAGTGACTCACCAGTTTTTACACTTCATCCAGCTATAAGGTTAAAGTTTACCATGTTCCAACAAATATGGCAGCAGCACAATTCTCAAAAGGATTTTAAAGGTGAATTCAAAGCATGTGCCTCTTCCTCCTTCTTAAAATACACACACAGAAAGCAGACGACATTTGACTTGCTGACAAGTGATTGGTCATACAGCACACCATTTTTTTCTGGTTATGTTATGTTTCATTCTGTTGGATTCCAAAATTGCTTGGTGTATGCATCCATGGGAGACACACAAGGAGTATTCACTTATGAAAATATTCACACTGGGGGTTCGACTCTCCCACTTAGAGACAGAGGTGAACAGCCTTTTGGGAAGCTGAGGTATATTCCTGATATGTTATCCTGAGTTTGAAAAGGATGACATAGCCTGAAATATCTGAAAGTCTGTCATATTGCTCCAACACCACCACCCAGATGTGGTCGAAGACAACATACAGAGCATTCTCAAAGAGTGAGGTCAGCATAATCCAAGGGCAAAAAAAAACATAAAAGCCTGTCCACCCTTCAAGCTCAATCCTTCCCCTGCAGCACTTATGTAGCCCGGTTCCACGGGTATAAATGAGGAAAAGGCCAGCAGCAAGATGAACAGAAAATGCCTTGTTAGAGTCCAATCAATAACAGCAATGGCTTAAGAAAGATCTAAAGCAGGATGAGCTGCTGGCATGGAAGGTCAACAGGGGTGAAAAAATTATAAAAAAAAACACTTTGCCCCCATCTCTTTTCTTCCCCACAACAACTTAAGAACATAAGATGTACCATGCTCGATTAGACCAAAGGGCATTCAAGCCCAATATCCTGTCTTCAACAGTGGCCAAAGCAGGTTTTTGGGTCTAGCGGTTTCCTTCTGCTGGCTTAGCCTCCGAGCTCAATTTCAGCTGGCCTCTGGCAGCAGAGCAGGCGCAGCTGGAATCACAACTCAAGAACAGCACTCGTATTGTGCGAGTGGGAGGGATACACGTATTTCATGTAAGCGTTAGGCTGGGTGCGCGGTCAGTAAGATCAGCAGAGGTGTTCTCAAAGAAGGTCATTTTATAAACAGCCCAAGTCTGCCTGTAGAAAGTGCATACAGACCCTGGACTGAATTGTCAAAACTTAGCAGGTATGCCCGCACCCCTGCCCAGCAGATGTCCGTTTGGGAGCAGGCATAAAAAAAATATGCCCAGAAATGGTTTCACCACCCTTAATTTCCTGCCCCTCCACAATGCCTTCGTTCAGCGAGCAGAAAAGTACAGGCAAACTCCCTTCTGCTCATACTCTGACATGCACAAACCCCCGGATAATTTTCAAAAGCCAATTTACGTGCATAAAACCAGATTTTATGCATGGAAATGCTTTTGCGCATCAAGCCCCAAAAGACCGGTTACAGACTAGCTCCTAAGGATTTATTTTAAACCTCAAGAGGAGCTTTTTCTTAATATGAAAATCGGAATCTATCCCGATGTTTCAAAGGCCACACAGAGACGTTTCTGAGACCTAGGGTCCTACAGCTGGGATCCCTGCTCTGGCTAATCCAAGTCACAAGTGCCTGGCAAGTACCCAAACATTAAATAGATCTCAAGCTACTACTCCTTACTGATTAACAAAAATTAATGGACTTCTCCGCTAGGAACTTATCCAAACCTTTTTTAAACCCAGTTACACTAACTGCTGTAACCGCATCTTCTGGCAATGAATTCCAGAGCTTAACTATGCACTGAATGTAAAAGAATTGTCTTCGGTTTTAAATGTGCTACTTGCTAAGTTCATGGAGTAACCCCTAGGCCTTCTATTATCTGAGAGAGTAAATAACCGATTTACATTAACCTGTTCAAGTCCTTTCATGATTTTATAGACCTCCATCATATCCCCCCCTCAGTTGTCTCTTCTCAGTTGCCCTAATTTCTTTAGCCTTTCCTCATAGGGGAGCCATTCCATGCCCCTTATTTTGGTAGCCCTTCTCTGCACTTTCTCCAGTGCAACTATATCTTTTTTGAGATGCGGCGACCAGAACAAGTATTCAAAGATGCGGTCTTAGCATGGAGTGATACAGAGGCATTATGACATCTATCGTTTTATTTGCCATTCCCTTCCTAATAATTCCTAACATTCTGTTTGCTTTTTTGATTGCCACAGCACACTGAGCAGACAATTTCAATGTAGTATCCACTATGATGTCTAGTTCTCTTTCCTGTGTGGTAATTCCTAAGATAGAACCTAACATTGTGTAACTATACCATGGGTTATTTTTCCCTATGTGCATCACTTTGCACTTATCCACATTAAATTTCATCTGCCATTTGGAAGCCCAATCTTCCAGTCTCACAGACTCCTCCTGAAATTTATTACAATCCGCTTGAAATCGAACTGTTCTGCATAATTTTGTGTCATCCACAAATGTGATCACCTCATTCATCATATTCCTTTCCAGATCATTTATAAATATATTAAAAAGCACCGATCCAAGTACAGATCCCTGAGACACTCTACTGTTTACCTTTTTCCATGTGAAAACAGACTATTTAATCCTACTCTCTGTTTCCTATCTTTTAACAAGCTTGCAATCCACAAAAGGACATCGCCTCTTATCCCATGAATTTTTAGTTTCTTAGGAGCCTCTCATGAGGGACTTTGTCAAACGCCTTCTAAAAATCCAAATACACCACATCTACCAGTTCACCTTTATCCACATGTTTATTAACCCCTTCAAAAAATGTAGATTTGTGAGGCAAGACTTCCCTTGGGTAA
This sequence comes from Rhinatrema bivittatum, assembly GCF_901001135.1. Lineage (NCBI taxonomy): Eukaryota > Metazoa > Chordata > Amphibia > Gymnophiona > Rhinatrematidae > Rhinatrema > Rhinatrema bivittatum. Next base: position 50,147,557 of record NC_042615.1, read on the forward strand.
ATCCCTACTGGCTGTGGCCCAATAAACCATGTCTACCTAACGTTTTGTGATTTTATTCTTTATAATAGTTTCCACACAATTTTTCCCAGCACTGAAGTCAGGCTCACCAATCTATACTTTCCCAGATTACCCCTGGAGCCCTTTTTAAATAGCGGGGTTACATTGGCCATCTTCCAATCTTCAGGTACAACGGATGATTTTTTTTTTTTATTATTAATATTTTTATTGAATAAGCATAAATGTGGCAGTGCATACAGCAAAACGATACAATAAAGAAAACCAGTGTATATAACAATGCCTGTTAGCGCGTACATTGAGAGTGAAAATATGTGACTATCCCCATCCCTCCCCCCCCCTCCCAGAAGTGTGTGCCAAGCAGTAGAAAAGCAAGCCACAGATCTATAAGAGCTATACAGCAATGGTACCAAGTCAGTTAGCCGGTTCACCACGTAAGGATCTAGAAAATAGCAATTTGATTAGATATCAAGATCAACCCCTGCCCCTGTCTCTTGCCAAGCCTCCAACGGTCTCCAGAGGCCCTGGCGCCGGGCCATGTCTCTGTGTGTAGTGCTTCCCATCTGTGCGTGCATGAGGTGTAGCTTGCCTAATCTAGCGGATACCTTCCCCACCGACAAGTGGCCAGTCTTCCTCCACTCCAAGGCTATTTTGCATTTAGCCGCTGAGAGGATAAATGACAACAGTTTCCCCTGGGCTACTGGGACATCATAGGGCAGGTTTAGAAGCGTTTGCTCAGGGGTGAGGGTAACCTCCGTCTTCAGGATGCCCCTTATTAACTGAGTAACCTGTGCCCAGAATCGCTGAAGATAGCTGCAGGACCACCACATGTGGAAGAATGTGCCCTCCAGACCACACCCCTTCCAACACTGTGCACTATGCTTAGAATTAAATCTATGGATTTACAACAGATGATTTTAATGATAGATTACAAATTAATTGAAATAGGTCTGAAATTTCATTTTTTAGTTCTTTCAGAACCCTGGGATGTATACCATCCAGTCCAGGTGATTTACTACTCTTCAGTTTTAATCTGGCCTACCACATCTTTCTGGTTCACCGTGATTTGGTTCAGTTCAACTGAAATATTATCATTGAAAACCATATCTGGAATGGGTATCTCCCCAACATCCTCTTCAGTAAACACCGAAGCAAAGAAATAGTTTAATCTTTCCGTGATGGCCTTATCTTCCCTAAGTGCCCCTTTAAGCCCTCGATCATCTAACGATCCAACCGACTCCCTCGCTTCGGATATATTTTTTAAAGTTTTTATTGTGAGTTTTTGCCTCTACAGCCAACTTGTTTTCAATGTCTTACATTTAACTTGCCAATGCTTATGCTTTATCCTATTTTCTTCTGTTGGATCCTTCTTCCAATTTTTGAATGAAGATCTTTTGGCTAAAATAGCCTCTTTCACCTTAGTTTTTAGCCATGCTGGCAATCGTTTGACCTTCCTTGCACCTTTCTTAATGCATGGAATACATCTCGACTGTGCTTCTAGAATGGCATTTTCTAACAATGCCACTGCCTGTTGCACACTTTTTACCTTTGTAGCTGCAGCTTTCAGGTTTGTTTGGTTTTTTTTAAACTATTTTTCTCACTGTATCAAAGTTTCCCTTCTGAAAGTTTAGTGCTAGAGCCATGGATTTACTTACTGTCTCCCTTCCAGTCATTAATTCAAATTTGATCCTATTATGATCACTATCGCCAAGTGGCCCCACCACTGTTACCTCTCTCACCAAATTCTGTGCTCCACTGAGAACTAGATATAAAATTGCTCCCTCTCTCGTCAGTCTATGAACCACTTGCTCCATAAAACTGTCATTTATTCCACCTAGGAACTTTTCTCTCTCTGTTTCACTTACCCAGTCAATTTTAGGGTGATTGTAATCTCCCATTATTACTGCACTACCAATTCAGTTAGCTTCCCTAATTTCTCTTAACATTTCATTGTCCTTCTCACCATTTTGGCCAGGTAGACGGTAGTATACTCCTATCACTATAATCTTCCCCTACACACAAGGGATTTCTACCCATAAAGATTCAATTGTGCATTTAATCTCATGCAGGATCTTTATCCTGTTGGACTTTATGCCATCCCGGACATAAAGCACCACCCTGCACTAAGATGCTCCTCTCTATCATTGCGATATAATTTTTACCCCGGAATAGCGCTATACTATCAGTTATCCTCTTTCCACCATGTCTCTGAGATGCCAATCAAGTCTTATCATCATTCACTGCTATATATTTATTGTAGTGTAAACTATTAAGATTGTGTGTGTATATATATACATATATATATATATATACACACACACACGCAGATTGACGGTATAGAAAACTGACAAAAAAATAAATACACTCTAATTCTCCCATCTTACATTTTAGACTTCTGGCATTAGCAAACAAAAGGGGTCATTTTCTATAGCTTTCGCACGTGAAAAGGGACTTTTCGTGTGCGATAGCTAGACCGGGGCAGAGTTGGTGTGGAGTCGGCACAGCACCAGGGTGGACGCAGCGAAGACATTGCTGACGGCGAAAAGGTAAGGACCCTTATCGCCACTGTATAATTTCTGGACTCAAAGCCAGGGCAACAAGAAGAAACACGCCCAATAGCACCACCTTTCACAGTGGCGCTATTGGTTTGCAAAGGCCGGCAGCGATGGCACCGCAGTGGTGCCATCGCTGCCTGGCCCCCCCGGTACCTGGCCTGGCCCCCCCGGTACCGCGCGATTCACTAAGGCCTGCGATTTTAGAAAATCCAGGCCAAAGTGTGTTTTTTGTTTTGTATTAACATTCTGCTTTTCAATTGACGTGGATAAATTGGAATCTTTTAGCTCAGGTGAGTTTATAATTATAGGCATTTAGACTACTTTTCTTATTACTGGAATCTCTCTGTTGGGATGCCCTAACTCTAATGCTTCATTAGTATCCTTAGTATCCTTCGAAGATACCTCTCTCCGAACCATGCGCTGCTGAGCGACTGTAGGCTTTTCCCTTTGATTTAGTTTAAAAGCTGCTCTATCTCCTTTTTAAAGGTTAGCGCCAGCAGCCTGGTTCCACCCTGGTTAAGGTGGAGTCCATCCCCAAAAGGTTCCCCAGTTCCTTACAAACTGAATTCCTCTTCCCTGCACCATCATCTCATCCCGAGCTCCGCCTGCCTCTGGGGACCTGAAAGATTTCTTAGCCTTGCCAGCGTACACTGCTATTAAGTGATAAGATAGTTCAGGAAATGACCATTCCTGAACTATCTGCCTCCCAAGTAGTATTCTTGGTATCGGCCTTGAATGTTTTGAAATTTCTACTTTTCTTTTTCTTTATTTTTTTGAGGTTTTGGTTCACCAATTATTTCTTTAGATTGAGACATGGATCACTCAGAATAATAGAGGACTTCACGGATGGCAAAACGTTTAAAGATTGATATCTTTCTTTATTTTCTTCTGTCTTTGTCCATGCTTTTTCCTCTCATGTTTTCTTGAAGTTGTAATGGAAAATCTTTAAATAAGTAATAATTAAAAAAAAAGATGAGTGCCAGCAAAGAAGGCAGTATCATATTTTTAAAAAGTTATGAAAAAGGCCGCCAAAATTGAACTTTTGAGAGCTGTCTCGACAGTTTTTATTCTTTCATTTCCATTCATGTGAAAAAAAAACAAAACAGAAAATGGATGATGGCACAGCCTAGTTCCCAGAATGTACCATGGAAGGACAAGAAAATAATCTGAACAAATTTTGGATTTAAATTACATGCATGTTCAAACCCATGGTCAAAGCGAGCTATAAATTCAGGTAGATAAGATTGGCCCCTGCTCCAGATGGCTTACAATTTAAGTTGGTACCTGAGGCAATGGAGGGTGAAGTAACTTGCCCAAGGTCACAAGGAGCATCAGTAGGAGAAGCAGGATTGGAACCCCGGCTTTCCTATTTCCCAGCCTGCTGCTATAAGCACTAAGCCTCTCCTCCTACCATAAAGGGGGGAAAAAAAAAAATTCCTTCAGCATCCAGAATGGGTCATTCTTGTAGGTAAAGCTATGTTGATTTTGCATGCTTATCAAGTTGAGTGAAGAATGGTAAAGAAAAATCGGGTCTTTCCTGATAATATTTGTTCCTGTAGTACCACAGATCAGTCCAGACCCTTGGGTTTTGCCTCCCTTCCAGCAGATGGAGACAGAGAAAGTTTTGCGGACATTGCCACATAACCTGGTGTGCCCACCTGTAGTCCCTCAGAATTGACAAGTACCCAAGCCAAGATACTAATGAATACAACTACGAATAACAATCACATCCCCCTGAACAAGCAGTAGGAAATGGAATTTTATAATGGATAAATCTTTCCAACCTTAATAACGTGAGAAATTAAACAGTCCAATTACAATAATAGATTGAGCGGACTCTCCAATTCTCCCCACATCAATTGGGAGAGACTCTGGACTGATCTGTGGTACTACAGGAATGAAAATTAGCAGGCAAGATCTAATTTTCCTTTCCCTCTATGTGCCCAGATCAGTCCAGACTCTTTGGATGCACCCAAGCTTCCCTAAACAGGGTGGGACTGCGAGAATCCTGCTCGAAGTATACTCTCAACAAAACTCATGGCCTCTGGGCCTGGACATCCAAATGATAATGCCTGGCAAAAGTGTGCAACGATTTCCAAGAAGCCACCCAACAAATCTCTTGTGGTGATACTTGTTTACATTCGGCCCTGGATGCCGCCTGAGATCTAGTAGAGTGAACCCTCAGGAATAGGACGACCCTGACAGATGTATGCCGAACCAATGGCTTCCCTTCAACCACCATACTATGGTGGATTTTGAAGCTTTAGGACCCTTTTTTGCACCACTCCATAGCACAAAAAGATGGTCCAACAACCGGAAGCTATTCATGACCTTAAGGTACAGCATGAGGCACCATAGCATCCAAATTTGGAAAGGTCGGAAGCTCTACCAATTGACTTAGGTGAAACGACACTACCTTCAGAAGGAAGGAACTGCACGCAATTAGACTCTAGAATCTGTAATCCTCAAAAAGGGATTCCTTCATGACAAAACCTGAAGTTCCGAAATCCTTCAAGCTGAACAAATTGCCACTAGAAACACAACCTTCACAGTAAGATCTTTCAAAGTTGCCCTTCTAAAAGGCTTGAATGGAGCTGCACACATATCCCCTTAAGGGCCAAGTTAAGGCTCGAGGAGGGTCACAACTTCCGCACCAGAGGACGCAAATGCTTCACCCCCCAGAGAAAACGCACCATATCAGGATGTGCAGCTAGAGCCGCTCTCTACGCCTTCCCTCGAATACAGCCCAAAGCCACCACCTGAACTCTTGAGGGAGTTAAAGTCTAGACCCTTCATCAACCCTCACTGCAAGAAAATCAGAATATGCGTGACAGATGCTCGAGTAGGTTCAACCCCCTGCTCTGCGCACCAAGCCTCAAAAACTCTCCAGACCCTCACATATGCTAAAGTCTTTCTAGCTCGCACCAGAGTGGAAATGACATCCTCAGAATATCCTCTCAAAAGCCAAGCCACGAAACAGAAGTGAGCCACCTGATCTGAAAACATGGGACCTTGGTGAAGAAGCTTTGTTAGATCAGCAAGGCACAATGGCCTGTCTACCGCTAGATTTACCAGACCTGCAAACCCAATGCCATTGAGGCCACTCCGGCACCACTAGAATCACCTATCCAGGATGAATCTCTACCCGCCACAATATTTTGCCCACCAGCAGCCACAGCAGAAACACGTACAGGTGAATACCCTGTGGCCAAAGAAGAATCAAGGCATTGATCCCTTCTGCAACTGAAGAAGCGCGGGGCCTTGACATTTTGCTGAGTTCCCATCAAGTCCATATGAGGCCTTCCCCATCTGCAACGAATGAGATGCATTGCTTCCTTCGACAACTCCCACTCTCCAGGACCCAGGTGTTGCCGACCGAGAAAATCCGCTTGCATATTGTCTATACCTGCTATGTTAAATGCCGCTAGTAACACCAGATGCTGCTCTTCCCAGTAAAATAATTCCTGGGCTTCCTGAACCACATCCGACTTCTGATACCACCCCGTTGGTTGATATAAGCCACTGTTGTCACACTGTCCGACAAGATCCTTACTGGCCGACCGCACATGAGACGTAGAAAGGCATGCAACACGAACTGCACTGCTTTTGTCTCTAAGCAATTGATAGACAACAATGCCTCCTCCGCTAACCACTGGCCCTGTGCTGACTAAGTCTGGCATATAATTCCCCATCCAGAGAAACTGGCATCGGTGGTAACTACTATCCACTTCGGAACCTCCAAGTCCACTCCGTGACACAACTGGTCCCGACCAAGCCACCTTGAGAGACTGGACATGGCTAGCTCCGTAAGAGGTAATGGAAGATGAAACTGCTTTGACAACGGGTTCCACCATGAGAGCAACACAAAACTCGGGAGTCTGGACAAATCTGGGTACGTACAGGGAACTGCCTGCTTTCTGCACTTACTGGATTCATTTGTATTTTTCTTTCAGTAAGTGATTATTTTGTATGTTGTTTCCACTACACAGAATAATGTTGCTTTCTGTCTCTTCCTGAGCATGCACATTTAAGCATCTGGTTTGTAAACCAAGCTTTAGAAGCAAATGTTGCAGCCCAGAAACAGATTCGGAGGACCTGAGAAAAAACTGCATGGCTGTGGCCTTGTCATGCTGTTGACAGCATTGGCTACTATTAAAGTGGAGAGGAGGTGCTGGCATGGGAGGAGTCTACCTCTCCCTCTGGGCAGGTTTGGAGGGTTTCTGTGACCAATGTTTCCTCTTTTTTTTTCAGGGTGTGTTATGCAGATAACTTTTGCACGTAGGCCTAATCTCCCACTCCACTTTGGTCCTTTCCCATCATCCAATCTCCCTGCCTCCCTCAGTAAACCTATGTAGCAGGAACTTGTCCCACCATTGCATGTTCAAAATGTGCAGGCTAGCACTTCTTGCCTGATCACATGCATCATGAGATCAGCAGGCAGGAAGTGCCAATCCGTAAGTTTTAAATATGTTCATAGAACTATCATAAACTGGGTAGAGCAGTTAACACTTGGTAGCTACAGGACAAGCTTCCACCATGCCTCCTACCATCCGGGTGGCACACATGCACACTTTAAAGAAGACTTTGTGACTACTGTCCTCCATTGTCCACTGAAAACAGCAGCCTTGAGTTTCAACCCATCAGGTAAAGTGATAGCAAAGAAAATAAAGTTGCTAGCTGTAGAACTGTTCACTTGTCAGCAAGCTTGAAGTTATCAGAGTGAAGTCTTTGGTTTCTGCAAGTGTGTAAGCATCAGTGAGGGACATGTGCTTTGAATTCACCTTAAATCATTTTGCAATTCATGCTGCTGGTGCGCTGTGCGAACATTAAACACTTTAAACTTCATCCAGTTATGAGGTTAAAGACTGGTGAATGACTGCAGAGCAAAGGATTAACCTCTGCTGGAAATTGAGATACAGGAGTAGAAATGTACAATAAGTTGAGCCTCTTCCTTTCTAAGAATGAACATGGATATTTTGATGGACACTTTTTGCATTCTGTCTTACAGCATCCCCAATTTTAGTAATGCATACAGAGTTTTTTGTGAGTAATCCATTAATAAATACTAAAGTTTCTGGCATATACTTCTGTTTTATCATCTTGATTGCAGCATACCTTTCACATACATTGATAGAGATCAACAATTTTTATTTTTACTTCAATTGCATGTTATATAATTATCTCTATACACACACACACCACAATCAGCTCCATGGCCAAAGAGTGCAGCATAAGAGATGATCAGCAGTTGAAAATTACCAAACACTGATAATAGTAAATGTGCACCATCTAATTACAACCACCTTTACTAAACATTTAATGGATGGCTTCTCTGTAGGTTACATGATTATTTTCCTAAAAGTATACCACTTGCAGATTACATTAAAATTAAAAGCAACACTGAGAAGATAAGTAATGTATGCATACAGATGAGGTAGACTGCAAGGAGATATCTTTTCTATAAGTGTTGCATATATATATATATATATATATATATATATATATATATATATATATATATATATATATATACATATATACATACACACACAGTTTAGAAGTTAAGCACCATGAGTTGCAAGAGATATTAAAAACAAGCTGGGTGGAAACAGCCCAGAAGGGACCCTCGAGGGATTCGTGGTCCAGAAAGCGTTTAGGCAGCTATAACTTTACTATCTCTCTGTCACCTTCTTATCACTCTGCTAACAAATTAACTCTCTCCTATCCCCCCTTCACACATCCACTGTAAGGTAATCAATTATATGCTTTTAGATTCAGGTAGGATGTAAATATTAATTTAACAGGCTTTGAGCTCTCTAATTGGAAAAGAATAAACAAGACGATTGTCTTTTGGTATGACTTGATGAAAAGAATGTAGCTCCCAGAAGCTAGTCAAGAAATGTATTGCGTTAATCCTACAGCAGATATCTCCTCATATCTGTTATCTAATTTTTCTTGACCTCTATTTCTGCGAATTGGGGAAACTGCCTGAAATACGATTTTCAGCTGTGGAAGAATCATCAGTTTCCCATAAAAGTCCATGAGAGCTCTCAGATGTTGTCCACCCTGCACCTAAAGATTTTCCAGTTAATCACAATCTGCAGTCTTGCTCTCTCCTGCCTCATTGAGACTGGAAACCCACAACAGCATTCACCACCCCCATCCACTCGTTCTGGAGACTTCTGATCACACAGCAGCTCGCAGATCCGCACGTGACCAGTCACAATTTCCTGTCATAACCTTCAACCCATCCCGATCCCGCCATACCCCAGGCGGCCGATAGCCATCGGTCACCAGCGTCACCGACCTGACCCCAGGATGCAACCTCGTACATGCCCTGCGCGCTGCAGGAGAAAAGGCCTACAGGCGCGCCGAGAAACCGACACAGACCAATCACACCGCAGCACTCAAGGACCCGCTTCCAGTAGCCAATCGGCGGCTGCCTTGCCCTTTAGCTTCTCACGAGAGACGTCCCGTGGTCGCGCTGCTAGGAGACCATCCAGGCGCTTCACAGCCAAACGGGAATAGCGAGGCGCGTCCCCCGAGGTGGTGGGATTTGGGGGGGGGGGGGGGGTGTGACGTCTCACGGCGCGCGCCGCGCCTCGGCCGGATTGGTGGAGAGGAGGGGCTGGCGTGGGAGGAGTCTGCCTCTCCCTCTGGGCGGGTTTGGAGGGTTTCTGTGGTAGTTAGGTGGAGGCTGGGAGTTGGGAGTTTGGGGCTTTAAGGTCGTAAGCAAGCTCCGCGTTGGCCAACGCATCTACACCGGACTTCCCCCGGGACTTGGAGGCACCGGCGGGTCTGTCGTGCTCGTACTTAAGGATGGCGGAAGCCTGGAACGGGGACACCGGAGAAGCTGTTTATCGATCTCAGGACCCCGTCAAGAACCTAAAGATTCGGTGGGTAAGGAGTAGCAGAGAGCCCTGTGCATCTGCTACCCGCGATCCTGGCCCACCGCCTGTCCCCTTGCTTTAATTTTAATCGTTAAATTTTTACTCGCCTTTCTAAATGAAGCCCAAGGCGGTTTATTTGATTTGATTTATATTTGTTTCTGACACTTCAAAGTTGATGCGGTTCAAGTACAGTAGGTTCCTGACTTCAGAGGGTTTGCAAGCTAAGGGACTGATTTACTGAACATTTTCTCCCATTCTGAGTCTATGGAAAAAATGCTTAGTAAATCAGACCCTAAGGGAGTTATTTACTATGCTTCAATATTTTATCGCGGAACGGGCAAAATAAATGCCGCAGGGAGTGTAGGTGGGGGGAGATGGATTTGATCCCTAATTTTCAGTCCGTTGCTTTAACCATTAGGCCACTAATTCAAAGCCCTTCTCCCGCCTGCTGATTCATTCCGGTTGCTTTCATCCCCTTATGTCTAGTACTCCTCATTCTTTTTCTATCCTCTCTGCCTGCCTGCTTCCTTACTTCCTCCCCATCCCATTCCTCTTCATATTATTCTTCCCATGCCCTTCTTTACCATATCTGTTTCTGCATCTTTCTTGCAGTTTATATTTCCTGTATCATTATCTTTTTATTTGTCCTTGACCCTTTTAGCTGACTTCTTAATTCCTTCTCTTTATTAATCATCCAGCCAGCATCCAAAGTAGTACTATAGTAAACTGCAAACAGGCACTATGCATTCTCTGATATGATCAACCTCTTATATGCTCATTCACCTCATTGCTGTCTTCCTGACCATAATAGTTTAATTGGGAAGATGAATACCTGAGACATTGGGTGAGTTGTAACTTTGCTTGTATCCTAACACCCATTTTGTCCTTCTCAGAATTCATCTGCAGCGCATCACATCCACTAGTGTCCTCCTACAGCAGGTTCAGGAGCCAACTGCACAGCTTGGAAAGGGCCTTCTTCAGCTTGCCACCTTTGCCTCCAGTGGGGCTACAGCTGCTTCAAGTAGGTGATACAGGCACTCCTCTGCTACCTTGCCTGCTGTGACTCTTCTTTCAAAATATTTTCCAGGTGCCATGGTTAATCTAGATAAGGTAATAGAGCCAATGGCCAAGGAGCAGGGGAAGGCAGCCTCCAGTCCCCATGAACGACAGTCCACTGGGTTTTCAGGATATCCCTCATGAAGATGTGCATAAGAGAGATTTGCATGCACAGTGCTTCAATTGTGTGCATATCTATCTTATGCATACTCATGGATTTCCTGAAAACTATACCGCCCAGGATGCTCCAGGACTGGCTTGAGAAACACAGTAGCCAATATCATTCAGTAATTGATTATGAAGAACCAAACTAGGATCTCCAGATTCCCAGCTATGGTTTCTAACCAACCTGGGAATCTGATAGCTAGCTGGTGGATTACTAAATAGCTTGATTGCATGGGCACTGTTGACCCTACTACTACTTACCACTTCTATAATGTTACTCAATGTATGCTGTGCTATACAAAAGCATATGAGGCAGTCTATTTTCAGTAGAGCTTACAAACTAATCAAGACATATATACAGAGCAAAAGAGACTTTGGGAATTTAATTTAGGGACACTAGCGCGTTCCTAGCGCCTCTTTTTGGACAGGAGCGGCGGCTGTCAGTGGGTTTGACAGCTGACGCTCAATTTTGCTGGCGTCGGTTCTCGAGCCTGCTGACAGCCACGGGTTCGGAAACTGGATGCCGGCAAAATTGAGCATCCGGTTTTCAAGCCAAGGGCCAACTTCAAATTTTTTTTTTTTTTAACCTTTTGCAACTTTTGGGACCTCTGACTTAATATTGCCATGATATTAAGTCGGAGGGTGCACAGAAAAGCAGTTTTTACTGCTTTTCTATGCACTTTCCTGGTGCCCGGAAAAATTAGCGCCTACCTTTGGGTAGGCGCTAATTTCTAAAAGTAAAATGTGCGGCATTTGCATGTTGTGGGCGCTATTAGGTTCGGGGGAGTTGACGCGTGTTTTCGACCCCTTACTGAATAAGAGGTAATGCTAGCGCGTCGAAAATGCGCATCCAATCACGGGTTAACAGTGCGCTACGCCGGAGCGCACTGTACTGTATCGGCCTGCTGGAGAGCTATAGGGAGAGAGAAGAGGTAGTAAGAAGCTGCAGAGTTGAAGGCTCTTTGTAGCTGAGTAAGAGGAGTTTGAACTGTACGCAGCACTAATATGTTTTTAGTTTGTTCATAGTTCCTCTTGGGCTCGTAATTTAACCTTTCGTATACTGAGGGGTTAGGAATTATCTTGAAAATCAAAAAATACGCAAGACGTTTTGGTTCAGAGTAGCATAAAATGAAAATAAAGGTGTGTATATAGATATAGATAGATAAAAAAAATTAGCTATGGCAGTTAAACAAGGTGACATCTCTTCTTTTGATATCTTAAATTAAGACATGCAGGAATAGTATCATAAGAAATAGAAACGGGGAGGAATACCTGAAGGGCAACAAGGGAAAGCAGACATACTGAACACATTCTTGTACAATGATTAATAAAAAGGTATTCAGTGTGAGACCACAAATAAGTGTCAGGAATACAAACAGAAAGGACAGAGACTTCAGTACTTGGACAGAAGATGGAAGGACTTTAGTGGCAGGGGGAGGGAGGCAGAAGACTACAGTTTGCGTAAGACCTGTCACAGCATGGTGAGAAAACTAAATGGTCCTTAATTGCAGACCATATGTGTCATGTTACTCCTGACTCTTGTAGGACCCACATGTATAACTGCTGAGACTGTTTATATCCCAGCCAATAAACAACCCAAGCTCTTTATAGTGGTCAGAATTACTACAATTTTTTTTTTTTGTTTCTTTTATGGAGTTTTTTGTGAATGAATGAGTTACATGAGCTATGGCTTAGACTCATTCGGCAACACCTCCAATTCATTCTGGATTCAGAAATACCTATATCACCAGTACCAAATCGGTTTCACCTAACATTTCTCACATATGCGTTGCAAAGCTAAATACCCAGCATGTAAAGAGTAAATTAGCTCAGGTCTTACATATGTAGCAGCATATACAGCTTCTCTCCATCGCAGGGCTGGCACCACATCCAGGGAGTTCAACTAATTCCATGGCTTAGGCTGGAAACAGTTCCACAATGTCCATATAGTCATGAAATGTTTATCAATTCTGGAATGGTAGATAGCTTTTAGAGAGGAAAGGCTCTCAAATGGCGCTTGGAAAATTACTGATCAGATGTGGAGAGATGAGGTTTAGCAGATAGGACTTTGCAGCAGCACAGACAAGGGGTTCAAAGAGAAATCCAGCAGGAAAACTGCTGTTTATCTTTCTCTTCTTCTTTGTCTCTTCCTCTTTTGGTTAGTTCCTTTGCCTCAAGTTATCATGGCCCCCAGGTCCTCACATGAATGCTCACCTGATCACAAAAGTAGGCATGGATTAGATGCTGTGGGTGTATCATTGACGGGTGATTTAAAGCTAACTTTTTTTCTTCTGGTAGCAGGTTCACATGACAGGCATGCTGGGAGAGACAATTGCTGATCAAAATATTCCTCTTAACTGATAAAATGCCTGTGAAGGCACTGTCGCCTCCATAGGTTCGTGTCCAACTAAAATAATAAATAAAATAAAAAAAAATACCATACTTTGTCAGCTAGTTCAAACAATGTCCCATTTCTCTGTATGTACCCAGATCAGTCCAGACTCCTGGGTTTTGCCTCCCTTCCAGCAAATGGAGACAGAGAGAGTTTTACTGACACTATCAGTTAGCCTGGTCTGCCCCCTGCAGTCCGTCAGTACTTCTCTGTCTCCAGCAGATGGAAGGTGGTGCAAATCCTGCAGTTTGAGAAGATATTAAGAAAAGGAAAAAAACAGAAAAGTTAGAGATTTAAAGGCAGTTTAGGGTTAAGATGGCTTCTTAGCCCTCCCTGAAGGTCGATAGATCCTGGTGGGGCCATCCTTTCAGGCAAAGGAGCGAACGAACGGGAGAGGTTGGGAACCCCTGGGTCTGTCCGCATCCTTGACCCGCTGAGGGGGGAGATAACTGGTGGGACCAGTTCCCTCTCCTCCCTCCTGCAGGTAGACAGCCGGAGCCTGCAGCCGCTAAAGGGAAGTTCTTTGTATAAAGTTAAAAAAAACCTAAAACTGGAACAGGCCTTTTTATTTTTGTTGTGCCGGTCAGGTGCTTTGGCCGTGGTTCGCAGCATACTGCTTCGGGGACATTGGGCACGTTTGAGGCTGGTTCTTGCGGTGTTGGGTGCAGGCGAGCTGGTGCGGCAATTTAAAAAACCAAAAAAAAGTAAATTCACAGCATGGCGGGTAGTGCGCAGCATGTGGAGAGACAAGCGTAGGCCTTTCTCTGGCCGGCACTTGCTCCCGCTGCATCTCCGGGGGAGAATGCAGATCGGGGAGCGCTAAGAGAGCCTCGGACAGGCAGCGATCCTCCGCAGGGAGTGCGAGGGGAGAAGAGCAGCCCGAAAGTGTTTTCCTGATTTTGGTGGGAACAGCAGCCGTTTTTTTTTTTTTTTGTTTTTTTTTGCTGCTATGTCTGACAGTGCCTGCAAGAATGCTGCCCTACCCCTGCTGCTGTCGCCGGCAGATCAAAGACCCTCAGAGCCTTGGGGGTCCTGGGATCCTCTGTTGAGGAGGAGGAGGAGGAGGAAGCTCTCCTAGAGCAGGATCCAGATAACTCCGGGGACTTTTTCCCGGATTTTTTTCTGCTTATGCAGAAGGCTTTTTTAGTGAGAAGGGTGGCTGGCCGTCACCTTCCCAAGTCAGTGGACCTGCAGGAGCCAATTCCGACCCAGAGGCCTTGTTCGGCTCGATCTGGTGGGGTGATCAGAGTTAGGAGAGTCCTGGCGCAACAATTGCATTCGGGGGATGCAAATGATAGCTCAGAGAATGATGATTGTCTGGCTGGAGATCCATCAGGGATGGATCCTGATTTGGACAGTGCAGACCCTGATGATGTTCGGAATCAAGCACCCTTGGTGGAAGGAGATGATCCCAAGGTGGTCCATCTTTTTTGCTGGGAGGAATTGTGGCCCTTAATACCATGTGTCTTAAAGGAACTAGGTATTAAAGAACCCCATCCTGATTCAGACCATGAGGGAGTGCATCCAGTCATTCAGGGCTTGAGGGGCCAGCAAAGGCATTCCCCTTCCACAGGTCAGTGAAATAATTAATGCTTCTGGCGTGGGAGACTCCAGATACAGGTTTGAAGGTTGGCAGAGCCATGGAGAAGCTATATCTGTTGCCGGAAGACACTTTGGATCTTTTTGCAGATGCCAAAGATGGATGCTTCAGTTTCGGCAGTATCAAAGAAGACAACCAGAGACGATCGGCGGTGCTTAAGGATATGCAGGATAGGAAGCTGGAAGTACACTTCAAGAAGATTTTTGAGGTGTTAGCGTTGGGCATTTATGCTGCTGTATGTAACAGTTTTATGCTCTGGGCCGGATTGCACTGGGTACAGCAATTGCAATCTGATGGATCGCTATTGCCAGAGGACAAAAGCAGGCCAAGAGGCTGGAAGCCGTGGTGGCCTTACGGTGTGGATGCTTTGTATGATCTCATACGCACTTCCTCTTGATCTATAATGTCCGTGGTCTCTGTTAGAAGACTGCTGTGGTTAAGGAATTGATCTGTGGATGTTTGGTCTAAGTCTCAGCTGTGGTTGCTTCCCTTTAATGGGAAGCTGATTTTTGGTGAGGATTTGGAGGAGCCTGTGAAGCTTCTTGGAGAGACCAAAGGGCAGAAGCTGCCAGAGGACAAGCCGAAGGTCAGCAGAGGAATCTCTTCAGCATGGGCTCATTTCTGTCTGACCATTGTACCTGGCAGTTTCATCCTCCTGGTGAAGGTCAGAGACAAGATGCTGGGAGGCAGCAGTCTTGAAATCAGTCCTTTCGAGGCCAGAGACCAACCAGAAATGGTACAGGTCAGGAGCCTCCGGTTCCAAGTCCTCCCAATGAAGCGAGGCTGGCCCGCTCCTCTGTTCCAATAATCAGAGGTCGGTGAACACTTTTTCTCAAGGAGTGGGCCAAGATCACGTCGTATCAGTGGGTCCTAAGTGTGATAGAGCACGGTTACACTCTAGAATTTGCACGTCCATTAAAGGATTTGTTCATAAGGTCCCCTTGAGCTTACGAGCAGAAAAGACGTGTAGTTCAAGAAACTGTCGGTCGTCTAAGTCTGTTGGGGGACCACCATTCCAGTACTGGTCGAGGAGCAGGGAACAGGAAAGTATTCCATTTATTTTGTGGTCCCAAAGAAGGATGGTGCTTTTCGTCTGATTCTGGATTTAAAGAAGGTAAATGTGGCGCTCAAAGTACCTCATTTTTGGATGGAAACGTTGAGGTCTGAGATCGCTGCAGTGAGCAAAGGGGAATTTTTGGCTTCTCTAAATTTGACCAAAGCATATCTCCTCATTCCAATTCACCTGGATCATCAAAGATTTCTCAGGTTCATGATCCTAGGAGATTATTTTCAGTTTTGCGTCCAGCCTTTTGGGTTGGCAACAGCACCGAAGACCTTAACAAATTTGATGGTCATAGTGGCAGCAACTCTTCGGCAGCAGGGCATCCTGGTTCACCCGTATCTGGTCGACTGGTTGATTTGAGCAAAATCAGAGGACCTTTGTCATCGGGCGATGGCTATAGTGCTGCAGCACTTACGGTCCCTGGGCTGGGTTGTGAATTTTCCCAAGAGCCAGCTGGTGCCATCTCAAGTTCTGGATTTCCTGGGAGCACGCTTCAGTACCAGTCTCGGGCGAGTTTTTCTAACCGAGGAGCGGATTATCAAGATCCAGGCACAGATTGGCAGATTGCTAAGCAGTTCCCAGGGTCTGGGATTATCTGCAGGTTCTTGAATCTATTGCTTCCACTTTGGAATTGGTCCCTTTGGTGTTTGCTCATTCTACTTCATTGGCTTACATTCGAGTCTGGAGAATTTTTGAGAGTTGGTACCTGGAACGGTCCTGTCTTCCTTTGAAGGCACTGATTCTCTTAATCTTGGAATTTCTACAGGAAGGTCTGGTTAAGGGATTTGCTTTCAATACGTTTAATGTACAAAAAGAGGTTTTGGTGTGTTATAGGGGATGAGTTCAGGGTAAACCTCTCTCCTCTCACCTGAATGTTTCTAGATTTTTGAGCATATTCAACAGCCTTTGCGAATACTGGTGCTGCTTTGGGATCTGGTGCTGGCCTTTTTGGCAGGTCCCACTTTTTCATCCTCTTTGGCAGCTTTCCTTACGCTTAGTGATCATGAAGATGATTTTCCTTGTCACTATATGTTCAGCCAGGCAAATTTCACAACTACAGGCTCTTTCTTGTCAAGAGCCTTCTTGGTCATTACTCCAGACAGAGTGCAGATTAGGACTGTACTTTCCTTCTTGCCGAAGGTGGTTTCAGATTTTCACTTGAATCGGTCAATCTCATTACCTTCTTTGGATAGGGGCTTGGATGAGCAGGAATTTCGGATCTTGCCTCCGTTGGATGTGTGAAGGCTTCTGTTAAGCTATCTGAAAATTACCAACTCTTCTTGGAAAACCAATCATCTTTTTGTCTTTCATGGGGGCGTGAAGAAAGGAGAAACAGCTTCACTTGCCAAGGTAGCCCGTTAGATTAAAGGTGTAGTAATGGCGGCCTATGTGGATGCGGGGAAGCCTTTGCCCAACAAGTTCAGGCTCATTCTACCAGAGCGCAGGCAGAATCTTGGATGAAATTGTGCTTGATCTCTCCGGTAGATCTATAGATCGGCAAAGTGGTCTTTGCATGCTTTCGCCTTGCATTATAGTTTGGATGTTGGCGTGAGAGAAGACACAACCTTTGCCAGGACAGTTCTGATGGGAGCACATCCAGGGAGTAGCTTTTGTACATCCCGTTTTGACGACTGGCCTGCCTGAATAAAGCGGAAGGTGAAATTTCTTCTTACTGATTTCTTTTCCTTTAGGACAAGCAGGCCAGTCCACACTCCCTTTGCTGCTATCTGGTCTATCATGTTTTCATTGGTCTCTTTTAGGGGCATTGCCAAAGGCAGAAATCTGAGGCCAGTGAACATGTGGAAGCCAGTTCAAATTTCCAGGTCAGTGAGGGATCTGACAAGTTTATGCCTTTTGGAGGGTAGATTTTCCTACTTTCATTATTGCATTTTTTTTCTTTCTGAGTCCAGTGCTTCCTCTTCTACTGGAAGTGGACAAAAAAAGAGGAAAAGACATAGTTAAAGTTTTGTTTGTTCAGTTGTCCACAGTTGACTTTTGCAGAAATACTGGCTGGCTAATGTCTGGCAGGACTATATGAGGTAACATCAGCGATTCAGTGATCTCCGTCTCCATCTGTTGGTTGGCGTGCATAACCCACTTGTGTGGACTGATCTGCCTGTCCTAGAGGAAAGAAAATTATCAGGTAAGAAATAATTTCAACTTGGGTTGCATGCAGCAGTCTGTATTTTTCCATTATGATTTACAAAGAACTCACTGATCTTGCTTCTTTTCACTGAAATTTATCTTTTTCAGTATTTGACAGTTTATCAGTTTGGTATCTTGTAGGTAGCAGAACCATTTTGCAGTTGTCTCTTCAGCCTGTACGTTTACTTGGAGTCTGTATGCCTAAGCATTAGTATTTGCAGTACATAATATTATATAACCAGCCTGGCTGCCACACATTTATACTTTTGAGGTGTTTAAATGCCTCTCTGGCTATGTCATTTCTTCCCCCTCTCCTCTAAAATACACTTATTTAGGTCTTCATGTCTCACCTAATAGTGCCAAAATACAAGCATGAGTCCTATTTTGGGTCATACCATCTCAAGTGGAAGTCTGCTTCAGGGGTCTACCAAATTTTCAGTGAAAAAGTATTTCCTTCCATTCCTTTTCATCCTCCCTCCCTTCAAAGAAAACATTTCTCCATTGAATGGGTGATGGATTCATAGAACAGCCTTCCAGTAGAGGTAGTGGAGTTAAAAATGGTATCAAATATCTTGACAACATGGAATAAGCACAGATCTTATCTACAGGTCTAGGAGGGCAAAACCAAAGAGCAAACAGGATCTCTGGTATTGCAGAAGGTTAAAAAAAAAAAAGTGGGCAGACTGGATGGATCTTGCGTTCTTTTATTGAATAGGATCGCAAATAAATATTATGAGCTCATCCAGCAACAGGAACAATACATTAGTCCTAAGCTTCTTTCACTGGTTTCTCACATTTTGCCCTTGCCTGTTTAGGAGTAAGCTAAATTAGTCTGGAATAAGTGGGAAAAGTAGGTTATTAATTGAAATGGTGTATGTTAGGAGTGTAATATAGATAACCATTTATGAATTAGGCTAGAACTGTCAGCTACCAACAGAAAAGGGACCTAGGAGTGATAGTTAGAGAAACTGAAGTTTGCTAGTTAATGTGAAATGCTAATGGTACCTGGATGCACAAACAGAAGTATAACCAGTAAGGAAAGGAGGTAATATTACCTTTTGAATAGGTCACTAATGCAGCCCTCACTTGTACCCTGGATTGGCCACTGTTGGAAACAGGATGATGTGCTTGATGGACCCTTGGTTTGACCCAGTATGGCAATTTCTTATGTTCTGGGTTTAGTTCTGGAGGCTGTACCTTCAGGGCTGGTTCAAGAGTATTTGTCACTCTAGGCGAACGCCCTCCTCCAACTTGCCTATTGGCAGTAGCTCCAGCACAGCTCTCCTACTGCTAGTAACAGTGACTTCAGCACAGCACGCTCTTCTTCACAGTATTGGCTCGGACACAGCATTCCTCTGTGCTGGATTTTGCTGCTCCCAAAATGTTGGTGCAGTAGACGACTGCCTAGTTTGCCTAATGGAAGCACCGACCTTGTGCTCCTTTGTAAGAACTCTAAGACAGATGGAAGCTGTTCTTAAGAGGGCAACCAAAATGGCACAGAGCTAAAGAGCCTGCAACACAAACTCTACCCCAAAGCTTACAAAACTCAAAATGTACTTTCTAGAAGAAAGAAGGGAAAGGAACTATCTGTCATTAGAAACATTCAGATGTCTATCAGGATTGGTTTGAGGGGTACAGGAACTGTTGGCTACTGTGCACTTCATGTCTCCCTCTCCCACACCTGTCGGGGCTAGCAGGGCTACAGACAGTTCTCCCTATTACCTTCTATACCCACATCCAAACTGAAGAGTTCAGGAATGACAATGTGTTTTATCTACAGAATTAGACTTTTATTTGTCAAATTTTTACAAGCTTAGCATTTAGAAAAAGATAAACAGTACACGTCTCTAACATCCTTGCTACTGAGCATAGATTTATACTAAAAGTTCTGCATTATTAGTGGCTTTAAACATGCCATATACCTTAGCCTCCATAAAGTATTAATACAGGTAACTGACTAGCCCCACCCGTCTTTAGGAGATTCCCCTCTTTTTACCTCTAGAGCAGTCTCTGGCTCGAGATCTCAGGGACCGACTCGAGGGAAAGGCTTGCTTCCTGGGTTCTGGTACTGGATGGCTGAAGAAGTGTCTCTCCACTCTGGGCTGTCCTGGACTTTGTGGCAGGATTTTTCAGTACCAAGGCAGGGCTTCCCTCTTGTCAGTCTCCCAGTCCTCCTCCTTCACGAGGGGGCAGGGGGGTATCTTCGCGTCGTCGGCCTCCTCCGTGTAGTCAGCTCTTCCTCCCCCTCTTCCCTGTGTATCCCTTCTTATACTAGTCAGCTGATACCTGTGCATAAATTTCATGCATAAGCATGCAGTGAGAGGATGGTATCAGCTCTGTATTGCAGGTTGTTCCTCCCTCCCCCCCCCCTTTTTTTTCCTGGGGGGGGTCCTGCCACATCTTGCCCCACTGTCTTGCCATGTCTGCATTTTCTTCTTTTCACGTGCTCTCCCTTTGTCCATGGGCGGAGGACCCAGCTCCTGTCTGAAGTATCCTTGGATGGCTCTGTTTTTTTTTTTCTTAGGAGTTAAGTTGTTTTTCTCCTTAGTGTTCTGGCTGTTTACCCAAGTTTATAGTCAATAAGCAGATCTTGATAAGCTTGCCAAAGTTCTTAGCTTATTTTGTTCTGCGGAAGCCATGTTTCTTTGCCTGTCAATATCCACCTTGGATATCTCCTACATTTCCCCCTTCTTAAGCTGGGATGAGCCAGCAAAAGAGCTTATCACTGCTTAAGCCTAACTATCAGACTACAGTACAGGCCTTGGCTGTTGTGATGACCTCATCACATGAGGTATGAATAATGCAACAATAATAGAAGCATGATACTAATAAGAAATCTTACATTTATTTTTTTTTAATATTTATATTCTGCTTTTTGCACTTTTTTCAGCACTTCAAAGTGGATTACATTCAGGTACTGTAGGTATTTACCTATCCCCCAGAGGGCTTACAATCTAAGTTTGTACCTGAGGCAATGGTGGGTAAAGTGACTTGCCCAAGGTCACAAGGAGCAACAGCAGAACTTGAACCCTGGTCTCCTGGTTCAGAGCCCACTGCTCTAACCACTAGGATACTCCTCCACTTCCAGAAATACAAGAGGATAACCTTTTCAATAAACAGGGAGTCACAAGATAAAACTGGAAAACATCTGCTCAGAGGAAATATGAGGGAATACTTTGTTATTGAGAGGTTGCTGGATACCTGGAATAGTCCTCCAGCAGAGGCAAATATTTCCAGAACTGTAACAGAATGTTTGAGGAAGATAAGGGGCAGTAGTAAGGGCAAGTAATGGAGATGAGCAGTGATGCAGGCAGGTGATCTGGGCAAACTGGGTTCTCAGTTATTCTGTTCCTATATAGTGCTTGTCTATGACGTACAGAAGGCTGAGTGGAGCTTCTAAAGAGTGCCATGTGCTGATTTGCAGGTGGGTATCGTCCGGATGATGATGAAGAAGCTGTGGTTGGCTGGCAGGAAAAACTCTTCAGTCAGGTGGGTGACAGCTTGGGCCTGTACTGCCATATCGCCTGCTGCTTCTCTTCCGCATGCTTGATTAACTCATGCTGATATTTGAAGTTACTTGCATCTCTTGCATTGGTTTTTCTGCTTTTCACCTGTTCTATGACTGGTGCTCTAGAGAATTTATGAACAACCAGAAGCTGTCCTTTGAATATATCAGCTGTTTTGCTCTTGGTGCAGGGTGATGTGAGTTATTTTGTGGGTGTAGGATCATGTGGGAAGGGGAAGCAGGGGAAAGAGTGGAGTGTAAAAAGACAAACCTTCTGTCTTCTTGCATCCATCCTTAGTTTGAATCAGTATTTGTTTCCTGAACAGTGGTGCTGTCCAGTTTGGTAAAGAGGTTGCTGTCACCTGGAGTCTTTTTTTTTTTTTTTTTCTGGGTGATAAAGGTTCTGGAGCCCCAGCTCACTTCCCTGGATGCTTTGATAAGTGAAGGTTTTGCCTTTAGCTGGTGACGCAGTGGAATGTGGTTTTAGCAGTTTGCAAGAAGAAACTTGGTTGTCGGTTTTTGTTTTTGTTACTGTCTCAAGCCTTAGTAACCATTCTTGACTCTTCTTCTGTGCCCTTCTCAGTTTGAATATGACTTATTCCAAAATGAGGCTGCCTGCCAGAGCCCACTAGACCGCCAGTATCATCAGGAGATCCTGAAACTGGAGAAGGCAGGTGGCAGGAAGAACTGCAGGATCTTCACTTACACAGACTATGACCGCTACACCAATCTGGAGGAGGTACCTAGACTACAGCATGACCGGGCCTGCTAGAGTGGACTTGATTCTGTAGCATTATCTATTACTCCTAAGTTTTGTACAGTGCCAACAGTATGGCTTGGAGACTCTGTGAGGGACAGATGCCAAAAGATAAACTAGTACAGTAGATGGAAAGAAGGGTTTCCAGCCAAGAGAGGGATCTAGCAAGGAGGCTGCTGTGTGATTGTACAGAGATTATTTGTGCAATGCATTAATAAAGAGAAGGTCTCTGTGCCCAGGATTTATTGGGGGAGGTTATGAGAGACAGAACCTGGTGATAGGAGATTGAGGAGCTGTTAAGGATACCTAACAAGTGAAAGAGACACATTGGAGTTGTGAGTGCTCAGAGGGGAAGTAATAGAGTGCATGGAAATGCCAGTATTAAGAACTAGGGATTTGAAGAAAGTTTTATTCAAATTTCTGATATTTGAATAGAATTTTAACAGAAAAATAAAATGTTAAAACAATGAAGTGATATTGCCTGGGTGAGAAAGTGGGTGTAATCTGACGGCATCAGAGGGAGTGCTGGGTCTCAGGCAAGACATGGGTTTTCTGGTGGGAGAAATGTGATTTTTCGGAGGACAAGCAGTTCACCTGTCACATAGTTGAGTCACATGACAGCAGGTGGTGTTCCAGTGCTGTGGCATTCCTCGCATCTCCCTTCAGTTTTGTTTGTTCTACTAGCCCGCTTGGACACATTCCTGCAGACTTCACAGCTTCCTCACCATTTTTGAGTTGTCTTCTGGCCCAGTGTTTCCCAATCAGTGTGCCTTCAGCCCTGATGAGGTCTGCAGTGGAAAAGTCACCATTGCCTGATGCTTAGATTCAGACCTGGGTGGTGGCCCTTAAACATGTAGGCACTCCTTTCTGGAAGCATGTGAACTCATGAATGCCGCCTCTTCCTAGCTACAGCATGAGCCCTGGAGTGTGGTAATCGGTGGGCAGCAAGCAGGACATGAATAGCAGGCCCTGCTTTGTTCAGCAAACACAATTCCTCCTCATCCCCCCATCTTCACTTCCTCTGTCTTAACCGCAGGAGGAGTGTGCACGGAGTACTGGCTGCACCCCTCATTCTGATTGTTGGGAGTACCAAGAGTGGGGGAGCTGTGGCAGCCAAAGTAACTATCCAAACTGGCTGCCCCATCACATGGACTTCTTCCTTCTCCCTTCTCCCGCACCTGTATATAAAGGGAACTGGCCCACTGTGACACATTCATGGGTCTCCGCCCCCTATCTCCCTTTGTTTTAATATTTGGAAGAGAGAGAGTCTAGTTTCAGTGCTTCCCTGGCTCTCCTTTCGGCCATGTGAGTCCTCTCCATGTCTATTGCCTGCCCTGTGGAGGTAGGTATGGCCTACAACATTTTTGTTAATGTAGGTATTTCTTGGGCTTGAAAAAGTTGGGAAATACTGTTCTAGCCATTCAGCCAGAAATCTTTCACCTTGTTTGAAATCTGATTTATTAAGGCTTTTCTCCCATTCAGTGTTTAAGGGGAAAAAAACCTAGTGAATCAGGCTCTTACTTCCATAGTCAGGTTTTGTGACATTTAATGTTTTGTTTTGTTTTTTATTGCCTTTTGTCCATTTTCTGCTTAACCCATGCCAGTTTTCAGCAGAATAGAGGTGTTGTACAGCCCATTCGTAGTTTCCCCGTTGCAGGTGTCTTTTTGTGAAGAAAAATGTCTTCTGTGTCTGATTTTGCAGCTTTGAATTTTCTCACCATGGGTCAGAAGTGGGCCAGTGGTTTCAAATTTTGTCCAAGGTTCTCATAAAATATTTCCATCACTGACCATCACAAAATGTGCTGTGTTTGCCTTGGGAAAGACCACAGCACTGATGATTGTGATATCTGCATAAGAATATCATCCAAAGCAGTTCAAGCTCAGAAGAAGCTTCACGCCTACCTTGCCAGTGAACTTATTTCTAGCTCCAAGAACCTGGCCTTAATGGTGCGACACATGGCCTGGGGAGTTGACTCCTGTCACACTGGTGGCCAGGTGTCATCAAAAAAGGTCCTTAGCCTCTTTTGGTGACTTGTTCCAATGATAAGCCCAAGAGCTGAGTCAAAATCTTTCTCTCTGCTTGACTCTGAGCAAGTGTTCCAAAGATTTGCACTGAGAACAGAAGGCAGCAAATGCTGAGCCTCGAGCAGAGGCTCTGACATAGTGCAGCTCCTCAAGGCAAAGTCTTCAGACTTGCATCTGTGTTACTATAGAGATCAGACTCCTGGTCTTGGTGGCTCTTCCATTCAGTTTGAGAAAGCGATTATCCTTTCAGATTTTCACTAATAAAATTATTCTTACCAGGGATGCATCCACACTCTGCTGGGGATCCCACTTACAGTGGTTTCACACTCGAGGTATCTGGTCCTTCTAGGAAAAATCAATACAATGTAAATGTCTTGGAGTTAAGGGTAGTACTGAATGGTTATAAATGCCTTGAGAAATAAGGTGACCAACAAAATTGGCTTAATCCAGATAGGCAATCAAGTAGTTCCTGTTCGTACCTCAGATCGGTCCAGACAAGTGGGATTTGCATCCCTACCAGCAGATGATGGCAGAGAACTAAAACCTTTGAGGCACTGCTACATAACCAAGAGGGTCACTGTAGTCTCTTAGTCTCCAGCAGATGGTAGAGATGCAAACCTACAGTTAAGAAAAAAGAAAGGGAAGGAAGAAGAGAAATAGAAGACGCTCCCTGAGGTGTTAGGTTCCTTTGTGGGCCATCCCTCAGGTTGAGCCGGGCAAGCGGGGGGTTGGTAAACCCTGATCAGCTTTAGCCCACAGCAGATCCAGGGCTCTGACAGCCAGGAGTCCTGGTTCCCTCTTATCCCCGAAGGAGGATAAGAGGGAACCAGGGTGTTGAACTCTTCAACACCCTGGCTCCTTCCCAGAGGGGTTGCCAGCAGCAGGGAAGTATTCCTACTTTTGCTTGAATTTCTTCCTTTGTTGTGGCTGCTGTTTCTTTAAACAAAAAAAAGTGTTAGATTTTTCTTTCAGCAGCAACCTCTCCAGCTGTTTCTGGTTTGATCATCAGGGCACACCCGGGCTGGGGGAAGAGAGCAGTGTATCGCCTCTGTTTGTGGCTTTGGGCTGCTCGGGGAGCTGGAGACTGCATTGGGCCCGCGTTCCCCCCCCCTCCTCTCCCGCGCAGTTGCTATGGTTAAACGTTTGTGTGAGGTATGGATGCTGTTTAAAAAAAACAAAAACATCTCAGAAGCTCAGACTAGATGTATTCTATGCATTAGAAAAGTAGAAAGAAGATCAAATGACTGCCATCATGGTTAAATGGTGAGGTGAAAGAAGATATTAAAGTCAAAAGGGCATCTTTCAAAAACTGGTAGGTGGATGAAAATGAAGAAAATAGGAAAGAGCATAAGAACATAAGAAATTGCCATGCTGGGTCAGACCAAGGGTCCATCAAGCCCAGCATCCTGTTTCCAACAGTGGCCAGTCCAGGCCATAAGAACCTGGCAAGTACCCAAACACCAAGAAGATCCCATGCTACTGATGCTATAAATAGCAGAGGCCATTCCCTAAGTAACCTTGATTAATAGCAGTTAATGGACTTATCCAAACCTTTTTTAAACCCAGCTACACTAACTGAACTAACCACATCCTCTGGCAACAAATTCCAGAGCTTAATTGTACATTGAGTGAAACATTTCTCCGATTTAGTCTTAAATGTGATACTTGCTAACTTCATGGAGTGCCCCCTAGTCCTTCTATTATCCGAAAGGGTAAATAACCGAGTCACATCTACTTGTTCAAGACCTCTCATGATTTTAAAGACCTCTATCATATTCCCCTTCCAAGCTGAACAGCCCTAACCTCTTCAGCCTTTCTTCATAGGGGAGCTGTTGCATCCCCTTTATCTTTTTGGTTGCCCTTCTCTGTACCTTCTCCATTGCAACTATATCTTTTTTGAGATGCGGGACCAGAATTGTACACAGTATTCAAGCTGCGGTCTCGCCATGGAGTGATACAGAGGCATTATGACATTTTCCGTTTTATTAACCATTCCCTTCCTAATAATTCCTAACATTCTATTTGCTTTCTTGACTGCTGCAGCACACTGAGCCGACGATTTTAAAGTATCATCCACTATAATGCCTTTTTCCTGGGTGGTAGCTCCTAATATGGAACCTAACATCGTGTAACTACAGCAAGGGTTATTTTTCACTATATACATCACCTTGCACTTGTCCACATTAAATTTCATCTGCCATTTGGATGCCCAATCTTCCAGTCTTGCAAGGTCCTCCTGTAATGTATTACAATCCGTCTTCCCCCAGCTTGTCTCCAGCCACTAACCTCCAGTTTCTTCCAAAAATGAGTCCCAGTTCTGGGACCAGATCCACTTCAGACTGGTTTTAGTGGCCCCCAGGAGTGTCCCCTTACCTCCCTATCCCATAGCCCATTGCAGGTCCAGGTCTTTCAGATAGGAGCAATTTTCCCAGTTGCTCCTGCTCCACTACCCCTGCCAACCAAGTGCATTTTAAACTGGCCTCTTTGGCCTGCAGAATCCCCCCTGACTTTCCCCCATCCCTTACTCTAGCGCAGATCCAGGTGTGTCGGGAGTAGGAGCGATCCCTAATCACTCCCACCCTGCACCTTCAGCAGTTTGAAATGGTTACCAGTCATCCCAAAGCCAGCCGCTTTATATTGTATAGCTGACATATCACATAAAAGACATGCATACCGCACCAGCTCTCGGCCACAGAAGCTGCTGTTGGTTCTGTCCATTGGTAACTGGCACGTGCTTTCACACCCCATCAACCAAAGACAGATCGACAACTTCTGGCACCTAGTGTATTATATAGATATGCTGTATATAAATCCAAGCTATAGGTATACAAGGCTGGGTTCCTTATTAGGCAACACCATCCAGAAAAAGGATCTTGGTGTCACTGTGGACAATTCTTTGAAATCCTCAGCTCAGTGTGCAGCGGAGATCAAAAAAGCAAACAATGTTAGATGTTATAAGGAAGGGACTGGAAAGTAAAACAGAAGGTATAATGCTTCTGTATTGATCCATGGTGCAGTCGCTTCTTGAGTATTGTGTGGACTTCTGGTCACCCCATCTCATGAGATCTAGCAGAACTTGAAAAGATGCAGAGAAGGGCGACCAACATGATAATGGGGATGGAACAGTTTCCCTATGAGGAAAGGCTAAACAGCCTGGAGAAGAGATGACTGAGCAGACATAGAGGTCTATAAAATCATGAATGGAGTGGAACAGGTACTTAGGGAACTGTTATTTACCCTTTCCAATAGGACTAGGGAACACTCCATGAATCTGATAGGTATCACTTTTAAAACAAATTGGAGAAAGTATTTTTTGCTTGGCACACAATTATCTATGAAGTTTGTTGCCAGAAGATGTGGTGAAAGCAATTAGTGTAGTTTGGTTTACAAAGGGGTTAGATTCCTGGAGGAAATTACATAAACAGTTATTAGCCAGGCAGACTTGGGAAAGCCATTGCTTATCCTGGTTATGTGCGGGAAGGATTGGATCTATTCTTTGGGATCTTAACAGGTACTTGTGACCTTGATTGGCCTCTGTCAGGGACACCTACAATGCCTAAATGTAATCCACTTTGAAGAGCCTGAAAGGTGGAATATAAATCCAATAAATAAATCGGTGGACTTTTTGTTTTGTCCCAGTATGACATTTCTTATGTTCTTAAACAGTTTTCCATGCTTTGGACTGCAAGAAAGTTTGCCACCTTTCTGTATAGACTGGACCTGCGCCATTAGGAAATCCACCCAGATTTTGTTTCTTTTGATCCCAATAAACTTGGCAGTGTGATGACAATGCATACCAGTTCCAGCTGTGTTGTAAAGCTACATCTTCTTCTGTTATGCCTGGGCAGGGCTATGTCAGGGCCATGGCAACGCGTCAGTTGGCAATCTAAGGTCTACCTTCCCTGAGGAGATTTGCGAGGCTGCAATGTGGAATTCAGTCCATACATTTGCAACCCTTTGGGATGCTAAGATTAGCATGCCCATCTTCCCTGGCCTTTTTTGAGAGGTAGAGTTCAACACCCTCCCTTCTAGATACCATTTTTATGATTTTAGCTTGGTTTTCCCATTCTCTCTATTCTTAAAATTATACGAGAATAAGAGGGAGAAAGGGTATTGTCTCAATAAAAACATGTTTTTGACCTGTTTACTATTGTTGTCCTGTTTTTCTCTCCTTTACTGAAGATGACCCTTCACTAAGGAGGCCCAGCTATATGATAAGTGAACTGCTTTTCTTGTTCTCTAAAGACAGCAGTTCATCAATCACACACACCCACTCTCATCCTCTTGATAGTTGCTCTCTCCCTGTTCTTTGAGTGGCTAATTCAGAACTGAAAGCAGCTGTGGGGCCGGTCCAGCACAGGTAGTCCTATGCGTGTTGTACTAGAAAGTTCTGGAAAATGTTCTTTTTGGTGCCTCGTGATCATGTGACTGAACTGCTGTCCTCCAAGAACATCTGTTACTGGTAAACAGCTTTGTTAGGAAAGCAGAGAGGAAATAATCCCATCCTCATCGGGCCCCTGAACAAGATCAGCAGTAGCTGATCCAATTTCCAGGGCACTGAAGTGGTTGGGGATGAGCGGAAAATTGCTGAGGCTTGGGTGTCTAGAACAGGGACTGGAGCCAGTTACCCACAGTTGTTAGCAGGTGCAATATCTGCCATGAGAGATCTGTACCCAGTCCTGGAGGTTATATATAGGCCTTGGTCTCCCATAGTTTATACCAGAGTGGGGTATAAGCACTAAACTCACTCAATAATATATGTTCAATAAATTTCTTAAATATTTTTATTACAAAAACTTAGTATCAAAAAAACATTTTGTTACAAAACATTTTTATATGTGATTACATAAATGTTTTAACAAACATTCATTTATGTCAATTGCACATCCCTAAACCATTTTTCCAAATACCCTCATTAAAAAGCTATTCATACTCATTCATACCAAACCACATCCGTACTCATTCATACATAACCTATCAATGCTTCCCATTTACTCTAAAACCTTACTTAACACTGAATTTCTGGAGGAACATAATATCCTAGCATCTTCACAATATGGTTTCCGTAAATATCGTAATACAGAATCACTTTTGATATCTCTTACGGACTACATTATTGTAAACTCAGATAAAAAACAATCACACCTTCTGATCCTCCTTGATCTTTCAGCTGCCTTTGATACGGTCAACCACTCAATTATGCTGGACCGACTCAAAGATATTGGTATTGCTGGTTCTGCCCTTGACTGGTTCCGTTCTTTCCTTAGCAATAGATCATTCAAAGTTAAAATCAACAATAAACAATCACATCCAATTAGATCCAACTTGGGTGTCCCACAGGGCTCCGCCCTTTCACCAACTCTTTTCAACATTTATCTACTTCCCCTCTGTTTCCTCCTTACCAAGTTGAAAATCAAGCATTACATCTATGCGGATGATATCCAAATTCTCATTCCAATTAGGGAATCATTACAAAAATCTCTTATGTTTTGGGATAATTGCTTTAAGGAAATCAGTTCACTCCTTTTCCAGCTTAACTTAGTTATCAACTCAGACAAAACTGAATTCATAATCATATCTCAAGATGAAAACCTCATTTCCAGCGAGACAATTTTTCACCAAGATTATCAATCTCAAATTGACAACCAAGCCCTTCCTAACTTCCCCTCAACAAAACTAGATAACATCAAAAAGACCTCTCATGTAAGAGATCTAGGCACCCTCCTGGACAACCAGTTGAACTTCAAAAGGTTTGTCAACAATACAACAAAGGAGGGCTTCTTCAAACTTCAGGTCCTTAAGAAGCTTAAACCTCTCCTGCTCTTTTATGATTTCCGTTTGGTTCTACAAGCAATCATACTCACAAAAATCGATTACTGTAACTCATTATTACTTGGACTCCCGGCTATCACCACTAAGCCGCTTCAGATGTTACAGAATTCAGCCGCCAGGATTCTAACCAAGTTCCAAAAAGAGGGACCATATCACTCCCATTCTCTACAACCTTCACTGGCTCCCTATCAAATATAGAATCCGTTACAAAGTTTTGACCATCATGTACAAATCTGTACACAATCTTGCCCCAATCGATTTAACTCATCAAGTTCGCCCTAATAATCCCACCAGGCCAATGAGAAGAGCTTATCAAGGCACTCTCTTCGTCCCTCAAGCAAAAACATCACGAAAGATCAGAGCCTTCTCTACCTCAGGACCCACTGAATGGAACAATCTCCCACCGGACCTTAGACAAGATCCTTGCCCAATATCCTTTAAGAAAAAATTAAAAACATGGTTATTCAACCTTGCATTTCCAGATTCTGCATTTAACTAATCACTTATTTCTCTTGGAATGCTTTAGGACATTTATTACTATGCATTGTAATTATTTTTCTCTCTGTTCAGTTAAATTTTAAAGTTTAACTATGTTTGCCATGTTTACCATTTGTTCTTAGTTCTATGTATCACCGTTCAGGCAGTTTCTTGTTCCTTGTAAACCGGTTTGATTTGTATTTAATGCAGGAAGATCGGTATATAAAAACCAAAAATAAATAAATAAATAAATAACAAAAAAGAAATATTCCTCACATTGAAATCACAACAGGTTTCTTAACAAAACGATAGTGTTCCCTACACTTACATCATACCAACAAATAAATGTTTCATTCACATAAACCAGCTGATAGTACATTAACCCGCTGAGTGATTGAGAGGTCTATCTATATGAAATTAAATGTGTCCTTAAATTATTTATTCTCACACACATTTTTTTCAATAACAATTTTCATAACTTAATTACATGAATTCGATGTCCTTCTTATTCAATCATACACATGATAGAATAAGAGGAACATAGAGTTTAGGGAGATATGTATGACTGAATAAGAGGGACATCAAATTCATGTAATTAACTTATGAAAATTGTTATTGAAACAATTGTCCTTCTCTTTCTTCTATTCCCAAGTTTGATCTCCTTGTTATATGTAACTTTTTTTACCTCCTCTGATTATTTTACTGTTAAATGGTTGATAAGAATGTTTTACCCCCTTGTTCCATGTAAACCAATTTGATATGACACCTGTCATGAAGGTCGGTATATAAAATAAATAAATAAATAAATAAATTATTAAGGACACATTTAATATACAGAGGATTAAGTTGTCGCTGATCTGCTTGTTACTATAATAGAAGTGATTGTTGCACTTTCTGTGCCCTGATATACAGCATTGGCAGGCAGTTACCAATTCCGTGCAAGAGCTGCCCACATACCTGGCAGAGAGAATGGCCAATGTCCGGCGTAGGCGGCAGGACAGGAGACCCATGTGAGTGCCAAAAGCAGTGGGAAAGAGTTACAAGCCAATGCAAATTTTGGTTTATAATCTCGATGGTCTTCATTTTTTTTTTTTTTGGCAGGGATGGAGGAGGTCTCAAGGTGAGAGTCATCACCTGGGAACCCTCAGAAGAATTCATAAAGAATAACCATGTGATCAACACGCCAGTGCAGACTATGTATATCATGGGTGACCTGGGACCTTATGGCAAGTAAGTGAGGCCTAGCTGAGGAGGGGCCAGATGGGGCTGTGAAGCACTGCTGAAAGAGGATTATGGGTGAAAAGCCATTACACAAAAAATGTAAATATTTTGTCCAGTTCAAAAGTAGAATTTAGGCTTGGATATTTAATTATTTAGTGAGCATTTACACAGAGAAAAGGGAAGTTGGTCCACAGCCCCTCCCATGGCTCTCTAGGACTCACTGCCTTTCTCTTGTGAAAACAATGACTGAAAACACAGAAATTATTTCATATGAAATTAGCCTTTGGACTCTAAGTTGTGGAAACAGCCACAGTGTTCACCCTATAGGACAAGGACTGGATGGTGTGTGCTCAGTGGCAAAAATGCAGTTAAATCTTTGAAGTAATTTTTTGCTGCCAGGCGAGTGGCAAGGCTTACTGTGAATACTTTTGGACTGCAGCACAGAGCAGAGGAAGTTTAGATTTCTTTTAATGTTCCACCTGCTTTTTGTCTCTATTCAGGCTGGGTCACAAGGAGCATGAATATGTTCTCTGCACAGTTAAAGTTGACGGCAACGGGGTAATAACAATAAAACCAGATATCACTGGCAGCAAAGGGCCCTACAGGTCAGTGTCTAATGAGTGCTGTGCCCTGCTGCTCGGGAGAAGGTGAGGCAGCTGATGACAGGAGCAATGAGTGTTGCCCCCGACCCTAGAAGAAGATGAAACAGATGGCAACAGGAGCACTGTTGCCCCCCCCAAAGAAGTCAAAATCCAGGGGAAGGCATATAAAGCACCGCGCCTTCTCTTTTGAAGGGTGGCTGATGTGAAAGCAAGGGTAGCAATATTTTCCACAAAAAGCTGTAACAGGGCACAGATTCACTTTTTCCATTGAGGGTTTCTGGCAGAGGTAATTTTATCCAGAGAGAACAGGAATGGAATTCATCGTGGGTAAGGATCTATGCAGCAGAAACGGATAATGTTTATGAGCAGGAAGTGCGCTCCTTGGAGCCACTTTCATGCTCACATGTCCTTGTAAATGTGAAATTAAGCTAGACAGTATTAAATGTGTGTTTTATGAACTGGGTCACGTGAGCAATCGGTTAGACCTAATAATTTAATAGTTTGTTGGGCTGCAGCAAATCATTGGGTTCAGTTTTATTTGGGTTAATCTCCTTGACCCCACATTTTTGTTGCTTTTCTTAAGAAGACTATTTCTTCTTTACTGTTGTTTTTCCTATACTTGGGGCGCTCTGGATTGTGATCTAATGTTGGGTCATTGGATTGTGGTCTAATGTTAGATGATAAATAATTTCTGGGGGGTTTTATCTTTACCAAACAAGTCCATATGCATGGGTGTTTTTTTTTTCCATATCAGCAGATGGAGACAGAATGAAAGCTTTTCTAGAAGCAGCCTGATAAGGGGCTGTGCCACCTTCAGACTTTCAGTATTTCTCTGACTCCAGCAGACAGAGGTGCCAAACCCGCAGTCTGGTGAACATGGAAGATCTCTCAGAGGAGTGACGCGGTGGTGTTTTTCCCCCAACTCCCTGATTGAGTTTCTAGGTTGGGGCTGCACCAGGGGGTGAGAGTTGCTCTGGAGAGGCCCCGGGAGTTGCAAAAAAGGCAGTAAAACAACCCTCTGAGGTGGTTTTGGAGGGAGACAAAGTGCTACAGGTGACTGATCCTGACTTGGAAACAGCACAGGGCAGTACTTCAGCTGACAGAGAGGTTGCTAGGGAGCCTCCAGGATTATCCCCAGTGGCTCCAGGGTTCACACGGATTACTGGGGGCAGTTTCTCCAAATGAATTTATTTTGCGCATACTTTGACAGAAATGACCCTCTTTAGTAAGCCTTAACATGTTGGGGATGATCTCAGTCGCTCAAGTTTACTGCTAATGCCCTTCTTAGTACTT
Source organism: Rhinatrema bivittatum (assembly GCF_901001135.1). NCBI lineage: Eukaryota > Metazoa > Chordata > Amphibia > Gymnophiona > Rhinatrematidae > Rhinatrema > Rhinatrema bivittatum. Next base: position 50,181,150 of record NC_042615.1, read on the forward strand.
GTAATGTGCCAAAGAAAGCCTATTCTTGAAGTTCATAAGGTGTAATCGTAAAAGGCAACATATCAAGATGCGCTTGAAAATGTTTCTTAATCAGATCCCTGGCAACCAATTTAATTGGTATTATTTCTGTATCTTTCTGCCACATTTTCTTGATCACTGATTGCATCTCTAGGTACCTAAGGATCTTTGCTTTTTATGTACAATCTACAGAATAATTACTGGTTAACGATACCTCTATTAGCAATGCCGTTCTTGTGTTCTTCTTCATTACCACAGTATCTGGTTTTCGCGCATCAAACTTTCTGTTGGTGAGAATAGGAATGTGCCTCTAGATGAAATGAAGGTCTCTTCAGAGGAGCCCTTCTCCCCTGAATTTGTATTTTTAATGTATAAAGCTTCTTTAAGCATGGAGCCCTGAGAAAGAAGCCTGTATCGAATAGGTCGTCTTCTGCTCCTGATCTATTGGTTCCAGTCTGGCCCCAAAGGGCAAGGAACGAGCTGAATCTGACTTGGGATATCAGTTCCATGGGGTCAGCGGAGGGATCTTCAAAGAGCCTCATTCCTGAAGATGAGGTGGAAAGTAATCTAGGGGAGGCCCCCCTTTTTGGAGGAGTTCCTAGCAGTGGTAGGAGATGATCCCCTGGGTTCTGAGATTAAGCGGGAAGAGCTCCCAGATCTAATCACCCAGGCTCTGGCTGAGTTAGAGATTAAGGGTCGGTAGTCTGATGCAGAACTCCCGTAGGATGAAGATTCCATTTTAGGAAAGTTTCAGGGGTCCAGCTAGAACTTTTCCCTTCCATTGGGTGCCGAAGGCTCTAGTCTCTGCATAATTGGAGGCAGGCCTCAGAGTGGGCAGGGCTATGGCTAACCTATATCTTCTGCCAGATGAGGCTTTGGAACCTTTTTGAAGTTTCCCAAATTGGATCATTTGTCTTAGTGGTTACAAAAAAAGACCACCATCCCTGTCAAAGGTTCTGTGGTCTTAAAGGGCATTAAGGATAGAAAGAATAAGGTTTTCCTTAAAGCTTCGATGTCTCCATTTTGGCCGTCCGGGTAGCTGTATATGGAAGCTATATGGCCAGGGCCTGCTTGCACTGGGTGCAGCAGGTTCCAGTGGGTCCTTCTGATAAGAATTTCACAAGAAAGACATGGAGTGTTTGGAGTCGAATCTCACCTGTTTGGCTGATGCTCTGTATGATCTCATCTGGACAGCAGTCAGGGGAATGGTTACATCAGTATCCACCAGATGGCTGTTGTGGCTCCATGATTGTTTGGTGGATGTGTGGTCCAACTCTCACTTGGATAAGCTGCCCTGTAAGGGAAAGCTTCAGTTTGGAGAGAACTTGGAGACACTATAGTGATTCCAAGTCTCTTAAGCTCTCTAAGGATAAGCTTAGATCTTCTTGGAAATGTTTCCCTAGCAGGCCAAGGTTTAGAGAAGTATGTCACTATTGGCTGGGGAAGTCTAAATTTGTCTTGTCTTCTTATTTGCAGAAAATGGGGAGTATGTCTGTCTTTTTGTGCAAGCCGCAGAGTGCCTGGGAAGGCGTCTGAGGCGCTCAGGGGGAATCAAATCTTCCCAATGAAGGTCAGGTTGTCTACTCCTTATTCCAAAGATTAAGATAAGTGGCTGTCCCAATTTTACGAGGAATGGACCCAAATCACGTCAGATCAGTGGATGCTGTCAGTCAGAGACTGTTATGCTTTTGATTTTGCTTGCCCAATGTTGGGCACTTTAATGATTTCTCCTTGTCACTCCAAAAGCAGGAGAGCGGCAGTGAGGGAAACCCTGGACCATCTTCTTCAGTTAGCAGCAGTTGTACCGGTGCTGAGAAAAGAGAAGGATTGTGGGCATTATTCCATTTACTTTGTAAGTTCTGAAGAATGAAGGTACATTCCGACCTATTCTGGATCTGAAGAAGGTGAATTCAGCCTTGAGGATTCCTCATTTCTGCATGGAGCCACTCAGCTTAGTGATTGTGGCAGTTCGCACAGGGGAATTTCTTATGTTCCTAGACCTGTTCAAGGCCTATCTGCACATCTGATCTCAGAAGAACATCAAAGATTCCTCTCTTTGTCGTTCTCTGACAACATTTTCAGGCGTTGCCATTTGGAATAGCATTGGCCCCCAGAACCTTTTCCAAGGTAATGGTGGTGATAGTGATGGTGTGCCAAAGAGAGGGGTGCTGGGTTATCCATATCTCAACAACTGGCTGATTCAGCAAAGTCAGAGGACAAAAGTTGTCTGATCACCTACAGAGTTATTTACCTCCTTCAGGATCTGGGGTGAGTGATGAAAATTTTCTGAAAAGCAAACTTCAACCTCCCAGGTCTTGGAGGACCTAGGAGCCCGCTTTGATACTCTGGAGGGAAAAATATATCTGACAGATGAGAAATGGGACAGACTGAAAGCTCAGGTATGATGGTTTCATCAGTTGACTGTGCCCAGGTCATGGGATTATTTTCAAGTTCTGGATTCTATGGTATTGACTGGTTCTTGTCCCTTGGGCAGCAGCCTATATGTGCCAATTGCAGATGGCACTTCTTTCTCGCTGGTCTCTTCAATCTCAGAATTACGAGGTTCGATTGCTTCTTTTGTCAGAGACCAGATGCAGTCTGACATGGTGGCTCTCCATGTCCAAGGCAATGCAGTTGGATGTTACAGATTGGACAGTGGTGACTATAGATGCAAGTCTCAGTGGTTGAGGAGCCGATTCTCAGGGCCTGATGGTGTAGGGTCTCTTGGTCCCAGTGGAGAAGGCAACACCCATCAATTAGCATGAAGCAAGAGTGGTCAGGAGAACCTTGCTGAAGTTCCTGCCCCCAGTTCAAGGAAAAGTTGTAAGAGTCTTTTCCAGCAATGCTATGGCAGTGTCATGTATAAATAGGCAAGGAGGACGAAAAGTATGGTGGTCACCGCAGAAGTGAAGCTTCTGTTCTGGTGAGCAGAAGAATATCAATTGGCAATTTCAGCGGTGCACATTGCTGGAGTGGAGAATCTCCAAGCAGATATTCTGAGCAGGTACATCTTAGACCCTGGAGAGTGGGATTTAGTGGAGAAAGCATTTGCCCTGGTTCATTCCAGATGGGGAATTCTTCAAATGATTTTGATGGTGACAGCTTGGAATACCAAGTATCCACAGTTTTTCAGTAGGAGACAGGAACCAGGATCAGCAGCTCTTGATGCTCCTGCTCAAAAGTGGCCTCAAGGACTTTTGCTTTATGTAGTTTCACTTTGGCCATTAATAGACTGGGTGATTCAGAGGATTTAAAGACACCAAGAGTTGGCTCTGGAGTGGCCCATGCAGCAGTAGTTTATAGATCTCCTACAAATCAAAGAGTGGGCACTCTGGAAGTTCAGTTATATGCAACAGTTGTTACATCGGGAGCCAGTAATATGTGAGCAGCAGGTTTGCTTTTTGTCTCACAGCTTGGCTTTTGAAAGGAGGAGGTTGAGAGGTAAAGGTTATTCAGAGGAAGTAATTGCCATGTTGCTTCAGGCTCAGAATCGGTCGACCTCCCTAACCTATGTTAGAATCTGGAAGGTCTTTGAAGTCTGGTATAAGGAAACGAGGCTCCTTCCATTTTAGATTTCTGACATCCTTTCCTTTTTGCAAAAGGCCCTGGAGAGGGAGTCTTGCATTGAATTTTCTGGAAGTACATGTCTTTGGTGTATTACCGAGGTGTCTTTGGTGTATTACCGAGGTAAAATTTGAGACAGTCCCTTAGCATCTCATCTGGATGTGGTTCGTTTCCTCCAAGGGGTCAAGAAGTTGCATCTCCTGATTAGGATATTGGCTCCCTCTTGGAATCTTAATCTGATCTTGAAGACTTTGGGAACAGCTCTGTTTGAGCCCCTCAAGACGGCCTCACTGAAGATCTAATGTTGAACGTGGTGTTTCTTATGGCAATTTGGAACTGCAGGTCTTATCCTGCAAAAATCCATTCTTAAGGATTACATTTGAGGGCATTTCCATTTGTACAATTCCAACTTTCTTGTCAAAAGTAGTTTCACCAATTCATTTGCAGCAATCTGTGGAATTGCTAATATTCAGGAGATCAGACTCTGGAAATGGGCATGTTGGTTGTGTGTAGAACGCTGAAACAGGTATTTGAAGGTGACCAACAGCTTTCATCAGTCAGATAATTTGTTTGTGCTGTTTAGTGAGTATAAGAAAGGTCAGATGGCCTCCAAGGCTACAATTGCAGGGTGGATTAAGGAAGCAATCGTGTCAGCTTACATTTGCAAAGGTTTGAAAGTACCAGAGGGGCGAGGGGCTCATTCCACTAGGGCCCAGGCAACATCACTGACAGAGTGTCAGTTTGTATCATCATAAAAGATTTGTAGGGATGCTATGTTCCTTTTACCAGACATTATTGTCTGGATTTATGTATTTATTTATTTGTAGGGTTTTATATACCGTTATTCGGTAGAGCCATCATAACGGTTTACAAAATATGCAATTAGCATACAATCAAATGGAGTTAACATGGTAGTTGGGAACAGTAGAGTATTGTGAACAGTAAACATTTTTTCTTAGTAGTTGAATAACAGAATAGTGAGGAGAACATTTTCAATGAACTTAATGAATCAAGTGAGAGAGCAGGGAGGGGTGAAAAAAGGAGGGTACATCAGGAGAGCATGAAGAGGAGGATTATGCTTGCGAGTTCTGTTGAGGGCTGGGATGATCAGGTGTCAGAATAGAGTTTGCGGAATAAAAATGTTTTTAGGTCTTTTTTAAATGTTTTCAGGATGTGAAACATTATTGTCTGGATGTGCAGACTCGAGATGCTGCCTCATAAGGGGCAAGCGTTTTGATACCAGGAATTGCAGATTCCCTCCCAGTTTAGGGTGGCTTGGCTACGTCCCATGTGTATGGACTGGTCTAGTAAGGACGATAAGGAAGTTAACATTTAGGTTTTTACAGGCTAATTTATTTTCCTGAAGTCCTACCAGACTAGTCCAGAAGCCACCTGTGATCCTATATATATATGGGACTGTGCTACCTGTAGGCTTTCAGTATTAACTTCCCAAAGCAACCCCTCCCCTCAAGCAGGGGTACAGGAATAACCAAATGCACATATGGTGAACCTTTTCAACTGATGTATCCTCCTACTCGCAGGGCTACAAAAACTATATAGTACTCTTAACAATACACTGGAAAACTTATAAGGTTTCCAGTTTATTGTTACACTGGAGCCTTATAAGGCTCTTTCCAGTGAAGCTTTCATTCTTTGTCTCCATCTGCTGGTTTGGGAGAAAAACCTATGCGACTGGTCTGGTAGGTCTTCAGGAAATAAAATTAGCCAGTAAGAAACCTAATTATACCATTTTTTCCCTTAATTGGAAATTTTCAGTATTTATTTTTATTTCAAGTGTAATTTTTTATTTAGTAATTCTTAAAATCTTACAAATAAAATTAAAAAAAAGAAAATAGGAACACTGGAAAAGGCAGGCATTTTGTCGGGGGGTTGGTTCTGGTGCCATGGCAGCTCTGGAGAATAGGATTTGGACCATCTCTGGTCAAAATTTAGCATATTTGATATTTTTCTTCCATATTTGGCTGCTGCTGAATTCTGGACCCCAGGATTGAGATGGACGGGGAGAGGCGAGAACTGTGGAAATACACCATAGAGAACGCATCGGTATCCGCACAGCCAGAGGAGCAGGAGCGAGAGCAGCGCATGTATAAAGATGTAAGAACCAACTAGAAAAAGGGTGGGGCTTAGAGAAGCCACTGAAATCCAGAAAGAAGCCACTGAAATCCAGAAAGAGTTAAAGATCCAGGGTAAGCAGTAGCTGCCGAATGGGCATTACTGTCGAGGCAAGGACAGATTCTGCCAGGAATGATACACTTGAACTACAATTCTGGGTATCCTCAGTTAAAGTAAGGATGGGGTTAGCTTGGCGGGAGCTCCCTAAGAACTTAAAATTTGAATCGGCAATGGGATTGGGAGGGGACTTTTCAACCCAACACTTCAAATTAATTTCAGGGAGCTCTGGGGGCAGAGCATGTGCCTGCTTGCCCAATTTTGAGTGCTGCTTGTGGGGGGTTGCAGGTTAGGGAATCCTTGCCTTTAGCTCAGATGGGGGGTTTTTTTGTCTGCTTTTTGAGGCAGTATTCTTTGAATATAGCCACTCAAGCTTAAAAGTTATCCAGGTACATTTTACTGGATTACTTTAAACCTAACCAGCAATATTCAATGGTAGTCAGTTTAGTTTAACGCTATTCGGCTAAAGGTAGCTGGATAACTTTAACTGGGGATATTTAGCAGGACGTTTCTCCTACTGAATACCATGGGTAACTTATCCAACTAACTTAAAGTTCCTGAACATACCCAGATCAGCCCAGACCAGTGGGTTGTGCATTCCTACCAGCAGATGGAGTCAGAGAACAATTAGAACTTTGAGCACTGCTGCTTAATGAGAGTGCCACCTGCAGCCCCTCAGTATTTCTCTGACTCCAGCAGATGGTAGAGTTCCAAAGGTTAGGGAAAGTTTTGGTTTTTTTCCCCTAGGATAGACTAGTTTGTAGTTAGTTGTGTAGCTTCCTGAGGGGCTTCTGGTTTCCTCGAGCACTGAGGAGGCTCCTCTCGCTCCTTCCTCACACTCCAACTCTCTTAGGTTAGAAAGACAACAAGGAAGAAGCCTTTCAAGGTAGGAGGAGTTCATCTGGGTGACGGTCCATGCCATTTAGTCGGCAGGCCAGCTGGAGTGGTGAGCTTAACCCCGCAGGTCCTCACGACGGCCCAGGGCTCCAGATGGGGGGGGGGGGGGGGGGTAGGCCTTAACGCGCGTGTGAGGCCTCTTTTTATGTTTGCGCTGGCAGCTCTCCTCACAGCAATTTTGCGCCGGCAGGGAGTTTTTCTATTTTTAGCTCTTGCAGTCGCGCGAAAGTTTTCTGACTGGAATTTTTTCTCAATGGCACCCCGGCCTAAGTTGGGAACCTGCCATGCATATGGGGCGCAGGGCAGGCCATAAATGCTAGTTCCCTGTGTTCTCTCTGTTCTTCAGGGCAGGAGGGAACTTCCTCGGGGAGAGCAGCAAGCAGGCAAGGGCTCCAGTCCTTTGGGCCGCGGTCCTCCTCGGAGGGGAGGGTAACTCGTGGCGGCTACTGAGGGAGGAGGAGGCCCCTCCCATTCTTTCTCCGGTGAACCAAATTCTCACAGGACAAGCAGGATGGTAGTCCTCACATATGGGTGACATCATCAGGATGGAGCCCAATCATGGAACACTTTTGTCAAAGTTTCTAGAACTTTGACTGGCACCACTGAGCATGCCCAGCATGGTACCAGCCCTGCATCCAGCAGGGGTCCCCCTTCAGTCTCTTTTTTTTCCGCGAAGCTTTTGCCACGCGGAGATAGGAGCTCTTCCACGGTTTCTTGACAGGAAAATATTCTTCAGGAAAAAGTTCAAATTCTTCAAAAATTTCACCCCGGCTGAGGTCCCCCTTGTATACCGTCGATCCCCGTTCGGTAAGTTTTTACTACCTTTCGGTCGGTTACCGTCAGTTCCAGCTTTTAGGCCCGGAGGTCACCGACCGCGCCGCAGCCTAAATTTTCAACAACGATGGCGACGAGTTTTCGTAGGTGCCCGGACTGTCCGAGGACAGTGTCCATCACCGACCCTCACCAGGTTTGTGTGTTGTGCTTGTGCCCTACCCATGATGTAGAGTCGTGTACCAACTGCACCCAAATGGCCCCTAAAGGGCATCGGGCTCGTTTTGAAAAGATGGCTTTATTGTTGCATTCCAAACAGGTTTCCTAATCAAAAGCGTCAAAGTCATCGACATCGTCGCCATCCAAGTCCCGTCATCAGTCAGATACCGATGACTCTCGACCCGCATCGAGGACTTCAGTTTCCGCTTCTTCGGCGCCGGATACCAGTAAGGGAGACCATAAGGAAAAGCATCGGCATCGCAAACCCTTACCATCTGATCCGAGCGCACCGGTGGCTTCCACTTCTACTTCCAAGGAACCACCGAGGTAGAAGGCCCATGCCGAGGAGCCCCAAACCTCCAGACAGCCTCCTGCGATAAACCGTAAGACTGATGCTACAGATCTGGTCCAAGCAGCACCTGGATTTCAGAAGTCTCAACTTTCCCACCATTCAGTGATGGTTGAGTCCTCCCAGAAAAAAGCCAGAAGACCAAGACCTCACTCATCCACACCTCCAGGAAAAGAGCAGAAATTCCTCGATGCTTTTGGGCATAGAGTCTTCCATGGAGCCATGTTAATCTCCCGTATTGCAGCTTACCAGATTTACATCTCGCAATACAACAGAAACCTGTTCAAACAGCTCTAGGATCTTTCTGATACTCTTCCCCCGAAACGCCGCGTCCCGCCCCCAAAACACCGCGCCGATCCGACACGCCCCCGACACGCCCCCTATGTTCCATAGGCCGGTAGGCCTATGGAACATAGGCGCACCGGCGCGCAAGGCCCTGCTCGCGTAAATCCGGGCGGATTTATGCGAGCAGGGCTCTTAAAATCCACCCCTTTGGGTTTAGCATTTGCCCTCATTTAGGGGGTTGTTGAGGAGTTGTTACTCTGTAGTTGGCTCGGGTACAGGTCAATACCTAGGGACTGCAGGTGGGCCTCGATTATGTAGCAGTGCCTCAAAACTTTTAGTTCTCTCCCTCCTTCTGCTGGTAGGGATGCAAAACCCACTTGTCTGGACTGATCTGTGGTACTTCAGGAATGAAAATTAGCAGGTAAGAACTAGTTTTCATATGTTTTGGCTTGGTCTTTGTCAGTCATGAAAATTTACAAAACTTATCTGTAGGGTGTCCAATATACACTGTCAGCAAAGACCATTCATGTGGAAGGATCAGTTGTAGGAGGGATTGTGAAGGTCCTTGACTTATCTTAGCTTATCTTTCTGTCTCTAGCTGTACATTCGTCACAAGGAATACCTGAACACTCTGGTTGGCCAAGACTTTGAGATGGTAAGTGAATTTTGCTGAAATTGGCAGTTCTTGTGGTTACCCTCATACCTAATGCACTTTCTTAAAGGGGAAATACTGTCAAAATTGTTTTCCTCTTTGTCCAAATGCCTAGGGTTTAAACTCCATTACCAGCAGATGGAGACAGAGAAACACTAGTTTGCTGATATTAGCACAGGACCCTATATAGTGTGACATCAGTCTCCCAGTATTTTCTGTCTCCAGCAGATGGTAGGCAAACATACCTGTGCAGTCTCTGAATTCAGGCCTTAGGCCATACAAAGACTAAAGCAGAAAGAAGTTTCTGGTTTGCTCCTGGTGCACTAGCCTGAGGGTCTGCTCTTCCCCAACTGAGTCAAAGGGCTTCCAAGGTCATAGCAGGATCAGTGCTCCTGGACTGAAGGGTTGACCAGTTTCTGGACTTGCCCTTTCTTTCCTCCAAACTCCCCCACCCACCCTTGCTTTAGGCCTTGCCTAAATAAGCAGGGGCTGGGAGCCTGTGAACAAAGTTTTTTAAAAGAAAAATAAAGAAAGGGCATGAGGCAGAAGTGAAGATGCTGTGCAAGCAGAGCTCCAATCTAGCCCGCAAGGGTAACCTCTTGGGGTGTCAATAGAAGGCAATGGGGCCTGCACAAATAGTTCCCGCCATACAAGCACCAGGAACAGTGGCCGATGCTATGATGTGTGGAGTTGGGGGAAAGCAGTGTGGAGGATGGCACTGTGCTGGAACTGATTTCCGTGCAAATCATGGTAAAGAACAACTTTGACATCAGCATGATTGTAACCATAGTGGCCATCTTGACACTGTGTAGTGCTTCAGGGAGTACAGAGATGGGATCTATTGATATCTTTCTCTCTCTCGACTTATGGTGACCAACACAAATGCAAAAGTGCATTGGTTCTTCAGTCGAGGATGGTTCAGTCAATCTGGATATCTTGGTTCAGGAGTGGCCTTTGGAGGAAATCCTGTGTGTTTCCCCCATGGCTCTGGTGGGCATAGCTCTGCAAAAGATTTCTGGTCATTGGGGTCTCGTGATTCTGGTTGCTCCAGACTGGCCCAGGCAACAGTGGTAGATGGACTTAGTCAGGTTGTTGAATGAAGAGCCGATGCATTTGCCTCAGCACAGGAGTCTTGTATCTCAATGCCCGCTTCTTCATGAGGAGCCGTATCCATTCTGGCTTTTGGCTTGGCCCTTGAGGACTTACTGATTAAGAAGGGTTATTCCTAGGAAATAGTGAATACTCTCAAATGCTAGGAAGACTTCTGTTTCTTTGATTTGGCAAGTCTTTGAAAACTGGTGTTCGGGAAAAACGGATTATTCCCAGATAGGCTTCAATTCCTTGCATTCTGGATTTTTTGCAGGAAGGTTTAGTTAAGGGTTTGGCTCTTAATTCTCTGAAGGTTCAGGTAGCAGTTATTTGTTATAGGGGTCGAGTGTTAGGATGCGAGGCTAAAGGCTTTCCTGATGTAGCTTGTTTTCATAGAAACATAGAAGTGACGGCAGAAGAAGACCAAACGGCCCATCCAGTATGCCCAGCAAGCTTTCACACCTATTTGTTTTCATAATCTGTTACTCTGACCACTGAGGTCAGGGTCCTTATTGGTAACTATTTGGTTCCAATTCCCTTCCACCCCCACCATCAATGCAGACAGTAGTGCTGGAGCTGCATCTAAGTGAAGTATCTAGCTAATTTGTTTGGGGTAGTAACCGCCGTAATAAGCAAGCTACTCCCGTTTGTTTACCCTGCATGTGCAATTCAGCCATTGTTGGTTGTCTGAATAAAAATCCTCTTTACTTAATTCCCTCTTTTGCTGAAGCAGTGAGCTGCGCTGGATACTTATTCCAAGTCAAGTATCATGCTTAATTGATTCGGGGTAATAGCTACTGTAACAAGCAAGCTACACCCATGCTTATTTGTTTACCCAGACTATGTAATTCATTCCTTGTTGGTTGATGCTGAATATAAATCATCTTTTCTTCATTTTCCCTGCCGTTGAAGGAGAGAGCTATGCTGGATGTGCATTGAAAGTGAAGTATCAGGCTTATTTGATTTTGGGGTAGTGAAGTATCAGGCTTATTTGATTTGGGGTAACAAGCAAGCTACTCCCCTGCTTTTTTGTGGATGCAAATCCTTTTTTCCACATTTCCTCTTGCCGTTGAAGCATAGAGCAATATTGGAGTCGCATTAACTGTGTCTATGTTTATTGAATAAAGATATTAATCTCCAGGTAGTAGCCGTCATTCCCGCAAGCAAGCCACCCCTTGCCGCTTCTCTTCATTCACATCCTCTAGACTTTATGGATCCACAGTGTTTATCCCACGCCCCTTTGAAATCCTTCACAGTTTTGGTCTTCACCACTTCATTCGGAAGGGCATTCCAGGCATCCACCACCCTCTCCGTGAAGAAATACTTCCTGACATTGGTTCTAAGTCTTCCTCCCTGGAGTTTTAAATCGTGACCCCTGGTTCTGCTGATTTTTTTGCAACGGAAAAGGTTTGTCATTGTCTTTAGATCATTAAAACCTTTCAAGTATCTGAAAGTTTGAATCATATCACCGCTGCTCCTCCTTTCCTCCAGGGTGTACATATTTAGATTCTTCAATCTCTCCTCATAAGTCATTCTATGAAGACCTTCCACCTTTTTGGTCGCCCTTCTCTGGACCGCCTCCATCCTGTCTCTGTCCCTTCGGAGATACGGTCTCCAGAACTGAACACAGTACTCCAGGTGAGGCATCACCAAGGACCTGTACAAGGGGATTATCACTTCCCTTTTCTTACTCGATATCCCTCTCTCTATGCAGCCCAGCATTCTTCTGGCTTTAGCTATCGCCTTGTCACATTGTTTCGCCGATTTCAGATCATTAGAGACTATCACCCCGAGGTCTCTCTCCTGCTCCGTACATATCAGCCCTACTCCCCCCATCAAATACAGTTCTTTCGGATTTCCACACCCCATGTGCATGACTCTGCACTTCTTGGCATTGAATCTCAGCTGCCATATCTTCGACCATTCTTCCAGCTTACTTAAATCCCGTCTCATTCTCTCCACTCCTTCCGGCGTGTCCACTCTGTTGCAGATCTTAGTGTCATCCTCAAAGAGACAAACCTTACCTTCTATCCCATCTACAATGTCGCTCACAAAGATATTGAACAGGACCGGTCCCAACACCGATCCCTGCGGCACTCCGCTCAACACCGCTCTCTCTTCAGAGTAAGTTCCATTTACCATCACACATTGTTTTCTGTCCATCAACCAATTTGCAATCCAGGTCACCACCTCGGCACTCACTCCTAAGCTTCTTATTTTATTCACTAGTCTCCTGTGCGGGACCGTATCAAAAGCCTTGCTGAAATCCAAGTAGATGACATCGAGCGCTCTTCCTTGATCCAATTCCTTAGTTACCCAGTCAAAAAAGTCAATCAGATTTGTCTGACAGGATCTTCCTCTGGTGAATCCATGCTGCCTCTGGTCCAGCAATTCTTGCGACTGTAGATAGTTCACTATTCTTTCTTTCAACAGTGATTCCATTACTTTTCCCACCACCGAGGTGAGGCTAACCGGTCTGTAGTTACCAGTCTCTTCTCTGTTCCCACTCTTGTGAAGCGGGACCACCACCGCTCTTCTCCAATCACTCGGCACCACTCCCGTTTCTAAGGATCTATTGAACAGGTCACAAAGCGGACCCGCCAGCACATCTCTAAGCTCCCTCAGTATCCTGGGATGAACCTCATCAGGCCCCATGACTTTGTCCACTTTCAGTTTCCCCAGCTCTTCCCATACATTCTCTACTGTAAATGAAGTTACATCTACTCCATTCCCCTCCAGTTTCTTGTTACCTAGAGACGGTCCTTCTCCAGGGTCCTCTTTAGTGAACACCGAACTGAAGTATTTGTTTAATATTTCTGCCATTTCTTCATCTCTCTCCACACATTGATTCTTTTCATCTTTCAATTTCATTATACCACTTTGGACTTTTCTCCTTTCACTGATGTATCTGAAAAATGTCTTGTCACCTCTCTTTACCTCTTTGGCAATCCTTTCTTCTGCTTGACTTTTTGCCATCTTGATTACTTTCTTCGTCTCCCTCAGTACTACCATATATTCTTCCTTGTGCTCCTCCCTTTGGGATCTTTTATATTTCTTGAACGCTGTTCTTTTAGCCTTTATTTTGTCAGCCACCTCCTTTGAGAACCAGATAGGTTTCATTTTTCTTTTGCTTTTCTTTACTTTTCTAACATATAGATTAGTTGCCTTGGTAACTGCTCCTTTTAGATTGGTTCACTGTTGATCCACATCTCTCTCATTCTCCCAGCCTTTAGGTTCTTCCTCCAGGTACTTCCCCATTTCATCAAAGTCCGTGTTTTTGAACTGCAAAACTTGGGTCTTTGTGCTTCTTTTCTGTATCCTTTTTGTGATATTAAACCATACCGTTTGATGATCACTGCTGCTGAGGTGGGCGCCCACCTGGACATCAGAGACATTATCTCCATTAGTGAGCACTAAGTCGAGTATAGCTCCTTCTCTCGTGGGTTCCATTACCATTTGTTTGAACAAAGCTACTTGCAGGGCATCTACTATTATTAGATTCTGCAGATGGGATTCTCCAGTCTACATCTGGTATATTAAAGTCTCCAACAATCACCACTTCTCCCTTCTTTCCTATCTTTTGGATGTCTTCAATCAGATCTCTGTCCAGTTCTTCCTTTTGGTTTAAGAACATAAGAACATAGAAAATGCCATACTGGGTCAGACCAAGGGTCCATCAAGCCCAGCATCCTGTTTCCAACAGTGGCCAATCCAGCCCATAAGAACCTGGCAAGTACCCAAAAACTAAGTCTATTCCATGTTACCATTACTAATGGCAGTGGCTATTCTCTAAGTGAACTTAATAGCAGGTAATGGACTTCTCCTCCAAGAACTTATCCAATCCTTTTTTAAACACAGCTATACTAACTGCACTAACCACATTCTCTGGCAACAAATTCCAGAGTTTAATTGTGCGTTGAGTAAAAAAGAACTTTCTCCGATTAGTTTTAAATGTTCCCCATGCTAACTTCATGGAGTGCCCCCTTGTCTTTCTACTATCCGAAAGAGTAAATAACCGATTTACATCTACCCGTTCTAGACCTCTCATGATTTTAAACACCTCTATCATATCCCCCCTCAGTCGTCTCTTCTCCAAGCTGAAAAGTCCTAACCTCTTTAGTCTTTCCTCATAGGGGAGTTGTTCCATTCCCCTTATCATTTTGGTAGCCCTTCTCTGTACCTTCTCCATCGCAATTATATCTTTTTTGAGATGCGGCGACCAGAATTGTACACCGTATTCAAGGTGCGGTCTCACCATGGAGCGATACAGAGGCATTATGACATTTTCCGTTTTATTCACCATTACTTTTCTAATAATTCCCAACATTCTGTTTGCTTTTTTGACTGCCGCAGCACACTGCACCGACGATTTCAATGTGTTATCCACTATGACTCCTAGATCTCTTTCTTGGGTTGTAGCACCTAATATGGAACCCAACATTGTGTAATTATAGCATGGGTTATTTTTCCCTATATGCATCACCTTGCACTTATCCACATTAAATTTCATCTGCCATTTGGATGCCCAATTTTCCAGTCTCACAAGGTCTTCCTGCAATTTATCACAATCTGCTTGTGATTTAACTACTCTGAACAATTTTGCGTCATCTGCAAATTTGATTATCTCACTCGTCGTATTTCTTTCCAGATCATTTATAAATATATTGAACAGTAAGGGTCCCAATACAGATCACTGAGGCACTCCACTGTCCACTCCCTTCCACTGAGAAAATTGCCCATTTAATCCTACTCTCTGTTTCCTGTCTTTTAGCCAGTTTGCAATCCACGAAAGGACATCGCCACCTATCCCATGACTTTTTACTTTTCCTAGAAGCCTCTCATGAGGAACTTTGTCAAACGCCTTCTGAAAATCCAAGTATACTATATCTACCAGTTCACCTTTATCCACATGTTTATTAACTCCTTCAAAAAAGTGAAGCAGATTTGTGAGGCAAGACTTGCCCTGGGTAAAGCCATGCTGACTTTGTTCCATTAAACCATGTCTTTCTATATGTTCTGTGATTTTGATGTTTAGAACACTTTCCACTATTTTTCCTGGCACTGAAGTCAGGCTAACCGGTCTGTAGTTTCCCGGATCGCCCCTGGAGCCCTTTTTAAATATTGGGGTTACATTTGCTATCCTCCAGCCTTCAGGTACAATGGATGATTTTAATGATAAGTTACAAATTTTTACTAATAGGTCTGAAATTTCATTTTTTAGTTCCTTCAGAACTCTGGGGTGTATACCATCCGGTCCAGGTGATTTACTACTCTTCAGTTTGTCAATCAGGCCTACCACATCTTCTAGGTTCACCGTGATTTGATTCAGTCCATCTGAATCATTACCCATGAAAACCTTCTCCATTACGGGTACCTCCCCAACATCCTCTTCAGTAAACACCGAAGCAAAGAAATCATTTAATCTTTCCGCGATGGCCTTATCTTCTCTAAGTGCCCCTTTAACCCCTCGATCATCTAACGGTCCAACTGACTCCCTCACAGGCTTTCTGCTTCGGATATATTTAAAAAAGTTTTTACTGTGAGTTTTTGCCTCTACAGCCAACTTCTTTTCAAATTCTCTCTTAGCCTGTCTTATCAATGTCTTACATTTAACTTGCCAATGTTTATGCTTTATCCTATTTTCTTCTGTTGGATCCTTCTTCCAATTTTTGAATGAAGATCTTTTGGCTAAAATAGCTTCTTTCACCTCCCCTTTTAACCATGCCGGTAATCGTTTTGCCTTCTTTCCACCTTTCTTAATGTGTGGAATACATCTGGACTGTGCTTCTAAAATGGTATTTTTTAACAATGACCACGCCTCTTTGACATTTTTTACTTTTGTAGCTGCTCCTTTCAGTTTTTTTCTAACAATTTTTCTCATTTTATCAAAGTTTCCCTTTTGAAAGTTTAGCACGAGAGCCTTGGATTTGCACACTGTTCCTTTTCTAGTCATTAAATCAAATTTGTTCATATTATGATCACTATTGCCAAGCGGCCCCACCACCGTTACCTCTCTCACCAAGTCCTGTGCTCCACTGAGAATTAGATCTAAAATTGCTCCCTCTCTCGTCGGTTCCTGAACCAATTGCTCCATAAAGCTATCATTTATTCCATCCAGGAACGTTATCTCTCTAGCGTGACCCGATGATACATTTACCCAGTCTATATTGGGGTAATTGAAGTCTAAATCAGAGAAGTGCAGATCATAGAACTTTAGTCCTGATCAAAGGAGATTCCAAACATTTTATGCAAAAACAATTTATAAATTTTATTGCGGCGACTCCACTGCATAATGTTATCACAGAAAACAATTTTCAAGGTGCCCCAACACGGTCCCGTGTTTCGCCGGTGGCTGCATCGGGGGGACCAACAAAGATTCAATCAATCTTGGTGCGAAGTGTTCATAAGATGGCAGGGGCGAAGTGTTCATAAGATGGCAGGGAGTGCACTCCCTGCCATCTTATGAACACTTCGCACCAAGATTGATTGAATCTTTGTTGGTCCCCCCGATGCAGCCACCGGCGAAACACGGGACCGTGTTGGGGCACCTTGAAAATTGTTTTCTGTGATAACATTATGCAGTGGAGTCGCCGCAATAAAATTTATAAATTGTTTTTGCATAAAATGTTTGGAATCTCCTTTGATCAGGACTAAAGTTCTATGATCTGCACTTCTCTGATTTGGATTATTCTGTAGTGCAGTACCTTGCTTTTGTTCCTTTGGATTTCTCACGGTAATTGAAGTCTCCCATTATTACTGCACTACCAATTTGGTTAGCTTTCCTAATTTCTCTTAGCATTTCACTGTCCATCTCACCATCTTGACCAGGTGGACGGTAGTATACCCCTATCACTGTAGTCTTCCCTGACACACAAGGGATTTCTACCCATAAAGATTCAATTTTGTATTTAGTCTCATGCAGGAGGCCTGTAAACCACTCCAATAAAAATGGATGCCCCATCTTTTTTTAGGTCGGCCCATAGTGCTTCTTCATTGCCCCATCTTCCTTGCAGCTCAGATGCTTGGATATTGTTTCTGACATAAAGAGCAATTCCTCCCCCTTTCCTATCCTCTCTGTCCTTCCTTAACAAGTTATAGCCTGGTATTGCAGTATCCCAGTCATGAGATTCCGTAAACCACGTTTCTGTGACAGCAACAACGTCCAAGTTCGCCTCCACCATTAGGGCTTGCAAATCTGGGATTTTATTGCCCAAACTACGAGCATTTGTGCTCATAGCTTTCCAGCTTTCTTTGTTCAGTTTACTGCTGTTCCTGGACTCCTTTTGTGACCTCTTTATTTGAGTTTTGTTATCCACTTTTCCCTTTGCATTTGTGCAAGGGGAAAGATTAGTGCCTCTGATTGAGTCATCCATCTCAGTGAGCTTTTTTCTTTGGTTTCTGATCTGGAATTTCTGTATGCATTGGGTTTCTTCTCTCTTTTCAGATAACACTTCAATCTTTTTCTCAAGAACTTCTTCAATATTTAGTACAGAGAAGGAATTTTGTACTTGTTGCACTTGATACAGTGTGTGTCTCTGGATCACAGGTCTAGTTCTTCCAGAGCCCACTGTAGTACTGTTTTTTGAGTTCCTTAATGCCCTATATGAGTGGGAGGGGTAGAGTTTTGGGATGCACAGCTGTCAATAACGGGTGTCTGCGGGTCACAGGTCTTATCCTTCCTGAGCCCACAGTAAATCTCTTTTTCCTTGACTTTTGCTTATTCTATGGTAATGGGTAATTAATTCCTGAATAATGAAAAGTGGCTGGGACTTTCTTTATTGAAGCTAATTCAGATTTAACTTCAGTCAGATCTTTTTCCAAGGTAGAGAGTTCTGAACAAATGGGGCAAGCCTTAAGTTTCCATATGATTACCCTCAATATAAAGGCTCCACAACAGTTGCATTGGATAGTCCTCATTTTGGTAATTTGTTTGATGGATAGAAATTAGGGAAATACTAATTTACCTTGTTGCTAATTATGAATTTAGGTAGACTATATTAGAAACACAAACCTAGGGGAGGGTGGGAGTGAAACATATTGGATCTCCGGTGAGAGATACGATTCTGTCTTGGAATCTGATGTTCCCTGTATGTACCCTGATCAGTCCAGACTCCTGGTTTTGTCTTTCTGCCAACAGATGGAGATAGAAAAAGTTTCACTGACACTGTACATAACCCAGTGTGCCACCTACAGACCCTCATATTTCTCTGTCTCCAGCAGATGATAGATAGTGTATAACTTGCAGTCTGGAGAGAAAGGATAAAAAAAGAAGATTTAAAAGACAAAATTTCTGGATCCTCCCAGGGCGTTGTGAGGTAATGGTGGGTCCATTCCCACCTGGATTGAGGCGATTCTGATAGCTCGGTCCGGAGGTCAGTGGGGTGGACATCTGATGGTCCAGATCCCTCATCCCTCACAAGACAATAGTGGAATCTGCTGGCAGTTCTGTACTGCAAGCCCAGTAGAGTAGAGAAGTAGCCCTTTTATATGGTTTGTCCTGGGCTGGGTCACTACATTTTGGCGAAAGTAGACTGATATAGCCAGTGGTCTGGCTCTTTTTTGATCTGCCATGCAGCCTGCACTCCTGGAACTGGAATCTCTGCACCAAAGGAAAGTATTGGTTTCTATGTATCTTTATTTGTTCTCGAGAGTAAATTAAAAAAAAGAGAACAAGGAGCTAGTTAGAGGAATCTGTGCAGCAGCGGGGTTCTGGGGAGTGCTGTCGTGGGCCTAAACACGATAAAAATGCAGGCAGGCTTTGCCTAGCCATGTGGAAGGCCGCGGCAGCAGTTCTTTTCCCGCGTGTGTAGGCATGTGCACGTATTCTTGCCATGTGGTGGTTGCATGCACGGAGACCTGTGAGCATAAGGCCATGGCCTAGACTTGAGCATGTACATCTGTGACCCAGATTGGAGCAGGTACTTGTGCACTTAAGACTGCATCCTAAACTTGAGCGCATATTTGCACAGGTACTTGTGCATGTATGACCACAGCTTATACAAGCACGTATTTGAGCATGTACTTGTGCGTGTACAACTGTAACCTAGTCTTGAGTGCTAATTTGCGCACGTCTTGGAGGGGTATGTGAGTACGCCCAGGTGGCATTGGTGTGCCCTTCGCCTCCATCCTGTCTCTGTCCCTCTTGAGGTACGGTCTCCAGAACTGAACATAATACTCCAGGTGAGGCCTCACCAAGGACTTGTACAAGGGAATTATCACCTCCTTTTTCTTACTGGTTATTCCTCTCTCTATGCAGACCAGCATTTTTCTGGCTTTAGCTATTGCTTTGTCACATTGCTTCGCCATCTTCAGATCGCTAGACACTATTACCCCAAGGTCCCTCTCTTGTTTCGTGCACAGCAGCCCTTCACCCCCTATCACATACAGCTCTTTTGTATTACCATACCCCAGATGCATGACTCTGCACTTCTTGGCATTGAATCCCTGCTGCCATATCTTCAACCATCGTTCAAGCTTCCTTAAATCATTTCTCATTCTCTCTACTCCTTCCAGCTGGTCCACTCTGTTGCAGATCTTAGTATCATCTGCAAAAAGACAAACTTTACCTTCTATCCCTTCCGCAATGTCGCTCACAAAGATATTGAATAGAACCAGTCCCAACACTGATCCCTGTGGCACTCCATTTAACACCATTCTCTCTCCAGAGTAGGTTCCATTTGCCATCAACACATTGCCTTCTATCCGTTAGTTTGTAATCCACTCAAACACCTTGGCGCTCACTCCCAAGCTTCTCATTTTATTCATAAGCCTCCTGTGTGGGACCGTATCAAAAACTTTGCTAAAATCCAAGTAGATCACATTGAGCGCTCTTCTTCCTCAAGACAATTCTTTAGTCACCCAATCAAAAAAACTCAATCAGATTTGTTTGACAGGACCTTCCCCTGGTGAATCCATGTAGCCTCAGGTTGAGCAACCCATTGGATTCTAGATAGTTCACTATCCTTTCCTTTGTATAAATTACCTCTCTCTGTAAAAGGCGCTTCTCTGCAGATATTGGACACAAGGATATCACAAAGAATTTAGTAAGAGCAAATATAAATTTATTATTGAATATCCTTGGGAGACACAGACAGCCAGACCTTCAACACAGGGAAAGCACTACAGCCTGTCTCTCTCAGTATCTTGTAAGAACTGTATTTTATAGGTTTAAACCATACAGAGCATGCCTGTGACAAGGATCACTTACGCAGTGTGACATAATGAAATAGAATAAACTACTTTAACCTGAAACTCTCCACCCACATTAAGGCCCCTTTGTTTCTAGCCTTGCTTTTGCCAGATGTGTGAAGCTTCTTCTGAGATTCTTTGTTCTGGCAATAGATCAATCATTTCCTCCCCATGGGGCAGTGGGAAACTCTGATTTCAGTTGAGCCTCTCAGTTGGAGACGGTATATCCTGAGCATATGTCCTGAGCCATTTGCCATCTGTAACCTCATGACCTTTTAACATAGGCTTTGCAGAGCCTAAATGTATTCCAGATGTCTTCAAGTCTTGAATCTGAGGTCAGTTCCCTGTACGTACCAGGATCAGTCCAGGACACCTGGGTTGTGACTCCGCACCAGTAGATGGAGACAGACTAAAACTTGTGGGCGGAGCCATATATGCCCCTGTGCCAGTCACAGCCCCTCAGTCTTACTCTGTCTCCAGTAGATGGTACAGGTGCGGTCACAGCTCCTTCCTGCCCTGGTTCTGGTATTCCTTCAGGGTTGGTTATATTTTTCTTGATTTTAGGCCAGTTTAGGATAAGGCGTTTTTATTTGGGTTCTTTTACTAAATTGTCCCTGACGTCCCGTCCGCCTTGCCTCCCAGGGGGGTTGAGAGGTCCTGAGGGGACTACCCTCCCCCGGTTGAGGCCGCTGCTAGGGTCGAGGACCCGGCTATTCCAAGTAGCAGCGTCAGGGGTGACACCGGGGAGCCCGGTTTCTCACCCCTGCTGGATTAGGGCTCCAGGACCTTGGTCAGCGACAGGCTTTTTTGTGTAAAAAAAAAAAAAAAAAAGTGTTTTTTTATTGTGAGCCGGCTCTCTTGTTTCTTTGCGTTGCCGCTCTCGGGGGGGGCGCCGCTGACAGGGGGGAGGCCGTTCGCACTAATTTTATTTTGCTTACCTGCCGTTGCTCCCCGTCTTCGCGCCGTTTTCGCCGGCATGCCTCGCGGTTCGATTTGCCGGGCCTGCGGCTCGGCGCACGCGCGTCTCTCACGCGACGGCCTTTGCGCGGCCTGCATCCCGGGCAATGAGGGGTCGTCCGGGGCGACTCGGGGGGCTCGGTCGCGACCCGCGTGAGCGCCGCTGAGCGGGGGGGGGCGCGATAGAGAAGCTCCAGGAGCTTTTCCCGCTCAGGGCGGGTGCGGCGGCCATTTTGGCCACGGGCCGCGAAATGGCGCGGGAAACGGCAGGGCCTGCAGCCCTGCCCCCCGCGTTTTCTCCTCAGCGAATTGCGACGGAGAGGGGTCCTTCGGGGGACCCGGGGTCCCCGGGGAGTCCCGCTGAAGTTTCTTCCGATTCCGGTTCGTTTTCAGAGGACTTTGCGCTCTTGCTGCGCAAAGTCCTGAAATATAAGAAGAGCAAGCGCGGCCGGAGGGAATCCCGCAAGGCTCCACGGCTGAAGAAGTCCAAGAGGCCATCGGGGGTTGCGGAGGTGCCCCCGAGCGCTTCGAAGGCAAAACGGCCTCCGCGTGGCGTCCCACAGGAGGCAGACTCAGATTCCTCCACTGGTTCGGACACTGATTCCACTGAAGAACCCCAAAAGGGGGCCGACGAGGTGGCAGCGGACGGATCCGCTCCGTCCGGCGCAGGAAAAGGATCACAGGCAGTGGAGGGAGACGATCCCAAGGTGGTCCGGCTCTTTCGCAGGGAGGAACTGCCGCCCCTAATTCCAGCCATTCTCCAAGAGCGGGGAATAGAGGCCCCTCCGGTAGTGGTTCGGCAGGAGGCGAACATGGATCCGGTCCTGATAGGCCTCACGGGCCCCGCAGTTGCTTTTCCGTTTCATTTTTCTTCACGGACATCCTGTTTCGCGAATGGGACACTCCAGAATTGGGTCTGAAGGTCAGCAAAGCCATGGACAAGCTTCACCCGCTCCCGGAGGATGCGCTGGACCTTCTCAAACTGCCCAAGGTGGATTCAGCGGTTTCTGCGGTAACGAAGAGATCCACCATCCCAGTCACGGGAGCGACAGCCCTCAGGGATCTTCAGGACAGGAAGCTGGAAGTTTAGCTTAAGAATATTTTCGAGGTCTCCGCGCTCGGAGTACGAGCCGCCATCTGCACGACTTTCGCGATGCGAGCTAGCTTGCGCTGGGCTCAGGTTCTTCAAGCCAATGCGGATCTTTCTGCAGGCGAGGCAGCGCAGGCGGATAAGTTGGAAGCGGCGATAGCTTATGGCGCAGATGCGCTCCACGATCTGCAGCGCACCTCGGCGAGATCTATGGTGGCTGCTGTTTCGGCGCGTCGCCTCCGGTGGCTACGCAACTGGGCGGCGGACGGCTTTTCCAAGGCTCACCTCGGGGCGCTACCATTCAAAGGTAAGTTGCTGTTTGGCAAGGAATTAGACGATTTAATGATGTCCCTGGGGGAAAACAGGGTTTTCAGGCTGCCCGAGGCTAGATCCAGGTCGTCTTCCTCCCGTACCCCGCAGTGGCAACAGCATTCCTTTCGGGGGAAGCACTTCGGACGGCAAGGCGGACCCCTGGCGATCACAGGGGCCAAGTCTTCACAATGAAAGGTGGTCGGCCCATCTCCCGCCGCAGCCCCAGCACTCCGTTCCCAACGTCGGGGCGCGGTTGATGTCTTTTTTCGAGAGATGGGCCGGTGTAACGTCGGACCTGTGGGTCCTCAACGTGATAAGACACGGCTACGCGTTAGATTTTGCTCGCACTCCAGGGGACAAGTTCCTCGTCTCGCCCTGCAAGGCCCCCGAGAAGAAGGTGGCGGTGCTAGACACCATCCGACGCTTGGAAGGCTTAGGGGCTATTTTCCCCGTCCCGGTCAGCCAACACGGCAAGGGCCGTTATTCCATCTACTTCATCGTCCCAAAGAAAGACGGCACGTCCAGACCAATTCTGGATCTCAAAGGGGTAAACCGATGCCTTCGCGTTCCTCACTTCAAACTGGAGACGATTCGCTCCGTCATAGCCGCGGTTCTGCCCGGCGAGTTCCTGGCCTCCCTGGATCTCACGGAGGCGTATCTTCACATAGGCATTCAGCCATCGTTCCAAAGCTTCCTCAGGTTCTGCATTCTGGGACGGCATTACCAGTTTCGTGCGCTCCCGTTTGGGCTCGCGACGGCCCCCCGTACATTCACAAAGGTGATGGTGGTGGTGGCAGCGCAGTTGCGCCGGGAAGGTCTCCTGGTCCATCCTTATCTGGACGATTGGTTGATTCGGGCGAAGTCCGAGGATCAGTGTCGGATGGCGGTGGCCAGGGTCCTCCATCTTCTGCATTCCCTAGGATGGGTGGTCAACTTCAAAAAGAGTCATCTGGCCCCCACGCAGACCTTGGAATATCTGGGAGCGGTGTTCGACACGAAACAGGGCAAGGTGTTCCTGTCGCACAACCGGGTATGCAAACTGCAATCTCAAGTGAGGCGCTTATTGTCTCTCCGCCAACCGCGGGTCTGCAACTACCTTACGGTCCTAGGGTCTATGGCTTCAATGCTAGCACTGGTGCCCTGGGCGTTCGCTCATCTGCGACCATTACAGTCGTCCTTACTGTCCCGCTGGAAGCCGGTCTCGGAGGAGAGGTCCAGCCTGCTCTGGTGGCGGGATCCCAGTCATCTGTCTTCTGGAGTCTCCCTTCTAGTGCCCGATTGGATAGTGGTTACCACGGATGCAAGCCTCTCCGGTTGGGGAGCGGTCTGCCTAGGGAGCTCGGTCCAAGGCCTATGGTCAGTGTCACAAGCCCAGTGGTCTATCAATCGCCCGGAGACCAGAGCGGTCCGTCTGGCCCTGCAAGCTTTTCTGCCGTTGCTGCGGGGAAGGGCAGTCCGAGTGTTGTCGGACAATGCGACCACCGTGGCATACTTCAACCGCCAGGGCGGGACAAGGAGCCCCCAGGTAGCGGAGGAGGCTCAGCGCTTGATGGCCTGGTCGGAGCTGCATCTCAGCAACATAGCAGCGTCTCACATTGCGGGAGTCGACAACGTGCAGGCGGATTTTCTCAGCCGTCAGCGCCTAGATCCCGGAGAGTGGGAGCTGGGGGACGCAGCGTTCCTTCTCATTTGCGAAACGTGGGGTGTGTCCCACATGGATCTGATGGCCACGTGGCACAACGCGAAGGCCCCGCGATTTTACAGTCGACGTCGAGAACGGGGGGCAGAAGGCGTCGACGCGTTGGTGCTTCCCTGGCCGACGGATGTGCTGCTTTACGTGTTTCCCCCGTGGCCGATGATCGGCAAGATTCTACGGCGTATAGAGTTGCACCCGGCCACTGTGATCTTGGTGGCACCAGAGTGGCCGCGCCGGCCGTGGTTCGCGGACCTCGTCCAGCTGGCGGTAGCGGCTCCCCTTCGGCTCCAAGGAATGGCGGGCCTACTCCGTCAGGGCCCTGTCTGTTTGGAGGATGCGGATCACTTCTGTCTCGCGGCATGGCTTTTGAGAGGACGCGGCTGAAGAGAAAAGGTTTCTCAGATGCGGTGGTGGCTACGTTGCTGCGTTCCCGGAAACAGTCGACGTCTCTGGCTTATGTCCGAGTCTGGGTGGTCTTTGAGGAATGGTGCGTGCAGCGTGGGGTGGACCCCATTTCGGCGTCAGTCTCCGACATTCTGGCGTTCCTCCAGGCAGGTCTGGCCAAAGGTCTGGCGTGCAGTTCTCTACGTGTCCAAGTAGCGGCGCTTGGTTGTTTACGAGGTAAGGTCCGTGGTACGTCCCTGGCGCTTCATCCGGATATTTCTCGTTCCCTTCGGGGTGCTAAGCACCTTCGCCCTCCATTGCGTCTCCCTTGTCCGGCTTGGAACCTCAATTGGATTCTCTCCGCTCTCTGCACGGCGCCGTTTGAGCCCTTGAAACGCGCAACTCTTAAGGATCTCACTTTAAAAACGGCGTTCTTGGTAGCGATTGCCTCGGCACGGCGTGTTTCCGAGTTACAGGCCCTGTCCTGTAGGGAACCTTTCTTGCGTTGTTCGGATTCCGGAGTTCTTTGCGGACGGTTCCCTCCTTTCTTCCGAAAGTTGTGTCGTTTTTTCACGTGAATCAATCGGTGGAGTTGCCCGCTTTCGCGGGAAGGGAGTCCTCCGATCCAGAAGAAAGGGATTTACGGAAGCTTGACGTGCGGAGATCCCTCCTTCGATATCTGGAGGTCACTAATCCGTTTCGGGTCACAGATCATCTGTTTGTCCTGTTCTCTGGTCCAAAGAAAGGGGCCGCAGCGTCACGCACAATGATCGCCTGTTGGCTCAAGGAGGCCATTGGGTCGGCGTACTTGGTACGGGGGAAAACCACTTCCTGCGGGCCTTAGGGCTCACTCGGCTCGTCCTCAAGCAGTGTCTTGGGCGGCAGCTTCGCAGGTGTCGCCTCAAGAGATTTGCAGGGCGGCTACCTGGAAGTCATTACATACCTTTATCAGGCATTACCGGTTGGATGTCCGGGCTACCGATTCCGGAGGATTTGGAGAGAGGGTACTCCGAGCGGGACTCTCTGCTTCCCACCCTCGTTAGGTTTGCTCTGGTACATCCCAGGTGTCCTGGACTGATCCTGGTACGTACAGGGAAAGGAAAATTAGTTTCTTACCTGATAATTTCGTTCCTGTAGTACCAAGGATCAGTCCAGGATCCCGCCCGCAGTGCTGCGCTGAAGTAATGGAGAATCCGCTCTTGTTCTGAATTATTCTGTTCCGCTTGTTTAGCTCTCTCGGTTGGAGAGTCCGTTTCCAGGAGGGGTGTTTCTTTCCCCGTTCTATTAGCGGTTTATAGATAGTTTAGTTCTCTGGTTGTGTTCTACTTTGACATTACGTATGACTGAGGGGCTGTGACTGGCACAGGGGCATATATGGCTCCGCCCACAAGTTTTAGTCTGTCTCCATCTACTGGTGCGGAGTCACAACCCAGGTGTCCTGGACTGATCCTTGGTACTACAGGAACGAAAATTATCAGGTAAGAAACTAATTTTCCTTTACAGGTTTGTTCCTATGGCCAAAATTGCAAGCAGGCCACAGACAATGAAGGATTCTGGGAGTGAGCAATAGTCTTAGCATTAGTCTCCATATTAGGCTGCCCATATATCACCTTCAGCAGAGACTCCATTAATTTTTCCACCACTGTGGTGAGGCTAACTGGCCTGTAGTTTGAAGTGGGACCACCACCACTCTTCTCCAATCTTATGGCACTGCTCCCGTTTCCAAGGATCTATTGCACAGGACCTTCAAGTGGGCCCGCCAGCACATCTCATCTTCAATATCCTGGGGTGTATCTCATCCAGCCCTATGGCCTTGTCCACTTTCAGTTTTCCTAGCTCTTCCCATACATTTTCTTCTGTAAATGGAGTTTCGTCTATTCCTCCCCTAACCACAGTCTTGTCAATTTGTGTCGGTCTTTCTCCAGGTTCTTCTTTAGTGAACACCGAACTGAAGTAATTGTTTAATACTTCGGCTATTTCTTTTTCTCTCTCTCCCCATTGATCTTTGTCTCCTTTTAATTTCACTATACCACTTCGGACTTTTCTCTGATATATCTGAAAAATATTTTGCCACCTCGCTTTACCTCTTTGGCAATCCCTTTTGCTTTCATGATTTCTTTCTTCATCTCCCTCAGTTTCACCAGATATTCTTCCCTGTGCGATGGCTAAAGGACAAAGGCTATTCAGATGCAGTCATGGCTACCCTTTTGCGGTCAAGGAAAACCTCTACCTCCCTGGCTTATGTCAGAGTGTGGGGAATTTTTGAGTCTTGGTGTTTTGGAGCACAAGGTGGACCCTGCTCAGGCGTTGGTGTCTGATATTTTGTCCTTCTTACAAGCTGGCCTGGCTAAAGGTTTATCGTGCAGGTAGTGGCCCTCGGTTGTTTCTGTGGGAAGATACGCGGTGTAACCTTAGCCGCGCATCCGGATGTGGCACGTTTTTCTCTGAGGGGCGAAGCATTTGCATCCTCCAGTCAAGGATCCTTGTCCATCCTGGAGCCTAAATTTGGTCCTCAAGGCTCTGTGTGCGGCGCTATTTGAGCCTCTGAAGATGGCGACGCTAAAGGATCTAACATTGTAGGTGGTTTTTCTGGTGGCTATTTCCTCAGCCCGCCGGGTGTCAGAGCTTCAGGCGTTGTCCTGTAGGGAGCCCTTTTTAAGGATTATGGATGCGGGAGTCTCTTTGCAGACGGTTCCTAACTTTCTCCCAAAGGTTGTGCCCTCCTTTCATTTGAATCAGTCGGTGGAACTCCCATCCTTCCCGGATTTGGACTGCTCTGATCCCCAGTGTAGAGATCTGAAGAAGATTGATGTGCGTCGGATTTTGTTGCATTATCTGGAGGTTACAAATAGCTTCTGCATGTTGAATCATCTCTTCGTGTTATGGAGTGGCCCCAGAAAAAGACATAAGGCGTCTAGGGCTATGATTGCCCGCTGGTTGAAAGAGACAATTGGTTCAGCATACCTGCTTCATGGCCGGCTGCTTCCGGTCGGCCTTTGAGCACATTCTACCCATTCGCAGGCCACCTCGTGGGCAGAGTGTCAGCAAGTTTCGCCGCAAGACATTTGTAGGGCGGCTACTTGGAATCTTTGCACACCTTTGCTAGGCATTATTGGTTGGATGTCTAGACCCCAGGCTCTGGTGGTTTTGGTGAATGTGTGATCCGAGTGGAGCTCTCAAGGTCCCACCCTGTGTAGGAAAGCTCTGGTACATCCCAGGATTCTGGACTGATCCGGGTACGTACAGGGAAAGGAAAATTGATTCTTACCTGCTAATTTTCATTCCTGATGTACCACGGATCAGTTCAGAGTCCAGCCCTTTTCAGCGTAGGGATAACGAAGAGTCCGCTCATTCAGTACTTATTTATCTTTTCTGCAGACTACTTTCAAAGTTTTCAAAGTTGTCACGGGTTCTGCTCCTTCTTGGGGTTAGTGACTAGGTAGTGTGTGTTGCTGAGTTTTTCTTTCCCCAGTCCATGCGGGGATAAAATTCGAATTAAAGTAGTTTATTGGTTATGGTGGTTTTAGACTGTTCTGCTTGGATACAGTGTAATACTGACGGACTGTAGGTGGCACCTGAGGGTATAGGGCAGAGTCAGTCAAAACATCTCTGTCTCCATCTGCTGGAGGGGATGCAAAACCCAGGAGTCTGGACTGATCTGTGGTACTACAGGAACGAAAATAGCAGATAAAAACCAATTTTCCTTTCTGCACCAACTCTTGCTGCGAAATGCTAGGACCTCAGTTGCTATGAGCTCTACAGCACCACCTACTGAGAGAGGTTGGAACCGCAGGAACCTTGAGTTCTTTCACAGACAGTAACTGTGAGATTCTCCCTTCTACATCCAGCACTCCTGCACCATTCCCTTTAACACCTCTTGCTGGGAGAGATTGGGACTGCAGGACCTGTGAACCCCTGTTTTCCATCCCCACCCTCAAAAGCCAACATTTTTAGGGTTCTTTGCATTGGGTCACGAATAATACTGTTGTTCTTTCTATTCTTCTGTCTTGTGGGATTCCAAAATGAATACCATATTCCCAACCACTCTGTTACCTGACATTTTCTTCTTTTCTCACAGCCTGCACCTGGCACTCTGAGGCTCTTTGTGAATGGAGAGATAGGTAGGTGTCTGTCCTGTTCATCATATTTCCAGGTTATTGCTCCAAATTATTTGCTTCCTGTGGGATGAGGAAAGAAGAGAGTCATAAGTAAGGAGAGGTGCATGTACATCCTGTCCTCCAGCCAGAGGTTAGAACTGTAATAGAAGCAGTAGCTTAAGAATCTGAGGGAAGATTCTCACTCTTTAGATCAGAAGTTGAGGTGAAGGGAGAGGCATTGGAGCCCCATCAAGTTGTAGAGGTAGAACATGTTTGTCAAACCAGGAGCCTTTACAAACATTTCGTAAGCGTGTATGCAACCACTTTCAAGGTGAAAAATGTGACTCCAACATGACTTTCTCCTAAAAGGCAGCACTGGTCTAATCCACTGAGACAGTCCAATATTCAGACAAGGTGTAAAGCCCAGCACACATCACGGGAGATAAAACTGGGTGACTGAGGGAAAGAAAATATCAGAAATTCTAATTTACCACTGACTTTTCCCTTAAAAAAATAAAATAAAATAAAATACAGGGTAGTACTTTTAGATAGCATCTCGCACATTTCAGCCAGATATACCCCACAGTAATATGACAGCCTCTGTCCTGAGAGTGGCCTTTCCCTGGAAAACAACAGTCGATCTTGAGAATAAAGGTTGCAGTCCTTCCCTGCAGGGGCCCATATTGCACTGGCATGTGCCAGTCAATGACTTGCTGGACTCAATTACAATTGAGTTAAAGCAGAGTTGTTTACCTATAACATGTGTTCTCAGAGGACAGTAGGATGTTAGTCCTCACACATGGGTGACATCATCAGATGGAGCCCCGACACAGAAAACCTATGTCAAAGTTTCTAAAACTTTGACTTTCCACACTGTGCATGCCCAGCATGCACTATACCACAAGTCCATGTGGGGGTCCCTCTTCAGTCTTATATCATAGAATTAGACATAAATCAAAAAACAGGAGAAATCCAACTCCGTGGGGTGGCAGGCAGGTTTCATGAGGATTAACATCTTGCTGTCCTCTGAGAACACCTGTTACAGGTAAGCATTCTGCTTTCTCCGAGGATAAGGAGGGTGGTAGTCTTCACACATGAATCCCTATCTACAGGCTAGTCCCCAGCATAAAAGGGGATCAACAGACACCCAAACCAGGTGCCAATGGGCACAATAACAATGCTGTTGGTTACAGAGGGGGAACAACCTGAACCCAAACAACGAGCCCTAGGCGGGAGAGAGTTGGGTTCTACACCTCAAACAGATTCCGAAGAACAGATTGGCCAAACCTACAATTGTGTCAGCCATCCCTATTCAGGCAATAGTGAGATGTGAATGTGAGGCGAGAACACCACATTGCAACCTTGCAGATCTCCATGGGAACTGCTCGCAAATGGGCCACTGACACTGCTATGGCTTGGACAGAATGAGCCTTGACATAATCCCCAAGATGCAGTCCTACTTGGGCATAACAGTAGGAGATGCAATCTACTAGCCAATTTGATAGTGTTTGTTTGGCAACGGCATTGCCCAACCTGTTCCTATCAAAAGAAATAAAAATTTGGGTGGACTGTCTATGGGCTTCTGTCCACTCCAAATAGAAGGCTAAGGCTCGCTTGCAGTCACTGTGCAGGGCTCTTTCACCTTGGTTCAAATGGGGCCTGGGAAAGAATGTTGGCAGAAAAATGGACTGGTTAAGATGGAAGTCCATCACCACCTTAGGCAGAAACTTAGGGTGCATATGCAAGACAACCCTGTCATGATAAAACTTAGTGTAAGATGGATAAGTCACTAAGGTCTGGAGCTCACTGACCCTGCACGCTGAGGTGACCGCCACCAAAAATATGACCACCTAGGTCAGGTACTTCAGGTCATTGGTGTGCAGTGGTTCAAAAAGAGCTTTCATCACTGAGCTAACACCACTTTGAGGTCCCAAGACACAGTGGGAGGCCTTGGGGGAGACTTCAGTTGAAGCAGGCCCCGCATAAATTGTACAACTATAGGCTTATACAGATGGGTGTATCATCTACACCATGGTAGTATGCGCCAGTTGCACTGAGATGAACTCTAATAGAGTTGGTTTTTAAGCCAGCTTCCGATAGGTGTAGAAGGTAATCAGGTAGGAGAATGGATCTAGAGCCTTCTGCTTACACCACACGGAAAAACTCCTCCACTTCAGTGAGTAGGACTTTCTAGTGGAAGGCTTTCTAAAAGCCACCATAACCTGAGATACAGCCGCTTGTGAGATTGAGTGTTAAGAGAATTAACCTCTCAATATCCAGGCTGTAAAGTGACAGGGCCTGGAGATTGGGATGTCACACCCTGCCTCGATCTTGCGTGATGAGATCTGGGGAAGTCCCCAGACTGATCGGTCTCCGGATGGACAACTCCTGCAGGAGTGGAAACCAGACCTGTCTCGGCCAATAAGGGGCTATGGGGGACTAAGTCCCCTTGTCCTCACAAAGCTTCGAGAGAGTCTTTGCCACTAAGGTAATCAGAAGATGCACATACAGAAGACCCTTGCCTCAATGTTGGGCCAGGGTATCTGAGGCTGGTTTTCTATCTGTCCTGTACAGGGAGCAGAACCAAGGCACCTATCTGTTGCAAGCGGATGCAAAGAGAGCCATGTCCGGGCTCCCCCAGAGGTGGAATATCTGATTCGCAACTCTCTGGGCCGGGGATACTCGCGGGGTCTGAAGGCACAACGAGTGGCATAGCCAGAATTGATTTTTTGGGTGGGCACAAGGTTAATATGGATGGGCTGTAGGCATGCAGGTCTACTAGTTGTTTTCTTATTGATAAATAATGCCATATACTGCACCCTAGAATGGCTTTATAAGTAATTTGCAACAGCCATTATGCATCATGTATGAAACTTTAAAATAATTTACCTCAATTATTTCAAGCACTTACCAGCATTAAAAAATTCTTTATTAATCAGAATTTATTTTATATTTATTGCAGTTTATAAATGCACAAGTATAGAAAACAATCAGATCCAATCATGTAATAAAACAAAAATTAATGTATTCTTTCATGAACCATCTTTGCAGAAAACCAGAAATCATCATAAACACAATAAAATATAATTCCCTGTACGTACCAGGATCAGTCCAGACGGTGGGTTATGTCCCCCTCCAGCAGATGGAGTCGGAACAAAGCTTCAGAGGGTGCTGTCTCATAAACCAGTGTACCCTCTGTAAAGCCTCAGTATCTTTCTGACTCCAGCAGATAGGAGTAGGGGAACCTTGGCTTCCCCTGGGTTGAAGAGAGATTTATTCTTTCTCCTTTTCCTTCTGATTTCTTGTGTTGATGGATCAAGTTAATTGGAAAAAAAACCAACTAGTATCAGAGAGCAGGCATTTCCTTTGCTCCTAACTTGCAGACAGTTCTATTTCTCTTTGGGGCTAGCCTGTTTCTTTCCTTCTCTCGGCACAAGCCTGATTCATTGGGGTAAGTCTGTGTGAATTTCTCTCTCTTTCTAGATTCCTTAGAAGCGGCTTTACCCGGGCGTGATAGCTGAAGGTTTCAGCCCCTCCCCCTGCCACGGCCCGACCCGTGGCCCCGAGCCGCCTGCAGAGAGCACGCTGCTCAGTTCGGGGTCGTTTACCCGCTGCCCGCGGCACAGGTTTCCTCGCGACCCCCCCCCCCCCCACTCTCTCCCTCCTGGCTCTCATGCCAAGAGCACACCGATGTTCAACCTGTGGGGAGCCGGGGTCGAGCCTCTCCCGCGAGGGGATATATACAAGGTGCCTCCCTGGTGGGGAGGGCACCTTGCAGCCGACGGGATGGCCTCCATCGCGTGATCAAGCGCGCCCTCATATTCCTGGGTCGGCCCTGATCCCATCTAGGGCGGGAACGGTGGCCATTTTGATTCCAGAGCCAGCCATGCTTTTGCCTGCGGGGAAGAGCTAGAGGATTTTTCACACATACAGCCACCGGTTCTAATTCCGGTTTAGCCCTTGGGCCCCGGTTTTCAGCCTGGGACTCCTCCTGCTATGCCCCCCACCCGGGCCCTTCACCTTTTACCACGGATTTTGTGCTACTCATGCACAACGCTTATCTGGCATGAATGAGCCAGCCTCCAGATCCCACGACAGGACCCCCGCCCCCCAAAGTGCCCAGGGCTGCGGATACCCCTGGGGGGGATGACATCAGGGGCCCCACAAGGGACCTCCCGGGTGCGGCTCGCACTGCCCCCGGTGGAGGGAGTTCTTCCAGTTCCAGATCCCGTCTAGTCGATCCACTGCTTGGTCTGGATGACTCACTGCTCGCGGCACAGATGGAAGGAGACGACCCGAGGGTACTACGGATTTTCCAGCGGGAAGAGTTGGATGCTCTCATTCCGCACATTCTACAAGAGTTAGACATTGAGGCTCCCCAGGACCCACCAGGGCCCACCACCTCAGGAAAGAAGGGGGACCCAGTACTAGCGGGACTTCGTCCCCTGTCAAGAGCCTTCCCTACCCATCCTACCTTCATGCAACTGTTAGCCAGGGAATGGGACGCGCCGAAATCATCACTGAAGGTCAGCAGGGCGATGGAGAAGCTAAACCCTCTCCCCGAGGACTTCTTGGATCTTCTTAAGGTCCCGAAGGTAGACTCAGCAGTATCGGCGGTCACAAAACGTACGACTATCCCGGTCACAGGAGGCACGGCCCTGCGGGATCTTCAGGACCGGAAGCTGGAAGTCTATCTCAAAAGGGTGTTTGAGGTTTCCGCCCTCGGGGTCCGAGCAGCCATCTGTAGCTCCCTCACGCAACGAGTGGGGCTTCGCTGGGTACAACAACTACTGACCTCTCAGGCTCTCCCACCAGAGGAAGCAAGTCAGGCAGACCGCCTGGAGGCGGTTATAGCCTATGGAGCGGATGCATTGTACGACCTGCTGCGAGTTCTGGCGAGGTCTATGGTGTCGGTAGTCTCGGCACGATGCCTCCTGTGTCTCCGCAACTGGTCGGCAGACTCGTCATCCAAGGCACGATTAGGATCTCTCCCGTTTAAGGGGTCATTCCTCTTCGGGGAGGATTTGGACCAGATCATTAAGTTACTCGGTGAGAATGCGGTACATCGTCTACCTGAGGACCGACCCAGATCCTCCAGATCGTTTACTCCCTCCAGAAGTAGGTTTCGCACGCAGCGCCGCTCCCACACCACTGAACAGACGAAGCCTAGGACACCCTCTTCCAGATCTCAGTCGTGGACTCGTTCCTTTCGAGGCCGCAGACCAACTAGGGACGGGGTGGCCCAAGGGGCTCCCGCCAAGTCCTCTCAATGATGCCAGACTGATTCACTCCTCAACCCCCAGGTTCGGGGGGGCGCAACTCACTCTTCTACGAGGAGTGGATCCGCATCACCTCGGATCAGTGGATTTTAGACATCCTAAGGCGAGGTTACGCATTGGATTTTGTAAGACCCCCCCAAGAGACAGGTTCCTCTTTTCTCCCTGCGGAACACCCCACAAGCAGCTTATTGTTCGCCAGACTCTCGACAGGCTCCTGGCTCTCGGGGCTATCATTCCAGTACCTCCCAAGGAGGTGGGCTCAGGACACTATTCAATCTACTTTGTGGTTCCCAAAAAGGAGGGTTCCTTCTGCCCCATACTGGATCTCAAGATGGTCAACAAGTCCCTCAAGGTCCTCCACTTTCGGATGGAGACTCTACGTTCGGTGATCCTGGCAGTCCACCGGGCGGAATTTCTTGCCTCGCTGGACCTGGCAGAGGCTTATCTTCATATTCCCATCCTCAAAGCGCATCAGCGTTTCCTCCGTTTCAAGATCCTGGGTCAGCATTTTCAATTCCAGGCCCTCCCGTTCGGTCTTACGACCGCCCCCCAAACATTCACGAAGGTAATGGTGGTGGTGGCGGCGGCGGCAGCCCTCAGACGCGAAGGGATCTTAGTTCACCCATATCTGGACGATTGGCTCATCCTGTTACCATTTCCAGTACTGGCGGAACTTCCCCCCGATGTCAGCGTCATCCCGCGTCCGGCAGGGTCATTCCTGTGACGCCAGCAGCTCGACTTCTCTCCTCACGGGGCCGGCGTCCTCCGAGGCCATCAGGAAATCCTCCCTGACGCCGGAGGTGAGATCTCGCGCGATTCGCGCATTGAACACGCCCCCTGACGTCAGACGCCGACCAGCTTCAGTTTGCGCAGGAAGAATTGACATTTAAGGAGAGCTTCTTCCTGGGCTCCTCGCTTCGGCCACAGTGCGTTTGGAGAGTGTTTTTGTTGCTTACCGTGCCTGTTGCTTCAGCTTCTGGACCTGGACTGCCTACCTGGATTTCTCTACCTGCTGCCTGCCTACTGGATTTGTTTGCCTTGGTTCCTGTGTCTGCTGCCTGCCCTGACCTGGACTGCCTACCTGGATTTCTCTACCTGCTGCCTGCCTACTGGATTTGTTGGCCTTGGTTCCTGTGTCTGCTGCCTGCCCTGACCTGGACTGCCTATCTGGATTACTCTACAGGTTGCATACCCACGGGATTGCCTCTTCTTGGTTCCTGAGTGGACGATCTTCAGTTCCTTGTGTCTCTCTGACTCAAGGTAAGCAGTCTTCGGCCAACTGTTACTCTGATAAAGTGGCTCCTGCCTAAGATATACTCTTGTTGTGACCGTCACTGCCCGACATCTCCACTCTGCCCACTTTACCGCATTGGCGACTCCCTCCGGGGTTGATGGAAGGCTGGCTGCCGTGGCATCTTTCAGCCGTCCTCATCTGGCGTCCCCGGGCTGGCCCGACGCTGCAATCCGCCATGTTGACCTGATGCCTAGGGGCATGCACGGCGCGGCCCCGTCTCAAGTACCAGAAGTGGCGCGAACCTCAGTTGCGTCCCCCTGAGATGACGACATCCGCTTCAGATATTTAAAGGTCTCTGAATTGCTAACAACTTGAGTTAGCAAGGATAAGGATTCGTTCTATCTACGCTACTCTGCCTCCTCGGACTAACCAGGGGTACCCGCTTTTCGGGGGCCTCGTTCTCTCTTACTTTGTAGGTTGCAGTCTGGAACCATTACTCGCTCCTCGAGGGCCCTCGTTCCCGGACTTCTTCGGAATTCACTTCTGCCTGGAAGTCATCGCTGCCTACTACATCTATGAGTTACCATCGCTTTCTCGGAGCTTTCCCTGGAACCAGGTACTTGCTCCTCGAGAGCCTACTTCATTCCAGCTCCTGGGCTTCTATGAGACATTGTGTGAGTGTTACCATCAGGTTCGGTACATGAACTCTGCATACCCTGCCTACTCACTATATTTCAGTTTCTCTACAGCTCAGCCTCCAGGGATCGCTGTTCCAGTATCTGAGGGACTACAGCCCAGCCGGGCATTCCAGCTCACTACTGCCACCTCTGGTGGTTCAGTATACTGTCTAATAAAAGAACTAGTGTGTGTCTGTCTCCATACTCTGAGCCTGACCGGTGGTCCCTCTCGGGGTCTTCCCCGGGGGCGTGGTCATCTGCCACCGGTCCAAGGATCCACCTACAACTCTCCTAAATAACAACAACTCTTGACCAACCAATCGTCCAGATAAGGAAAACATGTAGTCCTATCCTGTGGATGTGCGCCGCCACCACGGCCAAGCATTTTGTGAAGATCTGTGGGGCTGATGCTAGCCCAAACAGCAACACCCAATACTGGAAGTGCTGTTTTCCCACCACAAATCTGAGATACGTCTGGTGACTGGGAAATATCTCAATGTGAGTGTACGTGACCTTTAGATCAAGGGAGCATAGCCAGTCCCCTTTTTGCAAAAGAGTTATCAAAGTGCCCAGGGAAACCATCTTGAGCTTTTCTTTTTTGACAAATCTGTTCAAGACCCTTAGATCTAGGATGGGACAGAGTCCTCTGTTTTCTTTGGAATCAGGAAGTACCTGGAGTAAAATCCCTGCCCTCTTTGCTCTGGTGGAACAGGTTCGACCGCCCTGGCCATTAAAAGGGAGAAGAGCTCTGTTGGAAGTACCTCCTGATATGTTACTGGCTGCCAAAATGGGCTCAGAAGGCAACTTGGTGGGACATCCAATAGGTTCAACCGGTACCCTTGGTGGAAAATGGAAAGAACTCACTGGTCTGAGGTTACAAGGGGCCACTGGTTCACAAAGAACTGCAGCCTGCCCCTGACTGGCGGATCCATTGTCCCGGGTATGGGCAATTTGAACTATGCTCCCTATGACCCAGTCAAAACTCCGTCCCTGGAGTTGCCTGAGGTGCTGGTTGGGCCTTGGGGGCTCTGCTGTCTGGATCAGCCGCGGAAGCCCTGATGCTGTTGACAGGAGTGAGGGGGTGGAAGATAGTACTTCCTCTGGTGAAAGAAACTTCCTCTGCCCGGATCTCACCAACCTCCTAGCCGAAGAGGACGGGTCTGGAGTTCTGGCGGAGTTCTGGCGGAGAGTTGTTGGAGGGTTTCAAGGTTTTCCTAGAGCTGGGCCACCACATCCCTCACCCTATCTCTGAAGAGATTCTCCCCAGTACACAGCACATCAGCGAATCATTCCTGTACCTCTGGTCTGAGATCAGAGACCCATAAGCCATGCCATTCTGCGGGCGCCAATTCCTGCTGCAGACACCCTTGATGCCGTCTCAAAAACATCATAGGTTGCTCAGACCTTATGTTTCCCGCACTCCAGGCCCTTATGCACCAGCAGCATGAGAGTATCCTGCTGCTGCTGAAGCAGCTGCTCAGCCACCTCCTGCACCTGCTTCCAGATATCATACCAGATACGCATACAGAGGATCCCTCCATGTACCCCCTACTAAAACCACTAGTCACATTACCTTAAGAGATCGAGCCCTCTCCACAGCTGGCCCACTGTTATGGAACTCCATCCCTCCCGATCTCAGACAGGAGCCTTGCCTCCTAACCTTTAGAAAAAGACTCAAGACTTGGCTGTTTATGCAAGCTTTCCCGGACTTAAATTAATGCACCTCGCCATCAACATATCCAACAGAGCAGCTGTACCTCTTCTCCTTGTATATAATTTAGTCTCTGCTAAACTATCTTTATTTCCTCTGATCCCAGTTCAATAGTCCTTGTTAATTGTAACTGCTTTCTTCGACACGTTATTTCTGTTTTTGATGTATTTATTGCACCCCTGTTTATTTGTAAACCAGCATGATGTGATCATTTCATGAATGCCGGTATATAAAAACCTTAAATAAATAAAATAAATAAAATATCCTGCGAGTACAGGCTCATGTAATGCTCTTAAAAAAAACTATGCAAGCAATGAGCATGGCTCCTTGAAACACCTTTCTCCCAAGAGTGTCCATCGCTCTGTTCCTTTCCCAGGGTGCCAAGGAATGGGTCCGAAACCACTTGGCACTCTTGAGAGTGGATTGATCCATCACTGACAGGTGCTGCATCTGTCACTTATCGAATCCAGGAGCCTTCTGGACGAAGTAAACCCCGTCAGCCTTATTAATGGGAAGCACTATGAGAGGGTGTTCCTACACCCTCAGCAGTAACTCCTTAAGGATATCGTGTACTGGGACTGTCACAATCTTCTTAGGAGGCTCCACGAACTGGAGGACTTCAAGCATTTTGTGCCTGGCATTCTCTTCTGCCCTCACAAAACCTACGAAGGTTAAGTTCTCAGTTGGAGACTTCCTTCACTCTTCTGGAGGAAAAGGGTCTGAGGAGAGACACTTAGAGTCATTGGAGGAAGACTCTGGTGTTATTACCCCACGGGTCATAAGGACCCTCATCCTGAAACCAACAGGGGATGGGGCCCTAGGCACTCAGCCTTTGTCCAGAGGTGCAAGCACCAGCAGAGCTGGGGGGACTGCAGACCTCGGCATCTCAGCTGGCCTGGGTGGAACTTCTTTCTCCGAGGAATTGGCAATGGCCACTATATTGACAGGGGGAGGCTGTGGTGCCCCTGCGGGCACCAATGTTGGCCCTGGAACTGACACCAGCTGGGTCGGTAACGCACTGATGAGAGTATTGAGCTTCTCCAACAGCGGTTCTAAGACAGATGGTGCTGCCGGTGCCACAGAACTGATGCCCTGCATTGCTCGATCGAACGCCAGTTGGAGCATTTCCGATGCCAAGACTGACTGGGAGGAAGGAGGGGTCGTCAGATCCTCTTCAGAACCAAGAGGAAGATCGGTGACTGGCATCAGGACCAGTGGAGACCGTCGGGACCTCTGGCACCAATGGAGAACTGGTGCTCCTCGCTAAGGGGTCGCATCGAGGGCAGCACAGCATGAGCTGGCGCATCCCTGTGCCCGGCACCATGCATTGACTGGGATCAATGCCGATGCTTATTCGGCTTCCCTAAATGCTCAACACAGTCTTTCCCTGGTGCCAAGGCCTATGATGACGAACCCGATGTCCTCACCCTGGAGGAGCCCGACGGTGGTTGGTCTTTGGCACCCCTATCAGAAAATGGCACCAACAGTATAGATGGTCCTGCTGATGTCGAAGGCTCTGTATCCATTGGTTTGGCTCTGAGGTCCTTTGATGCCGATGGCTCAGTCTTCTCTGACCCGAAGAGCTGCTCCATCTTATCGAGCTGAAAAAGACGTCCCTTCAGGGGTCATCTGTGCACATTTGCAGAAACCCTGGATGTCATTCGATACCCGCAGGCAGAGGACACATACATCATGGGGGTCCATGATGGACATGGTCCTCAGGCACTGAGGGCACCGCCGGAAACCAGACATGGCCATGATGGGATGAAATAAATGGGGACCAAGATTAAAATCGATGGCAGTAGGCGTCGAAGACCGGCGCACCATAGCACTGCCACCACGGGGGATCGACCATGAAAGGAAACTTACGGATAAACGACGAAAACCCTGACTAGGAACACTAGAGGGAGGACCAAGAAGGACCCGGCATTGAACACAGGCGAAAAAATTGCACACAAAAAAATAAAGCAAAAATGTAAAGTTTTCCAAGGCAGGCCAAAAAGGCCTAAAGTGAGCTCACCAACTATGATGCTACAGCTCTGCAGAAAAAGGGATACTGAAGAGGGGGACCTCATGTGGACACATGGTATAGGGCATGCCCAGTGTGGCAAGTCAAAGTTCTAGAAACTTTGGCATAAATTTTCCTTGTCGGGATGTCGCCCATGTGTGAGGACTACCATCCTGCTTGTCCTCAGAGAAATAAAGATACTTGCCCTGGATCAAATAGTCACTGGAATAGAAAATTAAAGCAGAGGAAGTTTAAATGACTTGTATGAGGTCTCTCAAAATTGGTGACAAAAAAGGATTTGAACTTAAACCCAACAATTCTTAATGTAATTCAAGGTTTTGGCCACTAGGTGTCACTTCCTGCCATTAGTGGATTCTATTCTCCTGCTCACCACCCCTATTTTTCTGTTGTTCTCTATAATTTCAGGTATCTTAGAGATTAGGTTATTAGATGTTAAAACCAGTTCTAAGACTGGTAGAAAAGATGGGCTAGAAAAATCACACTGCACGTCTTAAACCTCTTCTGTGTGAAACAGTTTATTGGATCATGACAAATCACACAAAGAACTCTGGAAATTCAGGCAAGCGATGCACCTGATTTGCATGTGGCATTGAGTATTCCCCACCAACCCCCCCCCCCCCCCCCCCCCCCAAAAAAAATACTCCCTGATTTTACAGGTTTCTTATTGTTGCTGTTCATGATCCCATTATGCTGGTCCCTGGAAGATCTTCTGTTTATGGGACTGATCTTCCATCACAATAGTGGATTAAGATGTTTCAAGCTACTGCTAGAATTAATGCAATGAGACTTGTCTACTTCAGTGTCTTGACATGCCAAAATTAATCCAAAACACCAAAAATGTTGGGAACATGGAATGGCCTTCCAGTAAACCATGATGGAGGCAGAAACAATTAGTGAATTCAAGAAAGCCTGGGATAAGCACAGAGAATTCTTAGTTGCAAAGAAGTGAAGAGAAAGCCAAAGATCAACTGAGGTTTATATCATTATAAAAAGAAGCAAATGGAGCAGACTGGATGGACTTTACAGTTCTTATCTTTCTTCATATTCTGTTCCTAAAACTTAATCTTGACCGAAAAGCTACAGTTGTAGTTATACGTTACATAAATAAATTTAAAAGTGTGTGTTTGGGAGAGAGCACTTCTGTGCTCACATTCCTGGCTCAGAGTTGCCTGCCTGGCCAGTTCTCATTAACTCCATAAGAACATAAGAAATTGCCATGCTGGGTCATCAAGCATCCTGTTTCCAACAGAGGCCAAACCAGGCTACAAGAACCTGGCAAGTACCCAAGTACTTCATGTTTATTTTTTGTGAGCAAACTTCTATAGCCCTAGATTACAATTAAGATTAAACATTAGTTTTTCTTCACTTTTAGTCACGTTCTTAAAGATGCTGCATGCCTTCTGCTCTTTCTCTTTCAGTGTCCGCTCAGGGGTATGAGTTTGATCATCTCTACATTCACTTCTTCATGGAATTGCCAATCCGTAAGTAAATGTCACTAATCCCATGTAGTTTGAATCTAACTCTGCCTTGGGAAATGGTCTCTTGTGGGTCAATACGTGGCTCAAAACCTGCTGTAAAGAAGGTTTTAGATATAAAGAAAGCTTGGGGCCATATATGGAACAATAAGACTATATGGTCGAGATGATCTACATCTTTCTATGACAGGAAAACTGATTCTAAATGATAAAATTCAGGTCATACATTGACAGGCATTTAAACTAGATTGAAGTAGATGTATTTTGAATGTCAGCTTGGCAAATACATAGGATAGTGGGGAATATAAAAGAAATAGTCCACTTTTCTGCAGAAGGGTACAGAAGGAAACCAGG
This sequence comes from Rhinatrema bivittatum, assembly GCF_901001135.1. Lineage (NCBI taxonomy): Eukaryota > Metazoa > Chordata > Amphibia > Gymnophiona > Rhinatrematidae > Rhinatrema > Rhinatrema bivittatum. Next base: position 50,222,667 of record NC_042615.1, read on the forward strand.
AGAATCAGCAAATAAAGAGAAATAGCTGGAAAGCTATCAGAGAAATGCTTATAGTCTGGGCAATAATGTTCCAGATCTGCAAGCCCCAATGATGGAGGTGGACTTACATCTTGTTGTTACAGAGAAATGGTTCAGTGAATCTCATGAATGGAATATGGCCATACTGGGCTATAACCATTTTAGATAGGAAAATGGGGAGGAGTAGCTCTTTATGTAAAAAGCAATTCCAGGCTCCTAGGGTTTTGCCTCCCCTCCACAGATGGAGCAGAGAAGTTTTGACTGACCTTGTCCTATACCCTGAGGTGCCACCTACAGTCCGTCAGTATTTCTCTGTCTCCAGCAGATGGTGGAAGTGCAAAATCCTACAGTCTGTAATAGTTAAAAAAAAAAAAAAAAACCAAAACAAAACAAAAAAAAACCAAGACAAGTTTAGAAATACCTTTTTCAATTCCAGACAGAAGAGTATCCTTAGCCTCCCAGGGGGTCGGCAGGTCTTGATGGGACCATCCCCCCTGGTATTCGAGGCTGTGTGGAGCTCAGCTGCTGCCCTCCCTGTTGACAGCGTTCGGAGTGATACCGGGGAGTCCAGTTAACTCACCCTGCAGGGAACAGGAACCGGTATCCTGGTGGAGTCAGGTTTGACAAAAAAAAAAAAAAGTGAATAGTTATTCCTTCATTGCTGTCTGGCCTGAATCTCCATTCCCCCCCTTGCTGTTTGGACATCGTTGCTGCCTTTTTTTCTTTTTCCCTTAGCACTTCGGGAGCCGCCGTCTTCCTGGCATTGAAAGCCTTGTGAAGAGGCAAGACAAATTCTGAAGAAAATGAGGAGGAGGAGGAGGAGGAGTCTGAATCCTCCCCCCCACCCCACCCCCCCCCCCAGGGCTCTCCTCTGTCGAAATTGCCAACTCCTCTGACAATCTGGAGGCGGCCTGCTGCAGGGATAAGGAACGGATGCCATTTTGTCCTCCCTTCACGCTGCAGCGCACACAGTGGAGGGGGAAGGGATTTCCCCTTTTTCCTTATCCCCGCAGCAGGCTGCCTCCAGATTGTCGGAGGAGTTGGCAATTTTGACAGAGGAGAGCCCCGGGGGGGGGGGGGGGGGGGGGGAAGGATTCAGACTCCTCCTCGTTTTCTTCAGAATTTGTCTTGCCTCTTCACAAGGCATTCAATGTCAGGAAGACAGCTAGAAAACATTCGGGGGGAAGTTATCTCTCCCACTCGATTCCGAAGTTGGCCAAATGGGGGGTCCCGATCGACAAGAGGCCCAGGCTTCCTGAGGGTGAGGGGGTCACGAAGGCCAAGCGCCCCCTCAGGACCGCGCCTTCATGACCTGTGGGGGACTCCTCCTCTGAGCTGGATGAGTCGAGGGGCAACCCACCATAAGGGATGGACCATGATCTGGGCGACCAGGACCGTGAACTGCAGGACCACGAGCCACAGGCGGCGGGGTCTCCGGCGGTTGAAGGGGATGACCCCAAGGTGGTCCGTCTCTTCCATAAGGACGATCTGGGTCTGCTTATTCCAACAGTTCTAAAGGAATTGGGCATTGAGACCCCACAGGAAGATTCTTGGATGGGAGCTGTTGATCCAGTCATGGTGGGTCTCTGTGGTCCGACCCCCTTTCATCTTTCTGTCACTGACCTGTTTCGTGAGTGAGACATTCCAGATTTAGGTCCGCGGACCCGTCATCCAAGGCGCGGTTGGGCACGTGGCCTTTCAAGGGTAATTTGCTTTTTGGAGAGGACCTTGAGCAGCTTATTAACTCCTTGGGGGAAAACAAGGTTCATAAGCTGCCGGAGGACTGTCCGAAGCAATCTCGGTCGTTTGCGCCCTCCCGTCCTTGATTCCGGGGTCAACGGAGATATGCGCCTCGCTGGCGTGGTGGCTCCTCTAGAGGTTATGCTTCCCAGTCTCAATCTTAGTCCCAGCCTTTTCGTGGGCGTGGCCCTTCTGCGAGGGAGCGTCTCAGCTCGCCACCCCAAAGCCAGCCCCACAATGAAGTTCGGTTGACCCATTCCTCGGTCCCCTTTCTGGGTGGTCATCTCTCCCTGTTTTTCGAGGAGTGGGTCAAAATCACGTCGGACCAGTGGGTTCTCGAGATTGTCTGAGACGGTTACGCTTTAGAATTTGCTCGAGACCTACCGGACCTCTTCGTAGTTTCTCCTTGCTGCTTTCTCAAGCGGGAGGCGGTGGACCAAACACTCACCAGGCTTCTGAGTCTGGGCAGCATTGTCCCAGTTCCGGAGGAGGAACCTGGCGCCGGCCAGTATTCCATTTACTTCGTGGTACCCAAGAAGGATGGTGCCTTTCATCCGATCTTGGACCTCAAGAGGGTCAACTGGGTCCTTAAGATCCCACATTTTTGCATGGAGATCTTGAGAGCGGTCATCGCAGCGGTTCATCCCAGCGAGTTCCTCGCCTCTCTCGATCTAACAGAGGCCTACTTCCACATTCCGATTCGCCACGATCACCAGAAGTATCTTCGCTTCCACATCCTCAACCGGGATTTTCAGTTTTGGCGCTGCCCTTTGGTCTGGCCATCGCGCTGTGCACCTTCACCAAGATCATGGTGGTGGTGGCGGCTGCCCTCCGCTGAGAAGGATTCCTGGTCCACCCCTATCTGGATGACTGGCTCGTGTGGGCCAAGTTGGAGAGTCGCTGCCGGCAGGCGGTAGATCGGGTTCTAGCTCTCCTCGCCTCCCTCGGGTGGATAGTCAATTTTCCCAAAAGCAATCTTCAGCCTTCCCAGGTGTTGGGATTTCTGGGGGCCCGCTTCGATACTAGGATCGGCAAGGTGTCCCTACCTTGCGCTTGGGCTCTCAAACTTATCGACCAGGTGTGAAACCTTCTCTTGCTCCCTCTCCCGACTGCGTGGGACTACCTCCAGGTTCTGAGCTCGATGGCCTCCACCATCGACCTAGTCCCCTGGGCGTTTGCGCATATGCGACCATTACAGAGAGCTTTGCTATCCCGTTGGCAGCCGGTGTCGGATCAGTTTCACATGGTTCTCCCGCTTCATGGCGACCTTGCGTAATGCCAAGGCCAACAGGTTCTTCAGCCGCTGGAGAGAGCACTGTTCGGAGGGAGTGGATGCTCTAGCTCTCCCCTGGCCAGCAGACATCCTTCTCTACGTGTTCCCTCCGTGGCCTCTGGTGGGAAAAGTTCTCCGAAGAATAGAACTCCACCAAGGGCCAGTGGCTCTGGTAGCACCCGAATGGCCTCGCAGACCGTGGTTCGCGGATCTCGTCAACCTGGCGACGGAAGGACCTCTCTGGCTCGGCCATCTTCCTCGTCTGCTTCGGCAGGAGCCCATATTTTTCGACCAGTCCGATCACTTTTGTCTAGCGGCCTGGCTTTTGAACGGAGATGCCTGAGGTGTAAGGGCTATAAGGAGGAGGTTATCTCCACTTTACTGCGGGCTCGTAAGCAGTCGACTTCTTTGGCTTATGTACGCATTTGGAAAGTTTTTGAGACCGTTTGTGCGGAATCGGGGGGTCTCGGCATGCTCCGCTCCGGTTTCGTTGGTACTTTCCTTCCTCCAGATGGGTCTCTCCAAGGGTCTTTCCTTCAGTTCCTTGTGCGTGCAAGTCTCCGCTCTCGGCTCTCTTCTTGGAAGGATCGAAGGTCATCCCTTAGCGGGCCACCCAGACGTGGTTCGGTTCTTGAAGGGCGTCAAGCACCTGCGGCCGCCCGCTCATTCCACTTGTCCGTCGTGGAGTCTTAATCTCGTCCTTCGGGCTCTCTGTGCGGCTCTGTTCGAACCCCTCAGTCGGGCTATGGTAAAGGATCTCACGCTCAAGGCAGTTTTTTTCGTTTCTATCTCTTCCGCTCGGCGGGTTTCAGAGATCCAAGCGTTGTCCTGTCGGGAACCTTTTCTGCGGTTTTCCGATTCAGGAGTCTCTCTCAAAACGGTGCCTTCTTTCTTGCCGAAGGTCGTTTCCGCTTTCCATGTCAACCAGTTGGTGGAGCTTCCAGCGTTCTCTCAAGAGGAGATTGCGGGTACCGCTGGGGGTGACCTTCTCAGGCTTGATGTTAAACGCATTTTACTCCAGTATTTTCAGGTTACTAATGACTTTCGGGTCTCGGATTATCTTTTTGTCCTCTGGTGTGGTCCAAATCGGGGCAAACCGGCTTCTAAGATTACTATTGCTCGGTGGTTGAAGGAGGCAATTTCCTCGGCCTATTTTTGTCAAGGTCGGGCAGTTCCTGAGGGCCTAAAGGCTCATTCGTTGCGTTCTCAAGCTACTTCCTGGGCGGAGAGTCAATCGGTTTCTCCGCAAGAAATCTGCAGGGCCGCTACATGGACGTCCCTGCATACTTTAGCTCGACACTACTGCCTGGATGTGCAAGCACCGGTTTTTGGTTCTTTTGGTCGGCAAGTGCTTCGAGCGGGACTGTCTCGGTCCCACCCGGTTTAGGGAAGCTTTGGTACATCCCACTGTCTTGACTGATCCGGGTACGTACAGGGAAAGGAAAATTAGTTCTTACCTGTTAATTTTTGTTCCTGTAGTACCACGGATCAGTCCAGACGCCCTTCCCTGTTTGCTCTTTCACGTCGTCCACTCGAAGCTTTTCCTACAGATATTCGGATGCCAGTACTGTATTCTTCTCTTCAGAACACCGGAAGCATTGGTTTTGATGACCAAGTATATGCAAGAGCGTTTCTTTCTACAGAGTTCCTTAAAAGGTTGTAGAGTTACTCAATTGAGTTTTGTAGTTACTTGCTTGATCTTGTTCTTTGTGTTTTTTTTCTGCTTTGACAATGGTTATACTGAAGGGCTGCAGGGTAGGCTCTGTCCTGATGTAGGATACCTTTCAGTTTTGGTCTGTCTCCATCTGCTGGACAGGAGGCTCAACCCACGATTTGGACTGATCCGTGGTACTACAGGAATGAAAATCAACAGGTAAGAACTAATTTTCTTTTCTGTGATGTGTGATTGGATGATAATGTTAGATAGCACCATTTGTGCACTTGTCACTATACAAGATAATTTACATGGTTAACAGCTGCTGTCCCAAAGATCTTAAAATCAAAGCCTGAATGCATTAAGGGACTTGGCTGAGTGTCACAGTGTAAGTGGATAGGGAAGTAATGTGAAGTCTTTAGGTTCTGAAACCCCCTTGTCATTGCTGTTCCGCTCATCTTTGCATGGGATAAGTGTGATCCTGTGACACTGTGTCATCACAGGTCTAGAAGTACAGAAGAGTGACAAGATCCTGGTGGCATGTCATGTTACCTCGTTGTCCTTTCCTTTTCTTCTTAGGTTGGTCGAGTCCAGCATTCCAGCAACTCTCAGGAGTAACGCAGACATGTGCCACAAAGACCCTGGACAAGGTGAGGGCTAGAGCAGAGAGGGAGAAGGAGGCCATTCTGTGATGTTGCAGCAGATTCTAGTCACGTGTTAGGAACGCGGCGCTTACAAGGACTTTTTTCCTTCTTCCCAGGACAGTGTGGCATACTTCTCCTATCCCTTTAACTTTGAGGCTTTCTTCACACAAGAGGATGAATCTGAGGGTGCGTCTCTGTGAGAAGGGCTGGACTCTCAATAAGGCCATACCTTGTGTGGTGAGCCCAGTACTGAGGCACATTGGCAGAGCTGTGTCTGGGGATCTCAGGACTGGAAAAGCAGGGAGCGCTGTTGTTCAGGATTAGGGTGCATTAGCAAAGCTGTGCATGCAGATCTCAGTAATGCAGTAGCAGAGGTGTTGCAGATTGGGACTGGGGTGCTTTAGCAGAGCCTTGTGGGCAGGTCTCGGCACTGAAGTAGTGGGTAGTGTTGAAGATCAGTAAATGAGTTACCTGCTCTCTTCATTTGACCCTTTTGCCCTTTGCTCTCAGGTTCTCTTCCTCAGTGGCCTGTGCTGTACTTTGAGGTGCTCTCTTTAGATTTCTGGCACAGATATCGTGTGGAGGGCTATGGATCTCTCGTGCTTCCAGCAACTCCAGGTAAAATTCCCTATGTGGAATCCAGAGAGCTTTGCCCTGCTGAACACTGAGCATATTGTTTTATCTGTTTTTATTGTACCTAATATTTTCTCCATTCCTAGGCCCAAAAAAAAAAAAAGGAGGAGGAATCCTACTAACCGTAAAAAAAGAATTCAACATGACACACCAAATTTCCGCCTAAAATTGAAATAGACCTCTTTAAATCCCCATCCCTGCAAATCTGTTTAATTTTCGCCCCTCCAGGAACTCTTGACAACAACCCCTCGTCCTTTATTGAATATATTGCCAAAAACATTTCCATAGACACTCCAGCAATCATTCTAGGTGACCTGAATCTACATGTTGACAGTTCACCTCAAACCCCCTCATGCAATGTCATTCTTGAATCCTTGAACGCATTAGGCTTCAAGCAGACCATCAACTTCCCAACACACAAAGCGGGTCATACCCTTGACCTAATTTTTACCAATTCCCAGATTCAGGTAGACCTCCCATCTGGTACACCCATCCCCTGGTCTGACCACTACCTCATTAGAACCTCCTGTTCCTTAAAGAAGCACCCCAGCTTCCCTAACTCAGGCAACACCATACATTACAGAAAAACATGTAAAAGAGACTATCACATCTCGGCACTTTTTAACACACTAGACAACCTAGATCTTTCAAATCCAGATGCTGCCCTATCATGGCACAACATTACAAATACTGTAGCCAACAAGATCTGCCCTTTACAATCAAGACAATTAAACCCACAGGATAACAAAATAAAAAACCCTTGTTCCCTATATGTACAAGGATAAGTCCAGACCGCTGGGTTATGCCTCCCTTCCACCAGATGGAGTCAGAGAAAAGCTGAAAGGCACCTCCCATATAACCTGGTGTGCCACCTGCGATCCCTCAGTATTTCTTTGACTCCAGATTGAGAGAGCATAACCTGCGGTCCTGATCATCTCTAAATTTGGGAGGGTTCCTCTTACAGGTTTGGTTTAAACTCAAGGGAGAATCCTCTGACTAGATCAATTCCTAGGGATATCAAAATAAATAAATAAATAAATAAGTAGGACACAAACAGGCAAGGCAGGGCATTGCCCTACAGCCATTTCCCGGAGAAAGATTTTGTTCCCTAACCCGGTGAGCTATAAGGGGGGAGGATTTACCGGTGGGCCGGTCACTCTGCCCCTCCTGCAGAGAAGTAGCATCCCTCTGAGGCAGAGCTTTTCCAGAGAAGTTTAAAATTCCTCTGATGAACCAGTGTCCTGGTGGCTCAGGGAGGTTGTTCCCCTGAGTTGGGATGGCTGATTAAAGTTAGTAAAAAAAAAAAGAAGTAAGACAATTTATTTTTTTTAGGTAGATAGTGTTTTTATTTCTGTCCTTTCAATACGAACCTTTTGCGGCCCTTGCCTGTCTTGATCTCCCAGGACTCCGGAAGAGGTGGCTTGTCACCCAGCTGATTTCGCGTGCTTTTGCCATGCCGCGGGGTGCTGTTTGCACTGCATGTGGAGAGCCGGGGTACCGGCTCTCCCGCGAAGGCCTCTGCTCCTGGTGTATCCCCGGGGGCGAGGGGCCTTCGCAGTGGCCGTTTTCAGGCAGGGGATCAGCCCTACCGCGCCTGAGGGGACATCAAAGCGAGCAGCCTGCTCGGAGGCAGAGGTCCAGCATGCTCCCGATCGGCACTGGGGCGGCGGCCATCTTGTCTCCTTCAGAACCTGATGTAAATTCAGTATGGGAGGGAGAGGAGCTTCCTCTCTTTCCCCGCCGGCACTCAGCCCTCAAAGACCGCGCGATTTTCCGCAGGACTCTGTCCCTCCCCCGCTTTTATCAACGGGGGAAGGGGGGCCCTTAAAGAGACATCACCCGTTTTCCTCTCAATTTGTGTTGCTTCTGCATAAGGCTTATGTAGAAGCTGAAGCTGACTGGGAAAGCCGGTCTCCTGCCCAAGCTAAGTGTTTTAAGGCTTCAGAAGACCAGGAAAGACCTGGACCAAGGGTACTCCACGCGGTCCCAGGGGATGGACTATCCATTCCTGTCCCACCTGCGGATCCAATAACTCAGGACCCCTCCACTCATGATGTGGGTGATGATGTGAGCAGTGTCAATCCGGTGGAGGGGGACAATCCGAAGATACTCCGTTTGTTCCGCAAGGAGGAGCTGGACCCGTTGATTTCCCATGTGCTTCAGGAACTTGAGATCCCAGCTCCACAGGCGATACCGGACTCTTCGCCGGGAGACTCAGCGTTATTGGGGCTTCGCGCTACGCCGCAAACGTTTCCTTTTCATCTAAAGCTTTTCCAGCTCTTGTCATGGGAATGGGATACCCCTGAAGCCACCTTGCGGGTCAGCAGAGCCATGGAAAAGCTTTATCCACTCCCTAATGAGTCTGTGGATCTTCTTAAGATCCCTAAAGTGGATTCGGCAGTCACGGCCATTGCCAAGCATACTACCATTCCTGTGACAGGAGGCACAGCGCTCAAGGACCTCCAGGATAGGAAGCTGGAAGTTTTGCTTAAGCGGATTTTTGAAGTATCAGCGTTGGGAGTACGGGCCGCGGTTTGCAGCAGCATGATGCATAGGGCTACCCTCCGCTGGGTCCAACAGATGCTTACGGCCCAAGACCTTCCTCCGGAGGAAGCTGAGCAGGCGAACCGCATGGAATCTGCGGTGGCCTATATGGCAGATGCCTTGTATGATCTCCTCCGCACCTCTGCCCACACTATGTCTTCAGTGGTTTCCACAAGGCGACTACTATGGCTCCGTAACTGATCGGCGGATGCCTCCTCTAAGTCACAGCTGGGTTATTTTCCTTTCCAGGGCAAGCTTTTATTCGGAGACGAGCAAGAGCAGCTGGTTCGCTCATTGGGAGAGAACAAGGTTTACAAGCTGCCGGAGGACAAGCCCAGATAATTTCGTTCACCTGGCGCATTTAGGGGTCGCTTTCGAGGACAACTATTTCCGTTCAGGTAGGGGTTCTTCCTCCTACGTCCCTCGGCAGACACCCACAAGGTCTCAAGCATGGGCGCATTCCTTTCGTGGCAGGCGGCCTCAGCGCTCTGGAACCTCTCATGCCCTCGCCAACAACAAAACGTCCCATGAAGGGGCGCTGGCCCACCCCTCAGTTCCGGAGATCAGGGGGGCGACTCTTCCGCTTTCGAGAGGAATGGGCCAAGATAACCTCAGACCAGTGGGTTCTAGACATTATAAATCACGGCTACACTTTGGATTTTGCACGATCCCTTTGCAATCTGTTTCTAGTATCTCCCAGCGGGTCTCAGGCGAAGCAGCAAGTGGTTCTTCAAACACTGTCTCGATTGCAGGCTCTGGGAGCCATTGTTCCGGTTCCTGCAGCCGAGCGTCGGACCGGTCACTATTCCATCTACTTCATCGTTCCCAAGAAGGAGGGTTCATTTTGCCCGATGTTGGATTTGAAGCAGGTCAACAGGGCATTGCGAATCCCTCGATTTCAAGTGGAGACATTGAGATCCATCATTGCGGCTGTCCACAAAGGCGAGTTTTTTGCTTCTTTGGATCTAACAGAGGCTTATCTCCACATAGGGATCCAGGAATATCATCAGAGATTTGTACAGTTCATGCTCATGGGACAACATTACCAGTTTTCTGCCCTACCCTTCGGGCTGGCGATGGCTCCGAAGGTTTTCACCAAGGTGATGGTGGTGGTAGCAGCAAGCCTTCGGAGAAAAGGCATATTGGTACATCCCTACTTGGACGACTGGCTCATCTGAGCGAAGTCTGAAGTGCTCTGCGAGAACGCAATCCAATCAGTTTTGAGTTGTCTGAGTTCCCTCGGCTGGGTTGTCAACTATACCAAGAGCCAGCTGGTCCCGTCCCAGGTGTTGGAATTTCTGGGAGCACAGTTCAACACCAGTATAGGCAAGGTTTCCCTGCCACTGGTGAGGATGGAGCGGCTAATGTCTCAGGTTCGGTGCCTGTTAGCTCTTCCCTTACCCGTGGTGTGGGACTATTTGCAGGTTCTTGGTTTTATGGCATCTACCCTGGAGTTGGTCCCTTGGGCTTTTGCTCATATGCGGCCTTTGCAGAGGGCACTACTTTCTCGTTGGGACTCCAAGTTGGCAGAGTTCCAGCTGCCGTTACTGCTCCTCGAACCGGCCAGGTCCAGTCTGGATTGGTGGTTGATTCCGGATCACTTGCTTCGAGGCGTGGACCTGGAGCCCCTTCAATGGATAATCGTGATGACGGATGCCATCCTGGCAGGTTGGGGGGCAGTCTGTCAGTTGCGGTCAGCGCAGGGTTTTTGGACGCTGTCACAGACCAAGTGGTCCATCAATCGCTTGGAAACCAGGGCAGTTCGCTTGGCGCTGCGCCAATTTCTTCCACTGGTTCACCACCGGGCAGTACGGGTCCTATCCGACAATACGACCACCGTGGCTTACATAAACCAACAAGGGGGCACAAAAGGTTGGCTAGTAGCCTCCGAAGCGGACATGTTGATGGGACTGGGCGGAACACCATCTATTTCGCATAGCGGCATCCCACATAGCCGGGGTCGACAATGTACAGGCGGACTTCCTCAGCCGGCAGAAGCTAGATCCCGGAGAATGGGAACTATCAAACGAGGCACTGCGGCTCATCACCAGCCGGTGGGGGACTCCCCGGTTAGACTTGATGGCAACTCGTTTGAACGCGAAAGCATCTCGTTTCTTTAGTCGCAGAAGGGAGCACAGCTCAGAAGGAGTGGACACTCTGGTTCTTCCTTGGCCTCCACATATTCTCCTTTACGTGTTTCCTCCATGGCCGCTGGTGGGGAAGGTTTTACGCCAGATCAAATCCCACCGGGGACAGGTTGTTCTGGTGGCGCCGGAGTGGCCAAGAATGCCGTGGTTCGCAGATCTGATCAGATCTGACTTCAGTGCCAGGAAAAATAGTGGAAAGTGTTATAAACATCAAAATCACAGAACATATAGAAAGACATGGTTTAATGGAATAAAGTCAGCATGGCTTTACCCAAGGCAAGTCTTGCCTCACAAATCTGTTTCACTTTTTTGAAGGAGTTAATAAACATGTGGATAAAGGTGAACCGGTAGATGTAGTGTACTTGGATTTTCCGAAGGCATTTGATAAAGTTCCTCATGAGAGGCTTCTAGGAAAAGTAAAAAGTCATGGGATAGGTGGCGATGTCCTTTCGTGGATTGCAAACTGGCTAAAAGACAGGAAACTGAGAGTAGGATTAAATGGACAATTTTCTCAGTGGAAGGGAGTTGACAGTGGAATGCCTCAGGGATCTGTATTGGGACCCTTACTTTTCAATATATTTATAAATGATCTGGAAAGAAATACGACGAGTGAGGTAATCAAATTTGCGGATGATACAAAACTGTTCAGAGTAGTTAAATCAAGAGCAGATTGTGATAAATTGCAGGAAGACCTTGTGAGGCTGGAAAATTGTGCATCCAAATGGCAGATGAAATTTAATGTGGGTAAGTGCAAGGTGATGCATATGGGGAAAAATAACCCTTCCTATATTTACTCAATGTTAGGTTCCATATTAGGTGCTACTACCCAAGAAAGAGATCTAGGCATCATAGTGGAAAACACATTGAAATCGTCGGTTCAGTGTGCTGCGACAGTGAAAAAAGCAAACAGAATGTTGGGAATTATTAGAAAGGGAATGGTGAATAAAACGGAAAATGTCATAATGCCTCTGTATCACTCCATGGTGAGACCGCACCTTGAATACTGTGTACAATTCTGGTCGCCGCATCTCAAAAAATATATAATTGCGATGGAGAAGGTACAGAGAAGGGCTACCAAAATGATAAGGGTAATGTAACAGCTCCCCTATGAGGAAAGACTAAAGAGGTTAGGACTTTTCAGCTTGGAGAAGAGACGGCTGAGGAGGGATATGATAGAGGTGTTTAAAATCATGAGAGGTCTAGAACGGGTAGATGTGAATCGGTTTTTTACTCTTTCAGATAAATAGAAAGACTAGGGGGCACTCCATGAAGTTAGCATGTGGCACATTTAAAACTAATCGGAGAAAGTTCTTTTTCACTCAACGCACAATTAAACTCTGGAATTTGTTGCCAGAAGATGTGGTTAGTGCAGTTAGTATAGCTGGGTTTAAAAAAGGATTGGATAAGTTCTTGGAGGAGAAGTCCATTACCTGCTATTAATTAAGTTGACTAAGATAATAACCACTGCTATTACTAGCAACTGGAATAGACTTAGTTTTTGGAGTACTTGCCAGGTTCTTATGGCCTGGATTGGCCACTGTTGAAAACAGGATGCTGGGCTTGATGGACCCTTGGTCTGACTCAGTATGGCATGTTCTTATGTTCTTAACCTGGCGGTGGACGGCCCCCTACACCTCGGCGATCTACCACACCTCCTCTGGCAGGGCCCGGTATTTTTCGATCAGGCCAATCGCTTTTGTCTAGCGGCTTGGCTTATGAGAGGAGGCAATTGAGAAAGAAGGGATACTCTGAGGCTGTTATTACTACCCTCCTCCACGCTCGTAAAACCTCTATTTCTGTTACCTACGTTCGGGTATGGAAGGTGTTTGATTCGTGGTGCCATGGGTTGAGTGTGTCCCCGCGGCAGGCCGCCATTAGTCACATTCTTGCCTTCTTGCAGGACGGCCTAAAGAAAGGTTTGGCGTACAGCTCGCTGCGAGTACAGGGCTGTTTTCGAGGTAAGGTTGATGGTACTTCCATCGCTCTTCACCCGGACGTGGCCAGATTCTTGAAGGGTGTCAAACACCTAAAGCCGCCGGTGCGCTCAATCTGTCCGTCTTGGAGCTTAAATTTTGGTTCTTCATGGCCTATGTAGTCCTCTTTTTGAACCTTTGAAGCGAGCTACGCTAAAGGATTTAACACTTAAGATGGTGTTTCTCGTGGCTATCTGTTCAGCTAGAAGGATCTCAGAACTTCAAGCGTTGTCCTGTAGGGAGCCTTTCATGCGCATCGCTGACTCGGGGGTTTCCCTTCGGACCGTACCTTCCTTCTTGCCTAAGGTGGTATAGGCCTTCCTTGTCAACCAGTCGAATGAATTTCTGGCATTCTCAGATGAGGATAGGAATGCTCATCAGGCGCAGGATCTCAAGAGGTTGGATGTTCGCAGAGTCCTCTTGCGGTACTTGGAAATAACTAATCCTTTCCGATTGTCCGACCATTTTTTTGTCTTGTGGAGTGGTCCTAAGAAAGGGACTAAGGCTGCTAAGGCTGCTATTGCCCACTGGTTGAAAGACACTATTGCTTCAACTTACATATGTCACAGGCGTCCAGTACCGGATGGACTTAAGGCGCATTCTCTTAGGTCACAAGCGGTGTCCTGGGTGGAGAGCGAATGTGTCTCGCCCCAAGAGATTTTCTGGGCGGCTACTTGGAAATCTTTGCACAAGTTTGCCAGGCATTACCGCTTGGATTTGTGGGATCCGAAGATGGATTCGTTTGGCAGCAGTGTGCTTCAAGCGGGACTCTCCAGGTCCCACCCCCTTTAGGGCAGCTTGGGTACATCCCAGCAGTCTGAACTGATCCTGGTACGTACAGGGAAAGGAAAATTAGTTCTTACCTGTTAATTTTCGTTCCTGTCGTACCAAGGATCAGACCAGGCGCCCGCCCAGAGGAAGGAGAGTCCCGCTCGTCTGCTTGTATTGTTTCTCTTTGCAGATTTTTTCAGAACATACCTTCAGACGCGACATAGTTCTTTTTGTCAAATGTTTATAGTTATTTCAGAGGTTACTGTTTGACTTGATCTAGTCATTGGTTGTTTACCATATGTTACATTCATTCTGCTTTGATATTGACTATACTGAGGGATCGCAGGTGGCACACCAGGTTATATGGGAGGTGCCTTTCAGCTTTTCTCTGACTCCATCTACTGGAAGGGAGGCATAACCCAGCAGTCTGGACTGATCCTTGGTACTACAGGAACGAAAATTAACAGATAAGAACTAATTTTCCTGTACACGCAAGAACTAAAAGACTTGAAACACAACCTTAGGAAAATAGAAAAGGCTTGGCGCAAAGATCCAACCCCCCACTCTCCTGGCACAATTAGACTGCTACAGAGAAAGGTTAAACAATGTCAAAAGGGATTTCTATTCTTCTAGAATACACCAATTTCAATGTAATCTGTGAGCCCTCTATGACTACATTGCCTCGCTAACCAAATCAGCACCCCCAGATATTCCAGAAGAAGTAGCCAAAACCAAATATGAAGAACTCGCTACTTACTTCCAAGACAAAATCAACAAACTGCTTACCCGATTCTTCCCCACCTCTTCACCAATCCAAACCTCACAAGAAGACTACCCGGCCCTCCCAAAAAACCTCCCCAAAGGCCTTAATTCCTTAGAATACATCACTGCATGTGAAATTGAATCATTTATTAAGAAAACCAGACCTTCCTCCCACCCCTCAGACTCAATCCCTACAAAACACCTCCTCTCTATCCCTAATTTAATCGCCCAACCCATAGCCAACATTATAAATGCCTCCATCACATCAGGCCTTGTACCCAACCCCTTCAAACAAGCTATTGTCAAGCCAATACTGAAGAAACCGAAGCTCAACCCCATCGACCTGTCTAATTACCGCCCTATCTCAAACCTTCCATTCATCTCAAAAATCCTTGAAAAAACAATCAAGAAGCAACTCACAGAATACTTTGATGACCATCAACTCCTTGCTCCCTCACAATATGGATTCTGGAAACTCCATAGCACGGAAACCCTCCTCCTTTCCTTGTCAGACCAACTTATTAAAGGCCTTGATAAAGCACAAGCTTATATCCTAGCCTTCTTAGACATATTCTCAGCTTTTGACATCATCAGTCACAATATCCTCCTGCAGCAACTGAATGAAATTGGAATAACAGGTGTTGCCCATAACTGGTTTAATTCCTATCTCAGTAATCGAAACTTTTTATTTATTTATTTATTTATTTAGTGTTTTTTTATACCGGCATTCATGATAGGAATCACATCATGCCGGTTTACAATAAACAGGGTGTGCAATGTACAGCGAACAAAGAATTATAACTTCAAAGTCAAAATCGGAAATCATGAGTCCAAAGCAATACCCCTCGACCAAGGAGTCCCACAAGGTTCCTCCTTGTCTTCCACCCTTTTCAACATTTAAATCCTACCATTCTGTCACCTCCTATCCAACCTCAAGCTTCTCCACTATATTTATGCAGATGATGTGCAGATACTTATTCCAGTATCTGACACACTTCCTAAAGCCATGAACATCTGGAAATCCACACTACTTTCAATCAACAAGCTCCTAACCAACATTCACCTTGCCCTTAACACAGCAAAAACTGAAATCATACTTATTTCACCTCAAAGTCACCCCACCACCCTTCCCTGCTTCACTCCCTATCACCACCAATCTCATTCTCTCAACAGGTACGAGATCTAGGGGTCATCCTTGATAATCAAATTAACCTCAAGAAATTCATTAATGCCACATTGAAAGAGTGTTTCTATAAATTGCACACCCTTAAGAAATTAAAACCTTTACTCCACCCTCCTGATTTTCGTACAGTACTTCAAACTACAATATTTTCTAAAATCGATTACTGTAATTCGCTCCTCCTAGGCTTACCCAAAAACTCCATCCACCCACTCCAAATACTACAGAACACAGCTGCCCGGATCCTTACTAACACGCGCAGAAATGAACACACAACACCGGTACTAAAGGAATTACACTGGCTCCCAGTTGCATCCCGAATCCATTATAAGACCCTCTCTATCATACATAAGGCTCTTCATAATCCTGAGAT
Organism: Rhinatrema bivittatum; assembly: GCF_901001135.1. NCBI lineage: Eukaryota > Metazoa > Chordata > Amphibia > Gymnophiona > Rhinatrematidae > Rhinatrema > Rhinatrema bivittatum. The sequence continues at coordinate 50,238,379 of NC_042615.1, forward strand.
GAATTGATTCAACGAATCACTGATACTCCACGAGTCAACTAAAACAAACAGAAACCAATACCTCGCCACCATCCGTACACCCTCCCCCAAAAACACCAACCTGGCCTCCACAAGAGCACGTGTGCTCTCCATAGCCGGCCCCGCCTTATGGAACCCAATGCCAGTAGATCTACGCCAGGAGGACTGCCAAAAAATGTTCAAGCAAAAACTAAAGATGTGGCTGTTCACGCAAGCATACACCTAACACTACCAGTCTAGCCACACAAGCTTACACCTAACACTACCAGTCTAGCCACACAAGCTTACACCTAACACTACCAGTCTAGCCACACAAGCTTACACCTAACACTACCCAGTCTAGCCACACAAGCTTACACCTAACACTACCCAGTCTAGCCACACAAGCATACACCTAACACTACCAGTCTAGCCACACTACACCTTAGGCACCCAACCCCCCCTCTGTTCCTTCCTCCTTCTTATGTCTACTTTTTACTTTCTCAATTTCCTTGTTACATATCCTTGATACTATATCCTTGATACTTGTTAAATATTCCCATTCATTTCCTAGATTCTATTTCCTTGATATATGTTCAACTTTCCCAAATTCCTCAGTATAATGCAAACAACTTTGCAAGTATTTGATAACCTTCCCCTTAATATTCTTGAAGAATCTTATTATACTTGAAGCAATCTTGTTAGTAATTTTTGTGCTGTGTATATAGTTCCCACCTCATGTATTCATATTTCCAGCTTTAATTAATCCTCCTGACTGAAGGTTTCCTTGTACCCTTATATTTCCATATATAGTTAACTTGAACCTTCATATATCCATATATAGTTAATCATTCTGACATATATATTGTTCATGGTATTGCATATATTTGTTCTCCTTTTTCTTGTCAAATGCATCTTAAGCGTAGTTTATTGTTTACTGTTAACCGATGTTTTATCATTGATGAATGTCTGTATATAAAACCATTAAATAATAAATAAATTATAATAATTCTGTAAGCCACTTTGGGCATCATCTGGAAAGGCAGGTAAAAATTCTAAAATAGTTGTAAAATTATCGGTTCTAGAGAAGTTGAGAGTCCATCCAAGGGATGTGATGTCTGTACGCAGCATCCTTGACTGCGATAATGCTGTAATTGTTCAAAATATAATGCCTGCCATGGCCCTTGCTGGGACAGGGTGTGATTCCCTGAGATGCAATGCCTGCTGTGGTCCTTGCCAAGATATGGTGTAATTTAGCACTCTTGATTACTGGAATCTAAGACTGGATTACTGGTTTTCAAGCTCTTCTCTTAAGATTTTGAAGTACAGACATAGTCAGTTTCTTTGGGTTTAACTAAAATCAGAGCGAACGTTAGGTGGAACTGCCCTTGAATGTGTAAAATTGCAAGCCCACAGCTTACACTGCAGCTTTCCCCAGAACTGCGAGCAGCTTGATTACAGTTACATCTACTGCACAGACCTGCAAACCTGCAGCCCTTGCATTGGTGTGTAAATATTCCTGTGTTTCTGTTCGGTTATCTACATGTTGGTTATATGTGTGTGTATGGGAATTGTGCTGATTCCTTATCCTTGCTCATGGCACAGGGCGGCATGTGCTGACGGCTCCGACCTGGCGGCCCATTGAGTTAGGCACACACTCTGAGCTGCGCAGGTTTTTTATCGGGGGATCCCCTGAGCTGGAGGATATCACGTATGTGCGAGTGCCAGGAACTTTTCAGGTGAGTTCAGTGCTGGGGGATCCCAGTGCAGGCTTTTCCAGTTATGGCTTGCATTTGATGCTGTTGCTCCATCGTATGGCTGTTCTTAGGTAGTAAAAAGAATTTTCCTTTGTTCTGTGAAATCCAGTCTGCAAATTCTGGTATAAGTTAAATGTGGGGACTTGGTTCGTTAGATAAGTTTGTGTATATGATCTTCATCAGGGGACCATCATGCACTATCTTTCTTCTGGCTTTTATCTGGTGGCTGTCATGAAAACCTTATTCCCTTTTTTTCCTGGATCACATCAGAGAGTCATTTACACAGCCTTATTTTAGTTTCCCCTGTTTTTACCTATATCCCTAAAATGTGCCGATCAGTGACAGTAGTGACCTCTCTTGACTGACAGCAGGCTGGATCCATTCTGTTCTGCCCTCTAGCATCCTATTGCACGTCTGTAGGAACTGTATTTGACTTTCCTCCTTTCTGGAGCTGTGAGCACCACATCAGCAGCACTTCCAACAAAAGGAAGAAAAAGCAGAAATGGAACCCAGCACTCCTGCTTAGCAGTTAAGAGCATTGTCCACCAGACAGATTCTGGAGAGACTGTTCTTCCATCCCCTGCAGACCATATTCAGCCCTTATCTCTCTGGAGGTAGGAGGGGATTAAGCTGTAGAACAAAGATTCTCCATCAACAAGCAGGATTAAATAAGCCATAATCAGTATGTTATTACATCTGATGGTGCTGACACAGATGGATATCCCAGTCTCTCTCAAATGTTTACTGCTTTTTCAGTTTTAACGAATTTGCTAATTGAGAATTTTCCATTTTTTTTCATCGCTATCTTGGCAGCCCCTCAAAAGAACTTTTAGCTCTACATTTAAAAAAATATATATATATTTTGCCTTGGAGAAGTCTAAGGCAAAGAAACTCATGGTTGGTGGTATCAAGGCCTGTGGGTGTAGGCATCGTATGTCCATCGCACCGAAAGTTGCTGTTTGGGCCCAGACCTCGATGCCCCAGATTTCCTCAGTTGTGGCAGGATGCAGTGGCATACCTAAAGTATTTGGCACCCGGGATGGATACTTCCTTTGGCACCCTCATATATAATTTTTAAATTTTAAAATTCACAGAAAAATATATTTCTGTTGGTACCCCAGATCAGTCCAGACACAAATGGGTTTTGCATGCCTACCAGCAGATAGAGGCAGAGAACCAAAGAGTTTGAGACACAGCTACATAACCTAGAGTGCTACCTGCAGTCCCTCAGTATTTCTCTGTCTCCAGCAGATGGTAGAGGTGCTAACCTGCAGTCTGGAGTTTAGTTTAAAAAAAATAAAAGAGAGAATTAACTTTTAAGAAGGTTTAGCGAAGAGGCGACGCTCCCTGAGGTGTTAGGTTCCTTCGTGGGCCATCCCTCAGGTTGAACTCGGCAAGCGGGGGGGTTGGCAATCCCTGAGCAGCTTGACCTGCAGCGGTTCCAGGGAGCTGATAGCCAAGGGTCCTGGTTCCCTCTGCGTCCCTGAAGAGTTCCCAGATTCCTGTAACAGGAAAGTATCCTTGAGGGGGTTTTGTTGTTTGTTCTTCTGTGGTGTTTTCCTGGATTGCTGTGCTGCTCCTGCTTCTTTAAGAGATTTGTAAAAAAAAAAAAAAAAAAAATCAAAGGAGCAGCTGAGCGGTGGCTGCTTCCTAGTAAGCCAGGGCAGGCCAGGTCTAGGTAGGTAGCGTCACGGATACCGCGAATCACAGCTACTGGCTCAGGGAGTCAGGGGCTGAGCTGTGGGGCCAGTTTTTCCCCTCTTGTATCTTAGTTTCTCATGCGCCGCAGCCGCGCGGTGAGGTGAAGGCCCAATTGCGTGTGTTCCAAGATGGCGTCGCCGGCTGATTCACACTGTGGGAAAAATTACCGATTGTGCAGACAGTCCCAGGGGCACTTGAATTTGGCATTTTAGTGCCGTGATTGTGTTTCAGGTGGGGAAAGCTCCTCCGGGGAGGGGGGGGTTTTGAGCCCGGGGCACAGGACCACTCAATCTCAGGGCTCAGTCGCTGGTGAAGCAGGGGATCTGGAGAGTCTTGCTGATAGGGGTAAAACTAGGTCTAGGAGGAGAACTACCTCAGGGCATGGTGATTCCCGTCCCCTTTTGTCACCAGTTGTGGCAGCAGCACAGGAGCTGGAGGGAGAGGATCAGGCCGCTCTGGGTCTGATAAGGAGGAGGATTTGAGCTTCTCCTCTGAATTGTGCTGCTTATTCCCGAGGTGTTCCTGACCAGGAAGTGTGGGAGCTAAGCGGTCTGCGAGCCCTCAGATTCGTTCTGCTCCTCATCTAGGGCATCAGGAGAGACCTTCTTTGCCGCCTGGGGCAGGGTGGTTCGGGGGCATCAGACCTGGATGACCCGAATGCTGTTCCCGGGGATGTGCCTGTCGACCCTGGGGACCCAGATCCCGATCAAGGGGTAGATAAGGACATGGCGGATCCGGAGGAGATTCTGGTAGTGGAAAGTGATCCCCATGTGATATGGCTATTTCGTAAAAAGGAGATAAAGCCACTTATCCCCCATGTTCTGCAGGAGCTGGGGATTCAACTGGTTCTAGAGGGGTCAGACAATGAGGGGGTGGACCCAGGTTTGTATGGTCTCCGGGGACCACCTACAGCTTTTCCACTCCTGAAAGTCAGGAAGCTGGTAAGCCAGGAGTGGGATCTCCTGGAGGCGGGCCTGAAGTTGGCCAGGGCTAAGGCAAAGTTGTATCCCCTGACAGAGGACATGCTTCAGCTATGATATCGGTGGCCATGTCGGCTTCTTAAAGGATGCGCAGGATTGTAAGCTGGAGATTCTTCTGAAGCAGATGTTCAAGGTCTTCAGCTTTGTCTGAGCTGCGATCTGTAGGAGCCTCATGCAAAGTGTGTATTTGCGCTGGGTCCAGAAGGCACAAGGGAAGTCTTCAGCCACGGCTGGCACAGATAGTCATGCAGCTTAGGTGAAGGCCGGAATTGCGTATGTGGCGGATGCTCTTTACAATTTGATCCAGACTTCAGCCCTTCACTTGTTATGGCTACAAAATTAGTCGGCTGACATGTGGTCCAAGTCACAACGCTGTAATTTCGCCTTTAAGGAAAAATTCCTGTTTGGGGAGGTCTTGGAGCAGTTGATCAAAATGCTGGAAGAATCAAAGGGCCATAAGCTGCCAGCGGACAAGAAGATGACTCAGAAAACCTTTCCGTCTTGATCCTGTTTTTGGAAGTCGCCTTTTTCGTTCCCTGAAAAGCTCTGCACCAGTTGCGGGGCAGAGGTAGGGGGCCAGGCAGCAGCAGTCCTTTCTAAGAACCCATAGAAATCCCAGCGAGACCTCCAGCCAAGGGGCTGGGACCAATAAGACCTCTCAATGAGGCTGGTGGGGTCCACTCTCTCGGTGTTGTGGTGGAAGGCCGTCTTTCACTTCTCTACAAGGAGTAGACTAGGATTACCTCAGATCAGTGGGTCCTAGAGGTAATAAGACGGCTACGCTTTAGAATTTTCTCAGTCCCTTAGGGAGGTGTTTGTGATCTCTTGCTGCGGTTTAGGAGGAAGGCAGCAAGCAATTTAAACAACGTTGGAGCGCCTGCAGGGTCTGGGCGCCATAATCCCAGTGCCAGCGGTGGAGCAAGGCCGTGAACAGTACTCAGTTTATTTCATCATACCAAATGAGGACGGGTCCTTTCGCCCCATTCTCAATTTGCTGAAGGTGAATGTGTCGCTGTGGATGCCCCGTTTCCTAATGGAAACGTTGCGGATGGTTTTAGTGGCAATTCATCAAGGAGAATTTCTAGCATCGTTGGACTTGCCAGAGACCTACCTCCACATTCCCAACCAAGCGGAGCATCAGCCTTTCCTGCGGTTTGTGGTCCTGGGACAGCATTTTCAGTTTCGGGCCCTCCTTTTTGGTCTGGCAACAGCGCCATGCACATTCTTGAAGGTGATGGTAGTGGTAGTGGCAGTGTTTCACAGGGAGGGGATCTTAGTTCATCCTTACCTAGATGACTGGTTGATTCGAGGAAAGTCGAAAGAAGAATGTTGAGTCTGTGGGGAGGGAGGGTACTGATCTTGGGCTGGGTGATCATTTGGACAAAGAGCCACTTGTGTCCCAACCAAACTCTGGATTACCTGGGGGCGAGATTCGATACTTGAGTTGGGAAAGTTTTCTTCGTGTCCGAGAGGATTTTGAAGTTGCAGGCTCAGGTGCAATGTTTTTTGAGGATGGCAGTCCTCAGGGCTTGAGATTATCTTCAGGTCCTGGAGATGATGGCATCTACCTTGGATTTGGTGCTTTGCTGACATGTGTCCACTTCAGAGGGCCCTGTTGTCAGAGGAGTTTCATCGACAGTTGCCATTCCTGGGAATCTCCAGGTCCAGTCTCGTGGTGGCTGTTTTGGCCAAATCTAGAAAAGGGGATGGATCTGAAGATCCCAAGCTGGGTGTTGGTGACCACGGATGCCAGCCTAAAGGTTTGGGGAGCAGTCTGCCAAAGGCGATCAGCGCAAGGTCTGTGGTCACCAACGGAAGAGTCTTGGTCGATCAACCGTTTGGAGACGAGAGCTGTCCGCAGAGCATTGGTGGCGTTCCTTCCATTGATTCAAGGTCAGATGGTCAGAATTTTTTTGTGCAATGCTACTACAGTGATATATATCAATTGGTAGGGGAAGAGTCATGCAGTGGCCCAGGAGCTGTTTGTCTGGGCGGAACTGCATTTGCGGGGAATAGCTGCTTCTCGTGTCAGGAGTGGACAATGTACAGGCGGACTACCGGGAGAATAGGAGCTCTCGGTAGAAGCGTTCAATCTAATCCGGTCTCACTGGGGCAGTCCAGGTCTGGATCTGTTGGTGTCCAGGAGCAATGCCAAGGTGTCAAGGTTCTTCAGCCGCAGGCAGGAGGTTGGAGCCGAGATCATAGATACTCTGGTTCTTCTGTGGCCCACAGGGATTCTTCTGTATGTGTTCCCACAATGGCCTCTCATAGGTCGAGAGTTACGATGCATAGAGAAAGATCCAGGCCAAGTGGTGCTAGAGTGGCCACATTGTCTGTGGTTCACAGATCTGGTTCAGCTCGCAGTGGATGGGCTTCTGAAGTTGGCTCATCTAAAGGGGCTGCTAAGGCAAGGGCTTGTTTTCTTGTATCGGGCGGATCACTTCTGTTTCACGGCTTGACTTTTGAGAGGTGACATTTGCTCTTGAAAGGTTATTCTGAACCAGTGATTTCCACTTTGCTTCAGTCCAGGCGGCCAACCACATCTATGATTTATGTCTGGATGTGGCGCATGTTCGACACAACTGGTGCATAGAGAAAGGTGTTGATCCGCTGCGGGTGGATATTCTGTCTTTTATGCAGCACAAATTTTCAAAGGGTCTGGCTTACAATTTGCTGCAGATTCAGGTGGCAGCCTTGGGTTGTCTCCGAGGCAGGTTGCGAGGGAGGTTGTTGGCCTTGTACCCGGATGTGGTGAGGTTTCTCAAGGGGGTTAAGCATCTGTGGCTGCCGGTGCATAGGTTGTGCCCAGCGTGGAGTTTGAATTTAGTACTGCTGGTGCTTTGTGGTCCTCCGTTTGAGCCATTGAAACAGGCCTCGTTGAAGGATCTCACTCTGAAGGTAGTTTTTCTGGTGGCGATTTGTTCAGATCGGAGGATTTCAGAGTTGCAGGCTTTGTCCTGTAGGGGAGCCCTTTCTGAGAATCTCAAATGAGGGGGTTTTGTTGTGTACGCTTCCCTCATTCTTGCCTAAGGTGGTTTCGGTCTTCCATCTGAGTCAGTCAGTAGAGCTGCCTGCTTTCCTGAATTGGTCGGATGAATCAGAGTTCAGGGAGCTCCATCTTTTGCATGTTCATCGGGTTCTGTTGTATTATCTTAGTCACCAACAGTTTTCAACGGTCGGATCACTTGTTTGTGATATTTGGAGGGGCAAGAAAGAATTGTAAGGCCTCCAAGAGCACGATATTGCATTGGCTGAAGGAAGCTATTGTCTCAAACTACAATTTGCAAAGAAAAGAAGGTTCCTCATGGATTGCATGTGCGCTCTACCGGAGTGCAGGCGGCTTCTTGGGCCGAGTGTCTGTTGATTTCGCCACAGGAGATTTGTAGAGAGGCGATGTGGTTGTTTTTGTACACTTTTTCTCGCCATTACTGGTTAGATGTTCAGGCTCTGGGGGAAACGTCCTTTGGCGAGAGTGTATTATGTGGGGGTGTTCCGTGGACCCGCCCAGTGTAGGGGTATTTTGGTACATCCCACTTGACTGGTCTGATGTGGGGTACAGACAGGAAAGGAAACACCAATAAAATATTTCAAACAGCAGACACATCACATAATACCTGAATGTAATCTGCTTTGAAGTGCTGATAAAGTGCAACAAGAATATGAAAATCTAAATTTAAAAAAAAAACAAAACCCAATAATTAAAATGACAGTCAATCAAGATAAACTTAAAAAGCCACCTTTACTTACCCTTTCCAGCAACTCTCCTACTCCTTTCCCTTGTAGGCCAAAAGCACACACCAGAAGCAGCAATTGCTGCTGAAACTCTGTTCTCATACTCCTCTTCCTTAGAGCCCATGACTAGTCTGCCTCACACACACACACACACACACACACACACACACACACTCTTTCTATCTTTCACATACCAGTCATCTTTCTCTTTCTCTCATACACACACCAGTCATTTCCCTGACCAATCTCTCTCTCACACACACCAGTCACCTCCCTGACCAATCTCTTGTTACACATGCTTTCTCTCTCTTACTTACACACACAGTCTCAATCACACACATTCTCTCCCACACTTACACAGGCTGGATCACTCTCTCTAACTCATGGGAAGAGGGAGGAAAGAGCAGGGAGACCAGGAAGTGTGCTATACAACTGCTGGTGCTTGGCAACACACTGGTTGAGAACCGCTGCCCTATTCCACACGTCCACGTGGGATCCCTCTTCATTCTTTTTCCGTGGAGCTGCAGCATCGTGGTTTTTGTGAACCTCATACTTTTCGATATTTTTTGCCCTAATTTGGAAACTTTTTCCACCCAGGCCCCAACCCCAGTCTGACACTGGGGATGAGGTGGCCTATGACCCCTGGGGGATGATTCAACAGAGGTTTCAGACGACACCTCTGAAGGTCTCCCATCAGACACATCTCCGGAGTAGAAGCAAAGGAGGCCCCCAGTTGAGGGACCTTCGCAGGGTTTGTCCAGCTGATGGCTGAAGCCATCCCTTTTCAGTTGTTAAATGAAGAGGATGCCAGGCACAAAATACTTGACATCCTCCAGTTCTTGGAGCCTTCTAAGGAAGTTGTGGCAGTCCCAATGCATGACATTCTTAAGGAGTTGAGGATCTGGGAACACACCCTCACGATGCCTCCCATGAATAAGAAAGTGAACATGGTGTATCTCATCCAGAAGGTTCCTGGATTCAATAACTGCCAGCTGCCCCATCAATTATGGTGGTCGAATCTGCTCCCAAGAGAGCCAAGCATTCTTGGACCCGTTCCTCAGTGCCCCCAGGGAAGGATCACAGAGTAATGGATACTCTTGAGAGGAATGTTTTCAGGGACTATGCTCATTTCCCACATAGCTTCCTACCATCTCTACATGAGCCAGTACTTGCGAGATATCTGGAAGCAGGTGCAGGAGGTGGCTGAGCAGTTGCCTTAGCAGCAGCAGGTTACCCTCTTGTCGCTGGTACATAAAGGTCTGGACTGTGGAAAATGCGGTCTGTGCAACATAAGATGTTTTTGAAACGGCATTGAGGGTTTTCTAGATTGGGAATTGGCACGCGCAGAACGGCATGGCTACAGGTTTCCAATCTCCAAGCAGAGGTGCAGGAAAGACTCGCTGATGTGCCGTGTACTGGGTAGAATCTCTTCAGAGATAAGGTGAAGGATGTAGTGGCCCAGCTTCAGGACCATCATTGAGACTTTTTAGCAAATCTCCAACAGCACTCCGGACCTGTCCTTCTCATCTAGGAGGTTGGCAAGATTGGGGCAGAAGTCTTTTTTTTGCCAAAGAAAGTACTATCCACTGCCCTCTTCCTCCGTCAGCAGCATCACAGCTCTTACAGCCATCCAAGCAGCAGAGAGCACCTAAGGCCCAGCCAGTGCCTCAGTCGACTCCAGGGATGGGGATTTGACTGGGTTGTAGAGAGCATAGCCTGGGCACCTGTACCCAGGGCGATGTATCCACCGGACGGGGGAAGGCTATGGTTCTTTGTGAACCAGTGGCCCAGTATAACCTCAGACCAGTGGTTCTTTCCATCATCCGTCAAGGGTACCAATTAAATCTTTTGGATGTCCCGCCAAATTGCCCTCCGAGCCCGTTTTGGGGCCCAGTAGCCCATCAGAAGCTACATAAGAACATGCCATGCTGGGTCAGACCAAGGGTCCATCAAGCCCAGCATCCTGTTTCCAACAATGGCCAATCCAGGTCATAAGAACCTGGCAAGTACCCAAAAACTACGTCTATTCCATGTTACTGTTGCTAGTAATAGCAGTGGCTATTTTCTAAATCAACTTCTCCTCCAAGAATGTATCCAATCCTTTTTTAAACACAGCTATATTAAATGCTCTAATCACATCCTCTGGCAACAAATTCCAGAGTTTAATTGTGCGTTGAGTGAAAAAGAACTTTCTCCGATTAGTTTTAAGTGTGCCACAAGCTAACTTCATGGAGTGCCCCCTAGTCTTTCTATTATCTGAAAGAGTAAATAACCGATTCACATCTACCCGTTCTAGACCTCTCATGATTTTAAACACCTCTATCATAGCCCCCCTCAGCCATCTCTTCTCCAAGCTGAAAAGTTCTAACCTCTTTAGTCTTTCCTAATAGGGGAGCTGTTCCATTCCCCTTATCATCCTCATCAATACTCTCATCTGTATAGGAATTTCAGGTACTGCTCTTTCTTGGATAAAGTCCTTCCTCCAAAACCGTACCTACACAGTCCTCACCGACAATTTTACATCCCCCCCTGTTAATCTCGACTGTGGCGTTCCCCAAGGATCCTCCCTCTCTTCCACCTTATTTAACATTTACATGCTCCCCCTCACAAACCTCCTCTCCAACCTTGGTATCACACACTTCATCTATGCGGATGATGTGCAAATTCTCATCCCTTTCAAAAACTCTGTTCTCACTGCACTCCAAAACTGGAACACCATTCTCGCCTCCATAAACCAGCTCCTCACTGACATGCACCTAGCCCTCAATCTGCAAAAAACTGAACTCCTCCTCGTCTCCTCTAGACAAGCAGCCACACCCACTCTCTCCACACTCCATTCCCCCAACTTTCTCTCTGACACAAGAAACCTGGGTGTTATACTCGATAACCAACTAACCTTCAAACCATATATCAAATCTATCCTTAGCAGCTGCTATTTCAAACTACAAACCCTCAAACTCAAACCCCTTCTCTACTTTTCCGATTTCCGTACGGTACTCCAATCCATAATTTTTTCGAAAATTGACTACTGTAACGCCCTCCTACTTGGACTCCCTTCTACCCACATCAAACCTCTAAAACTCCTCCAAAACGCTACTGCACGCATCCTCACCAATGTCAATAAGAAAGACCACATCACTCCCACCCTCATTGATCTCCACTGGCTTCCCATTCACTCACGAATTATTTACAAGACCCTTACCCTCATCCACAAAAGTATTACTAACGAACACTACAACTGGCTAAACCCACCCTTCCTCCCTCGTACCTCTACAAGACCCACCCGTGCTTCCCTCCGTGGCACTCTTATCCCCCCTTCCATAAAATCCACTAGACTCATCTCCACCACCAATAGAGCCCTTTCCCTTGCAGGCCCCTCCCTCTGGAACTCTATGCCTCTTGACCTACGTACCGAAACATCCACACCTACTTTCAAAAAGAAACTCAAAACCTGGCTTTTCCTCCAAGCATACCCCCATTCTTCATCATCTTCACCAACTAAGACGCTAGCCCAACCTTCATCTCTCTTCAACACCCCCCTTTCAGGACCTACACCCAACACCCTCCCCCTCTAAAGATTCACACAATTTTTGTATATAACCAGTGTACATATTCCTACCTCGAATCCCTATTCATATCGCATCCCTATGTATCTGTTTGCACCCTCCTCCTGCCCCCCTCCTTTGTCTCGACTACCCCCCCACCCCTCCCCTTGTTAGTTAGTTAATTGTTCTGTTACTGCGTTTACGTTATACACCGTTCTCTGTAAAGGCTATGCCTATATATCTTTTGTTGTAAGTTACTTGTAAACCGGCACGATGTGCAAACGGTTGCCAGTATATAAAATTAAATAAATAAATAAAATAAATAAATCATTTTGGTCGTCCTTCTCTGTACCTTCTCCATCGCAATTATATCTTTTGAGATGCGGCGACCAGAATTGTACACAGTATTCAAGGTGCGGTCTCACCATGGAGCGATACAGAGGCATTATAACATTTACCGTTTTATTCACCATTCCCTTTTTAATAATTCCCAACATTCTGTTTGCTTTTTTGACTGCCGCAGCATACTAAACCGACGATTTCAATGTGTTATCCACTGATACCTAGATCTCTTTTTTTGGGTGGTAGCACCTAATATGGAACCTAACACTGTGTAACTATAGCATGGGTTATTTTTCCCTAAATTCATCACCTTGCACTTATCCACATTAAATTTCATCTGCCATTTTGATGCCCAATTTTCCAGTCTCACAAGGTCTTCCTGCAATTTATCACAATCTGCTTGTGATTTAACTACTCTGAACAATTTTGTATCATCTGCAAATTTGATTACCTCACTTGTCGTATTTCTTTCCAGATCATTTATAAATATATTGAAAAGTAAGGGTCCCAATACAGATCCCTGAGGCACTCCACTGCCCACTTCCTTCCACTGAGAAAATTGTCCATTTAATCCTACTCTGTTTCCTGTTTTTTAGCCAGTTTGTAATCCACGAAAGGACATCGCCTCCTATCCCATGACTTTTTACTTTTCCTAGAAGCCTCTCATGAGGAACTTTGTCAAACGCCTTCTGAAAATCCAAGTACACTACATCTATCGGTTCACCTTTATCCATATGTTTATGAACTCCTTCAAAAAAGTGAAGCAGATTTGTGAGGCAAGACTTGCCTTGGGTAAAGCCATGCTGAATTTGTTCCATTAAACCATGTCTTTCCACATGTTCTGTGATTTTGATGTTTAGAACACTTTCCACTATTTTTCCTGGCACTGAAGTCAGGCTAACCGGTCTGTAGTTTCCAGGATCGCCCCTGGAGCCCTTTTAAAATATTGGGGTTACATTAGCTATCCTCCAGTCTTCAGGTACAATGGATGATTTTAATGATAGGTTACAAATTTTTACTAATAGGTCTGAAATTTCATTTTTGAGTTCCTTCAGAACTCTGGGGTGTATACCATCCGGTCCGGGTGATTTACTACTCTTCAGTTTGTCAATCAGGTCTACCACATCTTCTAGGTTCACCATGATTTGGTTCAGTCCATCTGAATCGTTACCCATGAAAACCTTCTCCTGTACTGGTACCTCCCCAACATCCTCTTCAGTAAACACCGAAGCAAAGAAATCATTTAATCTTTCCGCGATGGCCTTATCTTCTCTAAGTGCCCCTTTAACCCCTCGATCATCTAATGGTCCAACTGACTCCCTCACAGGCTTTCTGCTTCGGATATATTTTTAAAAGTTTTTACTGTGAGTTTTTGCCTCTATGGACAACTTCTTTTCAAATTCTCTCTTTGCCTGTCTTATCAATGTCTTACATTTAACTTGCCAAAGCTTATGCATTATCTTATTTTCTTCTGTTGGATCCTTCTTCCAATTTTTAAATGAAGATCTTTTGGCTAAAATAGCTTCTTTCACCTCCCCTTTTAACCATGCCGGTAATCGTTTTGCCGCCTTTCCACCTTTCTTAATGTGTGGAATACATCTGGACTGTGCTTCTAGGATGGTATTTTTTAACAATGACCACGCCTCTTGCTACTGCTCATGGAGCTCTCCTCTCTCTTTCTTTGCCCTGGAGGAGTGGTTGAGCCCAGTCCTCCAGGGCAAAGAAAGTGGGGATTTTTCTCCAGGTACTTCCTGATTCCAAAGAGAACAGGAGGACTCCAGCCCATCATAGACCTAAGGACTTTGAACAAATTTCTCAAAAAGAAAAAGTTCAAGATGGTTTCACTGGGCATCTTGATCCCTTTTCTGCAAAAAGGGGACTGACTATGCTACCTCAATCTAAAGGATATATATACCCATAGCGAGATCTTCCCGTCACCAGAAGTATCTCATATTTGTGGTGGGAAAACAGCAATTCCAGTACCACGAGTTGCCGTTTGGGCTCACATCCACACCATGTGTCTTTATAAAATGCATGGCCTTGGTGGCAGTGCACCTCTGCAGGATGGGGATGCATGTTTTCCCTTATCTGGACAATTGGCTGGTCAAGAACACCTCTCAGGCAGGAGCCATCAGGTCCATGGGCTCGACCATCCAAATGTTAGTCATTAGGGTTCGTCATCAACTACCCTAAGTCCCATCTCAGCCCATCACATCGATTGGAATTCACAGGAGCCCTGCTAGACACGGCTCAGGCCAAGGCCTTCCTGCCTCAACAAAATCTATCAATCTGATGGCCATCGTGGCAGAGATTCAACAGAGCCAACAGGATTAGACTTGGCACATGTTGAGATTGTTGGGCCGCATGGCTGCGACAGTTCGTCATTTCTTTGGCACGCTTATATATGCGAATGGCCCAGTGGACCCTGAAGTCGCAAGGGCGTCAAGCCACACAGAACATCTAGGATCGCATCCAAGTCACCTTGCCCCCTGGAACTCCTTATCCTGGTGGTGGGTACTTTCAAATCTAGAACGGGGAGTCTCTTTTCAGAGTCGTCCTGCCCAAATTATCCTAACGATGGATGCGACCACCCTGGGCTGGGGAGCTCATGTAGATGGGCTCAGTTCTCAAACTCTGGTCCACATAGAAATGTTGTTGCTAAATAAATTTCCTGGAGCTCTGGGCAATCAGATACATGCTATGGGCTTTCAGAGATCAGCTGTCCAATAAAGTTGTCCTGATTCAAACAGACAACCAAGTAGCAATGTGGAATGTCAACAAGCAGAAGAGTCAGGAAGTGGTTCAGTTATGGTCATGGACCCTGTCCCATGGGATGGAACTTGGAGCTACTCCGTGGCTGAAACAGAGAATGTGTTAGCGGACAGATCAAGTCATGCCTTCAAACCCCATGAATGGTCTCTGGGCCAAAATGTTGCAAATTGGATCTTCCACCTCTGGGGAAGCCTGGACGCAGATCTCTTTGCAGCCCCTTGGATCAGGAAGGTTCCTAACTTCTGCTCTTTGTACAGGCTGGGCAGCAAACCAGGCCCAGATGCCTTCGCCTAACATTGGGGCAAGGGTCTTCAGTACGTGTATCCTCTGACTCTGCTGATGGCAAAGACTCTCTTGAAGCTTCACAAGAACAAGTGAGGACTATGATTCTCATAGCCCCTCATTGGACGAGACACGTCTGATTTCCACTCCTGCGGGAGTTATTCATCTGGAAACTGATCAATCTGGAGACTTCCCCAGATCTCATCACACAGGATCGAGGCAGGCTGTGGCATCCCAACCTTCAGGCCCTGCTGCTCCGAGCCTGGACGTTAAGAGGTTAATTCTGCAACCACTCGATCTTTCGGAGGATGTGTCTCGAGTCCTGATGGCTTCTAGAAATCCTGTGGACTGAAGTGGAGGTTTCCCATCTGGTGTGAGCAGAAGGCCCTAGATCTGTTCTCCTACCCCACACAAAAACTGCTTGATTACCTTCTACACCTATTGGAAATGGCAAAGAACAACTCCATTAGGGTTCATCTGAGTACAATCGGTGCATACCACCTTGGTGTAGATGGTACATCCATCTCTGTACAACCTATAGTTGTAAGCTTCATGTGTAGCCTGTTTCAGTTGAAGCCTCTCCTAAGGCCTCCCGCTGTGTCTTGTGACCTCAACATGGTATTAACTCAGCTGATGAAAGCTCCTTTTGAGCCACTGCACTTCTGTCACCTTAAATACCTGACCTGGAAGGTCATATTTTTGGTGGCGATCATTTCAGTCCTATTGCTTGGATCGGTTTGGCCAATGTGGTAGTAGGTTGGGCCAATCTGTTTTTTTTTTTAATTTGTTTGAGGTGTAGAACCCAAATCTTTTCCCACTAAGAGCCCATTGTTTGTTTTTCAAGCTGTTCCCTCCTCTTGCTACCAACAAAACTCTTGTTGTGTCTATTGGCACCTGTTTTGGGTGTTTTTGTAGGTCCTCTTTGAGGGACAGCCTCTAGCTCCTTGGAGGGACAGCCTGCTTGTCCTTGGAGAAAGCAGAGTTGCTTACCTATAACAGGTGTTCTCCAAGGAAACCCTGTTGAGTTGGGTTTCTTCTTGTTTTGTTTTCAATTCTATGTTATAAGACTGAAGAGGAACCCCATGTGGATGCATGGTATAGGACATGCTGAGCATGCTCTATGTGATCAAGTCAAAGTTCTAGAAGCTTTGACATGTTTTCCATGTCTAGGCTCCATCTGATGATGTCACCCTATGTGTGAGGACTAACATCCTGCTGTCCTCGTAGAATACCTATTACAGATAAGCAACTCTGCTTTACGCTTTTACGGAAAAACAGCAATGTCTTAAACCTACATTGTGGTGTAGGAAGACCTCATGTTCTCCATAACAGACTCAGCCTTAACCTCCTAGGTTTTACTGTGGCATGTTGTGTCCAGCCTTGAACTACGGGTGCAACCAGTTTCCCTCAAACTCTTGCCTCCTAGTATTGGTGGCTCCATCTCCCACCATGATCCTGCTTGAGCAGCCCTTGCTCTTCAGGCACACTGTCTCCCTGACAGCACCTTTCTGCCAGTACTTTCCAGGCTATAGCCTGCCACTCTGAGGACAGCCTTGAGTTGTGAGTCCTACCAGTTTCCTTCAGGATCTCTAGCCTCCCAGTAATGGTGGCTCTGTCTTCACCACAGACCCCTCTGGCCAGCCCTAGCTCCTCCGGCTGCACAACTCTCTGGCAGTGCTTTCCTGACAGCACTCTGGCTTCCTTGGTGTCTGCCCTATTCTACCTTTTCCCAGGGCTTTTGTTTCTCTGGAAAGCTCTTGTTAATTAGACACACCTGTACACACTCATTGCATTTCCCACTGCACCCTTGCTTCCCACACAGTGCCATCTGCAGCCTCAGATGGTTGCCCCTTGCATATTTTCAGGTTGTTTCCAATGATGAGAGCTTGCCTCATCCATACACAATGCATTCCTCAGCTTGGGATTCCCCACTAGCTATTGCTGATTTAATCCTGCTTGTCGAAGGAGAAAGCAAAGTTGCTTACCTATAACCAAGGTTTCTCCATAGACAACAGTATAAATCAGCCATATTTTATTATCCACCTGCCTTCTTGGAGAGTTGACTACTCAACTAAAGCTTAAACCTCTGGAAGAGATTGAGGGGCTCACAAGGCACTGACCTTGCACTTGGGACTTCTGTGCATGCTTAGACTTCTGAGCCAAGAGCTTGGGTCCTTGTTGGTGCTTTCAGATAAGTCACCCACTGTTTATGGCTGATTTTATCCTGCAGTCTACAGTGAACCATGGTACAGGTAAGCAGCTTTGCTATGTCTATTGCACACTAGATTGGACCAGTCGAGACAAACAGAGCAAACAGGAACCGAGGCCACAGTTTCCACACACAATATATTATCTAATCAGCTTTGTCTCACCTTTATACAGGAAACAATGGCCTTAGATTTAAATAGGAAACAGAACTGGAAAGAATTGCCTGGGATCATAATTGAGATGTTCTGCATGCAAAGGCACACTTTCCCAGGCAAGTTCTTAACTTGGCAGCAGGCTCATCTTATCCCTAGTAATGATTATATCTCAGACTAGGTACCACTCTCTGTACAACCCAGATGATGTGTGATATAAAAATGTATATGAATACCTCTTTATGTCCAGGTCCCATTTTTGGCTGTACCTAGTCCTGGGGGAATTCTGCACTATTGCGGAGCGCAGAATTTGCGCAGAATTCCTCTCCTGCGCAGAATTGCCATTCTCCCAGGACAAGCAGGATGGTAGTCCTCACAGATGGGTGACATCATCAGATGGAGCCCTGACACGGAATACTTTTGTCAAAGTTTCTAGAACTTTGACTGGCACACTGAGCATGGCCAGCATGCCACTAACCCTGTGGCCACACAGGGTCCCCCTTCAGTCTCTTTTTTTTTTTCCACGCAGCTCTATAAGAATTTTTTCCTCACACTTTTCCTCACGGAAAACTTTGAAGTTCATTTTCTTTATTTCACCCTTACCGGGGTCCCCCATTGCGCTTTGTTCCCTTCACTTGGAAAGTTTATTTCCTGCGATTTACTATCGGTTCCCGGCAGCATACCTCTTGGTGCCCAACGGTCCCCGACCGCACGCCACTTTTTTTTTCAGCATGGCGACCGGGTTTAGAAAATGCCCCGAGTGTCCGAGGACTATGTCCATAACGGACCCACACAATGTCTGTGTTTTGTGCCTACGGCTTTCACACGATGTCCGTAGCTGCCCCAGTTGCTCACAAATGACCCCCAAAGGCCGGCACACTCGCCTGGAAAAGATGGAGTATTTATTTGCTTCAAAATGCTCTGCTCCATCGACTCAGGGACAGAGTGCTCCGACCCAAGGAGGTCCATCTACCTTGGAGATGCAGGAAGACCATGGAGCGGGTGACTGTGCGTCACCGACCCATTCAAAGACATCGGCGTCAGCATCCTCTGTGCCGGAGAAGGACCAGGCCGAGCACTGTGGGAAACATGGCCACCAGCACCGTCATGCATCCCTGCCCGGTGCCAGCACCGACACCGCAGCGGCATCGACTTCCACCGAACCACCTGCGAAGAGGGCCTGGGGAGAGGAGCCCCCATCCTCCTCTGGACCCAGGACCCCGAGGCGTTCCCCACCGATATCTGTGCCGGGTACTGAGCCTCCACAGACTTCTGTGGAGGCACCAGTAACGCCTAGCCTGCCTCTTACCCCAGGCGCAGTGTTATCCACACCAGCCTTAAGGGAGGAATTGGACAGACTGGTCCAACGGGCAGTACTGAATGCCCTTTTGGGCTTCCAGTCGGCACCGGCCCCCATACCAGCACCGGAACCGGCGCCCTTGATGTTTGCACCACTCCTCGAGCTCTTGGACACCCTCATCGGTGCCCTGCCAACTCAACCCGTGCCATCGGACATGCTGGCACAGAGTCGACCATCAAGGCCTCCACAGATCCAGATTCCCATTCCGGATTCATCGGAGCAGGAAGAGATGGCTTCCAGCCCGATCCCTGCATGGGACCCACCAAGGCCGGAACCCATTCCAGGGCCATCAGGTCTTTCGATGCCTAAGCGCACCTCATCTACCTCTGTGCCCTTGATGCCAGTACAGTCTCCTTTAATGCCAGTGCTGCCTCCATTGATGCCTTCCCGCCCTCTCGGCTTTGGCATCCTTCCTCCCTCTGAAGGCCCAGCAGGAGGAGAAACTCCCTATGATCCATGGGAGGATGCATCCTCGGACCATTCCTCACAAGCTTCTAATGAACTGCTCTCAGAGCCTTCGCCCCCGGAAGAAAGGCGACGTTCTCCTCTGGAAGACCTCTCCTTTTCCAGTTTTGTAAGGAGATGTCTGAAACTATCCCATTTCCACTGGTAATGGAGGAAGACGCTCGCCACAAGATGTTGAAGGTCTTACAATTCATAGATGCTCCAAAAGAGGTAATGGCGATACCAGTTCACAAGGTTCTTCTTAACCTCTTGCACCGCCTGTGGGACCATCCAGGTACTGTACCTCCAGTCAACAGAAAGACAGATGCTATGTACCTGGTTCAACAAGCCCCAGGATTTCAGAAGAACCAATTGCCCACCATTCAGTAGTGGTGGAATCAGCCCAAAAGAAGGCTAAAAGATCCCGTCTACACTCCTCTGCTCCTCCTGGAAAGGAACAGAAGGCGTTGGATACATTGGGGCGCAGAGTCTTTCAAGAGTCCATGTTAATAGCATGAATTGCAGCGTACCGATTATACATGACTCAATATAATAGGAATCTCTGGAAACAAGTCTAGGAATTTGCAGACACCCTACCACAGCAACATCAAGAGACCTTGTCCTCCATCCAGCAAAAAGGATTGGAAGCAGGTAAACACTAGGTCAGAGCTGCTTACGACTGTTTTGAAACAGCATCCAGAGTCTCGGCAGCGAGAATCAGTGCTAGATGCTGGGCCTGGCTCAAGGCCTCAGACCCTCGCCCGGAGGTGCAGGACAAACTAGCAGATCTCCCCTCTACAGGAGACAACCTGTTTGGGGATAAGATCCAGGATGCAGTGGCCCAGTTAAAAGACCACCATGAGACCCTGCATCAGCTGTCAACTGTCACATCCGAAACACCCTCCGTAGCCCGCAGGGGCACACGTAGGGACACCAGGAAGCAGTTCTACAGACCACGCAGGTATTACCCTCTGCGTCCCGTGCTCAAACAGCTCAGGCCCCTCCACAAGCTGGCCCTGCAACTGGATTTTGACTCCCTTCCAGAGAACAGCAGCCACCCCTCCCACCCTCATCCCACAACCCAGATCACCAGTGCGAGGCCACCTCTGCCACTTTGTAACCAATTACCACGGATCAATGGGTACTGTCCATCATGACATCTCCATTGAACCAACTTCTAGGCCTCATGCTTCTATCAGTCACCCTCTTCAATGCGCAATCCTTAACTAAGAAGACACATATCCTCAATGATTACCTTTTGGATTCCAACCCAGACATCTGTGCCATCACAGAAACCTGGTTAAAAAACTCAGACATAGCCTTAACCAACCAACTACCCATCCAGACATATGACATTTTCACCTTCCATAGACACAAAAAAAGAGGAGGTGGACTCCTCCTAGCCTCCAAGAAAGAACTCAGACTGACCACACTCTCAATCAAGACAAAGTCCAAATTGGAAATGGGTCTAGTCAAGTCAAAACATCTACAAATACTCTTAGTCTACGCTCCCCCGGGAGTTCTAGAAACGGACCCGTCACCCCTCATAGAATCCATCGTGAAACATATTAACTCAGACCTTCCAACAATGATCATGGGGGATTTCAACCTCCATACAAACGCAACACCTCTTTCTGCAAACTGCGAAGCCCTCCTCACCACCCTCAGCGCTATGGGATTTACTCAGACCATCAACAGCCCCACACATAAAGCTGGACACACTCTGGATCAAATATTCATCAACTCCAATTTCACTTGCACTATAGAACCTTCTTGTACCCCAATCCCTTGGTCAGATCATTTCCTGATAGAATCTTCCTTCTCCACACACAAACAGACACACACCGCCTCACTCCTTTCCACCATTCAATTTAGGAAAGCATATCCATCGGATACACTCAGCGATCAGCTCTCCAAAGAACTTTCTAACTTAGACCTAGCTAACCCCGACTCAGCCCTATCCTCCTGGCAAAAGATTACAGAAGCAGTCGCAAACAAATGGTGCCCTTTAGTCTCCAAATCAATCAACCCAACAAAAAAGGGAAATCAACCCTGGTTCAGCGCTGAACTTAAACAAATGAAACAGACCTTACGCCATAAGGAAAACAGATGGCGAAAAACCCCTAACACTTCTACCCTTTCTACATACAAGGGATTCTTACATCACTACAGGACCGCCATTCTACAGAAAAAAAAGGAATACTATGCAAACAAAATACACCATTTCCAATATGATGCCCAGGCCCTATTCGCCTACGTGACACAAATCACCAAATCTACCCCCCCACCTATTCCAGACGAACAAGCTCTTTCCAAGGCTAATGAGCTCGCTACATTCTTCCAACAGAAGATCTTAAATACACTCACCCTCCTGCCTTCAAATACTACACCTCCCAAGCCAGGTGAGAATCTCCAGTCTCTTACTAGACCCAAATTTGACAGCTTCGAGTCAATCTCCACTAAAGAGATTGAATCCCTTTTAAAAAGGCAGAAACCATCAAGCCATCCGGCTGATAACATCCCATCGAGACTCCTGCTTCTCATCCCAAATGTGATCTCAGGACCTCTGACCGGCATCATAAACAGCCTTCTAACGCAAGGAAGCTACCCAGACAGTCTAAAAACCGCCTCACTCAAGCCCCTCCTCAAGAAACACAACTTAGATCCTAATGTACCAGCTAATTTCAGACCCATCTCTAACCTCCCATTTGTTGCCAAACTAACGGAGAAACTGGTAAACACCCAGCTTTCTGAATATCTTGAAGACCACAAGATCCTATTCCCATCGCAATATGGGTTCCGTAAATCACGCAACACGGAAACCCTTCTCATTTCACTTACTGACCATATTATCATGGGGTTAGACAAAGGACACTCCTTTCTGTTGGTCCTGTTAGACATCTCGGCAGCATTTGACACCGTCAACCATACCATCCTGCTGGATCGCCTAACAGACATCGGCATCTCCGGATCTGCCCACAACTGGTTCAAGTCCTTCCTCAGCAATAGGACTTTCAAAGTCAAAATCAACAATAAAGAGTCACCCCTAACTAAATCAACTCTTGGCGTACCTCAGGGTTCCTCCTTATCTCCTACCCTCTTTAATATTTACCTCCTCCCCCTCTGCCAATTGTTAACAGACCTCAACCTAATTCACTATCTGTACGCAGACGATGTGCAGATTCTAATACCGATAACAGAATCAATCTCAAAAGCGCTCACCCATTGGAACAACTGCCTTCTATCCATCACTAATCTACTCAACAGTTTAAACCTGGTTCTTAATGCCTCCAAGACAGAGCTGCTCCACATATCCTCAAACGAAATCAATATCTCCCCACCATCTCCACACATCTCTCACATTACTTGCAAGCAGGTTAGAGACCTTGGGGTAATACTAGACAATCGTCTAAACCTTAAGAAAATGGTCAACACAACCTCCAAAGACTGTTTCTTCAGATTACAGATTCTAAAACGACTTAAACCACTCTTATTCTTCCACGACTTCAGGACAATCCTCCAAGCGCTACTGTTCGCCAAAATAGACTACTGCAGTGCCCTTTTCCTAGACCTTCCCAAATCCACTACCAAACCACTGCAGATGTTACAAAATGCGGCTGTGAGATTGCTGACCAGTACCAGCCGCAGCGAACACATCTCTCCCATCCTCAGGAACCTACACTGGTTACCAGTTAATTTCAGAATTCTATACAAATCAATCACCGTAATTCATAAAACTATCCATCATCATCTTCAACTCGACCTGGAAATCCCATTCAAACTCCACTCCTCTAACAGACCAACTAGAGATATTCTCAAAGGCACCCTGAAATTTCCCCCTACTAAAGCTTCACGCCTCTCGATGACCAAAGACAGAGCTTTTTCGATAGCTGGCCCATCTATCTGGAATAGCATCCCTTCAAGTCTCAGAGTGGAGCCTTGCCTGTTAACTTTTAGAAAAAGACTTAAAACCTGGCTCTTTCACCAAGCCTTCGCCGACCCACCAGACAATCACTAGTTGTCCTTCACGCTTACCCGTTATGGTGATTATACTCACGAATGGACTCTGACTCTCCCAGGTTAAAGCACCATTAAGCTTTAACCCGTACGCCCTATGGCATCACTTCATATTTATTTCCTGCCTCATCTTCTTTCCAGCTTGTTGCAAGCTTCCAAGTTCTCTTCCCTGTTGATTGTAACTTTGACTCATTCCTACCTACTGTTTATCTTTCGTTTACTTGAATAGTTACCCCAGTTTTTTATTCTTGTTAATTGTAAACCGATCCGATATGGTTATTTACTATGAAGGTCGGTATATAAAACTGTTAAATAAATAATAATAAATAAATAAAATCATAACCCACGGTTACCGTCTAAATTTTTCAGCTGTACGCCCGGACTCCCCACCCATTCCAGCGTGGAGCCAGGACAATCACACAGCACTTCTCGAGTCAGAGCTCTCAACCCTTCTGCATGCCAGGGCCGAAGAACCAGTTCCCTTGACTCAACAGGGGAGAGGGTTCTACTCTCGATATTTTCTAATCCCCAAAAAGACCAGTGGCCTCCAACCCATTCTAGATCTCTTGCCTTGAACAGATTTCTTCACAAAGAACGGTTCAGAATGGTGTCCCTAGGCACCATGCTCCCTCTCCTGCAACAGGGGGATTGGCTCTGCTCTCTGGCCTTTCAAGACGCTTACTCCCATATTGCAATCTTCCCTCCTCATCACAAATACCTGCGATTTGTAGTGGGACACAGGTATTATCAAAACAAAGTACTGCTATTCGGCCTGGCCTCGGCGCCCCGAGTGTTCACGAAATGCCTGGCAGTCGTGGCTGCACAGTTACGCCATAAGGGCATCCATGTCTTTCCGTATCTAGATGACTGGCTCATAAAAAGCTAGTCCAGGCAAGGAGCCCTCGATTCCTTTGGTCTCACCATACGACTTCTGCACTCATTGAGATTTCTGATAAACTACCCAAAATCCCACTTGACACCGTCTCGCCATCTCTCCTTTGTAGGAGCAGACCTGGACACTAGGGTGGCCAAGGGATTCTTACCTAACGAACGCGCAACCATGCTGTCCAGCCTCGCCAGCTGTATCCACCATCGGCAAACAGCCTCGGCTCGCCAACTGCTCACGTTGCTCGGCCATT
Organism: Rhinatrema bivittatum; assembly: GCF_901001135.1. Taxonomy (NCBI): domain Eukaryota; kingdom Metazoa; phylum Chordata; class Amphibia; order Gymnophiona; family Rhinatrematidae; genus Rhinatrema; species Rhinatrema bivittatum. Next base: position 50,262,807 of record NC_042615.1, read on the forward strand.
TGGCATCAACAGTCCATGTCACTCCAATGGCATGCCTAGCCATGAGAGTCACACAATGAAGTCTAAAATCTCAGTGGCACCAAGCCACTCAGCCACTCTTGTCCCTTGTCCAAATAACCAACCAGCTTCGTTTGTCCCTTGCCTGGTGGATGCACAAGGCCAACTTGCAAACAGAACTTCCATTCCAGCAATCAACTCCTCAAGTGACCTTAACCACGGACGCCTCCAACCTAGGTTGGGAAGCCCATGTCGAAGGCCTTCAAACCCAAGGGATTTGGACAAGAGCCGAAGCAACCTATCAGATCAACTTTCTAGAACTTCGAGCGATGCATTATACATTCAGGGACTGCCTATCCAACAAGGTCGTCCTGATTCAAACAGACAACCAAATAGCAATGTGGTACCTGAACAAACAGGGAGGCACGGGCTTTTATCTGCTCTGCCAGAAAGCAGCGCAGATTTGGGCCTGGGCCCTGTCGCATTCTGTACTACTGCGAGCCACTTATCTGGCAGGTACACAGAATGCAATTGCGGACCACCTCAGCTGGAGTGGTCACTGGTTCCCTTTGTAGCGAACAGAATTTTCCACCGGTGGGGTCAACTGGACATTGACCTCTTTACGTCTAAGCACAACCGCAAAGTAGACCGGTTCTGCTCACTACACAAGGACCGAACAGCTCCAGCCGTGGACGCCTTCGCCCACCCCCGGATCACAGGCCTCCTATAGACGTATCCTCCGATTCCGCTAATAAGCAAGACTCTTGTGAAATTACAGCAGGACAAAGGCTCAATGATACTCATAGCCCCTTATTGACCACGCCAAGTATGGGTTCCCATACTTCTCAACCTCTCTGTCCAGGAACCTATTCGCCTGGGCACAGCACCCAACCTCATAACACAGAATCATGACAAGTTATGCCACCTGAACCTCCAGACCCTGTCCCTGGCGGCCTGGATGTTGAAAGGTTGATACTACAGCCCTTCAATCTTTCTAATAGTGTCTCTCAAGTCCTCATAGCTTCACGAAAGCCTTCCACGGGGAAGTCTTACCGCTCTAAGTGGAAGAGGTTTACCTTGTGGTGCGCACAGAAAGGCTTTGATTCCTTTTCTTCCCCACACTGAAACTCTTAGACTATCTCTGGCACCTCTCGGAATCTGGTATCCAGACTTCCTCCATACAGGTACACCTCAGTGCTGTCTCTGCTTACCATCAAGGAATAGGAGACGCCCCAATAACAGCTCAACCCCTTGTGGGTCGCTTCATGAGAGGCTTACTACAGCTTAAGCCTCCTCTACGAGCGCCGGTCGTGGCATGGGACCTCAGCGTAGTACTTGCACGACTCATGCGTCTTCCTTTTGAGCCCCTCCATTCCTATGAACTCAGATATCTTACATGGAAAGTACTTTTCCTGGTAGCTATCACATCTGCTTGCAGGTTCAGTGAGTTGCAGGCCCTTGTAACCTACTCATCCTTTACAAGGTTCCTCCATGATCGAATGGTTTTCCGCACTCACCCTAAATTCCTTCCTAAGGTGGTAACTGATTTCCACTTAAACCAATCTATTGTCTTTCCCACTTTCTTTCCAAGGCCTCACACTCACCCAGGTGAGTGAGCTCTGCACACCTTGGACTGTAAACGTGCGCTTGCATTTTACTTAGACCACACGGCAGTCCACAGAAAGTCCACCCAACTCTTTTTTGTTTCTTTTGACAAAAACAAGCTTGGAGTTGCGGTGGGCAAGCAGACTCTCTCCAACTAGTTGGCAGACTGCATTGCATTCTGCTACCAGCAAGCAGGCCTTCCTCTTGAGGGTCGAGTGAAGGTGCACTCAGTCAGGGCCATGGCAACGTCAGTAGCACACTACCGTTCAGTACCGATTGCAGACATCTGCAGGACCGCGACGTGGAGCTCTCTCTACACCTTCGCAGCCCACTACTATCTCGACAAGGCTGGACGACAAGACTCCGTCTTTGGTCAGTCTGTCCTACAGAATTTATTCCCAGTGTAAAAACCCAACTCGTTTTACATCGATCCGCTGTGAATTTCAGGCTACCTCATCATTGCCAACAGCACCCCAGTTGTTGTGCCTGCTGCACATTTTGTGTGCTGGTTGGCCTGCTTTGTTCTGAGTCAGCCTGTAGCTTGCTAGTCACCCATCTGTGAGGACTACCATCCTGCTTGTCCTGGGAGAAAGCAGAGTTGCTTACCTGTAACAGGTGTTCTCCCAGGACAGCAGGATGGTAGTCCTCACAATGCCACCCCACAGAGTTGGGTTCGATACAGTTTTATTTTATTTTTCGCTCGTACTTTTTGCTACAAACGAGACTGAAGGGGGATCCCGTGTGGCCACAGGGTTAGTGGCATGCTGCGCATGCTCAATGTGCCAGTCAAAGTTCTAGAAACTTTGACAAAAGTATTCCATGACAGGGCTCCATCTGATGATGTCACCCATCTGTGAGGACTAACAATCTGCTGTCCTGGGAGAACACCTGTTACAGGTAAGCAACTCTGCTTTTTCTTCGTAGAATTTGGCAATTCTGCGCAGAAAATGGCAGCGGAGACCCTAGCATGCCGCGAACGGAGCGCGCGAAGATGAAGGCCCTGGTGTGCTGTTTGCGGCGAAAATGAAGGCCCCTGGTGCCGCAGGATGCATGCCATTCGCCGCAAAAATGAAGGCCCCCGTGTGCCGCGAACGGAGTGTGCTCTGCTCGCGGTGAAGATGAAGGTCCCTGTGAAAGTGAATGTGTGTGTGTGTGAGAAAGGGGAGGGGGTGTGAGAGAAGAGGGGGTGAGAGAGATGATGGGAGTGTGTGAGAGAGAGCAGGGGGGGTGAGCAGGAGAGAGTGAGAGAGAGCATGGGAGGTGAGGGGGGGATGCTTGAGTGTGGGTGCCAGAGAGCGGGAGCCTAAATGAGGAGATTGTGAAGAAGTGTGTATGTCTGTGAGAGATTGGGAGCTGGTGTGTATGAAAAAGGGATCGTGTGTATGTGAGGGTGCTAGCCTGTGTATGTGTGAGAAAGAGCCTGTGTGAAGGGGTGCGTGAGAAGAGACATAGGTAGCTTGTGTGAGGATGTATGTGTGAGAGAGAAAGGGAGCTTGTGTGGGATTATATGCAAGAGAGAGGGAGCCTATATGAGGGTGTGTGTATGTGTACTAGAGAGAGGGAGCATGTGTGTGAGAGAGGGAGGGACAGAGGGAGGGACAGAGGGAGCCTGTGTGAGGGGCAGTTCTGAGAATGGGGTCAAACTCTGGGACTGGCAATAGAGTGGAAGGGGTTGAGCCTAGAGGTGGAGGGGAGAGATACTGGCAGGTGGAGGAGTTGGGGCCTGAGAGGGCAAAGTGGCCAGAGGAGTAGGGAGAGCGAGTGGAAGGGACACTTACAGTGAATTTCTAGGGAAATTCTGCTCAAAATATTTAAAATTCTGCATATCTAAGTAATAACCTTTTTCTATATTAATTTAAAATGTAATTACATAAAGACTGTCATGTAAATTGGGTTACTTTGACCATAAGTTTTCAGAATTTTAAGCTTTTGTGCACAGAATTTTTAATTGTTTTGCGCAGAGTTCCCCCAGAAGTAGCTGTACCTCAGGCTAGGCAGTACTCGTGGATGCCGTGTCTGGAGAGCAGATTGCAGATTCAGGCCTCAGGTTGATAACTTACTTGCACTTTGTTTGCAGGGAGATCGTTTGAGTCGCTTTGGGTTTCGAACAGAGACAACGGGGAGTGTCACATTTAATTTTTACTGCATTCAGCAGTCTAGGTAAGTAAGATTGAGCCCTTGCACTGAAGTGAGAGGGTAGAACCCTTTATGCCTTTCTTCACAGGCTCTTCCCCCTTGCGCTCACATAGCATGAAGAGGCTGATATTCAAAAATGGTCTTCGTTCTACAACATATGGGAATAGACTTAAAGGTCTAAACATGTACACCCTAGAAGAAAAGTGATATAGGGGAGATATGATGGAAACCTTTGAGATATTTGAATGTGTCTATGCACAGGAGGTGAGGCTCTAGAACAAGGGGTCATGAGATGAGGCTAAGAAGGGGTAGACACAAGAGTAATCTTAGGAATTATTTCTTTACAGAGAGAGTGGTGGATGCATGGAACAGCCTCCCAGTGGAGGTGATGGAGACAAAAGCAGTATCTGAATTCAACAAAGCTTGGGATAAATGCAGGGATCTCTGAGGAAGTGATGAGAATTAAAATGCTAAATTAATTGGATGGATGGACCGTACGGTCTCTTTCTCCTAGGACAAGCAGGATGGTAGTCCTCACACATGGGTGACATCATCAGATGAAGCCCGGCACAGAAAACTTTTATCAAAGTTCCTAGAACTTTGACTAGGTACACTGAGTATACCCAGCATGCCACTATCCATGCGGGGTCCCTCTTCAGTCTCTTCTTTTCTGTGATGCTACCGTCTCGCAGATGTGGAGCTCGTACTTTGTTTGCTGGAAAACTTCCACGTTCGAGTTCTCTCTAGCCTTTTTCTTCCATGCCAGGTCCCTCTATTTTTTCCTGGCCTTAGAGGACGTCTCAGTAAGTTGTTTATACGTCCCCTGTGGTCGATTCTCAATGGTGCCATCTCTTGGTAGCTGCCAGCCATCGACCGCTCGCTGGTTAATTTTTGCTATGGCGTTGTCGGGCTTTTGCTGGTGCCCTCTGACTATGTCCATTAGAGACTCCCATGAGGTCTATGTCTTGTGCCTGGGGGCATCTCACGACATCAGGGGGCATCAACTCTGTGCTCAGATGACCCCCAAGGGTCACTGCGCGCGACTCAAGAAGATGTAAAAGTTGTTCGGGCCCAGGAGGTCCGATCCATCGACTTCTGTGTCGGGGGTATCGACATCTCGGGGGAATGAGGTAGCCACCAGTCCAGGATTAATTTCTCTGTTGCCGGATCCCCATGTTGAGTTAGGCGCTGGGGACCAGCCGCACTCTCTCTTCTCGTTCCAGGTCCGGTTCCTCACCATTCACTCAGCGCCGGGGAAAGACCAGGCCGAGCACCATGGGAAAACGAGGAAGTATAGACATCGGTCACCTTCCTCCCATGATTCCAAGTCCGGGAAGGAACCAGCTTCAGCTGAGAATCCCTGAAAGCGGCCATGGGCCGAGGAGGCGCAGCCCTCCCTCGAGGCCGAGGGCTCGAGGCAGTCCCCACCAATTCCAGTGCTGGCCACCAGTCTCCCTTGGGGCTCTAAGGGAGGCCTGGTCACACCTCTTCCTCCTCCTCAAGCTGTCCTATCTTTGGCAGACTTCGAGAAGGAGTTGGATTGCAGGCTGTGCTTGGCAGTTGGATGAGCCCTCAAAGGCATTGTGCCATCGGCCCCATTCGGGCCACCACCAGAGCCTACTCTGTCGCTGCTAGCACCACTGTTGGAGCATCTGGATTTGCTGCTTGGTGCGCTGCTGACACAGCCTGTGCCAGTGCCCCGGAAGCCAGGGGGCACCAATACTACTTCACCCGGAGGCCATTCCCATTTCCGATTCCACTTCTGAGGCCAACCCCGTGGCTGGAGTTGCCTGAGCCTTTGCCAGGTCCATCAGTGCCTCCAGTGCCCGCAGCACTATCAATGCCTGTGGTGCCCTGACCCAAGACCGTGGTTAGGGCTCCCCCACCGGTGTCTCTGGGAGAAAGCAGAGTTGCTTACCTCTAATAGGTGTTTTCCTAGGACAGCAGGACGTTAGTCCTCACGAAACCTGCCCACCACCCCGTGGAGTTGGGTTTCTCCTGTGTTTATTTTATTTTTTCGTAATTCTACATTATGAGACTGAAGAGGGACCCCATGTGGATAGTGGCATTCTGGGCATGCTCAGTGTGCCTAGTCAAAGTTCTAGAAACTTTGACAAACATTTTCCGTGCCAGCTCCATGTAATGATGTCACCCATGTGTGAGGACTAACATCCTGCTGTCCTAGGAGAACACCTGTTACAGGTAAGCAACTCTGCTTTCTGCCATCATGTTTCTATAGGCTGAGTTCCTAATTTAAGAATCTAAGGGCCTGATTATCTAAAGCTTTTCTTCCATTCTGAGTCTGAGAAAAGTGCTTAGTAAATTAGGCCCTAAATTAGGCATTTGTTGTCAGACAAAAATTCACTAAAATTTATGGTCCTAAAACTTACAGAACTACATTTAAGCCTGCTGCTCATTTGCCTAGATTTAGGTTCCTAAGTTAGGCATTTTGTGCTGAAAATCAGAACAAAGCACCTAACTTTTTTTTCTCCAGCCTAACTCTGCCCTTCCACGTACTCTTCTTAAGCATCTAAATTTAGGGGCCTACTGCAGCTAGGAACTCAACCCTCGTGAATTTTTAAAAGGGCCAATTTAGGAGCAAAACTCCCAACATTAAGCACCAAAATCCTTTGAAAATGGACTTCTGTGTGCCTTTCTGTACAGATAGCCCTCTCAACCCAGTGTGAGGGAAGTAGAGCACTATGAGTGTGATTCTGTAACATTTCTAAATAAGAAAGTCAGCAATATACACAAGTTACACCAGTTTCTAAGCAAACTTACCTGTGTATATTCACATACAGGCCGATACAGTACAGTGCACTCCGGCATTTGGACGCGCGTTTTCGACGCGCTAGCTTTACCCCTTATTCAGTCGAAAACGCGCGTCCAACCCCCCCCTCCCCCCCCCGAGGCTAATAGCGCCCGCAACATGCAAATGCATGTTCATGGCCCTATTAGTCATTCCCGCGCGATACAGTAAGTAAAATGTGCAGCCAAGCCGCACATTTTACTTTAAGAAATTAGCGTCTACCCAAAGGTAGGCGTTAATTTCTGCCGGCGCCGGGGAAGTGCACAGAAAGCAGTAAAAACTGCTTTTCTGTGCACCCTCCGACTTAATATCATGGCGATATTAAGTCGGAGGTCCCAAAAGTTAAAAAAGTTAAAAATAAAAAAAAAAATTTTTAAATGGGCTCGCAGGTTGAAAACCGGACGCTCAATTTTGCCGGCGTCCGGTTTCCGAACCCGTGGTTGTCAGCGGGTTTGGGAACCGACACCTGCAAAATTGAGCGTCGGCTGTCAAACTCGCTGACAGCCGCTGCTCCTGTCCAAAAAGAGGCCCGCTCTCCCTTTTTTTTACTGTATTGGCCCGTTAGAAATGTATCCCACCAGCTAATTTGTCTGCAGCAAAATTTACATGCATACTGGTACTTTTGAAAATGTAAAAGTGTGTACTTAAGGGCTAATCCCTCCCCAGCTTTGCCCCCAGGAACGTCTGTGCTCCCTCAAAGTGTATTGAAGCACCTACAGGACACGTATGCGTAAATTTCCCTGCATATCAGGCAGGCAATTTTCTAACAAGCCATTTCTACAGCTCTGTTTAACGCCCAGAAATGCCTTTCCAATTACCCTCTCTGTTCCTTTAGTACAGGCTTCTCCCTCTTGCACTGAGGTAGGAGGGCAGAGCACTGTGCGTGTCGTTTCTGCTGCTTTCCTGGCAGCCCCAACTCTGGCGTGAAGGAGTTCCCAAGTCTCTGTCTTTGGGAGTGGCACTTCCTTGTTTGTCCCAAAATGTTTCCATTTTTTCATGACCTCCCACCTGACTCTTAATACATGGCAGAGACAGATTAAGCTGCCACCTCTTCCTCTCTGTCTCTCACTTCAGAGCATGTGACTGTGAGTGTAAGGAGAGGATGAATGTTGAAGAGGATTGCTTTTTCTGTCTTTTTAGGGCTTTCATGGAATCCAGTGCCTTCAGGAAAAGGATGCAGAGCGTGTTGGATAGGCTGGGAGGATACAGTCAGCAGAGCTCCATCCATAATGTCCTTGGTATGGCTTTTCTGCTCTGTATAAACTCTCTTCCTTCTCTTTGCTTCCTCTTACTCTCCTGTTTTTCTCCATTCTATTTCTCACTTCTTTCACTGTCTCCCCCTTTGCTCCGTTTCTCTCTCTCTTCCCACCTCTTTAGCCTTTTCTTTGAACTCTTGTGACATGAGCTCCTGCTGTGGATATGGAAGCAGAGATGGCTTCTTGCTGCCCTCTACTCAAGAATCAGGCAAATAAGGACAGACAATACACAGCAAAATTCCTTCCGCTTGCATGGCTATTCTGCTTCCATTAATTCCAGTGCATACTCACGTCAGTTTACCTCCCTTCTCTCTCCACAGTTATTTACAACCACAGTGAGTATGGTCGGCTATATCCTCCACATGCATGTGTATTTAAATTACCTATCGTTCATAGCCATATTAAGCTTAGACAAATGTATCCATACACATTCATAACCCTCTCATGCAAATACATGAACTGCAGCCAGTTCCATATACACACACATTCCCAAGCACCTTTAGGTAATAATTGCTCTATAATATATATATATATATATGATTCCCTGTATGTACCCGGATCAGTCCAGATAGTGGGTTGTGTCCCCCTTCCAGCAGATGGAGTCGGAGCAAAATTGTAAGGACGGCCCCTTATAGGTTAGAGCGCCCTCTGCGTCCCTTCAGTATTACTCTGACTCCAGCAGATGAAGGTTGCACCTGAGGTTCCCCTTTTTATTGATAGTTTGTATTACTAATTTTCTGCCTTTGGATGGATCATATTTTAAAAAAAAAAAAAAAAAGGAAAATCCTAAATTAGAGGATCTGTGGAGGACTTTTCCTCCTTTCAATCTGAAACTTATTTATTTATTTATTTTTAGTTTTTTATATACCGGTGTTCCTGTATTAAAATACAGATCACATCGGTTTACATTGAAACATAAAATTATGCCAAGAGGCGGTACATATAACAAGGTTATAGAACTTGGAAACAGGGAAAACTAGATTCAAAAATTAACATTGAGAAAATTGTAAAGTCTCTTTGAGTATCCAAATCATAAAATAAGGCGTAACTGTCAAAGTTAAATGTGATCTGCAGAAGGGATTGGAATCAATGTCAAGTAATATAAAAGACATGAATATTGCGATGGTGAGAAAATCTTAATAGCTGGAGGTGAAAAAAAAAAAAAATGATCATAGTTCTGGAAAAGCTTGGCTAAAGAGCCAGGTTTTAATTTTCTTTTTGAAGGAAGCGTAGCAGATCTCAAGACGGATGTCTGGCGGGAGCATGTTCCATTGGACGGGTCCTGCTAACGAAATGGCTCGTTTCTGATGTAAGGATATTGTTGAAGGTACATAGAGTGTGCCTTTATAAGCTCCTCTGATAGGTCTAGTTGAAGAGTGATAGGTCTAGTCGAAGAGTGAAAACTTGCAGTCAGAACTTGGGTACTCCCAAATTGCCAACTTTTTCTTTGTTGTGGGGTAAGTTCTGTTCTTTTTCTCTTTCACAGGAATCCTCTTCCCTAATTTCCTGCCGGCTGGGGTGCACATTGGTGGTCCAACCTCTCCCCCTCCGGCCGGCTGCTCTGAGGCGTCATCTTTCCTCAGAGCAGCCCCCACAGAGAGGCGCCATTCCTCTGTGCTACTTCTCTCAGCCTGCCTTACCTAGCCAGCGCAGGCTCCGCTTGTGGCTGCTGCTAGTTTCCGGAGGGTGGTTTATTTGCAGGTCCTGATTCCCCTCCGATGCCGTGCCCGGCGCGATGCTGTGCCTGCGGGGAGCCTGGATCACGGCTCTCCCGCAAAGGCCTATATACCAGCTGTCTCCCCGGTGTGGAAGGCACCTCGGGCCCAGGGGGTCGTTCTTCTTCGCGCGCGCACACGGCTTCAGAAAGGCCAGCCCCATTCCCGTCCGACGTGGGAACGGTAGCCATCTTGCCTCCTTCTCTGCCTGCTCCGGAGCAGCCAGACTCTGTTTCTGATGGTGGTTTTCCCCTAGCACCGCCGATCCTGACTCCCGCAATCCTCCCAGCCCCAGAACCTCCTTCGGGGCCCACCCCCGCCCTTCTCCATGGACTTTATTCTTTTGATGCATAATGCCTACCTAGTGCGTATGGACCCTGCCTCCGCCTCTCCACCTGCTAAGGTTTTTAGGCTGGATGAGCCTGGGAATTCTGGGACTCCCTTCCAACCCCCAGGGCTCCCACGAGGCCCTGGGTCCACTTTGCCTCAGGGGCCTACAGGAGGGCCAGTACCCCCAGTGTCCGAGGCTCCATCACAAGGGTCTTCCTGGGTATGGGTGGTCGCTCACCCGTCCGTTCCCAGTCTCCCTAATCAGGATCCAGATACAGATCCCAACCTCGATGACCCGACACCGGCCACACCAATAGAAAGTGATGACCCCCGAGTGTTACGTCTTTTTCAAAGGGATGAGTTGGATCCCCTTATTCCCCATGTGCTAGACGAACTGGACATTGAGGCCCCACAAGATACCTCAGGCTCCAGTACAACGTCACAAAAGGGTGATCCTGTCTTGGCGGGCCTCCATCCTCCAGCCAAGACGTTCCCTTTTCATCCTAGGCTCCTCCAGTTGTTGTCTAGGGAATGATATACTCCAGACGCTTCTCTAAGGGTCAGCAGAGCGATGGACAAGTTGTACCGACTTCCTGAAGACTCGGATCTCCTCAAGGTTCCCAAAGTGAACGCGTCAGTGTCGGCGGTCACGAAACGAACGACTATCCCAGTCACTGGGGGTGCAGCACTCTGGGACATGCAGGATCGCAAGCTGGAGTTGTACCTCAAAAGAGTCCTTGAGGTGTCTGCTCTGGGGGTCAGAGCGGCTGTTTGTAGCTCCCTTATGCAAAGAGCAGGCCTCAGATGGGTGCAGCAACTGCTCAGTACCCAAGATCTCTCTCCACAAGAAGCACAGCAGGCGGAACGTCTGGAAGTGGTCATAGCATATGGGGCAGATGCCTTTTACGACCAACTCCAGGTACTGGCCAGGTCTATGGTCTCGGTAGTCTCGGCCAGGCATCTGCTTTGGCTCCGCAACTGATCGGCGGATTTCTCCTCCAAGTCTCAGCTGGGCTCCCTGCCTTTTAAAGGGAAGTTACTGTTCGCAGAAGAGCTGGACCAACTCATCAAGTCCCTGGGTGAGAAAGTCCTCGTAGTACCAGGACTTTCGCTGCCACTTGCACCCGATTCCGGGGCCAACGTTATTTCCGTCAGTCACGGACACTCCCGCAGAGGACTCTCTCTTCCAGGGTTGCAGTCCTGGTCCCATTCCTTTCGGGGATGGAGATCATCCAGGGATAGCCCCTTGCAAGGGGCTCCCACCAAGTCCTCTCAATGATGTGTTGCCGGCCCACTCCTCGACACCCAGGATAGGGGGATGGCCGTCTCTCCACTACGAGGAGTGGTCAAAATCACCTCAGACCAGTGGGTCCTGGATATTCTAAGGCACAGCTACGCGTTAGAATCTGCTCGACCTCTAAGAGATCAGTTTGTCTTCTCCCCTTGCAGACCAGTACACAAACAATGCATAGTTTCGCCAGACACTGGATCGTCTCCTGGACTTAGGGGCCATTCTCCCGGTGCCCTTGGGAGAACAAGGGTCAGGCCATTATTCCATCTACTTCGTGGTTCCCAAGAAGGAAGTATCCTTTCGTCCCATTCTCGACCTCAAGATGGTAAACAGATCCCTCAAGATTCCATGTTTCCGGATGGAAACCTTGCGCTCCGTGATAGCGGTGGTACACGAAGGGGAGTTCCTAGCTTCCTTGGATTTGACAGAGATTTATCTACACATACCCATCCTCCAGGATCATCAGCGCTATCTCCGCTTCAAGATCCTTGGCCTGCATTTCCAGTTCCAGGCTCTTCCATTTGGACTGGCGACTGCACCACGCACGTTCACCAAGGTGATGGTGGTCATAGTGGCGGTGCAACGAAAGGAAGGAATCCTGGTCCACCCCTATCTGGACGACTGGCTTATTCGAGCGAAGTCCAAGGCTCTGTGCCAGCGGGCGGTCGACAGAGTTCTCCAGTTCCTCTGTTCCCCCGGATGGGTCATCAACCTGGCCAAGAACAGTTTGGCCCCATCACAGACAATAGACTTTGTAGGGGCTCATTTCAACACCAGTCTGGACAAGGTTTTTTTTCGTCTGGACAGGGCACGAGCCCTCCTCGCCCAAATCCAGCGCTTCAGTCGCCTTCCACTACCCATGGCAAGGGACTATCTCCATGTCCTGGGCTCTATGGCTTCCACTATAGATTTAGTTCCTTGGGCCTTCGCACATATGCGTCCTCTACAGTGTGCATTGCTCTCTCACTGGAAGCCAGTATCTCGGGAGTTTCAAGCACAATTACCGTTGCCAGACTCGGCCAGGGACAGCCTGCTCTGGTGGCTTCGTCTGGATCACGTATTGTGGGGAGTGGACTTGGAAATTTCCCAATAGGTGATCATCACCACGGATGCCAGCCTCTCCGGCTGGGGGGCAGTGTGTGAGAGACCATCGACGCAGGGTCGATGGACATCTGACCAAGCACAATGGCCACTAAATCGTCTAGAAACCAGAGCGGTCCGCCTCGCGCTGCAGCGCTTTCTTCCTCTGGTCCAGGGACAAGCAGTACGGATACTCTCCGACAACGCGACGACTGTAGCGTATGTCAACCGTCAAGGAGGGACAAGAAGCTGTCAAGTGCTCCTGGAAACGGACAAGTTAATGGCATGGGCGGAACTCCACCTCGCCCGTCTAGCAGCCTCTCACATAGCGGGAGTGGACAGTGTTCAGACAGACTTCCTAAGTTGTCAACGCTTGGATCCCGGAGAGTGGGAACTGTCCGCAGCAGTTCAGCTGATTTTCCGTCGATGGTGAACCCCTCATCTCAACCTCATGGCCACTCGCCAAAATGCGAAAGCTCCACACTTCTTCAGTCGCAGAAGAGAGCACGGCATGGAAGGAGTGAATGCCCTGGTTCTCCCCTGGCCACAACACCTTCTCCTCTATGTGTTCCCTCCGTGGCCTCTGGTGGGGAAAGTGCTTCAAGAATAGAGGTCTACCACGGACCGGTGATTTTCGTGGCATCAGAGTGGCCCTGCAGACCATGGTTTGCGGACCTAGTCAACATGGCGGTCGACGGACCTCTGTGGCTGACTCAGCTCCCGAACCTTCTACGTCAAGAACCAGTATTTTTCGACTGGGCACATCGCTTCTGTCTTACGGCCTGGCTTTTGAAAGGCGCAGGCTGAGACAGCGTGGTTACCCCGATGCAGTGGTTTTCACCCTCCTTCAAGCCCAAAAAACTTCTACATCCATTGCTTATGTGCGAGTCTGGAAGGTGTTTGAGATTTGGTGTGACGCCGTGCAGGTACCTCCGAGGCGTGCTTCGGTAGCCAACATTCTCGCCTTTTTACAGCAGGGCCTGAACAAAGGTTTGGCTTACAATTCCCTCAGGGTCCAGGTGGCGGCCCTTGGCTCTCTAGTGCGTCACTTGGATGGTGCTCCTCTCTCGTCTCATCCTGACATCGTCCGGTTCTTGTGAGGAGCAAAGCATGTCAAGCCACCGGTCCACAGTGTCTGTCCCTCGTGGAGCCTGAATTAGGTCCTCCAGATCCTATCCAGCCCACCTTTTGAGCCATTGACAGGAGCCTCCCTCAAGGATCTCACGCTCAAGACTGTTTTCCTAGTGGCTATCTGTTCGGCTCGGAGGATCTCTGAGCTTCAAGCATTGTCATGCAGAGAACCTTACCTCCGTTTCTCAGACGCCGGAGTATCTTTGCACATGGTTCCTGCTTTCCTGCCAAAGGTGGTTTCCGCCTTTCACATTAATCAGATGGTGGAACTCCCATCTTTTACAGACGAAGACTCCAGAGAACTCTGACGACTTGATGTTAGGTGCATACTCATTCGCTATTTGGAGGACACTGAGTTCCGCTTATCGGATCACCTCTTTGTCCTTTTGGAGCAGTCCCAACCAGGGACACAAGGCTTCTAAAACCACCATTGCGCATTGGCTAAAGGCCGCAATCTCCTCCGCATATATCGGGGCGGGTCGTGTTCCTCCGGTAGGTATCAAAGCTCATTCACTTCGTGCTCAAGCCACCTCCTGGGCAGAGAGCCAGGCTGTTTCCCCTCAGGAAATATGCAAGGTGGCGACCTGGAAGTCGTTGCACGCTTTTGCACGTCACTATCGCTTAAATGTACAGCCACTGGTGTTTGGTTCTTTCGGTGCACGCGTCCTTCGAGCTGGGCTATATGGGGCCCACCCTACGTAGGAAGCTTTGGTACATCCCACTGTCTGGACTGATCCGGGTACATACAGGGAAAAGAAAATTATTCCTTCCCTGCTAATTTTCGTTCCTGTAGTATCACGGATCAGTCCAGACGCCCTCCCTAAGGATCTATGGGATAGGGATTGCTCTCAGCTCAACTACTTGTTTTCACTTTGTGCTGTTATGTGCCTACCAGTTCATTTTGCAAGTTTCTGGGCCATCTTGTTGCTCAATACCAGTTTTTCAAGGTTCAGTGTTACCTGTTTCATGATTCATCCAATTGTGTTCTTAATGACTTGGATATTCTTAATACTGAAGGGATGCAGAGGGCACTCTAACCTATAAGGGGCCATCCTTACAATTTTGCTCTGACTCCATCTGCTGGAAGGGACACTATCCACTGTCTGGACTGATCCGTGGTACTACAGGAATGAAAATTAGCAGGTAAGGAATAATTTTCTTTTACTTGGAATCTTCTTTTGTACTAATTACTGTTTATGAATTTATTAAATTATTGTTGATCAGAGTTTGTTTTTGATAAGAACAATGAAACAAATTTATCTGCAATTAAAGATTTTAATGAGAGTTTTATTAATTAAAATATTTCTGTATATAGCACAAAGAAAAATAAGTGAGCAACGCTCTGAAATGTATGAGTGATCGCTCATGTGCTCAACTTTGAAACTATGCCAAGAGTATGTTTTATTACCTAGGAATATTTTCTGCAATGCCTGCATTTCTCAGTTCTGTCACACATAGAATAATATCCATAATGCTTTGCTGTCTTTTCTTCCAATGTCTGATTCAGAGAGAACAAACTCCTTTAAAATATTCTCAGAAAATGGTGGTCTGAATTGTCCCTGCACACTCATATAGCTAGAGAGAACATAGCAACACACATACACACACACACTTTCTCCCTGTCTCCTCCTCTCTTTCCCTCTCCTGTCTCACCCAGATAATGGTGAACCTGTCCAGCTCCTTACAAACACTAAATGTGATTTGATTGCTTCTTGCTTTGTTTATAGAAGCGTTTCAAAGAGCACGCCGCCGAATGCAGAATGCCAGAGAGAGCCTCCCACAGGACCTGGTTAACACTAGTGCCACCACTGCCGACGCTGTATCCTCCACCCATCAGCCTATGGCATGATCTTGCAGTACTCCCAGCACTCTCAGTGAGGGAGGGAGCAGAGCCTACTGACAGAATGTAAAGAGACCCTAGAGCTACCCCAAATGGTAGTGAGACAATCACATGGCTAGAGTTGGAGTAACCAAGAGATACATCTGTCTACCCAATATTTTTTTCATACATTATTATTGTTTTACCAAAGAAAACCCTTTTATGAGTGTAAGCATTTTGCAATCTTAAAATGCAGTCTTATTCTCTGTGCAAGAGGCAATGGGTGGAAAACATGGTTTCCAATCAGCCAGATATGTTTGTTTAGTCATTGAGGGTCTGGAACCAGTCTTGATCATTCATTAAAATGACTTTTTTAACTGCAATAATTTTGTTGCATACTCTGATTCTAAAAACATTGAAGCAGAGTGTGACCCAAGAAGAGTCTTCAGCAGTACTGTAGCATTAAGAGCTGTGGATCAGCCATGTGAATTCAATTCTTGTCTCTGAGGTTGCTGAAATGCTCGTAGAGCCGCTTCATGGAACTTAATGACCAGCCAAAGGGCAGCATCGGGGTACCACAGTCAGCCTCATCTTGTGAAAGAGGGCACTGCAGAATTTGGCCCATTTCCAGGACATGCTGTGGAAAGAAACAGGATTCTGGGCTTGATGGTCACAAGACGGCGTAAGGAAGAGGGACTGTGCACACAAGCATAAAGGAAACTAAAAAGCCAGAAGATCAGCTGTCTAAACTCTCTTAGAGAAACAAGACAGTCTTGTGTGCACTAGCACTTTAATCACAAGCTGGAATTTTCAAGTCAAGTTCTCTGATTTTTCGCTGCAGTGTCATTTTTATACTTTTAAATCAAAGAAATAATTGCTGTGTATATTTGGGGTTTTTAAAAAAATATATTTTGAATGAAATTTATTTACAGAATTGTACATGTCTGCCTGGTTTTTCTGTTCTAATTTATTGTGATAAGGATCTTCAGAAGATTAGTCAGAGACTTGATATTAACACTCGTACAACAGTGCTGTGACTTATTATATAAAACACTTCCAATCTACAAAAAGTGGGGGTAATTATAATAGACTCACTTCAACCGAAGTGTTGGGTAATCAATTTTGTTTACAGTGTGGGTTCGGTTGAAGTGAGTGTGACTTATTATACGGCAAATCTCCCATGCCAGCCAAGGCTCTGCACAAACGCTATTGATAATTTTAAAAAAATATTTTTTTTTATGAAATGAATTATGCACATACTTTCACTTTATACTCACAGCATGTTTTAAAGTACCTGTGGTTTTTGCACCTGCTTTATGTATAGATTTGTGTTTTCAGGTTTATATATGTTTTTGCATAATCTGAGTCATGTTTTCCAATCCTGTCCAAATCATGCCCTCAAGTACACCTCCCCACATCTGGCTAAAAGAGGGGTGAGCACGCTATGTCCTGTGGGAAGGAAGCAGCCTCCCCCGCTATTTTTATTTTATATTTTTTATAGCCTGCTTACTTATGTCTTCATCCTCAATCCTCAATCTGCCTGCCCATCGATGGCCTGACATCACATGCATCGGGCAGGACTTGAAGCTTTAGCCTCACCCTAACTCATCTCTTCCCTTTCTAGAGAGAAAGTGTCAGAAGATGACTGTTGATAAAGCTGAGTGGCTCCATTACAAAGGGCCATTCAAAATGTCGCTTCATGGCCTGAGATATATTATTTATTTTCTTAGCGTACAGACAGGTGAATCTAAAACCAATTGGTTATGCACCTTTACCAGCAGATGGAACGGAGCAAAGCTGACATCACAGTATATATACCCCTGCAGTGACATCAGCCCGCCAGTATTCTCCATCTCTAGCAGATAGTAAACGTGCATCTCCCTACTGGGGACTACTTTAAGTTTTAGAAGGAGAAAAGAAGGAATTTAAATCAGTCTTCCCTGTACGTACCAGGATCAGTCCAGACAGTGGGTTATGTCCCCCAGTCCAGCAGATGGAGTCAGAACAGATTTCGAGGGGGCGTAACCATATATCCCAGTACCCCCTCTGCAGGAGTTCAGTATCTTCTGACTCCAGCAGATGAGAGTAGGGGAATTTGTGCTTCCCCAGTTTGGCAGGGAATTCTTTTTTTCTGCTTCTTCCTCTTCTTGTTATTCTTCTTGTCTAGTTCTGGATCAAGTTTTATTGAAAAAAAAAAAAATTTAGAGCAACTTCAATTTTTGGGGAGGCGTGGCTTCTTACTCTGCCTCTCTTCTTTGCTCTTCTGTCTCCCGCGTCTTTGTTTATTGCTTGCCGGGGGTAAGTTTTGTTCTTTATAGTGTTCTTTGCCTTTGTGAGTTTTCTTTTTCAGCGACTTCAGCGGTGCCTCGTGGAAGCCGGTGGGGCCGGCCTCTCCTCGACGGTATTTTGCCCGCGGCCCAATTCGAGCTTCTCGAGGGCTGCTAGGGCTGGGAGGGGGGACTCCCCGAGCGGGTAGTGTTGGCCAGGCAGGCCCCCCCCCCCCCCCCGCGCGGCACCCCTTCGGCAGTTGACACAGCGGGCAGCGCAGGCCGGCAGGGCCCCCTCGCATCATCTCTCTCTTTGTTGCTGGGCCCCCCCCCCCCCCCGAGGCTTTCCTTCTATTCCCCGGCGATTTCAATGCCGCGGCCAGAGCGCTGCTCGGCCTGCGAAGAGCCGGGGTCTCGCATATCTCGCGAGGGCATCTGCGCGCGATGCCTTCCCGGGGGGGGGGGGGAAGGCACCTCGCAGTCCCTCAGCGATTTTGCCGCCTCAGCATTGCCCGGGCGGTGGGGGCAGGCCACATCGCCATTTCTGGCGGGAACGGCGGCCATTTTACAAGCTCAGCGCAGGGGGAAAATGATTTTAGGGAGATCTCCCCGCCGATTTTGGATCCGGAGTCCGGCTCTCAGGCCCAGGGGCCTTCGGATGCGGCTGGCCCCGGGGTCCCCCCGAGCAGGCCGGGGTTTTCCCCGGAATTTATTTTATTAATGCACTCTGCCTACTTGCAAAGTTTGGCAGCTCCCGGGGGGGGGGGGGGGGGGGGGTGCCCGAGAGACACACCCCCCCCCCGTCAAGGTTCCTCGGCTCACGGTTATACCACAGGCCCCCCCTGACCTGGTGGGTTCAGGCGCGGGGGCCCCCCCAATCCCCGCCTGGGTTCGCTTGGCCCTTGGAGCGGGGGGGGGGCGACCCCAGACCTGGGGGGAGATCCCCCGGACCCCCTGGATTTGGGACAGCCGGACGGCCCGCCGGACGGGGATGACCCGTGGGCGCTACGCCTCTTTCAGAGGGATGAGCTTGACGACCTCATTCCACAGATCCTCCTTGAGTTGGACCTGGATCCACCACCGGACCCACCCGCCCCGGTAACGCCGGCCGTCGTCACGTCCTCCAGGAAAGGGGACCCAGTTCTGGCGGCCCTTTGACCGAGGTCACGGGCTTTTCCCACACATGATTCTTTCCTGCAGCTCCTGCTCAGAGAATGGGATACCCCGGAGGCTTCCCTAAAGGTCAGTCGAGCCATGGAGAAGTTGTACCTTCTTCCTGAAGATTTCCTGGCGCTCATCAGGGTGCCAAAGGTGGATTCCGCGGTGTCCGCGGTTACAAAAAGGACAACTATTCCGGTGACGGGCGGAACGGCTCTACGAGATACTCAGGACCGCAAGTTGGAAGTCTTTCTCAAACGGGT
Organism: Rhinatrema bivittatum; assembly: GCF_901001135.1. Taxonomy (NCBI): domain Eukaryota; kingdom Metazoa; phylum Chordata; class Amphibia; order Gymnophiona; family Rhinatrematidae; genus Rhinatrema; species Rhinatrema bivittatum. The sequence goes on from NC_042615.1 coordinate 50,281,664, forward strand.
CTTTGAGGTTTCCGCCCTGGGAATGCGGGCGGTGATGTGCAGCTCGCTCGCCCAGCGGGCTAGTCTTCGCTGGGTGCAACAACTTCTCACGTCTCAGGACCTGCCGACTGACGAAGCTGCCCAGGTGGATCGGCTAGAGGCCGCCATTGGGTATGGGGTGGATGCCTTGTACGATCTCTGTCGGGTGCTGGCCAGGTCTATGGTTTCGGTGGTGGCAGCACGACGTCTGTTGTGGCTTCGTAACTGGGCAGCGGATACCTCCTCCAAGTCGAGCCTGGGCTCTCTACCTTTCAGAGGCAAGTTCTTTTTCGGGGAGGATCTGGATCAGCTTATCAAGTCCCTGGGGGAAAATGCTGTTCACCGTCTCCCTGAGGATAAACACCGACCTTCAAGGGCTTTTGCTTCATCCAGGACCAGAGCCCGAGCGCAGCGGTGCTACAGAAGTTACAGGCCGGCTGGGCCTAGGACTCCCGGCCCCAGATCGCAGTCTTGGCCTCGCTCCTTTCGTGGGCGCCGGCCCACGCGGGATGGGGCAGGATCGGGGAACCCTCCTTCTAAGTCCACCCAATGATGCCAGGCTCGCCCACTCCTCCGCCCCCAGGATTGGGGGTCGACTGACGAATTTCTACGAGGAGTGGGTACGTGTCACCTCAGATCAGTGGGTTCTGGATACCATAAAGCACGGCTATGCCTTGGAATTTGTCCGCCCCCCGATGGGAAGGTTCATTTTCTCCCCCTGTGGCTCCGATCTCAAGCGGAGAGCAGTGCAGCAAACTCTGGACAGACTACGGGACATAGGGGCCATTTCTCCCGTCCCTTTAGGCGAGGTGGGCTTGGGCCATTATTCCATTTACTTCGTCGTGCCCAAGAAGGACGGATCTTTTCGTCCCATTCTGGACCTCAAGGACGTCAACAAGTGTCTGCGGGTTGTGCGATTCTGCATGGAAACTCTCCGATCGGTGATTGCGGCAGTGCATCAGGGGGAGTTTTTAGCCTCCCTGGACCTGACAGAGGCATATCTACACATCCCCATCCTCCCAGACCACCGGCGTTTCCTCAGTTTCAAGATCCTGGGCCAACATTTTCAGTTCAAGGCACTTCCGTTTGGGCTGGCGACCGCTCCCCGAACCTTCACCAAGATCATGGTGGTGGTGGTGGCGGCGACTCTACGGAAGGAGGGCATCCTGGTTCATCCCTATCTGGACGATTGGCTCATACGGGCGAAATCCTTCAGCCACGGACAGGCTTCGGTAGCCCGGGTCGTCCAGGTCCTTCAGTCCCTGGGTTGGGTAGTGAACTTCTCCAAGAGCTCCCTCATCCCTTCACAGCGCTTGGACTTCTTGGGGACGAGCTTCGACATGCGTCAGGGCATGGTTTTCCTACGCCAGGACAAGGCTCAATCCTTGCGGGAACACATACGGCGCTTCTCTGCATTATCAGAGCCCACCTCCTGGAATTATCTGCAGCTCCTGGGCGTGATGGCTTCCACCATCGATCTTGTACCCTGGGCGTTTGCGCACCTGCGGCCGTTACAGGCGGCACTTCTTTCCCGTTGGAAACCAGTCTCACAGGATTATCAGGTGATACTTCCCCTACCGCAGGTTGCCAGGGACAGTCTGAGTTGGTGGTTGGACCCATCGAATCTGGCTCGGGGGGGGTCTCCCTCGAGGTTCCCAACTGGGTGGTGGTGACCACCGATGCCAGTCTCGTCGACTGGGGAGCTGTCTGCGAACGAAGCGCCACGCAAGGCATGTGGTCAGCGTTGGAGGCGACGTGGTCCATCAACCGTCTGGAAACCAGAGCGGCCCGCCTAGCGTTGCGACATTTTCTCCCGCTTCTTCGGAACCGGGAGGTCAGAATCCTCTCGGACAACGCCACCACCGTGGCTTACATCAATCGACAGGGAGGTACGCGGAGCCGGCACGTCGCGGTTGAGGCAGCTCTTCTGATGAAGTGGGCAGAGTGGCATCTCGTCCGCCTAGCGGCCTCGCACATTGCCGGGGTGGACAATATTCAGGCGGATTTCCTGAGTCGTCAACAGCTGGATCCCAGAGAGTGGTCTCTTTCCGAAGACGCGATGCAACTTCTCGTCAACCGGTGGGGGGTTCCCCACTTGGACTTGATGGCGACCGCTCTCAACACCAAGGCCCCCCGCTTCTTCAGTCGTCGCAGAGAGCGCGGGGCAGAAGGGGTGGATGCCCTGGCTCTTCCATGGCCCCCCCATCTTCTACTCTACGTATTCCCACCGTGGCCCCTGGTGGGCAGAATCCTTCGCAGAATAGAAAGTCATCAGGGGGCCGTGATCTTCGTCGCCCCGGAGTGGCCCCGACGACCCTGGTTTGCGGATCTCCTGCAGCTAGTGCTCGATGGGCCGATAAGGCTCGGTAATCTTCCCCGTCTTCTTCATCAGGGCCCGGTATTTTTTGAGCAGGCAGAACTCTTCTGTCTTGTGGCTTGGCTTTTGAGCGGCGCCGCCTCTGGCGCCAGGGATACCCAGAAGCGGTAGTTTCGACGCTGCTGCAGGCATGGAAGACTTCAACATCGGTGGCCTATGTTCGAGTTTGGAAGGTCTTCGAGGTGTGGTGCTCCAGCCAGGGCACTAGCCCCACGCGGGCTTCGGTGTCCCAGATTCTACAATTCCTCCAGGATGGGGTGGATAAAGGGCTTGCTTATAATTCATTGCGAGTCCAGGTGGCCGCCCTGGGCTCGCTTTTGTAGTGTGGCTGTTCTCTACTCCTTCAGCCGGACATCACACGTTTCCTCAAGGATGTCAAGCATATCCGACCTCCGCTCCGGGACCCATGTCTCTCTTGGAGTCTTAATCTCGTCCTTCGCACCCTGTCCGGACCGCCCTTCAAGCCACTTCACGGTGCAACACTTAAGGATCTCACCCTTAAGGCTGTCTTTCTCGTGGCCATCTGTTCTGCTCGGCGCATCTCAGAACTCCAAGCTTTGTCGTGTAGAGAGCCTTATCTTCGATTTACGGATTGGGGGGTTTCCCTTCGTACCGTTCCCGCCTTTCTCCCGAAGGTGGTGTCGTCTTTTCATTTGAATCAGACAGTGGATCTTCCGTCCTTTGCTTCCTCCGAGCCAAGAACTCTCCGGCTCTTGGATGTCAAGCGCACGTTGCTCCACTACTTGCAGGTTACTAATGAGTTCAGAATGTCTGATCATCTGTTCGTGCTTTGGTCCGGTCCCAGGAAAGGTTTCCAGGCCTCGAAGACGACGATTGCTCGGTGGTTAAAGGATGGTATTGCCTTTTCTTATATTGGAGCGGGACGGATTCCGCCTCGCGGCATCATAGCGCATTCTACACGCTCTCAGGCAGCTTCCTGGGCGGAGTCTCGCTCTGTCTCTTCCCAGGAGATTTGTCGTGCTGCAACCTGGAAATCATTGCATACATTCTCGAGGCACTATCGCCTGCATCTTGCCTCTCCAGTCTCTGGACACTTTGGGGAGCCGGTTCTACGAGCAGGCCTCGCAGGACCCCACCCGATTTAGGGGGCTTGGGTACATCCCACTGTCTGGACTGATCCTGGTACGTACAGGGAAAAGAAAATGATTCCTTACCTGCTAATTTTCGTTTCTGTAGTACAATGGATCAGTCCAGATGCCCACCACTTTTGGGTTTTCTAGTCCTGCTCCGCTCTGCTCTGTTCTATAGCAGTCCTTTGTGTCTCGCAGTTTTCTCTTTCTTCTGATGTCACAGCTCCTTACAAGTTGGTTGGTTTCCTTCTGTTACCGGTTGTTGATGTTTTACTGTTTCTATGCATAGTTATGCAATCTTGATCCAGAATATTCTTGTTCTAATCGGGCTTTGATTTACTCGATACTGAACTCCTGCAGAAGGGGTACTGGGATATATGGTTACGCCCCCTCGAAATCTGTTCTGACTCCATCTGCTGGACTGGGGGACATAACCCACTGTCTGGACTGATCCATGGTACTACAGGAACGAAAATTAGCAGGTAAGGAATAATTTTCTTTTATGGTCCCTCCCTCAGCTGAGAATTCTTGACATGATTTCCGTGGTCCATCAAATGAGTGCCTTGGTCCACTAGCTGGTTTTTCAAACTGGCATGGACTTAGATGTGAAAAGAAAAAAAACAAGTGAAAGGCAAGCGGGTGCAGGAAGCTAAGCGTGGTGGTAAAGGTTTATGCCCTCTCCCCCCCACAGCCAGAGACCGACCTTGTACTCAGCCGGGACGGGCTAAGCTCAGGCGAAGGGTATTATATTTTTTTTAAAAAATGGTAAAGAGAAAGGGAGTTGAGTAGGGATTCCACCCCCTTTCCGGTCTCCATGCTTGGTATGTGATCCGACGGTCATTCCCCACCTCTGGAGTTCAGGGGACAGGGACAGCCTGGTGGACTTAGCAGCACTTGCAGCTAGTCCCCGCTCCAAGGCTCATCTGGTTCGCTGTGTGGTAGGCTGCAGCAGGGTTTTCACGCATTTTTATGCACCGCAGATTGCTCTCTTCAGTTCTGTCAGGTCATCCCTGTGCAGCACGTTGGGTGCATAGTTAGGCGCATAGGAGCATCTATCAGAGTGCCCATTTGTGCGTGCAAGCACATGCCTTTTTTATACATATGCACATGCTTTGTTGCGTGCATTATCTCAGCACCCTGGGAGAACTCAGTTTGGGCACTTATATAGGCACAATGTTGTGCGCCTTATCGGTGAGCACCTAATTTTTTGGGTGCACTATTGTCAGGAACCTGTTAAGGTGTATTGACGCTGATAGCACCCATTCCGAAGAAACCTAAGCACCTTGCTCTGTGTTGCTTGTCATATTCGGGCATCCAAACCTGGCATTCCCTCAAATTTGTGTTAGCGCTGTTTGGAGGCTCAGGAGGCATTACCTCCTGAGTTTTACTAAGCCTGATTCTTCCCAGCCTGGTGTGGGAATGGAAAAAAAGCTGCCAGAAGGGGTAGCCTGATTTTGGAGTTCCCTTAACTAGTTTGTCTGTGGGGGAAGGTAGATCAGTGGGCACAGGACTGTTGCCCCCTGGTTTGGCATGGATCTTCTGCCTTTTTTTGGGTAGAATTTTTTCAAAAACTGCACTCCTTTCAGGCAAGGTTCCCACCCCCGGTCAGTCTTGACAAGTCGAGGTTGCAAGTGATGAAATCCCACACCCCAGGTGCTGCGGGTAAGCGTTGAGGTATGCCTGTAGCTGATCTTCCCAAAAGGGACCCAGATAGCACAGATAAGACCGATCCTTGCTCCCTGGAGGATGGGGAAATTCCTCCAGAATTGGAGCCATATAGAACTATGTTGAGGTTCTTTCATGGAGATGAGTTACCAGCTCTGATTTCCTAGACATTGAAGACGCTTCGAGTTCCTGGGGATGAATCCATGTCTGTGCCAAGGAAAGATCCCATTTTGATTTCCTTGCGTAAAGCCTCATGCCTCTTCCCTGTAATGGAAGTCATTCAAGAATTAGTTAATCTTGAATAGGGTGCCCTAGAAGCTAATTTTAAAGGGGGTTGAGTCTTGAAAGGACTGTACCCCCTGGATCTAGTTGCGAGAGAGCAATTACATTTCTGAAGGTGGATGCATTTGTCTGCGCTGTTACCAAGCAGACGACTTGGTAACAGCGAGACTATTACCGTAGAAGGGGGAGTGGCCTTGGTGCACGGACAGGAGAATTGAGGCTATCCTTAAGCAGGCCTTTGAAGCAATGGCAATAAATTTACAGATAGCTTCTTGTTGTTCCTTGGTGGCTTGCTGTTGTTTATTGCTCTCTCAGGAGACTGAATATGGTGTGAATTCCAGGACAGTGATGGAACCAGCAGCCACTTTTTTGGCAGATGCGGGCTGTATTTGGTCCGCACTTCAGCCAGAGGGGTGGCTTTGGTAATAGCAGCTAGGCGTCAGCTATGGCTGAGAAATTGGTCGGCCGATACAACTTCGAAGTCTAACCTTACTAAGTTGCCCTTTAAAGACTCGCTCTTATTTGGGAGAGAGCTGGAGAAAATGGCCAATAAGTAGGGTGAGTCCCCGGTTCCTCGATTACCAGAGGATAAGAAACAGGTGCAGTGATCCTTCAGCATGAGAGGTCATGCTAGGGGGGTTCATACATTTTCAATCTTACAGCGGAGCAACTTTTTCAAAGGACTTGACCTTTGGGTAGATCTCAGTCCTTTCATCCCATGCAGCTAGAAGGGGCACAGGTTCAGGTAGTGGAGCATCCCAAGCCTCCCAATGAAGGTGTGCCAACCCACCTCCGGGATCAGGAGATATAAAATCACCTCTCTCTCTTTTATTGGAGATGGGTCTAGATTCAGTGGCTGCTGGAGGTGATAAGGGATGGCTATGCGCTAGAGTTTTGCAGCGTGCCTTAGGATGTGTTCAAGGTGTCTCCCTGCAACTCTGCAGAAGAAACAGGCAGGGAGGTACATTGTCAAAACTCCTCAACCTGCGGGCTGTGATTCCAGTGCCCACGTGTCAAGATAATACGGGCCAATATTCCATTTATTTCGTTGTGCCCAAGAAGAAGGGCTCTTTTCATCCCATCCTGGATCTCAAAGGATTCAATCGTCATTTGCATATGACTCGTTTTTGCACAGAAACCTTGCATTAGTGACAATGGCAATTCAGTTAGGGGAGTTCCTGACGTCTCTGGATCTGTATGAGGCGTATCTGCATATTCCCATCCAGCTAGAGCATGGGTGTCCAACTCCAGTTCTTGAGGCCGCAAACCGATCTGATTTTCAGAGTAACCCTAATGAATATGCATGAGATAAATTTGCATGCACTGCCTCAATTGTATGCAGATCTGTATCATATATATTCATTACAGATATCCTAAAAACGAGACCAGTTTGTGGCACTTGAGGACCGGAGTTCGACAACCCTGGGCTAGAGCATCAACAATTTCTTTGTTCCACGATTTTGGGACATCATTATCAGTTTCGAACGCTAACTTTTCGTTTGGTCACCGTGCCCAGAACTTTTTCCAAAGTGGTGGTGGTGGTGGTGTTGGCGGCAGCAGAGTTGAGAAAAGATGGGATCCTGGTACACCTGTACTTGGATGGCATCCTGGTATATCCATACTTGGATGATTGGCTGATTCAGGCCAAGAGCCTGGAAGAGAGCCTCTGGGTCTTGCACAAAGTGATATCCTTGTTTCAGGAGCTAGGTTGGGTCGTGAACCTGGCCAAGAGCAATCTTCAGCCATTACAGTCACTAGAGAATCTTAGTGTTTAGTTCGACACAAAACAGGGCTGTATTCAAAAGCTGATGCCGCAGGTGCTTCTGTTGACGAATACAATACGCCCAAGAATGTGGTCCTATCTTCAGGTGCTTGGATTGATAGCGGCTGTGGGCAGGAGGTGGTGCTGTGGGCAAGAGCAAATATGCATCCTCTTTAGCGCACTCTGCTGTCTCGGAGCCACATTCTCAAGATTATTCAATTCGGCTCCACCTGCCGATGAAGGTCTGATCTCAACTACAGTGGTGGTTTAAAAATGGATCATTTAGGAAAGGGTGTTTCCCTAAGATCATCAGACTGCCTAGTACTCATACCAGATGCAAGCCTCCAGGGTTGGGGAGCTCACTGTCAGAAACTGACAGTGCAAGGGCCCTGGAGGGCAGAAGAGTCTCTCCGAAACATCAGTCGGGAGGAAGATCAAGAGGTTCGGTTGGCATGCTTGTGGTTTGGCAATGGATTACAGGGTCGAGCAGTCCGGAGAATGTTGGAGAATGCAACAACAGTGACATACATTGACTGGTAGGGAGCAACCAAGAGCCAACAAGTGTTGCAGGAAATAGCCCAACTTAAGGAATGGGCGGAAGTGCATCTTTAGAAGATCTCAGCCTCACACATTGTAGGAAAAGACAATGTGAAAACAGACTTTCTCAGCAGACAGAGTCTGGATCCAGGAGAATGGGAACTGTCAAGCGAGGCATTTCAGCTAATAGTGGATCGCTGGAGCCTGCTGTTTCTGGACTTGCTGGCTCAAAATTGTAATCGTAATATTATTGTTCAAAATTTTTTTTGTTTGCTGGATTTTTATAGTATGATTGTGGTGTTTATGGTGTTCAGTTTTGCAAAGGTGGCTGCATAAGTTTGTAGATAAGGTGTGGCACAAAGTGGGGTTTTTTAATGTATGCATTTTAAATATTGATGTAACGCATGAGAGTTCTAGAAAACCACAATTTATAACAAAAAATGTTCATGTTTTAAGATTAGTATAAATTAATGTAGTAAAGTATTTTTGCATGTGATTGGTGGTCTTTAAATTGACACATTAGTGCTCTTTTCCGTAGGGATATTAGTAGTGAGTATAATAATTGAGCACTTTAGCTACATTTGATTACATTGTCCGGTATCTTGTGTTTATAGGGATTGGAATACGCTGTCTTTTGGGAATGTGCATTTCTTATAGTTTGTACACGGACCTCCTAGAATTCAGAGGCACACCCTTGTTCCTGGGGCCACTTTTCTTCCCTGGCACGCTGTAGGAAAGTGAGCCCTTGCGCAGCTGTCGGGTTGGCACAGCCTAGTTCATGGAGTATTTAGAGCAGTGGGGCTACGAATCAGGGAAACCAGGGTTCCAATCCCACTGAGCAAGTCACTTTACCTTCTATTGCCTCAGGTACAAACTTAGATCGTGAGCCCTCTGGGGAAAGGGACATTCCTGAGGTATCTGCATGTTATCTGCTTTGAATTACCGAAAAGCAGAATATAAACAAATAAAATGAAATTAAGCACGGCCTGGGCCCCCAACAGGCGGCGGCTGATGTGTAGCAGGCTACGGTCCGGACAGGCAGAGTCCAGGCAGAGATGGGAGGCAGGCAAGATTCAGGACTGGCAAAGTTAAGGAAGCTACAAGAGGCAGGTGGGGGTCAGGCCTGGTGGAGTTCGGGCAGAGTTGACAAGACAAGCCGAGGTCAGGGAAGGCAGCGAGCGAAGCAACGACAAAGGGCCAGGGCAGGCCAGCAACAAGAATCAGTCCGAGGGCGAGGAGGTGCAAGGCAAGTAGGAAGGGGTTCAGGCAAGGAGTCAGGGACAGAGCAAGGTGGGAAACAGGGGCAAAGACTGGAGCAGAAGCAGGAACAGGCAGGAAGGCAAGAAAGAAGAGGAGTTAGGAACCGGAGCGACAATAGCCAGTGATTCCAGGTTGGCAGCGGCATACACTGGCAAGGTGCACTGAGCTTCCTTATGTATTCAGGCAGTGATGAGATCAGCCAGCATCACAGGACGTCCTGGATGCAGGGCTCAGGAGCTGCAGTCTCCTACTAGTTAGGATGCAACATGGTCCCAGGAGCTATGTCAGAGGAACCTGAGGCCAGAGGATGGTGCTGCGGTGGTGAGGAGTGTTACAGTACCCCCTCCTCTTAAGCTCCTCCCCAGGCCGCCTATCTTGGGCTTGTGGGGGAAGAGGCAAGGGCATTTCCTGATCAATTTAGGGGCACTGAGATTAGTTGATGATTCCCATGATCTCTCCTCAGGTAAGGGCATGAGAGAGAGCAGGAATTAGGCCCGTGCCGGCTAAGAAAAGTAGGCCCCTATGTAAGGTTCTGATGTGATACTTAATAAGAGAAATTGTTTTCTAAATTTCCCAAATAATTTTTATTTATTTAAGAAGGCTTTACGAGCTTTTTTGTTAACAAATTCTTCAATTACAATTGAAAGTTTTATTTATACATGTTAGAAATAGATATATTTAGCTTTTTTTTTTTAATTTTGCCCAACAAAAATTGTTGGCCCCTTGAACATTGTAGGCCCTAGCCAAATGGCCATGCTGGCACCCCCCTCTCTCCTGGAGTGGCTCAGGGCCGTAGCTCTTCCAGTCAATGAGGTAATACAATCTGCCCTTCAGCATCTTAAGTCCACGATGTCCTGAATTTCAAATTCAGTGTCTGGATCAGCAGAAACAGTGGTAAGTGTCAGAATTTTCTTCTCACCTTTGCCAAAGAACTACGTGGAATATAGTAACATAATAATGACGGCAGAAAAGGACCAGATGGCCCATCCAGTCTGCCCAGCAAGCGTCTTATGGTAATATCTGTCACTCTGTGCAGGATACCCCCATGTTTCTCTCAAGGGTAGTAACTGCTGCTCTGTGCAGTTACCCCCAAGCCTTATGATAAGGGTAGTAATATTTACAATCAATCAAAACACAGCAACTGTCAAACCCTTCTCTTAAAACTCCAAATGCCACATACCACACTTCTCCAGTGCTCCTCTGCTTTAAAGGGAGGTTGCAGACCCATCCAGACAAGTCTCTGTGGAGGTGCCTGCAGGGATAGTCTGCAAACTACTCTCTCTTCCTAAAATCCTAGCCTAGGTTTTGCTAGGGAGAAAAATGGATAGTGGAAACCTAGGGGTCTCTACATGTAATTTGCTTTTTCTTCAGAATTCCACTAATCAGAATCTGGTTTCTCAGGCTATCCATTTCAGTGTTGTTTGCATATTTCTGTTTCTAATTTGTACCGATAGTCTCTTATTTCTGTCGGGCCAATTCAGTAAAATGAGCGGGAGAGCTGGCGCTCCGAGGCAAGTGCCCGCTCTCCTGACACGCGCCCAGGCCACTCTCCTGGGCGCGAGATTCTCTATGCAAATGAGGGCCCGTAGTAAAAAGGAGGCGCTAGGGACACTAGCGCGTCCCTAGCGCCTCCTTATTGGCAGAAGCGGCGGTTGTCAGCGGGTTTGACAGCCAACACTTAATTTTACCGGCGTCAGTTGTCGAACCCGCTGACAGACATGGGTTCGGAAAACGGATGCTGGCAAAATTAAGTGTCCATTTTCCAACCCGCGGGCCGTGGGCAGATTTTTTTTTTAAGATTTTTTATTTTTGGGGCCTCCGACTTAATATCGCTATGATATTAAGTCGGAGGGTGTACAAAAAAGCAGTTTTTTCTGCTTTTCTGTACACTTTCCTGGTGCCGGCAGAAATTAACGCCAGCCTTTGAGTAGGCGCTAATTTCTTAAAGTAAAATGTGCGGCTTGGCTGCACATTTTACTTACTGTATCGTGTGGGAATGACTAATAGGGCCATCAACATGCATTTGCATGTTGCGGGAGCTATTAGTCTCGGGGGGGGGGTTGGACACGCGTTTTCGACGCGCTATTATCCCTTACTGAATAAAGGGTAAAGCTAGCGCGTCGAAAACACGCGTCCAAATGCCGGTGGAGCGCACTGTACTATATCGACCTGTAAGTTAGCAGCACTGTCGGTCCCTGAACACAGGCCGTGTTTCGCAGTGGCTGCTTCAGGAGGGACGACTGCCTGACTATTCTGAATTATACATAAATAAAATTACTTTATACATTGAAGACATATTTTATCTGTAGATGAACTTGAGTGTTTGGACACACCCCTCCATTTTTGTGGTTTTACCTTTTTGGTGTGTTTACATCCTCAGCTATTATGTTGGCCTTATTGAATTATTGTAACCAATATAAAGTATGCCGAATTTTGCAGAATTTGCCATTTTTGTGCACAGAATTTTAAAGTTTCTTTACAGAATTAGCGTTTTTGTTTTTTTTTGCGCAGCATTTCCCCAGGAATAGTCTGACTTTCAACCACGCGTTTTTTTTTCGGTGTCTCCTGATTCCTTCTCAGGCTATGCTTTCTATGTGTTACGTGTTCAATAAAGTATCCGGTTACAAAAAAAAAAGAGAGAGAAAAAAACCTCGCCACCTATTGCCGGCCCGGGGAGGCGGGGCTTGCTGGAATGAGGGCGGCTGGAGCTGGCGGTGGGAGATCGCTGAAGTCCTTCGCGTGAATTCTGAGCTCTGCACCGGCCTCCTGGCAGCCTTTTATTTTAATTTTATTTTACGGGTGGGGGACCTATGGTGAGAGCTCCTGGGCGGTGAATCCCAAGTGGATCGGTCCGGCCTTCGTTGCTTTTATTTACTTTTTTTTTTTTTTGCTTCGATCCCCCTGGAGAGATCAGATTGGGCACTTTTTTTTTGCTCGCTGGATTGTGGTTTTTTTTTTTTTCCGTGGCCGGGCTGAAGCGATCCCGGGTCGCCTGGGCTCGCCGCCTGCCTCTCTGATCGCCGCTCTCGTTTGCGCCGGGAGGGAGAGGCTCTCCGCGACGCGGCCAGCATGGGGCTGCAGCCCTTGGAGTTCAGCGACTGCTACCTGGACAGCCCCTGGTTCCGGGACAGGATCCGAGCCCACGAACTGGAGCTGGAAAAAACCAACAAGTTCATCAAAGACCTGCTGAAGGACGGCAAGAACCTGATCTCCGCCACCAGAAGTAAGTGCAACAAGTTTTAGCAGGCGCCCGGCGTGGCGGGGCTGTGCTGGCACCGATGGACGGCTTAACGGAGCCCTCCCGGCCCCGGTGCCTGCCGCGAGCAAGGCGCGGATGCCTGGGAGATGGGGCCCCGGGGGGCCAAATGGCGAAACAAAGATGCCTGTTGTTGACCCTGAAATCTGTGCAGAGCGAGTTAAGAAAATCCGCTTGGAAGAGAGTAAAGGAAACCGGTGGGAGCGGAGCCCTTGGCTGGCAGTCGTGAGGTCAGAGCCCTCGCCTGGCAGTTTGCAACCTGGTGGCAAAGTCTGCCCTCGTCCTGCATTAGGAAGAAGGTTACATTTTTCCTCTGCCCCCATCCAGGTGCACCCTTTCTCCGACTCCCCCCCCCCCCCCCCCCCCCCATTAGGCACCCCGTTCCCTCGTCTTCCCATTATGTGTCCCAGCTTCGAGGGGTCTCAGCACAGCTCCTCCAGCCACTGGCGCTGCCTCGCCCCTCCTCCGGCACGGTTCGGGGAGCTTTGTTTGAAGTGTGCACGGTTTACACAGAAGATGGTTGCATGCAAGTATTAAGAAGGGCACTGGCAGTAAATTTGAGAGGCAGCATACTTTGGTTTCCCAGTGAGGTTCGTTCCCATCGAGGTAGGCACAGAATTAACTCATTTGGAGACATTGCCCTGAACTATACAGGGTGGGAGGAGAGTAAGGGGGTCTCCTAGACTTACCCCTGCTGGGGAAAGCCGTGAGCACCTACTCCTCCTTCACTGCCCCACCCTCCCCCCGCACGCTGAATCACTGCATGGGGACTGTAATGAAAGAAGATTACTAGGGGCCGATGCAATCATTGTGCGCAGAAAACGGGCACTCAACCACCTCTCTTGGGCAAGTGATGCAATATTTAAATTAGGGGTCGCGCTACCGACATAGACACGCACAAGATACACGGCCTGGACTGTGTATGTTGTGTGTCTATTGGGCATCCAGGATTTTTTTTTTTTTAACTAAATCTGCTTAATTTGGTTCCTTCTACTTAGTATTGCTACAATACTATTAGGAGGAATCAATGAAAGCAGGACTTTTCTTTTTTTTCTCAATGTACCCTTGAGTGTGCCATACCTTTTTTATGCCAGCCCCAGGCTGGTGTAAAATTTGCTGCATTGCAATGGGTGCATTGGCTGTGTGGGAAATTTTTTGCATCGTGGGCATTGGCCAATAATAGCCTCATCTACATGGAATGTACATATGATGAGCGTCATTAGCTATGCGGTGATTTGGACGTGCGTTTTGGACACGCTAATTCCTGTATTGCATGGAGAGTTATGGATGGGTGTCCAAAACACACGCTAGCCCTTGCACATGGCATTGTATTAGCTCTACAATGGGATATGTAATGTGGACTTTTGGCCGAGGTGAGTTGGGGGAATGGAGGTGTATGCACTATTTCCCCCTTGGCATTCTTTACTTTGCCCGCCCCCACTCCTTTACCTCTCCTCCTCCTCCTCCTCCTGACCTCCTTCTTCCCAATCATTCACTTCCTCCTCACCCCCTTACCTTGTTGTCTTGTTGCTAAATTTCATCTGCATTAGTAGTGGGGCTCAGTCCTCTCTAGAATTTTTTGGTTCAAGGCTGTGATGGGGTTCAGGAGGTAACAGTGCAGCAAAATCCACCCATGGGATGTTTTAAGGCTCCTACTGTGTAGCAGTTGGAGCCATTTCAGCATTTGCTTGATTGACAGGGACAGAAATCCTAAGAGATATCTTCTTAGGCCCGCTATAATTAATTAAGCTTAAAGCAGAAGTAGGAATGGCTAAAGCCACTGTAACAATGGGAGTCTTATAAATCCTGTACCAACCAAAGAGATGAAGGGCAGTCGAGTCCTCTGTAGAGTCCTTTGCAAAAACTACAATATTTGATTTGAATGCCTCGCGCCTCTCCCTCTACTGTTAGTGGACAAAGGAGTACACAGTGCAGTGTGCTCGACTCCAAACTTTTCATCTCTGGGCAATCCTTTGTTCCTGGTGTGCTGGAGCTCTCTCTAGAACTGGCTTCTTTGTTGTCCCACTGCCTTTTATTGGGCCAATATTAGAATGATCCAGAGACGTTTAAACTAAAGCTTTCGGGGGTCACATAAGTCCCTTCTTCTGGAATGCGCATGACTGATCTGATCTTTGTAGAAATCTTTACTTGGTTCAGTAAACAGTGTCGCATCCTGCAAACAAAATCTTGTAAGGCAGATGAAGGAAAAATGTACCGAATTTAGGGATATTTAGTCCTGGGGGAATTCTGCGCTACTATAGAGCGCAGAATTTGTGCAGAATTCCCCCCCCCCCCCCCCCCCCCCGAAAATGGCAGAGGAGACCCCGGCATGCCGCGAACAGAGTGTGCGAAGATGAAGGCCCCGGCGTGCCGTTCACAGCGCAGATGAAGGCTGCTGCGGGACGCGCTCCGCTCGTGGCGAAGATGAAGGCCCCAGTGAGAGTGAATGTGGGTGTGAGGGAGGGGAGGTGAGAGAGGGGGGAGGGGAGGGTGAGAGAGAGAGCAGGAGGGTGTGTGAGAGAGAGCATGGGAGGGGGGGGGATCCTTGAGTGTGGGTGCCAGAGAGAGGGAGCCTATATGAGGAGATTGTGAAGGAGTGTGTATGTGTGTGAGAGACTGGGAGCTTGTGTGTATGAAAAAGGGATCGTGTGTATGTGAGGGTGCTAGCCTGTGTATGTGTGGGAGAGCCTGTGTGAAGGGGTACATGAGAGAGAGACATAGGTAGCCTGTGTGAGGATTTATGTGTGAAAGAGAAAGGGAGCTTGTGTAGGTGTGTATGCAAGAGAGAGGGAGGGACAGAGAGAGCCTGTGTGAGGGGCAGTACTGAGAACTGGGTCAAAATCTGGGACTGATGATACAGTGGAAGGGGTTGAGCCTAGAGGTAGAGGGGAGAGATACTGGCAGGTGGAGAATTTGAGGCCTGAGAGAGCAAAGTGGCCAATGGAATAGGGAGAGCGAGTGGAAGGGACACTCTTACAGTGAATTTCTAGAGAAAGTCTGCTCAAAATATTTAAAATTCTGCATCTTTAAGTAATAACTTTTTTCCTGTATTAATTTAAAATGTAATTACTTAGACTGTCATGTAAATTGGGTTACTTTGACCAATATAAAGTTTGCAGAATTTTGTAGAATTTTAAGTTTTTGTGCGCAGAATTCCCCCCAGGAGTAGATATTGTGGATCAGTGCTGTGCCATTTCCCACTTACTTGCAACAGTATTGATTTATTTGGACACTATCCCAGTGGCTCCATTGACTTTATTTGGCTCATCCAGCACACACGGGGACAAACACATATTCTGTTTCCCCAGGGGCACGAGCAAAGATACAAGGGTTTTGTGGAGCAGAAAACGCAGTGCATACCCGTTTCTACCATTTCTTTTGTTTTAAAGAAACTGAGGTGCATTGAACTCGCCGACATCGCGGTTTGTGGACTTGCTTTTGTGAGCTTCACTTCATGGAGATATTGCTCTCTTTCTCTCCAGAAGCCAGAAAGGATGCTTCAATCAGGACGAGTAGATCAGTAATGGGCTTTTTTCCCATTAAGGGTTGCATCCTTCGAGTGCTAAGGACAACGTTCCCCCAGACTGAAATACTTGGGCTGGGCAACGAAAGCTTCCTCCCTTGCACTTTGCCCCTTGCCAGTCACTAGTCCTTCTTCGTGAGTGTGCTCTTGTTGGGGAAATTGTGGGGGAAGGAGCTTGGAATCTACAATTATTTTTCAGCAGCAGGTTCACGAACGAAACAAAGTTAAATATCCTTTCCCAAAATAAACTGCTAGGGACTGATTCCTGCCTCTGGCTTTCTTTAGAAGCCAGATTATTCTTTCTGAATTGAGCACATTTGCGTGGGCCAAAAAAAAAAAAACCCGTTCAGAAGACGTCCTGGCTGAGCTGTGGTTTTATTGTGTAAATATTTTGATCTTTGCTCATCTGGATGGTTTTTAGATCAGAGTTTGCCCCGCCCTCCCGCCCTCCCTCCCTCCGTTCCCCATCCTCGCAGGACCTGCCACAAAGTGATCTGATCCGATTCCCAGCCGGACCGTGCCGCTCCTCTGATGGTGAATGCTGCGCCGGAGGCTCTGGAAGCGTCCGCTGCTCTCCCGCTTTGGCGCTCTGGCTCTTGACCCAGCTCCACGGCCCCCCCCGGGACCCCCTCTCTCTAGTGGCTGCAGACTCGCGCTTTGAGAATCCTCCTTGTTAAGGTTTGAAGCTGGGAGTTATCACGCTGCCCTGAGGCGCCCTTGGGCCTCTCAGCCCAGGGCGAGAACAAAAAGCTTGGGCATCAGCCAAAAGATTTTAGGAGCTGGGGAAACTTTTTTTCTTTTTTCTTTTTCTTTTTCTTTTTCTTTCTCTTTATTTTTCTTTTTGCTTTTTTTTGCTCCAGTCTTTGTTGTTTTTATGTTTTTATTTGATTCACAGTCTCCTGCTCCTTTGTACTTTTTGCTTTTTTTGCTCCAGTCTTTGTTGTTTTATGTTTTTATTTGATTCACAGTCTCCTGCTCCTTTGTACTTTTGGCTCAGTTGGCCTCTGGCGCCATGAGCTTTTATTTGCAGTTCTTTGGGGATTTTTCCCCCCTCCTAATATGCTTCAGTCCCAGCCATCGCTGCAGTGGTTCTTGGCCCTGGGCTCCTTCCAGAACCCTGCAATCCTGGGCCCATAATCTGGCCACTAGGTGTCGCCATTGAGTGATGTCTCCCTTTTTTTTTTTTTTGCTCTTTCTTGTTTTCTCTGTGGTTATTTTGTTGCTTTCTTGCCTTTTGGTGTGTTTTGTCAGTTTTTGTGTAAAGGTTTTCTCGTTCTGTCTAACTTCTTTGTGCCACCTCCCTGCAGCCTCTTCTGTGCAGGCAGGAAACCATCCCGGGTCACTGTAGCTCTGCCTGGGCCTGGATCTCCTGCGGAGAGCGGTGCTGGCGGCTGCGTTCTTCCAGCCTGGGCCCGCTGCAGGCAGTGGCGGCTCCCCCAGGACACAGCAGGCCCCCCTTTTTTCCTTCCGCAGATATTTAATAAATTTACTCAGTCCATATATGACTTCATCAGGGTTTGCTCCCACTCCTGTTTGAACTCCCAAATTGAGTTAAAGACAGTTAGTTGAAGTTTTCCTGAAATTTAAAAAAAATTGTGACAAACGAGTTGAGGAAACTTGCACAGCGGGATAAAATCTGTGATTCAAGCAGAAGAAAAGGTTTAGTGCTACAGTTCTTTAGCCAAAGATGGGGAGACGAGTGGTCTGAGGCACCAGCCTCAAACCTGGGTGAGAGGTTTACGACGTGAAGTCATGGAAAGGCTGGCTCGGCTTTTCATCCTTTCAAGGTGGATAAAACGGGCGGGCGAGTGTAACTGAAGAGCAGTAATTACCTAACCTGTCTTTTATGTAAGCGAGGGCTCCTGCTGTACATCGCAGCCTAAAGTGTGCCGGCACCGGGTGATGAGGGAAGTTTGAAGTAATAGTTACTAATGTTGCTTTAATCCAGATCCAAGCTGAACTGTCTCTCTGGGCAAACTATATTTAATAACCTGCTTTTAATCGTACCAACCCCAAAGCATAATACCGCATAGGAGCCAGCTCCCACCCATCCTGTTTCACCTTCCCCCCTCCCCACCTCGTCTGTATACCTCCCTCTAATACAGAAACGTAATTCATAACAATATCCAAAGTCGAGCACCCCCGGCTTGCTGAAACATGCCCCTGCACTTCCATCAAACTGAACGCCACTCGGAGTGCCTGGAATGCACTGCAACCTATTGTTTAGCTCAGATGTTGTTTGTAAGTTTAGTAATGAAGTTTGACTTGTTTTATTTCATGTTTGGCCCCATACTGTGCACCTTCTTCAGACATTTCACCCGAGGGAGGAAATTCTCCTCCCTCGGGCGAATTTCCTATTCTCACATAAGTGGGGGTAATAGTCATTTGGAATACGAATAAGGCTGGGATGGACCTGAGAAGGTTATCTGGTCCCATCCACCGTGGCATCCCATTCTGTTCTTACACACCTCCAGTGCCGGAAGCTTCCAGTCTCTCTCTGGGGGGCTTGCCCTGAAACATGCATGCCGTCACCTCTGGGGGTCGGACGGTCCTGCCAGCACGAGTGGTGTTTGATCCGCTTTGGAGAGCGTTGTTATTACTATTGTCCAGGGAAGTCAAACTTCTTGACCAGCGAGAGGAGGGGACTCAGACTCTGGATGTCAGGTGTTGTCTTGACAGGTCATTCAGTGCTTTTTCTGCTATGCTGGGGGAGGGTTAGCAAGATAAAAGTTAGAAGGGACCTTAAGAGGCCATGTGTTCCAGTGTTTCTGAAAGCCAGTCCTGGAATTCCTCCCCCCCAACCAATCTCGTTTTCAGGATATCCGCAATAAATATTCATGAGAGAGATTTGCATGCACTGCATGGGTGAAAAATCCCTAAGTAGTTGTGGATGAAGGCTTTCAGGGGGCCAGATCCCAGACCTGGTTCTGATGGAGATAGAAATATATAAAGAAGCCGAAAAACCACCAGGTTAAAAAAAAAAAAGTGTAATATATCATGTTCTGAATTTTTTTTTTATGCTTTATTTATTTGCATTTCCCTTATTTTTACCTGTCTTGTGGCATTTTGGTGAACTCTGCACGTAGATGTGCATTATATACATGCTGCCTTGATCTGTAAATGTCTTTTATTCTGCTGAAGATTCCTGAATAGGACTAGAAATGTCATTCTCGCATGCTGGGTTGAGCTTCTGCTGTAGTTCTCTCATGGAGTGCCTGGTTTTGATTGCATTTATTACTGTAAAGCACACAGGAATGAATTCATATTTAATATTTAACTGATTGTGACCGGAGGAGTAGTAGTAGCATATCCTAGTAGTTCAAGGTGGCATGTGTCAGGTTGTCGCAGCTGCCGGAGAAAACTTTACTGGCATTCGTTGCTGCCAGGTGAGTCTTACTAGCGGAGACCTGCACTTTCCTTGGCTTACAGAGAGAGAAAAGAGTCATGGGAGTGGAATGCACAGCCTCGGGTCAGGAATGGCCAGCATTCAATAGCCCGAGGGCCAGCTGGCTGTTCATACTTAAAAGATGAAGGCCGCACCTCGCTCTCTAGGATCATGAGGTCTGTGGCAGCGAACATAGCGTAGGCAAAGCCATCCACCGCGTGCTGTGATCAGAACAGCTATACGAGCGCACGGGACTACGTCGGGACAGCGTAAACACTATTCCCATTTCCAGATGCTGATTATACCTCTCTTGTACTTCTGTTCCTCCCCCCCCCCCCCCCCCCCCCAAACCTCTCATTTATTTGAAGGGGAGACCTCGCCTGTCTGCTGACTGCTGCTCCTGGTGGGGGGAGGGGGGTGACCGAATTACATACGGCCAGTACTAGGGGGTTTCAGGATGGTGCTGGCTCTCCCTCTGCTTCAACTTCATGCCCTGTTGACACTCTCTCATCCTTTATTTCGTCTCCCACAACCGTGTGTCTCAGTCCCCTTTCTTTCCTCCGTCTCCCTTTTTACCTTCTTGTCTCTCTCTCCCTCCATCTATCTCGCCCTCCTTCTCACTCTTCCTAGGCTTCCTTCTGTCCCTCTTAAACCTCCTCTGTTCACTGGTGGCAGGAGAGCAACTCTTTTTAACCGTGTCCATCTCAGAGTAACTACCAAGGTTGCTGACATTTTATTTTGATGGTTGGGGGCAGCCCGGCTGCTACCCCCTGCTTGGCTGCTGGGTTTTTGCATCATTTAGCTGGATAGGTTTTAAAGTTTTTTTTATTTTTCTGGGTGATCGTACACCGATAACTTTAGATCCGCTCTCCAGCATGTCCAGACTTAACCTGGAAAGCCAGTGCAATGACTTAGCCAGCTGAAACTTATCTAGTCAGAGGAGGGGAGTATTCAATCCCTGGGTTTATCTGTTTAAGTCCCAAACTGTTCCGGAGGAATCCTATGGAGCATGGACCTCTTGGTGGTGGACGGTCTTGCCAGTGTTGCCCCTTTTTAAGAGCACTGCTGCTCTCCTGCCACCGGGCCACACCCAGTGGCCATTGCTTCTCCTGGCTCTGTGATGTGGGACAAACTGGAAACAAAATTTTGGAGGTTGCTGAAAAACCTGTGTGAGGGTTGCATCTGTGCTTTGGGCAAGCAGCGGGTTATGGCATCGCCAAAGGATGCTGTCCGAAGCGGATGTCGGCAGACTGTAGGGCTTCTTCATGGGCTAGTGACATCAGCTGTTGAAAACAAGCTAAGGGGAACCTACTGTGAGTAACTGGTAAACCCAGCAGCCAGGAACTGGCAGTCGCTGAGCCGTGGAACGCAGGCAGCCCCAAGGTCGTGTGTTTGCAAAAGGACTTACCACCAGAGGCCTGCTTTAATAGCATTTACCATAGAAAAGACCCAGAGAGCTGGAAATTAAATAAATGTACCTAAGGCTGGGAATGGTATGTTTACTGAGCTGTGGCTAAATCACACCCTATCCGTGGTGTCAGTTTTTTTCCTTTTCTTTCCCTTCCCTCTGTAAATAGCTTTTACCATCATAAATCGTAGAAGCATGTAAACAATACATGCAGGCTAAATACAAATAATAAAAACAGTAATAATAAAAGAACTGGTTCAAAAAATTTCTTGAAAATTGAAGTCCCAAAACTTGGCTATGTCAAGGACTTTTTGGTAGGTATGTTCAGGTCAGGAAGGAAGAATGGTGCACCTGCATAGGATCCCACTGCTTGCACCTACAGGTACAAAGTACAAAGGCACACAACCTGGATAGTTTCTCCTTGAAAATCTGCATAAAATACATGGATTAAGAGCCTGCACAATTTGCAACGATACCTGCTGTTTGCAAGTTGGGCCCACATTTCAGCTAACTGGGAAGGCTCTAAAAATTAATCTCCTTTTTTTAACGGAAGGTATTTTCCAATGTTTTGGGACTTAGCAAGGGCCAAGAAGAAAAAGTAAAACATTCCCCTCCCCCCCCAAGAAAGCACTCGTATGCCTGCCAGGCCCAGTGAGGAGGGTCAGAAAAGCGCAGCTACTGCTCAGAATTTTTTCTCTTTTTTTTTTTTTTTTTCTTGAGAAGTTATGTTCACTTCTTGAGGGTATATTTATTTATTTATTTATCAAAATTTCTATACCGGTATTTGGTGGGGACCGTCATATCGGTTTACATAGTTTCATAAAAACATTGATAACAAAATCTTGATTACAAATAATATACCGACGATACTAAAAAATGAAAAGCTTCATTACAATTTTTTTATAAAAATGGCCTAACAAACAAGACTAATAAACAATAACATTCAACACTGTGACTGACTCATTTTGCATTTATCAGCCTTTAGTTTTTTTTTGTTTCACAGTTACTGTCACCATCATTGAATACCTGTTGGAAAAGCCATGTTTCGACTTTTTTTTTTTTTTCTGAATGCTATTCTATTTGTTTCTAGTCGAATTTCGACTGGTAGATTATTCCAGATTTTTGGGGCAGCAGGTGATCGAGCTCTTTCTCTTACTGAGGTTAGTTTTGCTGAAACCATCGAAGGAATAGATCGCAAGCCTTTATTGGCAGATCTTAAGTTTCTTTGGGGTGTGTGTACCCTTATTGTGGCCTTCAGCCACTCCACATTTTCCCCATGTACTGCTTTATGAAGAATGCATAAGGTTTTAAACTGTATTCGCTGTTCGATTGGTAACCAGTGGCGTTCTTACAGTATTGGTGTGATGTGTTCTTTGGTACCTGTTAATAACCTGTTGATTGGTACCTGTTAATAACCTTGTGGTAGAATTTTGCATGATTTGTAGAGGTCTAAGAGTTGTATAAGGTAATCCAAGCAGTAAAGAATTGCAATAATCTATGGATTGAAAGATTAAAGCCTGAAGCACTGTTCTGAAATCCTTTAGTTTTAACAGAGGCTTTAGTCTTCTCAATATTAGCAGTTTATAGTATCCTTCTTTTGTTTTATTAGCAATGTGTGTTTTAAAATTTATATAATATATATTTATATTTCTGTATGTTTTTATTAGCAGACAAATATATATTAAAACATAAAAGCCCTCAAATCTGAGTTTAGTCATTTGTCACGCCTATGTTTTAATTTAAGATATTTTTTTTTGTTTCAATTTTTAGTGTTTTAAGTTGTCATTTAGTTCAGCCACTGTGTTTTTGGCTTCCCTTTTGGAAGATGCGGCAGTGTCCAAGGAAAGGATCTGAGTTGTCTCGATAGCATTCTTCATGCAGTATTTATTTTATTTCTTATATGTTGCTCACACCCTTTCGCTTTTATGAACGAATCATACTTATGCATTGCTTTGAACCAATTTTATTTTTAGCTTCTTAATTTAATATTCCCTGTCTACTTATATTTAACTTTGGTTTTCTCATCTTGTCCTTCGGCTTCTCGCCCTACTCACTGCCATCGATGGTTGAGGGAGGAGGCGGGGGGGGACTGTGTTTCAAATTAGAGCACCACTGGCCTCTCTGGTCCTTCCCACCCCCCCATCCTTAGCCCAGCCTTCACAGCAGTAATCCTTGATTGAAGGATTGACCTTTGGAGCCCTGTATGAACGTCCCTTGTAGCTGGCAGGTAGGCTTTGCCTAGTGCATGATGAGGGGGTGCTCTCTGCCCCAGGCTATGAGCAGCCTCAATCAACAGAAGTCTGATTATGAAACTCAAAGCTGCCATGCCACCGACCTCGGATTTTTATTTGAAAACTTCATCTTATGTTGGGATTAAAGGTTTGATTAGCATATATTCTTATATTAGGTTTAAAAAATGCTACTGAATTAGCTTTTGCATATTTTGGGAAAAAATTAAAAGAATTTCAATCATTACATTTTTATTTTTCTAAATCCTAGCACTTAGTTCTAGAAATCCTCAAATAACTGCTAGACCAGGTGAATACATATAAAAGAAGACCAATTAATGCCTATTTTAGCACCCTGCCCCTTGAAAACTCCTCCATTTGCTGGTCTAGGCAAGCACATCTCTAGAAAGTTCACTCCGAGGAAACACTTTTGTGAAATGGCATTGGGGTTGGCCTTTTATGTCTCTCTCTTTTATTTATTTATTTATTTAAATATAAAAGGGCTAAACATGGTAACATATTAAATGATGGCAGATAAAGTCCAAAATGGTCCATCTAGTCTGCCCAGCAATTTTTTTAGGATAGCAACTGCTGCTCTGTGCTCGTTACCCCCCAAGCCTTCTGTTAAGGGTAGTAACAACTGCCTCTCAGTGCAGGCCTCTCCCAAGCCTTCTGTTCACGGTAGTAGCTATTGATGCTCTGTGCAGGTTATCTCCAAGCAGAAACTTAAACTTTAGATGTAATAGAAAAGTTACCCCATGTCTTCATTTCCATTTTCTAGCTAGCAGGGATCTTTTGTGTTTGTGCCACGTCTTTTTCAATTCCATTACAGTTCCTGTCTTCACCGCCTCTTCTGGGAGGATTAACTGTCCTTTCTGTGATGAAATATTTCCTCACATTTTTGCTGAGCCTTTGCCCTTGGAGTTTCATATCGTAATTCCTGGTTTTAAAACTTCTTTTCTTTCTTTCTTTCTTTTCTTTCTTTATTATTTTTATATACCGACATTCGATCTGAGATATCACATCGGTTTACATTCAGGTACTGAAGGTATTTTCCCTATCCCCAGAGGGCTTACAATCTAAGTTTTATACCTGAGGCAATGGAGGGTAAAGTGACTTGCCCAATGCACAAGGAGCTCTTCTTGACATTGAATCCCAACTGCCAAACCTTCGGCCACTTCTCGAGCTTTCCTAAAGCAAGTGTGTCCCCTCTATTGCAGGTCTTAGTGTCATCTGCAAAAAGACAAATTTTACCTTCTGATCCCGCCGCAATACTGCTCACAAAGATATTGAACAGAGCCAGTCCTTGAAGCCCACTTTTCACTCTTCTTTCTTCAGGATAGGTTTCATTTACCACTACTCGCTGGCATCTCTGTCAGCCAATTTGTAATCCATTCCGCCACCTTGTGAACCATTCCCAGGATTCTCATTTTATTCACGAGCCTTCTATTCGCGACTGTATCGAAAGCCTTGCTAAATCCAAGTAAACCACTTCGAATGCGCTTCCTCAAACCAATTCTCTATTCACCCAGTAAAAAAAAAAATTAGTTAGATGTGTTCGACAAGACCTCTGTCCAGTAAAACCACGTTGTCTTGGATTCTGTAACTCATTGGACAAGAACTTCAATGGTCAAAATAACAGCTAGAGGAGCACTGAAAGCCCCACCACATTTTAAAAGAAAAGGAGATAGGGGGCAGAGAGATACACGACTCTGTCAGACTGGACCAACTCCCACTATTTACAAGTGCTGGAGAAGGGAGAAGTCTGTGTGTTGTGGGCAGCCGGCTTGGTTAGTTACTTTGGCTGCTCCTCCACTGCTGCTACTCCAAACACTGAGTGAGTCACAATCAAAGCTTAGTGTGCATTCTTCCCAGCTCACTCAGCCTGGGGATGAGACTGATGCTGGCAAGACCCAAAAGAAGAAACTCAAGAGGGGGAAGAGAATGAGGTGCCGTGTGAATGCTGCGGAAAGTGGAACTCAGCTATCCATGCCCGGCACGCTACCTATTAATTCCCACGCTCCAGGTCTCTTGCTGTAGTCAGGAAGGAGAGGTATTGCATGTGCTTGGACAGGCGCGCCTACATGTTTGCCCGCAGCACCTTGCAGCAAAGAGTAAAGGTACTGGCTGGCATCTGAGCATCAAGCAGAAGTGACTTTTCCATGGCGCACTGGTGAGGAAACACTATAGTGGGGAACATGTGACTAGGGATGTGAATCGTTTTAGGACGATTAAAATTATCGTCCGATAATTTTAATATCGTCTTAAACCGTTATGGAACACAATACAATACAGATTCTAACGATTTATCGTTATAAATCGTTAGAATCGTGAGCCGGCACACTAAAACCCCCTAAAACCCACCCCCGACCCTTTAAATTAAATCCCCCACCCTCCCGAACCCCCCCCAAATAACTTAAATAACCTGCGGGTCCAGCGGCGGTCCGGAACGGCAGCGGTCCGGAACGGGCTCCTGCTCTGAATCTTGTCGTCTTCAGCCGGCGCCATTTTCCAAAATGGCGCCGAAAAATGGCGGCGGCCATAGACGAAAAAGATTGGACGGCAGGAGGTCCTTCCGGACCCCCGCTGGACTTTTGGCAAGTCTCGTGGGGGTCAGGAGGCCCCCCACAAGCTGGCCAAAAGTTCCTGGAGGTCCAGCGGGGGTCAGGGAGCGATTTCCCGCCGCGAATCGTTTTCGTACGGAAAATGGCGCCGGCAGGAGATCGACTGCAGGAGGTCGTTCAGCGAGGGTTCCGGCGCCTCGCTGAACGACCTCCTGCAGTCGATCTGCCGGCGCCATTTTCCGTACGAAAACGATTCGCGGCGGGAAATCGCTCCCTGACCCCCGCTGGACCTCCAGGAACTTTTGGCCAGCTTGTGGGGGGCCTCCTGACCCCCACGAGACTTGCCAAAAGTCCAGCGGGGGTCCGGAAGGACCTCCTGCCGTCCAATCTTTTTCGTCTATGGCCGCCGCCATTTTTCAGCGCCATTTTGGAAAATGGCGCCGGCTGAAGACGACAAGATTCAGAGCAGGAGCCCGTTCCGGACCGCTGCCGTTCCGGACCGCCGCTGGACCCGCAGGTTATTTAAGTTATTTGGGGGGGGGGGGTTCGGGGGGGGGGGGGATTTAATTTAAAGGGTCGGGGGTGGGTTTTAGGGGGTTTTAATGTGCCGATTTTCGATTTTTCACGATTTTTAACGATTTTTCACGATATTTTACCCCCCCAAACGGCAACAATACGATTCCCTCCCCCTCCCAGCCGAAATCGATATTTAAGACGATCGAGGACACGATTCACATCCCTACATGTGACTAAACACTAAAGAGGAGTCCGATGAAAAGGAGATCGGGAATTGGGTGCAAATAAATCGCTTATGTAATAGTGTAAACTGTCATTCCATATAGGCCATCTTTAATAGTGAAAGGCAATAAAAGTGCACGCATGGTGCGTAAATTTAAGATGAATGCTTTATGGACTTCCGGCGATGACGTCACGGGAGACGGAAGCAATCGGGTAGAGCTCCGTGGCCCTGCTCCCTGAAATTGCCTACAAATAACTGCTCTTCCCCGCCAAAACGTGATCACGCCGATACAGGAGGCCCCTAAAAATGCTGGCTACCATACCTGCCGGCCGGGTTCGAGCCAGCGCTGCACTCCTGATTCGCGGGAGAACAAAGTAAGATGGCGGGGGTTCTTCTCCTTTGAACGACATGCCGCGCGGGTCTGAAGGCTGCCTAAAAGATTTGCTTCCTTGTTGACCCTGGCTCCCATTGCTCTCAGCACCCCTTGAGCAGCGGCGGTCTTCTTGTGAAGCGGCGTTGGGCTGGTCGGATTTGAGCGAACGCTGTGCTCCTGCTTTGCGGGTCTGCCGGGAGAACAAAGTAAGATGACGGGGGTTCTTCTCCTTTGAACGTCGTGCCGCATGAGTCCGGAGGCTGCCTAAAAGATTTGCTCCCTCGATGATCCAGGCTCCCACTGATCCCAGCACCCCCAAGCAAGCGGCAGGCTCATTGTGAAGTTGCGCTGGGCATGCAAAATCGCAGTGGACTCTGCGCCAGCGATCGCAGCACACACAGACCACGTGTAGTGCAGAAAAAAATGGCTGCAACTTCTGCCTGTGAAAATGTTACTTCCTCCTTTACAGATGAGGCTCTAAACCAGATTTCTCAACGAGTTATGGCAGCCTTAGATGGTAGGCTCATTAAACTGCAGACCTCCATAGAAGACATTAAAGCAGTCATGGAAGGTCAGTCCAAACATTTGGACACGGCAGAGGCCACCATCACTGATCTTGGAGATCGGGTTTTAGAAGCGGAGAGACATGTGGCGAAGCTGCGTACCAAACAATGTGACCTCCTGAGCCAGATGGAAGAACAAGAAGACCGAGGACGGAGGAATAATCTGAAAATCATTGGCCTGCCAGAGCAAGTCAGGGATGGGGACCTGCGCAACTTTGAGAAGTGGCTCCCAGAACAGGTGGGGCTGGATTTAGCAGAGGAGCGCTTTCAGTGTGAACGAATTCACAGAATGGGACCTCTCCGCGACGGAAATGGTAGACCTCGGCCTGTGATGGCACGCATCTTGCACTGGGAGCATAAAACAAAATTGTGGGCCTTTCGTCAGAAGGCATTGGTGGAGTACCAGAACAACTGCATTATGCTGTTCAATGATTTCTCTGCGGGCACTGCAGCGCAACGGAAATTATCAACGGCCTGCATGGAACTTCATAAATGGGGCATTCAATTCATGTTGTTGTATCCTGCGAAGCTACACATGCATCATGATAATAAAGTATTGTTTTTCACTTCTAAGGAGGCAGCTGATGGCTTCCTTCAAACTTTCACACAACAAAACCCACACACACCAACTGGTGTACTCCAGTACACACCAATGTCAACAACCAAAAAATGAACAGTGTACCAGTTAGAAAATTACTATAACACCCCAAAACGCCAAACAAATTTTTGTAAGACCCTCTAATCACGAGTAGACATATCATGTGTACAACTCGTTTTTCATAGGGGTCACTATTACTTTAATCATTTATATACTCAATTTTTGTTATATTTTTCAAAGTTTTTTCTCAAAAAATTTTTGTCAAAAAAATTTTTTTTGGCACTTGCCAATCAAAATAAAATGGATACTTATCCACACTGAAAAGGTCCCAGGTAACCCGACATGGCCATGTTTCGGACTGCTGTCCTGCTTCAGGGGAAAAGGAAGGAAACCGATTCAGGTAGTTGTAGAAAACCTCTTCTTACGGCGTCTTTATTTCGTGCCGGTCAATTTCTTCCAAACAGACTGCATTTCAGCCCGCTGCGTTCCTTCAAACTTTACCACAGTGCGAAAGGGACTGAGTCAAGAAGGCTTTGCATACAGTTTTAGTTCCACTATTTGGCATGGTTCAGTTGGAAGAATCATGGTGGCCCCAGTGCTGATCCCTGGATGAGCGAGATAGTTAGTTATTCTTGGGGGGTCTTGGTTCCTCTACCACTGGACCCGCCAACCAATGTATGAGAGCTTGAGCGACCGGCTCTGGACGGCCTCCTGTGGGGCGGAGTGTGGGAAACCAGGATACCTCCCACATCCTTGATTATTTGGGGCTCACTATCTCATTTCACTTGAGTTGAAGGGTGTTCTGTTTCGGGACAACCTTTTTTGCCCCTGTTGGAATACTGTGTGTTCCTTTGTTCTTGATGTGTTTCTTTGGTGTTTTTGAAGGGGAGAGCATTTTAGATTGATCTAGGAGGGGAGTGGGGCTAGAGGAGGACCCCCAGCCCTGCTGGTTATGTATGGGATGGGGTGGGCCTAAACCTCCTGGAGTGTGGAGGTATGCTGTTTCGACAGTGGTGGTGGCTGTGGATGTTAGTGTTGATTGGTATGAATGGCATGAGTGTTTGCATGACTGTGAGGGAAATTAGGGGGCAGGGTAAGGGTAAAGGGAGAACCTCATTATGGGTGAAGTATGTCTTACATTTCTGGCTGGTTCAATGTCTGCTTTGTTATTTTCCAAGGCCCAGGCTGGGAGGTCTTGGAAGCTTATACATAGACAATAGCACCTTATTGTGTGCCCTTCTGAGTTCCTGGTATGGCGGAGGTTAAATTTGTCTCGTTAAACGTGGACGGAGTCCACTCCCCGATCAAAAGAGAGAAATTATTTTCAGTGTTTAAGCGCATGCGGGCCCAGGTAGTGTTCCAGCAAGAAACGCATCTTGGTGATACGGAACATGCTAAACTGCGGAGAGACTGGGTGGGCCAATGCTACTGCTCCTCTTTTAATTCGTGGCAGCGAGGGGTTGCTATTCTTATTCACAAAAATTTGACCTTTTAATTGGCACAATCTTACCAGGACCCAGAGGGCCGATAAGTGATCATAGTAGGTACACTATTTGGACAGAGAATGGCATTCTATAATATTTATGCTCCAAATGTTTATTCTCCTCCTTTCTTTGCATCCCTGGTGAGTCGATTAGCTGAGTTCTCAGACTGTCGCCTGGTGGTCGAGGGTGACTTTAATATAGTTGCGCACCAGCAGTTAGATATTTGCCCCCCCCCCCCCCAAACTTGTACACACCTCAAACCGTGGTAAGGGTGTTAATCTTTTCTGTGACGCACTACACTTATTGGATGTTTGGTGGGTACTCCATCCCGGAGACTCGGAATTTACATTTTATTCAAACCCCACCAGACTTATTCATGGCTGGATTACTTACGGGTGTCAGATTGTTGTTTCCCGAGGGTGGTGGAGGCCAATATCGGAACCATTTCCATCTCTGATCATGCCCCTGTAACGGTGACAATATGCTGTGGTGTTGGTGCTTGGCCCCCATTTTCCTGGCACCTGCTCCCCGATTTATATTTGGATAAAGCTTTTTACACTTACTTGCAAAATAGTTGGATAGAATACTTGCAGCACAATGCTACCCCTGATATGAGCGCGCGCAAACTGTATGGGAGGCTGGAAAGGCGGTGATGTGAGGGGCCGCCATAGCCTATGTGGCCAAGGCTAATAAAAAATGAACGCAGAAATTCTGCGGCTCACCGCTATTAAACAAGCCCAACAACACCATATGGCCTTCTTAACGGAGGAGTCCAAGGCAACTGCCGATAGGGCAAGGACAACTCTTAATGGCTTGCTCCATCAAAGGGTGTCCAAATCGCTCCGTTACTACTGGTACCAGTTATATAAACATGGTAACAGAGCCGGCCGACTGATGACTCACCTTATTCGGCCTAAAGGTCAGCGAGCATCTGTCATGGGGATTCGGGATTCCGGAGGGGTCCGTGTGCATACTCACCAAGACATTGCGTGCAGATTTCGGGAGTACTATATGTCATTATATGGTCCTAAGCCTATGGATGCCCATACTGCTGAGTCCCTCTTTCAGGGGATCTTGTGGCCCTCGTTAACTGCAGAACAACTCACTACGCTAAATGTAAATATTGTGCTGTTCAATTTCTCCCCTTCCATCCCAAGTTTATTTTCCTTGTTTTTTGTAACTTTCCCTCTCCCTTTTTCTGATTCACTGTATTTAAAGTTCAAGGTTCTTATTGAAAATATTGTTTTTTACGTTACGTTATGCTTTACACTCCTTGTTATTTGTAAACCGGGTTGATGTGATGCCTATCATGAAACTCGGTATAACAAAAACAATAAATAAAATAAATAAATAAATAAATAGTACTGTTACAAATGAAGAAATTTATGCGGTCATTCAGAAGCTTAAATTGAGTAAAGCAGCGGGACAGGATGGGCTGGGCTCAGAGTTTTACAAGATATTGAAATTTTCAGTCCCCTCCCCCCTACAGAAATACTATGCTGACCTTTTGCACACTCTCCATATTACCGGGGACTCTAACAGGTCTGTTATTGTAGTCCTCCCAAAACCCGGGAAAGACCTCTTGGAAGTGGGCTTGTATAAACCCATTTCCTTGTTAAATGTAGATGTAAAAATTTTGGCGGCTGTCCTTGTGGCCCGGCTGAGTAGCATCTTACCCCATCTTATCCATGCCGACCAGACGGGTTTTGTCAAGGGGAGACAAGGGGTCTGTAATATTCGAAGACTGTTAGCGGTCCTCAGCTACCATTCATCTGAAGAGGCCTTGATTCTGAGCCTTGACGCAGAAAAGGCATTTGATTCCCTATCGTGGGAATATATATTTTGGGCTCTGCGCCATTATGGCTTTTCTGGGGCGTATCTTCAATGGCTGGAAGCTCACTACAACAACCCTAGTGCCTCTATTTTACTCAATGGGGAGCCCACAGACCTCTTTTCGCTGTATTGTGGGGTTCGACAGGGTTGCCCCTCTCTCCGCTGTTATTTGTCTTGGCTCTAGAACCCCTGGCCATACGGTTGCAGAGTGAATTGGGCTTCACTGGAATTAGTGTTGATGGCCATCCCTTGAAAACTGCTTTATTTGCTGACGATATTCTATTGTTTGTGGGACGACCTCACTCCAGCGTGCCTATTATCATCCAACTTTTTGACCAGTTTCGAATGGTGGCGGGGGTTGACAATTAATTATGGAAAGTCAGAGGTCTTAGCTTTGAATGCTCACCTACTGGTCTCTTGGGGGGGCCCGTTCCCTTTTTCAGTGGGCTCCAGAGAAAATTAAATACTTGGGTGTATAGGCTCCTCAAAACTTTGACAAGCTTTATGAGTTGAATATTACCCCATGTCTCCTTAAGCTCCAGGTGCAGCTGTAGTTGTGGGCTCCTTTACCGCTTTCTCGATTTGGTAGGAGTGCTCTTGTCAAAATGGTCCTGGTGCCACGGCTTCTTTATTTACTGCATATGATCCCTTGCTGGCTGAAGGCTGGAGACCTTCGCCAATTACACACCAGTTTACAACAGTTCTTGTGGAAGGGGAAGCGGGTCCGGCTGGCATATACGGTTTTGGAATGCCCCCGGGAACAAGGTGGACTTAACTTGCCTGATTTCAGACTCTATAATGTGGCATGTCAATTACGCTATGTGGGAGAATGGATCACAGAAACCTATTCTTATTGTACGCTTGGGATGTTAAATAAGATGTCCCGGCCTAGCTCCCCTTTAAGTCTTATTCAGCTGTGCCTGGGGTTATGGTGTTCCATGGCTTACCCTAAAATACTCCTTGACCCCAGCCTGGCGCTGGTTGCGGCGACAATGGGGACTATGGGGAGTTGCCTTTCTCTTCTTGCCCTTTGTGGGGAATGCAAGTTTTGTTCCAGGGCTAGATAGCAAGGCTGTTTTCCAGGTGTGGGCGGATAATGGAGTGGTGTATCTCTTTCACTCGCTAGACCCGGACTTTCACAGTATCCAGGACTTTGCTGCTTTGGCTTGCACGTTTCGCTTACCCACCAAATCCTTTTATGCATACCTGCAAGCCCGCCATACCTTTAATTTTTTTCCTGGACTGTGGAAGAATTGACAAAGGAAATTGAGTTTGCTAATACTCCCTTCGATATAGCCTGCTTAACTAACACGATTACTGGTTGGAAAAAACTGGGACAATCTCATGGCTCAGCAGGTCGCTTGCATCATCTCACCAATCGCTGGACAACTATGTTGGGTACCCCGCTTGCTCCGACTTACTTGAAGGGCTGCTTCACGGCCCTCTACCGGTTACTGCCTGATGTGAGCTTGTGAGAGGTCCAATTCAAAATTTTGCATTTTATCTACTATGATGACGTTCGACGTTTTCGCATGAAGATAGTTCAATCTCCTCTCTGTAGCAAGTGTAACGCTGCAGAGGGTCATTTCTGTCATCACCTGTTCACATGCCCGCGGCCAGTTATTGAAGTGATTCATAAATGCACTGGAACTGTTATCCCTAATGAGGGTCACATTTTATTGACTCACCAGCAAGCTGGACAAGTCCCAGGTATGCGATCCAGGGCAATGTTTGAACGTCTAGCGGTTATGATGGCATGCCGCAATATATTGGCTATATGGACTGACCCTCTGGCCCAACCATCTATTGATACTTGGTTTGGAAGGATGGCCTCTCTTCTCCAAATGGAATATATGGATTTTTGTTTAGGCAAGAGAAAGCCGGACACGATATATTGTGCTTTTTGGAATGCATGCTATGCGCTATTCCTTCTGCAATTCAGACCGAGCTCAGTAATAATGGATATAAATCTACATGGTCATAACTGAGGTTCAGGAAGGGGAGGGGTTAGTGAGGTGGGACGTGTATGAGGTATGTTTGGGATGTGAATGGAAGTATATTTGAAGTGGTTAAGGGGGGGAAGGGATAGGGAGGGGTTTGGCTGCAGGGAATAAAAGTAAAAGCAGGAAGCACGCTCACAGTGCAATTGACTGTTGTAATATCATTATATGTACATCGCTTTGCATGTATGAGTTTTTTATGTGTATTGGGTTACCTATATCCCTTGTTGGGATATGTCTTCCTGTTAATAAAAATTATTTTGAAAGAAAAAAAAAAGATGAATGCTTTATATCAGTGTAGCATTCTGCTCAATCAAAACGGAAGGAGACCGTTGCACTCATCCAAAAAACCCGAGGTGATCCATGTTTTCGGCATCCTCACCTGCGTCGGGGCAAAGTGAACCTGAGACAGACTTTGGATCATGCTGTTCCCTCCACAGATGCCATAGAGCTGTCAGAATAGAAGGTGGGCAGTTGTAAATGAGGAGCTGGCAGTTTTCTGAAAGGCGGATAACGCCGCAGTTTGTACACGTAAGAAAATCATTTCAGCATAGGGCCACTGCTTGGTTACAAATCTGCTCTTATCTGGGTGCAAAACGATGGCACCGTATGGGACAGGGTGCATTTTGCTTTTGTTTGGAAATAGCAGGAGCCTGTCCCATCTTGTCTTAGGTGCTGCTCGCTGCTCTAACATGTCCCTAATATGCAATATTCTCTTCTAGCTGCTTTTCCTGGTGTGAAAAAGTAGCACGCAGGTCTTCATAAATCCTAAACTGTATCTGCACAACTTAAAAAGGAGTGGAGCAAATTGAAACAGTAATCGGCACTATTGCATACTGAGAAGTGTGGCTTTGGATGGCTGTCAAAAGCTTTTATCTTGCCTATTTATTCAACCTTTTACCCGTGCCGCAAGCACTTATGTGTTCTTTATGAATCTTGATGTCTCCAGATCAGTTTGTCTTGCAGGCAAAAGCCATTTGCTTCCAGAAAGCTAAAAATGGGGAACGGCAGCAGTGGAAAGTTTTTGTTTTCAGCGTGGTTTGTTTTTCTCGCTGTTCCAAGATCTTGGCAATTAAAGGCTCAATATTCATAATTTTTAAATCTAACGGCTCAGGTCCTTTTAAATTCTGCTTAGTGGCTTTTGTAGCATTCTGTCCAAAATGGAGGTAGAAGTGGAAGATGCCGTAGCAGAACGTCCCAACTCTCTGCCTCTTTTTTTTTTGCACGCATTGGTACATTTGTGGGGAGAAATGGGAGTGGGGTGGGCAAAAATAAGCCATAAAATGGCATTTTCCGCTGCACCGAATTTAGCTGCGAAAATCTGCACTGTTGAAATTTTGAGATGGATGAGAGATGATTTTGGCAACGCTCCCAGACTTGTGTGGAGCACAGGTCCAGGCAAGCTTGAGTTGGAGAAGAATCTATTTATTCATTTAAAATGCTTTTATTCCGCGACCTCCATAAAAAAAAGTTCAGCGCGGATTACAATATAACAGTCTTAAAACAGTTAAAGACAGACATATACAAACAAGTTAAGAGCATCACCACCATAATATTGTCTCTTTTTAAAACATTTTCAAATGAGTCATCCCACTTCACCCAAATGCCGCCTCAAAAAATACTGCCTTCAATGCCTTTCTAAAAACGTTAAAATCCTGTAACTGTCTCACTTGTGCTGGAAGTCTGTTCCACTCATTTGGTGCAACAACAGAGAAAACACCCTCTGGTTTTAACCCATTTGAATTTTTTAACTAGGGGAACATTTAACAATTGCGAATTCTCAGATCTCAATGTGTGCGCAGGAGTGTAACACAATAAAATCTTGTAATATACAAGGGGAAAGATTAATCATAAGTTTGAAAGCCTGAATCTGCCCCTCCACTTAACTGGGAGTCAGTGTAACTCTCTAAGGACCAGGGATATATGATCTCTTTTTTGAATTTCCCGTTATAACTCAGGTAGCTGAGTTCTGTACTGACTGCATCACACGCAACAACCTTTCTGAAAGCCCAATAATCTAAATGGCTAAGTACAAGAGCTTGTACCACCATCCTAAAGAATATTGAAAACAAGAACACTCTTAAAGGTCGAACCATCTTGAGCTTATAAAAAGCTGTCTTCATAACATGGCAAATCTGCTGCTTCATAGACAATTGGGAGTCTAAAAATACTCCTAAGCTCTTTATCTCTGAGTGTATTGGAACCAAAAGAGTGTTGGATAGCCAGATCTGGCTCTTATTTTTTAACTCGGTGTTCTTTCCTACCCATGGGATCTTTGTTTTCTTATATTCAAAAATAGGCGGTGATTAACCAACCATGCTTACAACTTCAACAATTTCTTGTAATCTAAATTCAGGTATTTATATAGAAGAAAAAATTGAATGTCATCCATGTAGATAAAATGTTTGAGATTCAAAGTCTGAAAAACAGCTCCTATGGTTGCCAAATCGAGATTATAGAGCGTCAACGACAAAGCTGAACCTTGCGGCACGCCCCATTTAATTTCATGCCATGCAGAGTGTCGTGATCCAGTTTGAACCCTTTGTTCCCTTTCGGTCAGAAGCTCCCACACCCTTTGAACGCATAGCCATTCAATAAAATATCAGGATGAAGGGTGTCAAAGGCCTCAGACAAGTCCAGCTGGGCTTGGGTGTGTATTGATCCATGGGAATTCCCTGGGATCACTGGCTGGCAGCTATCACTGTGGAACATCTTTAAGAGGCGGTGCATCTGTCTGTCTTAGATATCTGGGCACTGCTGGGAGGTATTTCTGGGTCTCCGCTCTAGACGCAAGCAGCTGTGTCAGTTTATTTCTGTCCTGGACCATGGGTTAATTATGACCAAGGCTCAGCTAAACTTATCTTTGCTTAAACTAGTCTATAGCCTACAACAGGCAGAGAGTTTCCTGGCCCAATGTATATTTGTTTTTTTTGGCTTCCTGCGTGGGCTGAGAGGAAGCAGTTGTTGCACTCCTTGGCTGTTTGGCCACTTTCTGTGGCAAAAATCACATTTTGGACTGTGTGCATTGACTTTGAGAACCTGGCCCTATTGTCTGGCTGAAGTTAGGACATTCTAGTTGATGTAACTGCATACATAAGCAAATTCTTGGCAAGTAACTTCAACATACTGAAAGATCATCATTGGCGAGAGTTATTGTTCATGCTGAATGGGGTTTAATATTTTACTAGGAAAGAAGCCTTTTGATGTCTGGCTTTTTAAAAATGTTCTGTTGATCAAGTAAGTGGTTTTTATATTAGTGGTAAATTGCAAATGATACAGGCACAAAAATCCTACATTTTCTAATGTAGCATTCTCTGAAATAGATGGATGAAACCGTCGTGAAGTGTGATACTAAATGTTAATGTCCCGGTAAACTAATGCTAGATTCTTTAGCTAATTATTGTACACTACATCACCTTTTCTCAAGGACCCTGAGGAAGAGTAGGTCTGCCGCAGGACCTTTAAACCCCTTGCACCCCCAAAGAGGCACGGAGACATGGCTACCCTTCTTCTGCCTCTCCTCGGAAAGGGGGTGGGGTAGGAAATAAAAAAAAAATGGGTCCTTATTTTTATTAACACAAATTTAAAACTTTTTGTTTGTCCTGGGCGTGATATTGCATAGTTTTAGTGATGCATGAGTGTATGCGTACAGTTCAGATTCCCGTAGTGTAACTATGAGAGTGAATGGGAGGATATAAGATGTGGCTAGTGATTCTTGCCAGGGTGGTAGGGACTGTCCAAAGCTGCTTTTCGATCGAGAAATGCTGTGGTGTACTGCAGCAATTGTCATACCATATTTTCAAAAAGGGCTTCAAAAAGTGACTTTTTAAAAAAAATTCCATTCTTGTGAGATTTTTTTCACATGCCATTCCATTGAAATCTGAATATAAGGAAAAAGGGTGGTTGTGTCTGACATCTGAAAACAGGAATTTTGGTATTCATATTGCAATTACTTGGAAAAACTACCAAACTGTCGGGTTTTCAGTTGGACATAATATGGGTAAAACCATCGTTTCTATTGGTACTTCACAGTTCAATGCCCAATACAGAATTCTATATCCATCATATATCACATCACCCAGATTAAATAAAGTATGATCAATGTGCCTGATATCTGTTGAGAGAATGTGAAATAAAAGGTACACTGAAACGTACTTGAAAATGATGTAATTACTCACCATTACACGGACGGGTCCAAAGCGAGATACAGGTGCAAATAATACAAAAATCAAGTAAAAGAAAACAATACAACACATACTTAAACACCTGGCACATTGCCCATTGGATGATGCATATAGAGCAAAATACATTCGCAAAATAATCCAGTAATGCCAAAAGCAAAACAATTAAAGAGTAAAACGATAAGCTCTTAAAACACAGTGCTGTGTAAGTCTTCGTTTTTCACATTCTGCTACCTAAAAATTACAAAGCAAAATGCATTCAAGTAGGAGTTTTTTTCATTGATTTACACAACATACTCGACGCTTTCATCGTGAAAGAATGATTGGGGAAATATTCCAAAAGTAATTAAGAATAAAACCCCCAAGTCTTGATTGCATAAGTGTTCACACCCCCTTGACTCAGTACTTGGTGGAAGCTCGCTTTTGCAGGAACAACGGTCAGGAGTCGTTTCGGATAATTGTCTACCAACTTTATACAGCGGGATGATGCAGTCTGTGCCCATTCTTCTTGGCAGAAGCACTTGAGCTCTTTCAAGCTGGTTGGGGAGTGTCTGTGGACTGCTGTCTTTAAGTTTTGCCATAATTGGGCTTTGATTGGTCCACTTTCTTCTTTCTAAGCCACGCCATTGTTGCTTTTGCTCTGTGCTTCAGAGTCCTTGTCCTGCTGAGAGGTGAATCTTCTCTCCAGTCCCAGGTCCCTGGCAGACTGGAAACAGGCTTTTCTCCAGGGTCTGCCTCTACCTTTGCACCATCCAGCTTTCCCTGTATCTTGCCAAGCCTCCCTGTCCCCCGCTGCTGCAACCCATCCCCCACGTCATTCTGTCTCCACCACGCTTTGCTATAGGGATAGTGTTAGCAGGGTGTTGCGCGGTGTTTGTTTTATGCCGCACGCATTGAGACCAAAAAGTTCCCCTTTGGTCTCCTCAGATCACAGAAGCTTCTCTCACATGCGTGCAGCGTCCTCCACGTGTTCCATTGCAAACGCTCTGCAGCACATCGTATGGCTTTTCTTCAGCAGTGGCTTCCTTCTTGCCACCCTTCTGTATTGGCTATGTTTGTGGAGTAAACTTGAAATTGTTGAAGAATCAACATTGGGGGAAAAATCTCAGCCAGAGACCTCTGTATTTCTTTTAGAGTAAGCTTAGGTCTTGCAGTGACCTTCCGCCGCAGTTTCCTTAACCCATGGCTACTGACTTCATTGGGATGCTCTGATTTGAGGCAGTTTCTTGGTGGTGCCAAATTGTTTCCACCTTCCAGTACCCCAAAGGATTTCGGACACACTGCCATTTCCTTAAAGCCTTCCCCCCAGTCTGAATCTTTTTTTGAATAATGTTACTCTCATATTCTTTCAGCAGCTCCTTGTTTGGCATATTTTGAACCTTTCGTTTCAAATTCACTTCATATAAGAGAAAACAGCTTGATTTTTCATCCAGGAGTGTTCTAATCAGCTCAACCACTGTGATTGGACATAGGCCTAGTTAAGGCAAGTTTTTGTACCGGAGCTAATTTGGTTTTACTGTGACAAAGGGTGACGTCTCATGCAGTCAAGACTTAGTTAAAAAAAAAAATCTTAATACTTTTAGAATATTGCTGTAATTGTATATTGTGCAGATCAGTGAAACAAGCTCCTACTTCAGTGCATTCTGATTTTGCATTTCTTGGCAGAATGTGAAAAATGTACAAGGATATGAAGACTTTTACAAAGCATTGTATAGCAGATGCAGGCAAACCATATACCGTCAGAAAAACAATTGTCAGCCCTTCCCATATAATGCCCCTAAAGAACAAATTTATCATAACTGGCAAGAAATAACTAGTAAATGGGGAACTACCCCAATAGCTAGACCCTTTTACTAAAACCTAACCCTTAATTCATCCAGCGCCCTAAGGAGCATAGAGCATCACCGACAAAATGTGGGGAACACCTCCTGAGCGCAGACCAATTTCTGAATGCCCTAACCTAACTCTGATGGGCCATACATTTGTGTAAAGGGTCAAGATTTCAGTAATTATCAAAAAGGAAGTAGCTCTCTGGTGACTTATCTTCCTTGGGAGACCATCCCAAAGAGTAGAGGCAAAACACCCGAAGGCTCTACAACGTGCTGCTGCAGATCTCTTGACCGAATAACCAGGAATCTCTTGTCTTGCGATCTCAAGGAACGAGCTGGAATGTACCAGAGAAGCTGTAGAGAGACAGAGGTTTTTGGAAAGTTGTGCTGGAACAAATATGCAATATTACAGGGCAAAAGCTGCCACTAGACTACCCTTTAGCTTTATTGAACCCAAGGGGCATTGCATGTCAAGTGGAGCAATTTAGAAAACCATCCACGCTCGACCTTCAAATTGAATAAAATTTTGTGTGGATGTTCGCTAAGGCCTCAAAGAAAACTATGCAACATATTTTGGCTGGGTCTCTGATGGTTCAAGAGCTAGAGCCGCTGAAAGAAATGTAAATGTATAATTTTCAGTTTTATATCCCTGGCTATATATAAAAATATTAATTACATTTTTAACCTGCCTTATTGGGGGTGGTAACCCTTTAGGAGGCCCAGCAGTCACATCTGGTGTCCCAGCCTCCAGCTACCTCCATCCAAACAGCTATCTCCCCCCCCCCCCCAACTCATTCGCCATCCACCTACCCCTCTCACCCAACTGCCTCGTTCAAGTTAAGTAAAGAGAGAGTGCAGGAAATATAAGTATGCTGTGTTTATTTTAGCAAAACATTGTATAGGTGCATATATTTGTGCGATAATAAGGGAGTGGCCCTTGGCTTCAGGGAGGGTAGGGAGGATAGAAGCAGTCTGGACTCTGCCTTTTCTCACACAGGAAATACTTCTATTTTTTTTTTTTTTTTACCTGTTTTTAAAGAGGTCTGGTCAGACTGTGGAGGAAACCAGTTTCCCCTCCCCCCCTTCTGCCAGGCCAGACTCATTTGTATGGTCCGGCCATCAGTGGATGGGGACCATTCCAGGCCCCGGGGAAGGCCGGAGTGTTTTTTCTTCTTTCCCTGCTGTGATCAGCTGTTTGGGGAAGCAGTGCAGAAAGAGGTAGAGATTGCTGGCAGTCCACTGGGAGGGAAACGTGGACCCGAGGAGCCCAGGCTAGGGTGATAAAATCCCTAGAGGAGGAAAGGAGCCAGTGTGATGAATCTGGAAGTGCTGGGTCATAGTGACAGAGTCTGGTGATCGGGAAGTCATGCAGAGAGGGCGTGACGCGCTCTAGTTAAGAGTTCCGTCGGCTGCCAGTACAGAGAAGAATCAGTTTTTAAGATTCGTATCTTAATCTTCAGGGCTCCGAGAGCAAATTGGCACTGTGTATTTAATGGAGTGATTGAGTCGATACCAGTCTATAAGAGGTCTCGGCTGAAGTTGGGAAGCACTGCCATCTCTTTGCTACATGAGTTCAGATGACTCAAAACAAGAGTAGTGGCCCCCTGGTTCTGGAATACGTTATCCTGAGAACAAAATTATGCTTCTTCTGGAAGGACCTGAGATGATTTTTTTTTTTTAACTTTCTAGCTGATCTCAAATTTTTGAGCTGGGCAGGAAGTTTGGTTTTAGGCTGAAGCCAGTTTCTAGATGAGAGAGATCCCTAGTTTGTGGAGCTATCTGTATGATTAAAAAATGGTTCTGGATAAATGGGGTACTGTCCTGCTGGCTATCAGATTTTTGTTATTTTTATTATGTGCTGTGTATTTGTGGGGTTTCTGTATATTATCTTAATTATGAATATGTATTGGACTTTATTGTATACGGCTCTGTTCTGAGTCTTGATGTGCACAGCTCCCATCCATCAGTTATCTGCAGGGGAAGCAGCCTGCATTGCATTGCAGCCCCTGGGGGGGGTGGGAAGCCCAGCTGAGCTAAGGGTCACAGAGACCATTAAAGGGAGAATGGAGGCTTGGGGTGAGGGAAGGACGGCGGGCTGGTGAAAGGTGCCCGCAGGCTTGTAGCATGTCCACCCCTGCTCTACGGCTTGCCCAATTAAGAACATAAGAAAATGCCACACTGGGTCAGACCAAGGGTCCATCAAGCCCAGCATCCTGCTTCCAACAGTGGCCAATCCAGGCCCCAAGAACCTGGCAAGTACCCAAAATTGAAGTTAGATCCTTCCATGTGACATTGGCGCTAGGGAACTGTACTCCCAAACAATGGTACAGCGATGCTGGCGAAACTCAAAGTTTCTAATGGTCCCCTATGGATCATAAACTCAGGCCTTTTCATTAAATGTGTACATGCTTGGTGCAGGCCTTGTAAGACACTGTGTCAAGTAAAAGGGCACTTTAATAGGGCATAGAGTACAGTGTATCATTCAGTCCTCTATATTTGGCAAAAATCAATGGAAACACATGGGTGGACTGGATTATGTGCACCGTGCACAGCAGAAAAATATGAGTAGCGATTTATATTTTGAGGTTTTCATCCTCATGGAAAAAAAAAAAAAGATCACCAGATGACTGACTCAGAACAATTTTGCTATGAGATTTGTAAACTGTTCAGACTGCAGCTGGAAAGAAAGGGCTCGTGCTTATATCTGTGAATGAATTATTTTCTACAAGCAGCCTCCGTGTTCTGCGTTTTTCAAATAAGCGGGCTCCATATCGGAGGGGAATTTATCATTGGCATGAAATCTCGTGGACAAAAATCGTCCTCCTATTTTCTGCTCTTCCATCCTTGAATGCCTTTGCTGGACAGTGCAAACGGGCCATTTTGGTCATTATCTGTCATCGTTTGCTACGTTACTATGTTGGCTACTGCTGACCTGAGCACCTTCTATAAGGGAGCTGCCAAAAGCCTTACAGTCAATCCTATGTGTTGCACCGGGACAGCCTATCACTTGCCAGATGGTCATTTTTATCTATTTTTCACTACTTCTAATTTAGAAAAGTTAAGTCATTTGTAAGCAGTCAATACAAAATCGTTTATCAAAGTCGATTCATTGTGAAACAGCAGCATAGTTCATGCCGCTCTCCCCATCTCCTCAAAACAATTGCATCATTCAGCCAATTTCAAAAGAGAATTACTTACCTACAATGAATCTGTTTTCAGAAGCACCGTAAGCATTTTTCATTTCATAAATTGGTTTGGTCTGTCTCATTTATAAATGGTGAATTCTGTAGGGCACCGTCCGTTGTGTCGCTCAACTAATGTCCAAAGAATTTCTCGCAGGTGAATCATTAACCTATTTACAATTGCTTGTTAGGCATTCTGTCACAGTTTGTGTATTCCGTGACCCTGTTACTTATTAGTTCATTCAGAAGTGGAAAAAGATATTTATGAAAGAAAGCCAAACCAGACCCCCACTGCTAAATCAGTTCTGTCATTCAAACCTAAATTCAGAAGAGGTTTGCAAACAGAGATTCCCCTGCATGCTCCCTCTCTCTGGCTCCGACAGTGTTGTCTGTGGCTCCGTCTAGACCCAGCCGGATGCCAGCAGCCATGGGGAATGCTTGAGCACCACATAGCCCCGTGGCACGTCCAGAGTCGGCTCTTAATTCTGTGCGTTGAAAGTGGCAGACATCGCAGAGTCCCGCACCCCACCCCCAGCTTGGCACATGAAGTTGTTCCAGATTTGTTCGCCAAACATCCTGGGAAAATGTCTTCACCCTGCCTGCAGCCATGCTAGTTTGTCTCTTTAGGCTCCCAAGGACATCCTGATCTCATTCCTTGCCTGAACAGATAATTTGCTGTTTGGAAAAACGTCTTCTGTAGATCCTCCCTCCCCGCAAAAGCCTCACTTTCCTTTCCTCATTGTTTTTCATTTATTTAAGGTTTTTATATACCGGCATTCATGATAGAATCACATCATGCTGGTTTACAATTAACAGGGGGAGTGGGAGAAAAAAAGAACATGGAAGGAGTGCACAGCAACCGAGAAGTTACAATAAAACAAGGCTGGTTAAACTGGGAGAAGAGGGAAAGCTAGACAGAATAACAGAACGAGGTGTAATTATTTACAGTATATATACGGTATTCTGAAGTGTCTGATTGAAGAAAATGTTGATTTGAGATTTAGGCAGTGTCTGGAAAGGCTTGTTTTTCTCCGTTCATGTCAGTATGCACTCGTGTTGAGGGCTCAGTTAGATCCCAGTTTGTCCCTTCGCAATCCCCTACGCTAACCTTTTTTTAATGTTAGGTATAGTTCCGCTGTTGCATGTTGGAAAGCTCCTTCAGACGCACGCTTTATTTTGTTTTGACGGTGTCGTTTTAGCAGTTTTTATAACTTTGCCCGAGTAATGTTCAGAGCATTTTACTTAGCGGTAGAATGGCCAGAGATGTTTAGTCCCAGGCAACTGAGAGTGTTGAGCGTCTGCTAAAGGTGATTTCTAAGACTCGCATCAGAACAAAAAAGCCCTTTACAAAGGATGCATCTTGGACATCTGTGGCCAAGATGAAAAAGAAAGAAAGAATTGTTAGAAACTTCACTCTTTAAAAAAAAAAGTAACATTTAGTGAAAGAAACCTGCTGCCTTCGTTGCTAAGCTGCGCAGGTAAACTCTTCTAGCCCCAGTTGGGGCCAGATTCTGTAACTTAGCTTTTTTTTTTTTTTTAGACAATTAACTCCTTGGAAACTCTGCATCATACAATTATATATATATGTGTGTGTGTATAAGTTTTAGAAATGCAGTAGTTTTAAAGCAAACTTTGAAACCTCCAACGGGATGTAGGCAGAGACGGGCTGCCCCCACGGTGCAGATTCTGCATCCATGAAATGAGACTTAAGGGCCTCTAATGTTCCTCTACCGTACAGGAGAGGAGGGATGATGGAGATATCCAAGCCCCTCAGCAGGTATGAATGAACAAGTGTTTATAATATAGGAGTTCAAGGGGATTAGGCTGGGGAGCAAGGTAAGGAAATAGTGGCGATTGGTGAAGCATCAAAACTGTAAGAGAAGTCACAAAAGCATGAATAATCCTTGGTTCGGATAAAGTGAAGGTAAACCCCGGGTTCAA
Source organism: Rhinatrema bivittatum (assembly GCF_901001135.1). NCBI lineage: Eukaryota > Metazoa > Chordata > Amphibia > Gymnophiona > Rhinatrematidae > Rhinatrema > Rhinatrema bivittatum. The sequence goes on from NC_042615.1 coordinate 50,325,743, forward strand.
GTGAGACCTCTGGTATTGCAGCAGGAAAGAAGTGTGCAGATGTGTGGGCTTACTGGTCTTACCTGCTGTACCTTTAATACGAACTGACTGCAGATTAACTGCTTATGTCTGTAGGGTTGACCTCTGGACAGGATGTTGACACCTTCTTTTGACATTTTCTTTCCCCCCCTAGGCAGCAGAAAAGAGATTCACGGGAACTTGGAAAACAAGTTACGGTAAAAAGCAAACATCTCAGGCAGATTTAATTTTCCAAAAAACTTAGGTTAAAAACTTGGGCCTTGCATCATAGAATTTTTTGGAAAGTCCTGGAAGGATCTCTTCTACCTGTTAAGGCCTTTTATATTCCTGAATACAGGGGTGAAAATTTGGAAGTACTAAAAGAAGCTAAACCCTGTGCGCACTGTGGATCTTTCTCATGTCTCGGGTAATTCGCGGTGTCTATTACCATCCAGAGTTGAGGTGGCTTTTCAGATTGATAAGGATCTGAAGCTGTTCCCTGATATTGGTAGGCCTACACAGGCCTGGAGGAAAATATGTTTGTTCCCTATGAGGAAAGGCTGAGGGGGGGGGGGGGGATCTTTAAAATGATGAGAGGACTAGAACAGGTAGATGTGAATCGGTTATTTACTCTTTCTGATAATAGAAGGACTAGGGGGCACTCCATGAAGTTAGCAAGTAGCACATTTAAAACTAATCGGAGGAAATTCTTTTTAACTCCTTCACAATTAAGCTCTGGAATTTGTTGCCAGAGGATGTGGTCAGTGCAGTTAGTACACTGACCACTTCCTCTTCTCTTCCCTCACCCACCATCCCATTGGCATCCTCACCTTCTCCCTTCCCTCTTTCTCCACCATAATACACACTCCTCTCCCCTGGCATCACCATTGTCTTCCCTTCCCTCGCCACCACCCCCTGGCATCATCTTCACTTTCTCTAACCCTAATTCTCTCCCCTCCCACCCCCCTGGCATCATCAACATGATCACCATCCCTCTCCTGCTATCCCTCCCCCCTCGGCATCAACATTCCCTCTCCACCTTCTTACCCCTGGCATCATCGTCACCATCTTCCTTTTCCTTCTCTCTCTAACTCCCCCACCCCCTGGCATCATCATCACATTTCCTCTCTCCCTCATCTCTTCACCTCGCCCCTGGCATCATTACCACCTTATTTGTCCCTCTACCCTCTCCCTCTCTATCTCCCTATGGAATCATCACCTTCTCTTTCCCTCTTCTTCTTTTGCACTTCCTTTGCTATCATCGTCATATTTTTCCCTCTCCTCCTCTCCTGCCATCACCTTCCCTTTCCCTCCATTTCTCTCCTCTACTCCCAGGCCTCCTCATCATGTTCCCTCTCTCAACTCCTCTCGCATCACCATCACCTTCCCCCTCCACCCTTCTTCCTCACCTCCTGGCAGCATCACCATCCCTCTCCACTGCCTCATATCTGGCATCATCCCTCTCTCCCACCCCCAGGCATTATCTGCACCTTCCACCACCTCTTCCCCCCTCCACCCACTCACAGATCATGACCTTCCCTATCATCCTCACCTTCCATCTCCTTCCCTCTGCCTCCACCCCTCTCCCTCACCCACTGGCATCATCGCTTTCCCTCCCAAACTCCTCTCTCTGACCAACATCATTTATCATCCTAATTTTCCACCTCCCCCCCCCGCCCAGCCCAGCCCCTGTCATCACCTTTCCTCAGCCTCACTCCCCGGCATCATCGTCGTCCCTCTCCCTCATCTATTGGCATCAAGTTCCCTCTCCCTTCCCCACCCCCAATCCCTGAACAGCAGAAATCTGGGAGCAATGCTTTACCCTGTGCTGCTGCTTCCTCCACCTTTGCCAGCTTCCCTCTGCAATCTGAACTGCGTGGGGCCAGCAAGTCTTACAGAGCCAGCAGAGAGAAAGCAGGAGCAGCTGCTGCTAAGCGCTGCTCTCTGATGCCCCCTGCTGGTGGGAGGACATCATGCATGCCCAGAGGGAAAGGCAAAATGAAGACTGCAGTCGTGTAACACCGGCTGGGAAACGCTGACTTAGGGAATAGCCACCGCTTATTACTGGCATCAGTAGCATGGGATGTGTTTAATGTTTGGGTACTTGCCAGGTACTTGTAACCTGGATTGGCCACTGTTGGAAACAGGATGCTGGGCTTGACGGACCCTCAGTCTGACCCAGTATGGCAACTTCTTGCGTTCTTGTGTTCTTAAAAGTTTTGATTGTTGGTGCAAGTTTCTCACTGTGGTTCCCTGCCAAATGTAGGAAGGGTCATAAGGGGTCTTATTACATTTGGTTTTTTTTTTTTGACCCAGAGCAATTACCTGGTTTCTTAGAGGGGCTCACAATATGGAGGACTCGTCCTTTCTTTTTTCTTTTTTTAATTTGAAATGTTTTATTTTGAAACCTCACCCAAAAATACACATTTATAGCCTGATGTATCTGGAAAGCAGACAGAAATACAAGAAAACCCTAAAGTGGCAGTTACATAAGGATACGCCTTCCCCCACCCCCACCCCTAATGCACTCAGGTGCTTTAAACAAGAAAGGGGAACAATAAAAGGAGAGCTCTGTGCCTGGCCTCTTCCTTTCTGTTTGAGTAGTTTCCCCCGCTTTTTTTCATTCTTATGCTCCCAGGCTTTTCTCTTTCTACTTTGGGGTTTATGATGATTTTATTTCCAAGCAAATTATGCTTTGCTTTTTTTTTTTTTTTTTACCTGTTTTCTTGTCTTTGTATTTCTTATCTCCATCTTGGATTAACAACTACGCATTGAGTCCTTTTTTTTTTTATTTAGGAAGAGTTAATGTGGTTTGCTTTGTTAATAACATTTCTTTCTGGTTAACATTTTGCAGAGTTTATTTTTTTTTGGGGGGTGGGGGTGGAGTTCTGCCTTTTTTTCTTTTTTTTTTTAAGCCAACTATTTGGGATTTTCTCTTAATTTTATTTTTTGTATACTTGTAAAAAGAAGAATAAATTTTCCATTCTGTGTAGTTGTTAATGCTGGCTATGTGCTTAGATTAAATTAAAAATAACTTGCCATCCGTGGGTTTAACGCTCTCTCCTTGTGAATGATCACAGTATAAGCTTAGCTCCTGATCCCTGGGCTGTTGGGAGTGGGTGTGCGAGACTCACCCCCCCCCTGTTTCATGATCATGGGAAGATTGGTTTGAAGGGGGGGGGGGGGAATGAAGGTTATCTGCTATCCTTCCCTCCCCCACGTCTCAGGTACAATGAAATATATTTTTAGGAACCATAAAATCGTAAAAAGGAGTTCCCGGTCCTGTGATTTATTAGAGTACGGCGGGGTAGGCCAGTCCACTCCTGGAGTGCCATACATAAACAGGTGTGGTTTTTTTTTTTAAAGGATATCCACAATGAGTATTCATGAGCTGGAAGGGTTTCCCAACCTTTTCAAGCCCGAGGCACCACCTACTTCAGCAAAAATGTTGTGTGGCTGGCAGACGTCCCCAGAGCAGGCAGTGCAGACATGGAAAGGACTGGTAGTCAGAAGGAGAGCTGGGGAAGCACCATCTCTTCCAAGGGAGAGAGGGGGGGGGGGGCAGAGACACATGAATCCATCACTGATGGACCAGCTCCCTCTATATACGAGGGGAGGAGTCGGTGTGGTGCGGGCAGCCGGCTGGCTCCCTCCACTGCTGCTGCTGGTAACAGAGTAAGTTGTACTTGGTGCATGCTCTCGCCATCCTGCTCAGTGAAGGGATAGGACGGAGGCTGGAATGACTCGAAGGTGGGGTGGGGAGAAGAGTCTGTGCTGCGTGCAGTGTGTGTACAGCACAAAGCAGTGTCCAGTTAACTGTGCCCTGCCTGCTGCCCATGGGGCTCATGCTGTATTTGGGGAGAAGGCGCGTGCATGATTGCACAGGGTCTCAGAAAGGAGCGCCTTCATGTTTAAGAGCCACGGCTGGTGTCTCTTGTGGCTGTGAGTAGAGTCCAGGTGCTGGCCTGGATCTGAGCATCAGGCAGGGGGTGACTTTTTTTTTTTTTCCTCTGGCATAGCTGATCAGCTCTGAAGGCACCCCAGACTGCCATGGCACACTGGTTGGTAAACACGGAGATAGGGTTGCATTTACTGCCTCCCTTGTATGCAAATGTATCCCCGGTATATTCATTTGAAGATTAAACACCCCCTCCCTGTCATTCCTCGTGACCTTGGGCAAGTCACTTAACCCTCCACTGTCTCAGGTACAAACTTACAGGGTCGTTCTTCAAATCACCATGGGCCGTTATCGCGAACTGAAAATTGAAATGAGGGAAAGGGGATGGGGTTTGGGCGGGGTTTAGGGAAAACGAGGGACCGGTAGCGCTGCGGGCGATAATGTTTCGGATACTATCGCCGGCAGTTAATGCTGGAAATGCCTACACCTTTTCCATCGCAGTGTGGCCGCAACCGCGGCGGGCGAAAACGCACTGCCGCGATGTGGCCTCCTGCTCAGTGTATCCCCCACCCCCCCACACACACCTTTCTTTCCCGTGGCTCGTCATTCCGCTGCATTCGTATTCCTCTGCCATCAAGGAAAAACAAATCTTACTCTGCATTTCATTTAAGAGCTGCAGTGATTTCTTTTTTTTTTTTCCTTTTGTCTTAGACTACAGTGGGAAAGGGTGGGCCTGACCAACTTTTGGCAGGGCAGGAAATTGGAGGCCTCGCGCCTCCGGTGTCATTACTGCCTCAGCTGGCAAGGGGTAACCTGTATGGGTAGCAGTTAACAACCTAAAACAACTTGGATCCTTTGGGCCGATATCTGCTGTCATTTTCTGTGTTAGAATAGAAGCACGTGCTATATATATATATATATCCAAAGGAGATATATATCTCCTTTGGATATTACACTCTACTCAGAGCCACAAGGATATATATATATATCCTTTGGAGGCTGCCGTTACCCTCTCTCTTCACAGCCACCTCCTCCCCTCAGTGCTTCCTGCCATCATCTGCAGGCCCAAAAGTTGTGGCTAGTAAGCAGGAAGGACCTTCTGGACTGGAGCAAGATTTTTCGCCTGGCTGGGAGCCAGGAGGAGGGGGCAATGTGAATGCTGCTGGGCAGGGAGGTGTAGGGGAGAGAAGCGGTCAGGGAGATGCTGGGCAGGGGTGGGGAGCGAGAGGGGATCAGGGACCTGCCAGGCAGGGAGACATGGGAGCAGGAGGATCCAGGATAGGGAAGGGGGGGGGGGGGGTCAGGAGGTGCTGAGCAGGGAGGGGAGGGGGAGAAGAGGTGGAACTGGGAGTAAAGCTCGGTTTGACTCCCCTCCTAACCAAAATGCTATTCTACTGACTCTGAATAACTGTGTTGTTGTTTTTTTTTAAACTCTGCATGATGTACATTCTGGTCATCTTCTATCTTTATTTATTTAAAAATGCATATTCTGCTGATCTGCAAATCTGGGCGGGTAACAAACGTGTACAATAAAGTCACACCACAGACATAAGGATGACAGAAACACAGACAGGTCAGGCAATATTAAACCCAAAAGGATAGAGGACAGCGGGGGAGGGCGGGGGAAACTTAGGCATCATAATCTGCAAAGCTGCATTGTCAGCTAGGGAACGCTCAAGTGAAGAAAGGAGACCGGAGAGACGTTCTGAATCGGATCAGATCTGATCACCTCCAGAAGTCCATTCCAAAGAGCAGGGCCAGCTATGTTTAAAAAAAAAAAAAAAATATATATATCCGCTTGTGAGACTCGAGTAAGCGAGCTTGCTTTGGGGGTGGGGTTTCTAACAGGTGCTGGGTGGAGGAGCGTAGGCAGTGCATGCCCGCAGTGCTGGGTGGAGGAGCGTAGGCAGTGCATGCCCGCAGTGCTGAGTGGAGGAGCGTAGGCAGTGCCTGCCCGCAGTGCTGAATGGAGGAGCGTAGGCAGTGCCTGCCCGCAGTGCTGAATGGAGGAGCGTAGGCAGTGCATGCCCGCAGTGCTGGGTGGAGGAGCGTAGGCAGTGCATGCCCGCAGTGCTGGGTGGAGGAGCGTAGGCAGTGCATGCCCGCAGTGCTGGGTGGAGGAGCGTAGGAGGTGCATGCCCGCAGTGCTGGGTGGAGGAGCGTAGGCAGTGCATGCCCGCACTGATGCCGCAGTGCAGGGTGGAGCGAGCTCATGAAGGGCCTTGAAAATCGAGGTAGAGGGTTTTAAACTTCACACGCCAAGGGGGACTGGCAAGCACTGTAGGTCGGCTAAAATAGGTGAAACGTGGTCACGCAGCGCTGATCCGGAAGTTAGAAGGGCGGGCAGAATTCTGGATTAGTTGTAATGCTGGAAGGTAAGAGTTTGGTGCAGCCCGGAAACAGGATGTGCGTGGGATTTTTTTGTGCTGGCACATAGCAGACACACGAAAATCCCAGCGCCCATCCTGACCTGGAAAGGACCAAGTGCTCATATGGCTGACAGTAGTTTGAATGAAAAACGTGATGTGAGAATATCTCCCCATGCCTGGATGTGAGAGGTAGTTCCTTTTTTTTTTTTTAACTTCTGTTTTCTTTTGCAATTTTTTTTTTTTTTTTGTTAGGGACTAAACAGGTACAACTCTTACAGGACCAAAAATATCCTCATGTTATCAAACAGCAAGCAGACATATTTGCGATAATCCATGTAATCAGCTTTCCTTTCTAGCACATCCATCCTATTAGTCCTACCAGGAGGACTTAAAAAAAACAAACCTGGATATCTAAACTTCAGCACCTGCTGCAGGGTGGCAGAGCTGGGGGTTAGGAGGGATCTGGAGCAGCCACCGGCTTGCAGAAGAAGGGAGGGAGGCTTGCAGGCAGGTGGGGGAAAAAAGGAAGATGAGCACAAATCGAAAATGTCAAAAGAAAAACAGGGGGGAACAATTAGGAAGCCGCCCCCGTCTCCTACAAGGGCAAGGAAAGCAGGATCATAAAAGCCAGGCCTCTTTCTCCCGTTGTGGCAGGAGCCTAAGTGTTCTTCTAAATGCTCTTCCACCCCTGCATACAAGATTTCTGGGTTTTGTCCTCCTCTTCTGCGTTTCCTCAAATTTTATAAATTAATAACTAGCGCAGCTTGAACCACAAACTTAGGTCTGCTTTTAAGCCGGCTTTCTGCCATCTGTTACTGTAAGAGAAAAACTCCTCTCTGTCTTTCTAAGGAGTGAGAAGAGAGAAACTTTGAAAGAAAGATTAGCACTGTAATCTCAGTGCGTCTCTATCTATAAAGCATTCCCACACTGTCTTTCAGTCTGACCTCAGTTAGATATACTTCTTATGGCTTCTCACATCTGGGGAGATAAGGATGTGGCTTCTCCTAAATACTTCTTGCACTGACGGCTGCTTTCACAAATAATGCATGTTGCAACCTAGCATTAATGGATTGAAGTCAGCGCTTGGTGTTTTGTCAGACATTTGCTTTATTACACTGTATAATATTTATCATATATTTACCATCCATAGTCATAACGTCTAGGTTAATTCTTTCATGCCTTCAGATGTAATACTGGTGAGACATTCTATGCTACGTTTTGTTCTGCCATAAGTATGAGCCTAGCAGGAGCGTGAGCGATGAGATTGTCCCAGTGCTTTTTCTAATGAAATCCTGGTTTCTTCTGCTTTTGGTTTCCATGCAGAGAGAGCCCAAACTGCATATATGTGCGTGTGTTATAAAAATGGCTGCGTCCCGGGAACAGGCCAACGAGCACGTGCACAGGGTACGCCCGCAGGCCTGTTTAAAAGTTACAGGCCCTGTCATTAGAATACTTAGGGGCCGATGCAGTAAGTGAGGGCGGAAAGCGGGCACTCAGTGTTGAGTGCCCGCTTTCCTAACGTGCGCCCAGGCACCTCTCCCGGGTTCGCGATGCAGTATGTAAGTGAGGGGTCGCGCTGCCAAGGAGGCGCTAGGGTCAATTGCGCACCCCTAGCGTCTCCTTGGCAGCGGGCGCCCAGGAGAGGTCAATTTTACGAGCGTCCGTTTTCCTAACTGGTGCACAGCCATGGGTTAGGAAAATGGATGCTTGTTAACTGCATTTGCAGGTGATGAGCGCTATTAGTTTCACCCGGGGGGGGGGGGGGGGGGGGGGGGGTTGGACGCGTGTTTTGGACGAGCTAATCCCCTTACAGCATAAGGGGCTGTGGATGTGCATCCGACCGCGGGTTAAATGGTGCCCTGTTTTGCATCGGCCCCTTAGTTGGGACTGTCTTGTGTGTGTTTCGACCTCCAGGAGCTGTAATAGTTGAGATTAATTACTTGCCAGTGCTTCTGTTCTCTCTAATTAGATTTAACAAGTTGTTAATAGTTAGGGGTTGTAATGTCTATGTTGATGAGTCTGCTTATGCTAAAGAGGTTTTGTCTGTTAGGACTGCTTATTCATTTGGTCCAGCTTATTAATTCACCAACCCATGAAGCAGGCCTGCTGTTTTGCCATGAAAATTGGTTCGGGTTAATTTCACAGCTGAGGGTACATGCTCTTCCCATAGTTATGTCTTTCAACAGTGATCACTGTCACCTGTATACCCCTACCGGTACATTTCAACCTTACCTACCAACTTTTTGCAGTTATCGTATCATTTATTCATGTTATTTGACGAAATTTTGTTGTCTATTTTATATATTTTCTTTTTTACATTTATTATTTAATATTTATTGATTACGTTCTTTTGTTCAATAATCTGTTGATTGTTTAATGTAACGCCGCACGTTCTCTGTTCAATACACTGTCTATTGTTTAATGTAACGCCTTACCGGCGACAGTTTTGTTATATGGAAACCGACTTGATTTGATATGTATATCGAGAATGTCTGTATATAAAAACCCTAAATAAATAAATAAATAAATACATAAATTGCTTTGGTCTGAGCGCTCATTCATTTTGTTTAATCTGAGTGCTAAGATGATACGGAAACACTATAAGAGGGCAAAAAGAAAACGAGACTGGAGGTGGAGGATTTTTGCAGTAGTTGGCAGTTGGGGATTAGCCTTGTTAATGGTGAGGAATTTACAGCTGAGGAGTTGACGGGCAAAGGGTACTCCCTCCTTAACCCTCTTCTCTGATAAATGCGCCTCGCTGAAGGGGTGTGCGTGTAAGCATGCTCCGGGGTATTCCTGAGGGTTAGTAATTCAGAGTCCATCACTTAGGAAAGCAGGAAAAAAATGGAGAAAAACATCCAGATGCTTTGTCCAAAGAGCAGTATAAGTGTTTGTTGAAAGAACAGAGGAATAATTGCTAAAAAGGAAAAAGTGCCTGGAGTGTGGAAAACATTGCAAAGTCATTAAACAGGAGACTGGAATTGTTCTCTGTAGTTTGTGTTTAAAATCCATGCTTAATCCACATGTTCCACACGTTCAGATTTAGCCAGGCAGTGGTCAAATAAATTATTTTGAGGAAGAGATCCTGAAATGACAGTCTCTGGGGCCGATGCAATACAGTTCGCTCGGCTGGAGCAGGCATTAATAGCTGAGCGCATCAAAAAAAAAGTACAGAAAAGCAGAAAAACTCTGCTGTCCGCCGGTAAGGAAAACAGACACCGATAAACTCGGCGTCTGTTTTCATGATGGCTGTCCGCCGAATCACAAAAACCGATTGGGTTCGCGTTAGCAAGGAGGCGCTAGGGTCGCACAAGCTAATTTAAATATTGCATGGTGCCCCCATGACTGTTCAACACCCACTTTCTACACGACTTTATTGCATTGGCCCCTCTGCTTCTTGCTGAGGATGAAATACCCTGCCCGATGAGGGATGGGAGAGAGATGGTCAATATTCAGGCAGACCACTGCAAAAAAAAAAAATTGAAACAGTAATGGGTAAGTTAAAATCGATCCATTTTTAGTTTAAGGGTTTGAAAGAACTGGCTATTGATAGCATTCAGCTTATAGTTGACAAGTCCCTAAGTGAAGGGCCTATGCCAGCGTGTTTAAAAATAGCAACCATTAAACCTGTGCAAAAGAATTCAGCTCTTCGTTTATGGCAATTGTTAAAATCTTTGTCCTATCTCTAATCTCCCTTCATTGGGTAACATGGAAAAATGTATCTTTTTGCAATTGAACAAATGAGCATTTTATTCTTGATGATTAACAATATGGATTTTGAAAAGCACCCAGCGCTAACATGTTGTTACTATAATTGCTGGATTTTTTTCTATAGGCATAGCAGGGGTTTGTGTGTTGTCCTGGTTTGCTTCTTTTTTTTGAAGAACGGAAGACACACAATATTCAGATGGGCGAGTCCTCTACTTGGAGGACATTAACACAAAATCTACCCCAAGGTTCTGCTCTGTTCTGTTTTCATATCGGTTTGCATCTGTTGGGAAAAGGTATTGAAGTTGGGAATAGTGTAATTAATGCAGTCAACATCCAGTTTTATATATCATGTGGGGATGATGAGGATTTTCTTCTGTCATTTTTTTTTCGTAAATGTTTTGCCACTTTTACTAATTGGATAGTATCAAGTTTGTGCTAAGTCTGCAGAAAACAACCAGGGCTGGTAACTTTTAAACCAATGCGCAAGCAAACCTGTGTACGTCGGTCCGCACCCAGGAACGCAGCTGTTGTATAACTTACGTGTGCATGTTATTGTTGTGTCAGGTCATGACTAAAGTGGTGGACCCCTAGTCGTAACTAGAGATGACTCCTCCCACAGGGTGGGACCCTGTGGGGACTAGCTGCGATATGCTGGCTGCCGCAGTAAGAGAGAGAGAGTAAAACAAGTCTTTATTGTACAGCAGGTGATGGGAAACTTCCGAGAAGCCGATGAAGAACCTCTTTCCTAAGGAGCAGGAACAATCCGAAGATTTGGATACTCACTCGGAGCTGGAGGCGAGAGCTGAGTTGGTACTTCCACTTCACGCGCCCTACACAGCCAAAGCGGACTGGTAGCGGACTGGTTGCGGACCACGCTGGTAGGCACGCCCTACACAGCCAGTCTGGCTGGTCGCGGACCACGATTAGTGGTTCCCTACTCAGTAAATATAGAGAAGAGAGATGCCAATGTTGAAGGCCCTTTGAGGAGATGAAGAAGACAAGGACTTGGAATGATGAAGGCCCTTTGAGGAGATGAAGAAGACTAGGACTGAGTCGGTACTTCTACTTCACGCGCCCTACTCAGCCGATGCTGGCTGGTCGCAGACCATGCCGGTTGGCACGCCCTACTCAGACAGTCAGGGCTGGTCACGGACCGCGTTCAGTGGATCCCTACCCAGGAATAGGAGACAGCTAAGCAGAGTCCTCCGAGAGATGTGATGCAGGATACCCTTAGCTGGCTAGGCCCTCGAGGAGCGAGTACCTAGGAGCGCCGAAGGTTCCTGGAAGAAAGTAGACAAGACCCCCGAGGAGCGAGTGTCTAGGTTAGTCAGTTGAACCCCGAAGGGCAGTTAGAAGCGAGAGGCCCCCGAGGAGTGGGTACCCAGAGCTTCTGTAGGAGCGATATACCCCAGAGGGTAAAAAGGAATCCAAGTGAGCAGATTAGAAGCAGTCAGAGTAGCAAACCCAAAGTCCTTGCTAACTCAAGGAGTAGAACACAGGAAGGGGGTTTAAATAGCCCTTCCTGGGTGACGTCATCAGTAGGCCGGCTCAGGGCTTCCAACCCTGGGTCCTTTAAAAGTGTAGAGGAGGCGCGGCCCCGCGCCTAAGGAGGTGGACTGCAGGACCCTGGAGAGCCGCGTCCCTGCAGCTGACGACGTAGATGCCGAGCAGGCCGCAGGAGCGAGCCTCGGCATGGAGGTGGCTTCCTGCCACGAGCAAGGAGCTGGGAAAGGCTTCAGTCGCCCGAAAATATCCGCGGTGGCCTCCAGGCCGGGATGCAGAGCCCCAGAACGGCCTCCTGGCTGAAGAAGAGGAGAAGGTCGGTGGCTCCTGCCGCAGAGAAGACTCTGGCGTCGGCGATGGCCTCTGGCTGTGAACACAGCAGGGGAAGGGAGTTAAGAGACCTCCTGCGGTTCCACCTGCGGGAGGGATCGTAACAGTTATAAAATAGCCTGGCCATGCGCAAATATGCGCCAAATTTATAAGTGGGCGTGTGCGCCTGTGCATGCAAATCCATCCTCTGCTGTGTAAATTGGCTGATTTTAAAAGGGGTGCATGCGGACGCCATTGCCAGTTTTACAAGCTCGTCACCAGTTAGCCCAGTTAAGAAGTCCTCCAAATCCCCCTAGTTTGGTAGCCTTCACTGTTAGCCCCAACCCTTAAAATCCTGCAAACTTGACTGTCTGTCTTTATTTTTTTTAACTTGCACATCATCCATTGCAGAAGTAAAGCTTTGTGGCAGGGGGCCTTGGCATGCGCCGGATCCCGTAAGTATTTGCACGCCCTGAAATGCCCATGCCCTGCCCCTTTTTTGAAAATGTCTGAGATGTGCGTGCCCCGTGAGATACGCCCTTATCTCGGCAGCTTTTAAAATCCGCTTGGCGTGCAAGACTAATGTATTTGCGCCTCCCCTAATTAATGCGCCTACAGGGCTTTTTAGAAATTCACCTTTAACTGTAGATAGGGAAACAGGAGTCTGGGGTAATTTTAGATTCCAAATGAACTTTTAAAGCTCAGATTAAACAAATGGCAAAAAAAAAAAATGCCTTTCATAAACTGAAAATGCTGAAACCATTGAAATATTTGCTTACAACTGATCTCTCTCTATGGTGTAGGCAATGATATTTGGCCACCTGGGCTACTACAGTAGTCTTTATGTAGGACTCCCAAAGAAATACTTGCGGGTTTTCTGGTTGATACAGAGTGCAGCTGCTAACTTATTTGGTGCTCGCCGCTTTGAGCGTTTTACTCCACTCTTGTGCACGCTACGCTGGCTGCCAATAAAATGGTAAGTGTAGGAGGCGTAGAGGTCACACACGAAGCAGTAAAAGGAAAAGGCAGATGTGAAATAAGGTACACATGTTCAAGCTTAAATCATTCGATGAAATGGTAGCAGATTTTAGTTTGAATAAAGAATTTTAATATAACTTAGTCCCCCGACACTGCCGTGTTTCGCCGGTGGGGCTACGTCGGGTGGGACCCATGAACAATGCATGAAAACAAAACACAAATAGTGGCCTCCCGACGCAGCTCAACTGGCGAAACACAGCTACGTTGGAGGACTGTATTATATTAAAATTCTTTATTCAATTTAAAATTATCTAACTTGAAAACGGTTACTTCTTTATTGATTATTCGGTGGCAGATCCAAAGCTCTGTAACTCTCTCTACCTGAGGCGCTGGGTATTTTACCAGATAGAAATAAATTTAAACGTGAATTTAAAACGTCTATTCAAAAACGCTTATAACTTAACATAAAAAAACTCATAACAGACAGACATAATGATAAAAACAAGGACAAAGGATACTAAATTATGAAGAATAAACGAGACAATGCAAGATTCTCAAAACAACTCACTAAGGGGATTATTTTCTAAAGCTTTATCGCAGGCGTTAGGGCCCTAACGCACGCGATAAGGCCATTTCGCATGTGATATAATGCAAATTAGGAGGAGGGGAGGAGGATAATGTTACTAACATTATCGTCAGCAGTAGCGCGCTGAATAGCACCATCTTTCACGGCTTTCTGCCCCCCCGTTTTCGCAGGATTCATCTTTCTGCGAAGAATGATGAATCCAGGCCTAAGACATGAAAACTATCATTTCATTTCAATTATCTGTAATCTCTGCCTCATGTAATAGATCAATTTTAATAGGGACTAGAACACTTGACTTGATAATGCCTGCCAGTGAATACCACATCTGTAACCAATCTTTGCTTGTTTAAGTTATAATTATGAATGTCACTTTGTAAACCATTGCAATCTGTACATGGAACTCCGGTATATAAAATATCTAAATAAATAAATTGAGTGATTTAAGTTTTGAACAGGTGCACCCTTATTTCACACATCTGCCTATTTGCCAATAAAGTGTCACATACAGTTTAAAATTCTGCTAATACATAAACCACTTTATTTGGAAGGTACATGCTCTTTAGTTAAAGTTGAACAAATATGTTCCGGTACACTTGCTATGATCATCTGAATCTAATTTGTTGTTTGTTCCTGTAACGAGGGATTATAGACTGCAACAAATGAGATTTATGAGCTTTTTCTTATGTTGGTCCCAACCTTTGGCATGCCTTGCCAGCTGAGTTGAGAGAGAGATTTAAGGAAAAGATAAAGGCTCTGTATTTTAAGGAGGTGTACATGTAGTTATGTATTGTTTACTGTTAGTTTAACTTTGCTTGTTCTGCATTTTATTTATGAATGTATCTTATTGTAAATCCCATAAAATAAAGACTTGGAAAAAGCAGTATATTAAAGATTTTAAATGAATAAAATAAAACAGAGATAACATTTGAAAAATGGCTGCAGAAAAAGGAAGTACATTTAAAATAGAATATGATGGTGGAATGCTTAAGGAATATTAACACAATTACTGAGACTATTGTGTTAATGGACTTAAATTCTTAAATTGTATGTATTTAAAACAAAGCTGGATTTTTAGAGCAAACTTTATGCTGTGTATAAAAATATATACATTAGTGAAAGGAACTTTCTTACGTAGTTTTTGGAAATGTGAAAAACTTAATTTCCAGATACGTGGAATTGAGGGCCAACAAACAAGTTGTAGGTGATACTTTTATATTGGACTAACTAAAATATTTTAGTACTGAGACCCTTTTAACTTCTTTCAGAGGAGCCGATAATAGCCAAACTTACTTCCTAGTCATGCTAGACATTTCAGCAGCCTTTGACACAGTTAATCATAAAATCCTCCTTGATAGACTAAACAAAATAGGCATTAAAGACTCCGTACTGAAATGGTTTAACTCTTACTTAAAAAACAGAACCTTCAAAGTAAAATGTCTTGATAATGAATCGCAACCAATCTATCTCCACAATGAAGTACCTCAGGGATCCTCGCTATCCTCAACCCTTTTTAATATTTATATGCTCCCATTGTACAGAATTCTATCAGGCCTTGGTCTAACACATTTTGTCTATGCTTATGATGTTCAGATTTTAATACCGATTCAAAAATCTATCGAACAAACTCTCAAGCTCTGGGATATATACCAATCCGCCATTGTAAAGGTATTAACCCAAATGAATCTTTCCCTTAACACTAATAAAACTGAAATTCTATATATCTTACCCAAATTAAGCAAGACTAAAGAGCTTGAAATTCCAGAAGCAGCTAAAAATGACCCCATCTCCCTAGAAGTACGAGATCTAGAGATCCTCATAGATTGCGAATTCTCAATGAAATCTTGGTTAAAAAAAATCATAAGCGATGGTTATTTTAAATTAAATATCCTCAAAAGATTAAAATCCCTCCTATTCCCAAAAGATTTTAGAACCGTTTTACAGGCACTTGTCTTGTCAGGATTAGACTACTGCAACTCACTATTTTTAGGCCTACCCACAAATATTACAAGACCACTGCAACTTCTGCAAAATTCAGCAGCTAGACTTTTGACAGGAATTAGAAGATCCGAACATATCACCCCAATATTGAAAGAACTTCACTGGCTACAGGTCAAATACAGGGCCCAGCATAAAATCTTGTCCTTAATTCATAAAACCCTCTACAATGAAAAAATTGAATGGCTAACTTCATCACTTCATTTCCACATCCCTTCTAGAATCACTAGATCAACCGGAACAGGGAAGTTGCTAATTCTTTCCCCTAAAATTGCCCATTTAAATAATGTAAGAGAAAGAACCATCTCTATTGATGGACCCCAAATATAGAACACTATTCCACAGGAATTACGATTAGAAGCAGATATCAACTTATTTAAAAAGGGCATTAAAACTTGGCTTTTTAAACAAGCCTTCCAAGAGTTGTTAACATAATGAGTTCAAACTGCTGAATTTATTCCAAGGTAATGTATATATTTTGATTTTATTATATCTACTCCTACTATACTGTTTCTCTAATTGATTAATTTTTTAGATTATTTAGCCTACTATTTTTAATTTACTATTTTATTTATATAATTATGAAACTATGTAACTACTTCCTTTTTTCTTTTGGAAATGCAAATATTTTAAAATGAATATTTGCTAACTACTGTAAACTGATTTGATATGCTCGCATGAAAGTTCGGTATATAAAAATTATGAAATAAATAAATGATATATCTGTGGTGAGCTTTTGAGAGTTAATTTCTGGACTGATCTGCTGAGACATTTAATGAATATAACAGTGCAGTTAGTATAGCTGTGTTTAAAAAAGGATTGGATAAGTTCTTGGAGGAGAAATCCATTACCTGCTATTAATTAAGTTGACCTAGAAAATAGCCACTGCTATTATTAGCAACAGTAACATGGAATAGACTTAGTTTTTGGGTACTTGCCAGTTTCTTATGGCCTAGATTGGCCACTGTTGGAAACAGGATGCTGGGCTTGATGGACCCTTGGTCTGAGCCAGTATGGCATGTTCTTATGTTCTTAAAATGTCAGTTCCCTGTCTCTCCAGAAATGTCTCTTTGATCTGTTGGCAGTGGGCTCTGGAGAGAAACAATTCAAACTTGTTCTGAAAGGTGTTTTTGATTGGGGGGAAAAAACCCCACAGTATCTTGATGGCTACAGGAAGGACATTATGTAACACAATGGGAAACATGATTTCATGACCTAATGGTGATGCAGCATAGGACTACAATAGCTTTTTCAACCTAAAGCATTTGGCAGTTTCTTAGAAGTGTGGGACTTCTACGTTCATGCTCTGCCACATAGAGCCAAAAGCCTAGTAATGAGCAATGAAGGCTTACCAAGATACGCAAGATCTGGATACTTCTAGGTGACCTGGATTAGCCACTGTTGGAGATTGGATGCTGGGCTCCATAGAACATTGGTCAACCCAGCATGGAATGTCTTAATGTAAGCTCCTTAATACTATGGTCATGTCTCTTCATGACTACCATACCCTCGTTATTTCAGGTGGCTGAAAGACTGGGTTGAGGAGGAGGGAAGTGAGTTGGATTATTTATAGCAACCTTCCTTTTCATGTTTCATTTTATTTTTCCTTGGAATTTCAGTCATTATTACAACCAGAACAAGCATTTTATTTGCCTGGAAAAATGGGGTCTTTTTTTCTATTAATTTCACTTATTTTTGTTGTAAAAATCATTGATAAATTACCAGGCAAAATAATAAAAAATTGAAAAAGAATGTTTCTAATTTATAAAACATTTTTTTTCTGTCAGTGTAAAAGAATGTTCTATTTCTGAATTTTAATAAACAGATTTTGACTAAATATTTTCATTGTCACCCACAATCTTCTAATATATTGACAAGATCAAAAGGAAGGGAACTACATACCCATGCCACTTTTACATTTGAAACAAGACTAAGTTGTCTTGGCTGTGAATGCTTCATTTTGCGAATGAAAAGTCTTCTAAAAAATTAAAACCGTGTTTCCCACACTAATATGCTATCTGTTACTATTAGTGAAACAGTGCACCAGATTTGTCATTAAGATTTGTTTCTGTTCATTTATTTAATAAAGCATCTGTTATTTTATTAGTTTAAAATAAAGAGCTGATGAAATAATTTTAACCTCTTAAATCTGTAAAATAGCAGATATCTTGTTGTTGAAGGTCGTCGCTGTTTAACGCAAGAGCATAGTGTCCAAGTTGCAAAAATTGCAGAAATCCATGCTGCTTAACTTGTATTCCAGCCTCCATTCATGAAATGTTTATAGAATTCCAGTCTCTAAGCAAATGCAAAATAGTTTGAAAGCCCTCGTTTGCCCAGCGTTTGAAGATGCTACTCTGTTTACCTGCATAAAATTTCAGATTACCTCTAATTGGGAGTTAGAGTAGAAACCATTGTAATTTTAGCATACAAAAACTGCTATGTCACCTTTTCTAAATCAGTAACAGAATTATTTCTCAAGCACGTAAGGAGCTGGGATGATCTAGCATGCAAGAGCAATTCAGTTCTATTGGGTGAACTAAATGCTAGACATATTGAATTGGTGTGTAAGGTGACGTCAGGAAAACACAATTACTTTTATATCTTGAGAGGTGAAAATCAAAAAACAAATTTACTGGACATTTATTTCAACCAAATACTAAAGACAGAACTCAGGCTTTCTTTTTTTTTTTTTGTGTAATTTTTTTATTCAAATATCATAGCATGGTACATTAGTATATGAAAGTAGTACATTGATGTATTATAAACAACAATCCTCGCAAAATGAGTCTCTAACAAAAAAGTTAATAATAAATATGACCAATGCATGATGTAACAAACAGTACTCCTATACAATAAACTTAACAATATCTCATAACCGTCTGCATAAGCTTTTTTGGTGTTTTGTTATCCCCATCGAGAAATTCGCCCCTCCCCTACCACCCTTCCTTAGTTTCAGATTTTAGTATTACAGTGAACCGAGTCAATGTGAGACATTAAATTGAGACATTTGATGAGGATTGCTTACACCAGGTACAATAGGGATCCCATATAGCATAAAACTTTCGCACCCTATCATTTCTTATAGCAGTGAAGTAACCCATCTGGTACACTTTATCTGTTGACTGATATCTGGTAATGTAGGTGTCTCAGTCTTCTTCCACCATCTTGCTATTTCACATCTCGTGGCAATCACCACCTGAAGAGTAAAGAGTCGTTGGTTCTCTGTGCCAAACCCCTATACTAGGCTTAATAAACATAATTTGGGATCTCCTGGTACCTCTACGCCCAAGACCTCCCTCAAAACTCCACCACAACTTCCCATGTTCTCACAACCTTAGGGCAAACCCACCACATGTGATAAAACTTGCCCTTCTCTCCACAGTGCCGCCAGCAGTTCTCACTAAACTGAGTGTTCATCCTATAAAGCCGCGCTGGTGTCAGGTACCACAGATTATAAAAGCTTATATCCATTTTCCTTAATATTTGCAGACACCGAGCTCCGGCCTGTAACCATATGACATTTATCCCAGTCAGCCTCGGAAAGAGGCGCTTCTATGTCAGCCTCCCAACGCAACTGATATGACATCTTTGCCGTGGCTTCCCCACTAAGTAGTTTATAAAGGCGGGAAATCGGGCGTTTAAAGAGAGCAATATTTTCACACAATTTTTTCAAACATGGTTCTCCCTTTGGATAACTCTGCAGCAACCTTTATTGAGCTGAAATAGTGAACCAATTGTATGTATGTATGTATACAGTTCAGTGTGAGATAAATCATGCGTTGCACATAAATCTTGAAACTTTATCAAGGTGCGTCCCATAAAGAACTGGCCAATGGTCGTGAGACCCTTCTTCCTCCACCTTTCCATAAATTCTTTTTTCATTCCCGGAGGGAAGTCAGGATTGTCTAAAAAGGATGTGAGGTGATAAACCCGGTTATCTCCCACTAAGCGCTTCTGCTACTTGTACCACAAGCGGAGTACTATCTTCGAATAGGGAGTTAGTAACTCACTATTAGCCTTCCCCAAATTCTTGTTCCAGACCCTGGACATCAGTGGTATTCCCCCAGCAGCTGGATTGCTCAATGGCTATCCACGGCTTCAAATCTCTTCTCCCATGCCAACTCACCACCACGCTCAGTAAGGAAGCCATGTAATACCACATTAAGGGGTGGATTTATCAAAATGCGGTATGTACCGCATGCGATAGCAAAAGGGGCGTGGTTTATGCTAATGTAGTATTTATCGCATTTTGCAATGGCGAAGGTACGTCACCGCATGGTCCCGGCTGCTATCGCACAGCCTAATGCATCTGAAAGAGGTGTTGTTAAAATTGGCGTTATGGCTCTGCGATACCTCTTCGCAGGCAGGCTAACCCAGCCCACTCTCCGCCCAGGTTTTGAATTTGCATCCCCTCTCCGCCCCTACTCCTCCCAGTTTTTGCATTTGCATCGCACCATACAATATGGTGCGATCGCATGCGGCAAACACGTTTTCGCATGCGTTAAAGGCCTATCGCATGCGAAAACGGGGCTTTTTCGCATGCGATAAGCCCTTAACGCATGCGAAAACGCCTTACCGCATTTTGATAAATGACCCCCTAAGTTTGGTACATTAAGCCCACCATATGCCTTATCTCTATACAACACTTGCTTAGAGACCTTCAGAGGTTTCCTTTTCCAAATAAATTGGAAGATTTTGCGCTGACAAATACACATAGCCTCGTCCGGAACTGCGATTGGTAAAGTCTAAAACAGGTAGCATCATTGGGGCAAAATATTCATTTTTACTGCTGCCACCCTGCCCAGCAAGGAGATATTTGACCGATCCCATCTATCCATATCTCGCTGAATGTGAGCTACCAGTGTTTCATAATTTAGTCCATATAACCCATCTAGGTTAGTGCCAATCTGGACTCCCAAATACTTTATATATTGCTTAGCTTTCCGGAAAGGCATGTCCTACACAGCTCTGTGAACTGAGCAGGTGTGAGGGAAACATTTAAAACTTCTGATTTATCTGCATTTAATTTGAACCCAGACATTTTGCCAAATGTGCTGAGTTCCTCTAATAGCGCTTTGAGAGAGTTCTCTGGTTCAGAAACAGTAAACAAGAGGTCATCAGCGAAGAGTGAGATCTTATAATCTGTACCTCCTATCACGACGCCCCTTATTTGTGGATGTGCCCTAACTCTCGTTGAAAAGGGTTCTAGTGTAAGAGCAAATAGAATTGGAGACAGAGGACAGCCTTGCTGGGTTCCCCTTTTAACGTCAAATGCTATAGAGTATGCTCCATTTATTTTAATCCTGGCCTGTGGATTAAAAACAAAAGAAAATGCCATACTGGGTCAGTCCAAGGGTCCATCAAGCACAGCATCCTGTTTCCAACAGTGGCCAATCCAGGCCATAAGAACCTGGCAAATACCCAAAAATTAAGTCTATTCCATGTTACCATTGCTAATGGCAGTGGCTATTCTCTAAGTGAACTTAATAGCAGGTAATGGACTTCTCCTCCAAGAACTTATCCAATCCTTTTTTAAACACAGCTATACTAACTGCACTAACCACATCCTCTGGCAACAAATTCCAGAGTTTAATTGTGCGTTGAGTAAAAAAGAACTTTCTCCGATTAGTTTTAAATGTGCCCCATGCTAACTTCATGGAGTGCCCCCTAGTCTTTCTATTATCCGAAAGAGTAAATAACCGATTCACATCTACCCGTTCTAGACCTCTCATGATTTTAAACACCTCTATCATATTCCCCCTCAGTTGTCTCTTCTCCAAGCTGAAAAGTCCTAACCTCTTTAGTCTTTCCTCATAGGGGAGTTGTTCCATTCCCCTTATCATTTTGGTAGCCCTTCTCTGTACCTTCTCCATCGCAATTATATCTTTTTTGAGATGCGGCGACCAGAATTGTACACAGTATTCAAGGTGCGGTCTCACCATGGAGCGATACAGAGGCATTATGACATTTTCCGTTTTATTCACCATTCCTTTTCTAATAATTCCCAACATTCTGTTTGCTTTTTTGACTACCGCAGCACACTGTACCGACGATTTCAATGTGTTATCCACTATGACACCTAGATCTCTTTCTTGGGTTGTAGCACCTAATATGGAACCCAACATTGTGTAATTATACCATGGGTTATTTTTCCCTATATGCATTACCTTGCACTTATCCACATTAAATTTCATCTGCCATTTGGATGCCCAATTTTCCAGTCTCACAAGGTCTTCCTGCAATTTATCACAATCTGCTTGTGATTTAACTACTCTGAACAATTTTGTGTCATCTGCAAATTTGATTATCTCACTCGTCGTATTTCTTTCCAGATCATTTATAAATATATTGAAAAGTAACGGTCCCAATACAGATCCCTGAGGCACTCCACTGTCCACTCCCTTCCACTGAGAAAATTGCCCATTCAATCCTACTCTCTGTTTCCTGTCTTTTAGCCAGTTTGCAATCCACGAAAGGACATCGCCACCTATCCCATGACTTTTTACTTTTCCTAGAAGCCTCTCATGAAGAACTTTGTCAAATGCCTTCTGAAAATCCAAGTATCCACATGTTTATTAACTCCTTCAAAAAAGTGAAGCAGATTTGTGAGGCAAGACTTGCCCTGGGTAAAGCCATGCTGACTTTGTTCCATTAAACCATGTCTTTCTATATGTTCTGTGATTTTGATGTTTAGAACTCTTTCCACTATTTTTCCTGGCACTGAAGTCAGGCTAACCGGTCTGTAGTTTCCCGGATCGCCCCTGGAGCCCTTTTTAAATATTGGGGTTACATTTGCTATCCTCCAGCCTTCGGGTACAATGGATGATTTTAATGATAAGTTACAAATTCTGAAATTAGCTTCTTTCACCTCCCCTTTTAACCATGCTGGTAATTGTTTTGCCTTCTTTCCACCTTTCTTAATGTGTGGAATACATCTGGACTGTGCTTCTAGAAAGGTATTTTTTTTTAACAATGACCATGCCTCTTGGACATTTTTTACTTTTGTAGCTGCTCCTTTCAGTTTTTTTCTAACAATTTTTCTCATTTTATCAAAGTTTCCCTTTTGAAAGTTTAGCACGAGAGCCTTGGATTTGCACACTGTTCCTTTTCCAGTCATTAAATCAAATTTGATCATATTATGATCACTATTGCCAAGCGGCCCCACCACCGTTACCTCTCTCACCAAGTCCTGTGCTCCACTGAGAATTAGATCTAAAATTGCTCCATCTCTCGTCGGTTCCTGAACCAATTGCTCCATAAAGCTATCATTTATTCCATCCAGGAACGTTATTTCTCTAGCGTGACCCGATGATACATTTACCCAGTCTATATTGGGGTAATTGAAGTCTCCCATTATTACTGCACTACCAATTTGGTTAGCTTCCCTAATTTCTCTTAGCATTTCACTGTCCATCTCACCATCTTGACCAGGTGGACGGTAGTATACCCCTATCACTGTAGTCTTCCCTGACACTCAAGGGATTTCTACCCATAAAGATTCAATTTTGTATTTCGTCTCATGCAGAATGTTTATCCTGTTGGACTCTATGCCATCCCGGACATAAAGTGCCACACCTCCTCCCGAGTGCTCCTCTCTGTCATTGCGATATAATTTGTACCCCGGTATAGCACTGTCCCATTGGTTATCCTCTTTCCACCATGTCTCTGAGATGCCAATTAAGTCTATGTCATCATTTACTGCTATACATTCTAATTCTCCCATCTTACTTCTTAGACTTCTGGCATTAGCATACAAACATTTCAAAGTTTGTTTTTTGTTTGTATTTTCATTCTGCTTTTTAATTGATAGGGGTAAGTTAGAGTTTTTTAGCTCAGCTGAGTTTTTAGTTACAGGCACTTGGACTACTTTTCTTATTATTGGAACCTCACTGTTGGGATGCTCTAATTCTAATTCATCATTAGTATCCTTTGAAGATACCTCTCTCCGAACCATGCGCTGCTGAGTGACTGTCAGCTTTCCCCTTTGTTCTAGTTTAAAAGCTGCTCTATCTCCTTTTTAAAGGTTAGCGTCAGCAGTCTGGTTCCACCCTGGTTAAGGTGGAGCCCATCCCTTCGGAAGAGACTCCCCCTTCCCCAAAAGGTTCCCCAGTTCCTAACAAAACTGAATCCCTCTTCCTTGCACCATCGTCTCATCCACGCATTGAGACTCCAGAGCTCTGCCTGCCTCTGGTGACCTGCACGTGGAACGGAGCATTTCAGAGAATGCTACCCTGGAGGTTCTGGATTTAATCTTTCTACCTAAGAGCCTAAATTTGGCTTCCAGAACCTCCCTCCCACATTTTCCTATGTCGTTGGTGCCCACATGTACCACGACAGCCGGCTCATCCCCAGCACTGTCTAAAATCCTATCTAGGTGACGCGTGAGGTCCGCCACCTTCGCACCAGGTAGGCATGTTACCAGGCGATCCTCATGCCCACCAGCCACCCAGCTATCTACATTCCTAATAATCGAATCACCAACTATGACGGCTGACCTAATCCTTCCCTCCTGTGCAGTAGGCCTTGGGGAGATATCCTCAGTGCGAAAAGATAATGCATCACCTAAAGAGCAGGTCCTTGCTACAGGATCCTTTCCTGCTACACTTGGTTGGTGCTCTCCCATCATGAGACCTTCTTCCTCCAAGGCAGCACCAGGGCTGCCAGTCTGAAGTTGGGACTTGACTACTATGTCCCTGAAGGTCTCATCTATATACCTCTCTGTCTGCCTCAGCTCCTCCAGGTCTGCCACTCTAGCCTCCAGAGATCGGACTCGTTCTTTGAGAGCCAGGAGCTCTTTGCATCGCATGCACATGTACAACTTCTCACCGGTGGGTAAAAAATCGTACATGTGACACTCGATGCAAAAGACTGGGAAGCCCCCCTCTTGCTGCTGGACTGCTGCCTTCATCTCAATTTTGATCAGTTCCTAGTTAAGTTTTAGGTTGCTATGGGAGTAGGAATGTGTCTAACTTCCTTTAAATGTATTAGTGAATTCACTATGAGTCTGGTAGTGGCCTACCGGGGTCTGATCGAATTCTCAATAAAGTTTTTGTTGATTTTTTTTTTTTTTTTTGTGAAAGTGGCACCTGCCTATAAATTAAGGGATGAGCTAGGGTTGGGAAATACAAACAGTCTAACTTCAGTTAGTCAGCCTGAGTGACTCACTGCTCCCTTGATTAACAAATGTTGTTCCCTATTCAAACCCAATCACGCTACCTCAACACCTTTCCAAGGTGAGTAACTGAGCTGAACTATTCAACTTTTTTACTTTGGTATTTACTGCTCCTAGCTTATTTCTAGCTTCTGGCTACTTTTTTTGGGGTTTTTTTTTTTTTTTTCAATACAAGCACTCAGTATTAAATACAAACACTCAGCTCTTTAAAAGTCTGGAGAACACTCAGTTCTGCAGACCTACTGCTACCTTATTGACTGACTTTTTAAAAATGCAAAGTCTAACTTGTTTATTCACTGCCTTTCTGACTATTAAAGGCACAAACACACTAAATGATATTCCCAAATAGTTAACTTTGCCCCAATGCTTTTAAAAAAGACAATGTCCCAAGCAAAAACTTACTGATTCCTTTCAGCCACCAGCAAGGTGATCCTCTCCTCTCAGTGTTTCCACTGGAATTCAGTTGGCAGTCCACAGTCAGACACTGCTTCCTAACTCATGACTTTTTAATTTCTTAAGTCTCTTATGAGGGAATTTGTCAGATGCTTTCTGGAAACCCATATACACTATATCAACTGGCTCACCTTTATCCACATGTTTTAATTATGTCCTCAAAAAAATGTAGCAAATTTGTGAGACAAGATGTCCCTTGGCTAAATCCATGTTGGCTGTGCCTTCATTAAACTATGCCTATCTGTATTTTCAGCAATTTTGCCTGGCATAAATGCCAAATTCACTGGTTTGTAGTTTCCTGGATCCCCCCTTAATCCCTTTTTGTAATTGGCTTTACATTGGCAACCCTCCAGTGTTCATTAACCATAGACGCTGTTATTGATAGTTTACAGATTTCCAAAAGCAGGTCCACAATTTCATTTTTCAGTTCTTTCAGCACTCTATGCCATCTGGTCCAGGTGATTTGCTATTCTTTAGTTTGTCAATTAGCCCTAGTACATCTTCCAGGTTCACTGAAATTTTTTTCAGTTCCTCTGAATCTTCACCTTTGAATATCATTTCTGGCATGGGAACTGAACATGAAACTATAGAAATTTACCTGGAGGAAATCACCCGCTCTGATATGAAGAGCAGAACCATATGTGATCGAGTGCCATCCCTCTCCCCCATCCTAAATGTGTAATAGCAAGAATACATTGGCAAACCTACTTGACTTGTGTGATCCAGGTTATTAGATAACTGGGGTAAAGCAACTATGCTGAACACTAGCATCATCGGTTTGCACTAGACTAACAAACGTAACTGTCCAAATTTGATCAAAAAGAGCAAGTTTTTCTTTTTTGGATGCCTGACCAGCATGAAAAATCTCAAGCAGTGTAAGGCAATGTGAGCTATCTGCTCTCTGCTCTCTGCTTCAACGGCAGGGGAAAAGAAAAACTGATACTTCACGCATATCCAGCATAACTTCAACGGCAGGGGAGAAGAAAAAAGGATTCACACTCACAAAGCGGGGAGTAGCTGGCTTGTCACGGCGGTTACTACCCCAAACCAAATGTGCCTGATACTTCACTTTCGATGCATATCCAGCATAGCTCTCTGCTTCAACAGCAGGGGAGAAGATAAACAACCAATAAGGGCTGTATAACATAATCTGGGTAAAAACAAATAAGCATGGGTGTAGCTTGCTTATTGCGGCGGTTACTACTCCTACTACCTCTAACTAATCAAGCTAGATATTTCACTTGGATGCAGCTCCTCCACCGCTCTCTACATTAATGGCGGGGGTGGAAGGGAATTAGAACCAAGAGCTAAGAGAAACAGATAAGTATGGGAGAAGAAATGAGGGAAGCTTGCTGGGCAGACTGGATGGGCCATTTGGTCTTCTTCTGCCGTCATTTCTATGTTTCTATGTTTCTATGTTTCTATATCTCAGACCGGTCATAAACATGTGAACGTCGTCTTTGTTCCACAGTATTCTTCAGAAATCCAGTATTCCAAATGAAATGCAGTCCTTCAGGATCCAAACAAACACATTGAAGACTCTCGGCTTCCTTTCTAAAAAGTCCCAAAAAGTTTGTTTCTCTGCAAGTATTCTTTTCCTGTTGTCAAGAGCAGACTCGAAAAGAAGGGAAATTGCTCCAGGAGATCCTGTATCTTGAGAATGAGATGTAATAAAATGCAAGAACTTAGTTGTTCCCGTTGTAGGTTTAAGAACCAGCGTTTCCTTGTGGCATGCCTCAGTTTGGCAGGATATTGCATGGTAAAACACACTTTTTTTTTTTTTCGCCAAACAGTGCAGAGCACATAGAGGCTAATCCTTTCCATGCTAGTTGTTATCTTATTTGCAAAATCCTGAAAATTCTGGACTCTGCAGTTTCTGAAGGCTCACATAAAATCTACTTTGTGTGTAAAAATAATAATAATAAAAAATTGTAATGACTATGGAAGGCTTCCATCAGTGTTGGGCAGGCTCCGATTCGGCAAGTGTACCCAATTTTCAGTTTCCCTCCAGGCGCATCCAACTCCAGTTTCTTAGATCAGCATTTCCCAAATGCTGTGCCTTGGAAAAGTTGGCACTGCCTGATGCTCGCAGCAAGAAACACCAACAGTGGCTCTTAAACATGAGGGGATTGCTTTCTGAGAATTTGTGTAATCATGCATGCCTCTCCTTCCTAGCCACAGCATGAGCCTTGGAGTGTAGTAATTTAATGGGCAGGGGACAGGGCCAGGGTCCCACTTTGTGCAGCTCGCATACTGCAAACAGCACTTTCCAGCCTTTGTCTTATCCCCAGGCTGAGTGAGACAGGGAAAGCGCGCACCGAGCACTGGATGTGACTCGCTCTGGGTGTTAGGAGCAGCAGCAGTGCTGGAGCTCTGGCAGCTGCATGCAGAAGCCAAAGCAAATGACAGAGCTGGCTTCCCTCACCACACTAACTTCTCCCGTCTTCTGTACCTGTATGTAGAGGGAGCTGGTTCATCGCAATGGGTATCTGTGTGTCTCTGCCCCTATTTCCTCTTTGTTTTAAAAATTGGAAGAGACTGGTAGGGCTTTCACTGCCTCATTAGCATTTCTTTTGGCCATAGGATGTGTGGAGGTTTTTGTGCCACACAACATTTTGGTTAATGTAGGTGTGCCTTGGGCTTGAAAAGATTGGGAAATGCTGTCTTAGATAAGCTAGGTGGCTTTTTAGAAATCATGGTGGTTTTCTGCAATAGACTCCACTATACTCACCAAGTAAAGATTATTTCTTCCTGAGCGATTTTCCAAACCATTCCCATTGAGGGTTCTTTTGTTTTTACTTCTTCAATCAATCACAAGTAAAAGTTACAAGAAATCACAAATGATTACACTTAAGAACCAGTAAAGAATTAAACTTCTAGGGAAACTAGGAATCAATCATGACATAATTTGTAAAAAGTCGGTAGTTATGAGTGCGGTGGAGTCCGGGAATAATGGAAAACAAAACCAGTCTTGATAAGGCTTTAATCTGCTTAGTTTCCTCTGAGAACTCACGAGTCTCCTCCTCTTGGGTTAGCCAGTCAGGCTTCCAGCTCTGCAGCCGCTCGTTTGAATTTGGTGATCCTAAAGGTCACAGCTTCTAATTTCTTCAAAACGTTTTCAGATTTCTTTTTTTTTTTCTTTCCTTGTGCCAGCACAGCCACCTGAGAAACTTCAGCTACCAATGTCTTTCAACTTCTCTTTTTATTCTTTGACCTTTTTTTCTCGATGACTTGTCACACTCCATATTTAAAAAGAAAAAAATCTATCCACACAAATGTTCTTTATAGACCGATGAGAAATCGGATGCATGTTTGAAATGTGGTTGGGACAACACTCGGTTCAGAGGAAGACTGTGCCAGCTCCCTGCTTACAGACAAAAAATATACCGCACTCTCTTATTTTATCCACATCACTAACACAATTTATATAACTGAATTTCTAAAAAACAATTTCCATTACAAGGAGGAAAAGACTTCCGATGCCAGACTGACCGATTTGAAAGTCAGTCTGGTAAAGGGCAAAATCATTAGTCTAAAAAAACCTTTATTATTTTATAGAAATTTATTATCCTTATTCTATCATCATTTGAAAAATTCTAATATTTTACTTTTCTATTATCCTTATAATTCATTGAAAACAGGAACACCGTAACTTGTAATTGTTCTCATACGCTTATCTTTGATGATTAGCAAAGTCCTTCATTTAATACTTTAGGCTTCAACAATTCTCATTAGTTTCATCCTTATAACTCTCCTACATCCAATGAGGTTGCTAGACATGGTATCCTTGCAGTACAGAAAGATTTCCAAAACCTAGGTAAGAAGATTAGACACATGGCAAGGACCGTTTCCTTTTCAGAAGTATTACCTGTTCATGGAAAGGGGAAGGAAAGGCTCTGCCATATAGATAACTTCAGTGACTGGCTCAACACTTAGTATAACGCAAGTGGTTTTGGTGGCTGGGGCCGTGTATGGGGCAGTAAAAGGCTCTACTACTGTAAGGATGGTCTACACGTGATCTTCACCAGAAAAGGATGCTAAGGGAGAAATTCAGAGCATTTAAACTAGAAGGTGGAGGTGGCAAGAGATTGCCAATGAAATTGCCATGCCTCCCCCCAAGCAATACAGGAATTGGGAGAAGAAAACAATAAAATCAATCAGCTCAAAATAGCTGAAAAAATGATTAGGAAGAGCAGCAATCCTAGGGAGAAGAGTTGGAAAGCTTTGACCACAAAGGCTCGAAGCTTGGCAATAAATCCCAGACCTGTAGGCTTTAATGGTGGAACCTGACTTGACATAGCTGCTGTTATAGAGATCTGGTTCACTGAGTCTCATGATTGGGTTATGACCATCCCTGGCTATAACAGGATAAGAGAGGTCAGAAAAGGGGGGACGAGTAGCTCTTTATGTCAAAAACAATATCCAAGCAACAGAATTGCAAGGGACATGGGGTGGACAAAAAAAGCATTATGACCAGACCTAAAAAAAAAAGAAGATGGTGCTTCCATTTTTACGGGTGTGGTCTACAGGCCTCAGACTCAAACAGAAGAACAAGACAGAGATCTGGTTGAAGATATCCAAAAGATGGGAAAGAAGGGAGAAGTGTTGCTTGTTGGAGATTTTAATCTACTGGATGTAGGCTGGAGAAATCCCTTCTGCGGAATGTACAGAAATAGAGAAATAGTGGATGTCTTGTAAGGGGCTGTGTTCAAACAAATGGTAATGGAACCCACGAGGGAGGGAGTTATACTCTATCTAATGCTCACTAATGTCTCTAATGTCTGAGTGGGTGCCCACCTGAGCATCAGTGATCATGAAACGGTATGGTTTGATATTGCAAATAAGATACAGAAAGGTCACACGAAGACCCAAGTTTTGAATTTCAAAAACATGGACATTGTTGAAGTAGGGACATTCCTGGAAGTAGAACTAGAAGACTGGGAAAAATGAGAGAGGTGGAACAACGGTGGGCCAAACTAAAAGGAGCAATTACAAAGGCAACAAATCTATATGTTTGAAAAGTAAACAAAAGTAAGAGGAATAAGAAAATGGTTTGGTTCTCAAAAGAGGTGGCTGAAAAAAGACAAAAAGAACAGCATGCAAGAAGTATAAAGAATCCCAAAAAGAGGAACTCGGGGAATAATACCTGGTGAAACAGAGGGAGATGAAAAAAGAAATCAAGGAAGCAAAAGGGATTGCCAAAGAGGTAAAGTGAGGTGACAAAACATTTTTTCAAATATATCGGAGAAAGGGTCAAAGTGGTATAGTGAAATTGAACGGTGACAAAGATCAATGTGTGGAGAGAGACGAAGAAATGGCAGAAATAATGAACACTGAACTGAAGTATTTTTTTTAATAAAGAAGACCCTTCTGAAGGATTGTCGCAGGTTGACAAGATTGTAGATGGGGGTGGAGCAGACAAACTCTGTTTACAGAAGAGAATGTATGGAAAGAGCTAGGAAAACTGAAATTGGACAAGGCCATGGGGCCAACTGAGGTACATTTCAGGATACCGAGGGATTGCATGGATGTGCTGTTGGGTCCGCTGAAAGACCTGTTCAATAGATCCCTGGAAATGGGAGAGGTGCCACGAGATTGGTAGTCCTGCTTCACAAGAGTGGGAGTAGAACGGAAGCTGGAAACTACAGGCTGATTAGCCTCACCTTGGTGGTGGGAAAATTAGTGTAGATGCTGCTGAAGGAATGGATAGTGAACTATCTATATCTACAATTCAATGGGTTGCTCAACCTGCAACAGCATGGATTCACCAGGGGAAGTTCCTGTCAGACAAATCTGAATTTTTTTTGATTGGGTGACTAGAGAATTGGATCAGGGAAGAGCACTCGACATGATTTTCTTGGATTTTAGTAAAGCTTTCGATACAGTCCAGTATAGGAGACTCTTGAACAAAATGAGAAGCTTGGGAGTGGGTGCCAAGGTAGTTGCGTGGATTGCAAACTGGTTGACCGGAAACAGTGTGTAATGGTAAATTGAACCTATTCTGAAGAAAGAAGTGTGTTAAATGGAGTGCCACAGGGATCGATTTTGGGACTGGTTCTTTTCAATATCTTTGTGAACGACATTGCGGAAGGAATAGACAAAAACTATACCTTCTATTTGCAGATGATATCAAGATCTGCAACAGAGTGGACACACCGGAAGGAGTAGAGAAAATGAGACGTGATTTAAGGAAGCTTGAATTGTGGTCGAAGATATAGTAGCTGGGATTTGATGCCAAGAAGTGCAGAGTCATGCATCTGGGGTGCAGTAATCCAAAAGAGCTGTATGTGATGGGTGGTGAAAGACTAATGTGCACAGTCTAGGGGAGGGACCTTGTGGTGATAATGTCTGGTGATCTGAAGGTAGTGAAGCAATGTTACAAGGTGATAGATAGCTAAAGCTAGAAGAATGCTGGGCTGCATAGAAAGGGGAATAACCAGTGAGAAAAAGGAGGTGGTGATGCCCTTGGTGAGGCCTCACCTCAAGTATTGTGTTCAGTACTGAAGCCCGGATCTAAAAAATGATAGAGGCAGGATGGAGGCGGTCCAAAGAAGCATGACCAAAATGGTCTGGGGTCAGCATCTGAAGATTTATGAGGAGAGACTGAAGAATCTGAATATGTTTACCCTGGAAGAGAGGACGTGCAGGGGAGATATGATATAGACTTTCAGATACCTAAAAGGTTTTAATGATGCACAATTTTTAAACTTTTTCCGTTGGAAAGAAATCAGTAGGACTAGGGATCATGACATGAAACTTCATGGAGGATGACAGAGATCCAACGTCAGGAAATATTTCATGGAGAAGGGTGGTGGATGCCTAGAATGCCCTTCCGGAGGGGATGGTGAAGAAGAAAACAGTGAAAGAATTCAAAGGGGCATGGGATAAACACTGTCTATCCCTAAAAGATAGAGGATGGAAATGAAGAAAAGAGTGCATGGGGATAACTTGCTGGTGCGGTGATTACTATCCTTAACCAATAAGCCCTGATACTGTTGATGCAACTCCAAGATTGCTTTCTGCTTCAACGCAAGGGAAAAAGGGGAATTGGATTAAGACAGCAAACAATGATGGCTCATACATTTACGGTCTGGGGAACAAATACGCATGGGGGTAACTGGCTGATATGGCTGTTACTACTCTTAACCAGTAAACTCGTTACTTTTGATGCAACTCCAACATTGCTCTGTTTCAACAGCAAGGAGTAAAGGAGAATTAGATTCCAACAACTGCCGACGAGGGCCATGAGTTTTACAGTCCAGGAAACTGATAAATATGGGTGTAACCTGCATGGCGTGGCAGATACTACCATAAGCTTGCTGGGCAGACTGGATGGACTATTTGGTCCTTTTCTGCCGTCATTTCTATGTTTCTATGTTATGTTTCTGTCTCTTGTCTTAAAATTTAATTTCAGCACAGGAAAAAGTAGGTAAAAAGAGTGACACTTTGAATGATAATAAATAAATGTTTTGAATTGCAAAAGAAAATCAAAATAAGTTGAACGCCTGCCTTTTTCTTTCTCTTGCATGTAAACCAGTTATGACTAGGATGGACCTTGCTGGGTAAAGGCTGTAACTGGTCTGCCAGAGCCTCAAGAAGGAAATGGATTTTGGAAGAATGCTAACAGAAGTTTCTTTCTGGGTTTCCCTTCTTTTTTGTATTTTAATAAAATGACGACTCAAACCTCTTAATGATAGAGGTAAACTGGGTAGAGTTGCTTTTATGAGCAAGGGGTGGAATTTTAAACTTGTATCAGGGGACGTGTTTCACTGTTTGGCATATTTATTTTTATTTATTTGTTGAGTTTTATATACCGTCATTCGGTGCAGCCATCTGCATATGATCAAAGATAACTTATCCAAGCTTTCCCCCCCTTATATGAAATAAAGGAGAATGGGACGGCACTTTAATTTTATGGTTCATAATGAGTTGAGAAAAAAACTTGATTAACTAGTAATCACCAATTTCATAATGAACAACAGACAATAAGGTGTGATGTGCAATATTCCTTCTAAGTAACCAAAAATATCATTCATTACAAAAATTAATTTTTGTTCATGTCAAAATATTTCTTTAAAAATTGAAATTCACAGAGCACCATACAACATAATACATAAAACCCCCCCAAAAACCATGGCCTTCAAAGCCTACATTTACATACATAATATAATCATGTAAATAACAATACTCAAAAGAATAAAAACAATGTAGCAGACTCAAATATAAATAAATAATAAAACATGAATAGTTATAAATAAACAGTAATGTTACAAATTAAAACAGATAAAAACGAAATAAAATAAATGAAAATAAAACATAATGTAGACCAGTGGTTCTCAACCGGTGTGTCGCGACACACCAGTGTGTCGCCAAGCTCCGGCAGGTGTGTCGCGGCTCCCGGTGTTCCACTGCCCCGCTTGTGCTTCCCTTCTCCCTAGGGGCGGGGCCGAAGAATGAAGAGACGCGCGCCAACGCCAGCGGGGCCGAAGAACGAAAAGACCTGCGCGCCGCCGGCAGCTGAAGAGCAAAGAGATCTGTGCGTCACCAGCGGCGGGGCCGAAGAACGAAGAGACGCTGCGCGCCGCCGGCAGCTGAAGAGCAGAGAAACCTGTGCGTCACCAGCGGCGGGGCCGAAGAACAAAGAGATGCTGCGCGCCGCTGCCGGTGGCTGAAGAGCGCAGAGACCTGCACGTTGCCGGCGGTGGGGCCGAAGAACGAAGAGACACTGCGCCGCTGCCGGCGGCTGAAGAGAGGAGAGACCCTGCACACTGTGGGAGGCGGCTGGAGAGACGTTGCGTACTGCAGGAGGTCAGGCCAGAGGTGGCTGAGAAGTGGAGGCCAAACAATGAGAAGAGGCTCCATGTGAGCTTGTGTGCTTGTGGTAGAATGGGTGCCTGGGTGCATGAGTGAGAGCTTGTGTGCGTGTGTGGTAGAATGGGTGCCTGGGTGCATGAGTGAGAGCTTGTGTGCCTGGATGCATGAGTGAGAGCTTGTGTGCGTGTGTGTGTGGTAGAATGGGTGCATGAGTGAGAGCTTGTGTGTGTTTGGTAGAATGGGTGCCTGGGTGCATGAGTGAGAGCTTGTGTGCATGTGTGTGGTAGAATGGGTGCCTGGGTGCATGAGTGAGAGCTTGTGTGAATGTGTGTGGTAGAATGGGTGCCTGGGTGCATGAGTGAGAGCTTGTGTGCGTGCGTGTGTGTGGTAGAATGGGTGCCTGGGTGCATGAGTGAGAGCTTGTGTGCGTGTGTGTGTGTGGTAGAATGGGTGCCTGGGAGCATGAGTGAGAGCTTGTGTGTGTGCATGTGTGTGGTAGAATGGGTGCCTGGGTGCATGAGTGAGAGCTTGTGTGCGTGTGCGTGTGTGTGTGTGTGGTAGAATGGGTGCCTGGGAGCATGAGTGAGAGCTTGTGTGCGTGTGTGTGTGTGGTAGAATGGGTGCCTGGGTACATGAGTGAGAGCTTGTGTGCCTGGGTGCATGAATGAGAGCTTGCTTGCGTGCGTGTGTGTGTGTGGTAGAATGGGTACCTGGGTGCATGAGTAAGAGCTTGTGTGCGTGTGTGTGTGTGGTAGAATGGGTGCCTGGGTGCATGAGTGAGAGCTTGTGTGTGTGTGTGGTAGAATGGGTGCCTGGGTGCATCAGTAAGAGCTTGTGTGTGTGTGTTAGAATGGGTGCCTGGGTGCATGAGTGAGAGCTTGTGTGCCTGTGGTAGAATGGGTGCATGAGTGACAGCTTGTGTGCCTGTTGTAGAATGGGTGCATGAGTGAGAGCTTGTGTGATTGTGTGTGGTAGAATGGGTCCCTGGGTGCATGAGTAAGAGCTTGTGTGTGTGTGTGTGTGTGTGTGTGTTAGAATGGGTGCCTGGGTGCATGAGTGAGAGCTTGTGTGCCTGTGGTAGAATGGGTGCCTGGGTGCGTGAGTGGGAGCTTTGTGTGTGTGTGTTAGAATGCATGCCTGGGTGCGTGAGTGGCAGCTTTATGTATGTGTGTGTTGGAATGCATGCCTGGGTTCGTGAGTGGCAGCTTTGTGTGTGTGTGTATGTTAGAATCGGTGCCTGATTGCATGAGTGAGAGCTTGTGTGCCTGTGGTAGAATGGGTGCCTGAGTGGTGAGTGGCAGCTTTGTGTGTGTGTATGTGTGTGTTGGAATGCATGCCTGGGTGCGTGAGTGGCAGCTTTGTGTGTGTGTGTGTGTGTTAGAATGGGTGCCTGATTGCATGAGTGAGAGCTTGTGTGCCTGTGGTAGAATGGGTGCCTGAGTGGTGAGTGGCAGCTTTGTGTGTGTGTATGTGTGTGTTGGAATGCATGCCTGGGTGCGTGAGTGGCAGCTTTGTGTGTGTGTGTGTGTGTTAGAATGGGTGCCTGATTGCATGAGTGAGAGCTTGTGTGCCTGTGGTAGAATGGGTGCCTGAGTGGTGAGTGGCAGCTTTGTGTGTGTGTGTGTGTGTTGGAATGCATGCCTGGGTGCGTGAGTGGCAGCTTTGTGTATGTGTGTGTTAGAATGCATGCCTGGTTGCATGAGTGGCAGTGTGTGTGTGTATGTGGTAGAATGGGTGCTTGGGTGCATGAGTGAGAGCTTGTGTGTGTGGTACAATGGGTGCATAAGTGGCAGTGTGTGTGGTTGTAAGTGACAGTATGTGTGAGCTTGTATGTAAGTGACAGCATGTGTGTGATTGAGACAGACTGGTCAGGGAGGTGACTGGTGTGTGTGAGGGAGATACTAGTTATGGAAGTTACTGGTCTGTGTGAGACAGAGACTGGTTGTGACTGGTTGTGGGCCCTAAGGAAGAGGACTGTGAGGACAGAGCTTCAGCAGCCACTGCTGCTTCTGGTGAGTGCTATTGGTCTGCAAGGGAAAGGAGTAGGAGAGTTGCTGGAGAGGGTAAGTAAAGGCAGCTTTTTAAGTTTATTTTTCTTGATTGATTGCCATTTTAATTATTGGGTGTTATGTGATGTGTCTGCTGTTTTGAAATATTTTGATATTTAGACAATTTTAAATAATTTTTATGAGTTTTTAATTGTTGGATGTTATTCCGTTCATCAGCTGTTTTGTAACATTTATTAGTATAGTTTTACAATTATTTCTAAGTGGGTATCTATAGCAGCTTGGCTTGCTCTGTTTTCCCAATAGGAGGTGTATTAGTGTTTAGGGCCTGGTTAATTACTGTCTTTTCATAAGGAGGGATATTGTGCTTGCCAGTAAAGAGAGTTTGCTTTGCTTTTACTGAGATGTCATCAGATCCAGAATATCTTTTTTTTGTATGGTGAGCCGTACGGGTAATGCCCTAGTTCTGCTCTGCACCCATTTTTGGGGGTCGACCTGGTTCCTGAGGATGCAGAATGTATATTTACATTTTGTCCCGTGATGGTCACATGTTCAGTGTGTCACGCATGTGAGAACCATCTGTCAGGTGTGTCCCGGCCGAAAAAAGGTTGAGAACCACTGATGTAGACTATCAGAAATATCATTGTTTAAATGAAAATGTTTTTATTGCTATCCTAAAATCCTTAAGTGATTCTGATTGTCTGAAATCCAATGGAAGTGTGTTCCAGAATGTCGGTCTAGCCACTGAAAAGGCGCATTCTCTGGTAATATACAGTCGGTCTGTCTTATGAGATGGAACTTCGAGAAGGTGAAGTTGGAGCGATGTTAGGGCTCATGTGGGCTGATAAAATTTGAGCAAAGAGTTAGCCCAGTGGGAAAAATCAGCATTTAAGAGCATTGCATTGGATTCTTTCTTGTATTGCGAGCCAATGGAGTTCAATAAGCACAGATGTAATATGCTCAGATCTTTTTAGACCGATGAATAGGCGGGCAGCAGAATTAAGGAGTAACTGTAAAGTACGAAGAGAAATGTAAGGAAGACCTAGATAGAGACTGTTATAGTAGTCAATTATGGGAAAAATTGATGCCTGAAAAACGGTGTGGAAATCATTATCAAACAGAACCTTTTTAAACCAGAAAGAACACATAATCTATAGAAGCCATGTTTGATAACTTGCTTGATCTGGTCACGAAATAAGGTCTCATCTAAAATGAAACCAAGACTCTTGATCTTCTTTTGAATCATAAAGGAAGTGTTGTTAATCAAAATGGTCTTTTCATCAAAAGCTGAGAAAGGACTGTGAATTGCGAGAAATTCAGTCTTGGTCATGTTTAGTGGAAGCGTATTGAGATGCAGCCATTTCTGGAGAGTAGAAAAACAAATATTTATCATTTCTAGGGTGCCAAATTTGGATAACAAACTGGATGTCATCGGCATAGATTTAACAGTCAAAGCAGCGAGGATTTTACATAGAGGGGCAATATAGATATTAAACAGAGAGGCGGATAAAGCTGATCCTTGAGGGACTCCAGATTTGAGAGGTTGTAATTGAATTTGACAGCATGAGATCGATTGCTCAGGTAGGATTTAAACCAATTGAGGACAGTCCCTCCCCTGCCCTGGAAGCATCTTCACAACCCCATATCGGGCTATAAATAAGTTGCAAACAAGCTGATCTTTCATAATTGTATAAAAAAGAAGAAAAAGAACCATGACCAGTAAAAGTTAAGGTCCGGATTTTAAAACCTACGTGCGCGGCGCACAAATGTACGCCCGATTTTATAACGTGCGCACAGCCACGCGCACGTTATAAAATCCGGGGTCAAGGCGCGCAAAGGGGTGCACAATTGTGCCCCTTTGTGCACGCCGAGCAACGCTGCCTTCTTCCGTTTCCTCCCAGGCCGCTCCGAAATCGGAGCGGCCTGGGAGGGAACTTTCCTACCCCCGCCCCCCAGCCCTAAGCTAAACCCCTCTAAAAAAAAAAAAAAAAAAAAAAAAAAAAAAAATTAACTTACAAGTTACGCCTGCCTTGGGTTGAGTGCCGGCGCACGATCCCGGGCACATTGGCAAATGGCCGCTGTGCCTGGAGGCTTCGGCCCCGCCCCTGGACTGCCCATGCCCCCCCCCCCCCCTTTTTGCAAGCCCCGGGTCTTACACGGGCACCGCCGGGCCTTTTGAAAATAGGGCCGGTGCGCGTAAATCTTTTCAAATCTGCCCCTAAACAAATACTTTCCAAAGAATTTGCTT
The DNA here is from genome assembly GCF_901001135.1 of Rhinatrema bivittatum. NCBI lineage: Eukaryota > Metazoa > Chordata > Amphibia > Gymnophiona > Rhinatrematidae > Rhinatrema > Rhinatrema bivittatum. Next base: position 50,363,782 of record NC_042615.1, read on the forward strand.
CAACATTTGAAATGGCAAATCCAAGGGAAAAGTTGCGCAAACAAAAAAGTTGCGCAAACATTTTCGGGGAACTGCTTTAAGGTTTTAAATAAGTCCAAGCTGTATCTCCAGCAGGATACAAGATGCACGTATCTAAAATCCCGTGGCATTCAGAATCCCAGCAGGTTTCACCCGTCAAAGGCTCCCTCGGGAAAACTTTCTCATATACCGCTACAGTCTTCATCTGCAGTCTGCCATCATCAAAAGGGTTATCAAGCGCACAAACAACATCTGCATTTACAACCCACTCTGAGAACCTACCATGTCCCCAAACTGGAACACAGCCTTGCCCAAAAGGAAAGTCCAGCCTCATTTAAATAAATCTGAGTCCACACCACTCGGCAGCCTGACTGCAACCAGTTTCTTCTCACAAGCATGCAGCCACTCCGGCTCATTGATGTTTAGGGGTGTGAGCAGGGCTGCTCCCTGCAGGTTGCCCCCCCCTTCCTATCTGGGAAGCCCCAGTGCAGCTGCTAGCCCCAGTGCAGCGGCCACGTCGCTGCTCCTGAACTGTCCCAGCTCTCTCCTGGGAGGCTCCACGTGGGGGTCTAGCATTTTGACAAGGCTTCTCTGGTTGTAAAATAAGTTTTCAGGGGCTGAAGGTTTCCTCTCTCTAATGCCACCCCCCCCCCCTTCCCACAGCTGTAGACGTAATCCAACAAATTACCTGGTGGTGGATTGTAAATGAGGAAATAATTTGGGCTGTGAAAGATCTCGACATCCCTCGAGGCTGCGTTTTTAATATCCCAGGGGTGTTTTCCTCCTTTTATATCTGTCCGTTGGGGCTGGGCAAAGAGGGGACCTGCAAATGTGTTTCCTCCCAATTTACTTAGTGCCAGACAGGTCAGAGTGGAGATGGACCGCACCCAATGGAGGCTTGCAGATTGTTTTTTCATTCAGACAACAGTTTCTTGTGCAAATGTAAACATTTGGTGGGTGAGCTGTTTTTTTATTTTATTTAAATATATATGTACCACATAAATCTATCACTTTCTGCCAAAATCTAGTAGGATAAGCCTTGTTATTCTATCTGCTTTTAGCAGATTTTCACTCTTGATCACCCGAATGTGTGTTCTCTGTCCACACTTGTCACTGTGGTGCTGGCACGCTGCAGCCTCCTGTTCTTAACGAAACAAGTCAGCCGTCTCTGTGGATTGGGTACAGGCCAGCTTGTAACTTCAGACGGCTTGTGATCTGTTCGGAAATACCTCGCTTGTTGGAACTTTTTCATTTTGCTCCAGTGGTGCCTGCTTCCTCACGGCAGGAAGTCCCTGAGATGCTGTCAGGACAATACCGTGCATGTTGCACTGCCAGGCACTTGCGTTTTGAATGCACGGTTATGAGTTATTTCTAAGGCTTTAAAGCAGGAAGCCTCTTTAACTGTGCCTTCAAAAGAGTTTGAACAGTCGTCATAAACCTGTGTGTGCCTGGCAGGGGAGCAGGAAGACTGTCGGTCCCTGCAGAGTGGCACAGCACCCACAGAACAGTTTGTGCGTTCAGACGCCAACACCTCCTTTCGGTTCAGCTTTGTGTATAATCAGGAGGATTCCTTCTTCTCAGTCTCCGGATGTTGGGGCCGTTGTGATGGGGATGGATTTCCAAGTCGGTAGAGGTGGTGAAAAGATGCGACTCACCGAAACTTCTCACAGGAGAGACAGACGCTGTAGGGACTGTGTATCCGTGCTGGCTCAGCCGTGTCGTAGATTAGAACATGGCCAACTCTAGAAAGGGAAAGAAGTAACAGGAAAGCAACTCTTGACCAGGGGAGGTGGGGAAAAGTTGGAAAATGACTGCCTGGCTTATTCAGGCCCCTTGTTCTGAATGTGCCTTTTGTGAGCCGTAATCAATCTGGGACTGAAAGACTGAAACTGACAGGCGCAGGACTGTTGACAGGTTAAAGGCCTATGGGGGGACTTGTGTAACCTGAGGAGGGGAGAAGCGTTGCCTCTCTATGCAGGAAGAGGACACTTCTCTGCAGCAAAGATGCTCATCTGTGGGAAATCGTTTAAACAGGAGGGGACAGAGCAAGGCTGCACCTACTCCTCTGGCAGGGTCGCGCTGCAGGTCAGCCAGGCCCACTCATATACTTTTCTACAGTTTGCTTTGATGGATTTCTGGAATTTGCTGAGGGAGGAGTCAGATTTAGACTCATGGTGTGGCTGTATAGGACGACACCTGCCCCTGCGTCTTGGAGCCCCCTGCTAGATCTTTCACCAGCAAATTGTTAGCCAGTAGGGCAACAATGGTGTATATGGCTATGGAGACTTTGGCCATTTGCTTTAGCATAGCGTGACTCAGGCTTGTGTTTTAGAATATGTTTGCATGCGGAGAAATAAGGTGACCTGAGGCGATGTCGTTTTAGGAAGTCTGGCCTGATCACGGTATTGTTACTGGTTTTTTTTTTTTTAGTTTCTACAGAAATACACAGCAGTAGCTTAGGGCAATAATTAGTATACCTAGATTAGGACGTGCTTAACACAGGACTAGGACAGCCTGTTCACAGCATTGGCGCTAGCTGGCCCCTTTAGAATATTTACTTGTCCCCTCTCGTTCTTCCTTTTTTCATTTGTTAGATGTGGATGCTTCCGTGGGCTCTTTCCATGCTTCCTGGATTATATTTTTGTCCTGGCCCAGAGGGTTTCTGCTGTTCCATTAGGCTTCCAGCTCAGCTGGAACCGGGGCAGGGATCCGGCACTCCCCAGCATTTTCCTAGCTCGTAGTCCAGCGGCCGTCTTTGACCCAGAGCCCTTGTACCAGGGCTCCTTTTGAAACCCCCACGTGACTGCCGGGATGAAGGGCAAAGTTGAGATCAGCCCTGCTCACTGCAGGATCTTTAGGGACCTTTGTTTTCAGGGCTTTCACCCCAGCCCCCTCCCGGAATTCCAGTGTTTATCCTAACGAACAAAAAGAGGAGAAACTTCACTGGAAAAAAAAAAAGGCTTGTTTTTTTCCCCCCACTGATTTTTTTTCCCCAGTATTTGTTTCTTGTAATAAACACTGATAAATTCCATAAAAAAAACCCAAAAAACTGAAAACAAAGCCTGATCTTGATTAAAACATTTAATTGTAGTGCGCTCAGAGATTGTAAACTCTTTAGTAAAGGGGCTTAGTGACCATATTATCTTGAAAAGTGATGGGGCGATGATATCACTGGTAAAACTTCTGTGATGGAGGAGGCTGAAAGAAACTAAGGGAATCCAAGAGCTGAGGATCCTGAGTCAGGGCAGAACAAAAGAAACTCTTTTGTCTGCTGGCTTGGGGTTCGACTGTAAAGCACTCGAACTGTGGAAACTCTCTTGACTGACTTTTCTCCTCTGTCTGTTTATCATATAAAAGGGGCTCTGGATGAGCACTGAGGCATGTCTGCGCATATGTGGGATTTGGGATGGCCTGCTGGCGCAGGAGCCCTCAGGCAGCAGGTTGAAAGGCTGTGGGCTCAGCATGGTGGAGGTGACAGCGGTGGCGGTAATGCTTTCCTAGGCCCCACCAGCGGAAGAAGAAAGAGGTGCTAGAAAGAAAAGTTGGCGGGATTTCCCCAGGCCCACTGGTGGCAGGCAGACGAGGCACGAGGTGGGAGGGGAAGAATGAGTGAGGGGAAGGAAACCACGGGATGGAGGGGGGTGAGTGAAGGGAGAAGGCAGGAAGTGAGATGAGTAGGAGAAGAGATGAGTGAGGAGAGGAGGAGTTGTGAGGCACTGCCGCTGCCCTGCAGGTGGCTTAGCCTGCGTGGACTTCATCATGGAGCCAGCAGGAGCCTTTCTGGACCCGTGGGGCTACCTGGTTAGTTCTCCCATCTTTATGGCCCACACTTCGTGCTGGACACATTCATATATCCAGGCTTCCAGGCAGCAGGATGCCAGAGCTTAGTCTTTTGTTGCCTCAGTCTATGCCTTTGTGTTTCCTGTGATAATACTTGCTACACCAGCATGTGCCTTGTGCTTCCAGTCTTCTTGCAGTGATCTTATAGCATTTGTGCTTCCTGATTTTTCTGTGGCAGTCCTTGCTACTCCAGCATGTTGATGCTTCCTGCCTTCCTGCAGTGGTGTTTCCTTGCCTCAGTCTGCGCCTTTGTGTTTCTTGACTCTCCTGTGGGTATATTTGCTTCTCTAACATGTCATGGGCTTACAGCCTTTCGGCAGTGGTCACCTTCGTGGTCCCACATTGCCTTGGCGTATGCCTGTGTGTGGATCCCGTTTTAGCCTGTTCAAGACCCTTCAGCCACCAGCTCCCACGGGCTGAACCCGAGAGGAAGATAGCCAAAGCAAGCAGAAGATGCCTCTGTCTGCTTTTACTGCAACCTCACCCTGCCTGTGCACCGCTTGCTCTTGGCTTCGGGGGTCATACATCCGGCTGATTACGTTGTTACAATAGGGTCCTAGGCATGAACGTATAGACCAGGGCGGAGAACCCACCGGGTGGCGTTGGGGCAAGGCCCCTAGTATGTTTGGGTGTGTATTTACATTTTTTTTTTTTATATGATAAATGTTTACCTTTCAGTCTTAGGTTGTTCTCTTTGAACCTTGCTCCCCGAAAAATATAAAAATGTTTGCAGGATGTGAACGGCTGTTCCAATACTTACTTTTACCCACCGCAGGTTGCTGGGGTGGTGGAACTCTCTAGCACTTATGAAGGGGGCTGCTTTCCAGTTTTGTAAGAATGAATAGTTTTTGAAAATTGCATCCATTTTAAATACCATTCTTTTGGCTTACGATTTTTAATGGGACATGGTGACAGTGGGGACAAATGTTACTGGGTAAAAGCAGTTCCTTCAGTGAGTTCAGCTGTGTTGGTTCATGGTGATAGTTTTACAAAAATGTCGGTGGTGGTATTCCTTTGAAGGCCAGCACTGAGGCAGAAGCTTTGCTGGAGTAGTGTGGGGTTCCTTTGGGATTGCAGCTCTTTTCTAATGTATGACGAAGGGTATTTATATGGATTGAGCCTTTTCATTGGTAAACTCAAGGCAAGGTGCACCCAATTACATTGGGTAGTTCCCTTGTCCCCAGAGGCCTTGCAGTCAGGTTGATACTTACGACAGCAGACGGTGAAGTGGCTTGCCCGAGGTCACAGGAGCAGCAGCAGGATTCCAACCCTGGCTTCCCTGGTTCTCAACCTGCTGTTCTAAGCACTAGGGCTGCTCCTCCACGGCACACGTATTCTTGGAGAGTTGAGAGGCAACTAGAACAACTTTTAAAAAAGCAAAGAGGTCAATTCACCCGTTTTACCGCCAGAAAGCGCCAGAAGCGAGTGGGCAGACCTGCTCACACTTTTATAGTGCCACACTGATTTGCTTAAAATAAGGGATGTACCTTAAGAAGACACTGGTAGAGTGGAAAACTCTTAGTGAAAGAGAACAACAGTAGACTAAACTTAAAGGAGCTGTACTAAGGCTATAACTCTTTGTATAAAGAAAGTAAAGAAAAAGGAGACCAGTGTGGTTTTTCAAAGAAGTGGCTACAAAAAGGAGAGCAAACTGGATGGTTTGTATGTTTGCAGTCACCTCTTAGGGAACTTAAGGCAAGCTCCGAAGGGTAGAAGAGTCCGAGTTGCGTTTTTTTTTTTTTTTTTTCTCTTGTCTGGGATGCTGTGGCTGGGCAGCATCCTAGACTTTTCTCTAATTGTATTCTTGAAGCCATTAATTTATTGTTGTGGCAAAGATAATGGATGAGTTGAGGTTGCTGTCTCTCGATGTGAATGGGGTTCGTTCCCCAATAAAAAGGAAAAAAAAGCTCTTGAGTCTGCTCAAAAAGGCTAAAGCACAAATTGCTTTTCTCCAAGAAACTCTTCTCTCAGACAAAAGAGTATGTGAAGCTAAAACAGGACTGGCTGGGTCAATGAATGACATTTTGTGACATGCTTCTCGAGACAGCGATTCATGGCCATTTTGTGACATAAAAATTGTCCATTTGTATTAGAGAAAAGATTTGCTGGTAAGGATGGCCGCTCCCTCATTTTAACTAGAGCTATAGCGAATCAAAAACTTTGTTTTTTGTAATGTATATGCCCCAAATGTATTCAATCAAGCCTTTTTTTTTTCTAAATTGGTTAGTGCTAGGGCAATTCTTACAATACCAACTAATAATCGGAGGGGATTTTAATCTGCCTATTTGTCCTGAGCTGGACGCCAAACCTATCCGTTTGAAAGAGTGTTGCAAGCAGTCCGAAGGCGTGCATTTTCTCATGAAAGAACTCCAGTTACTGGATGCATGGAGATCACTCCATCCTACTGAGTTGGATTTTTCTTTCTGTTTGAAAGTGCACACAGTTCATATTCGAGAACTGATTATTTTTTTGGTCTCTTCTAGTCTTTTCCCAAAACACCGATCAGCCTCTATTGATGTGTTCACGATTCCAGATCATGCACTTGTACTGATCGAGATAACATTCGAAAACAAGTCAAGCTAGCTTCCAATGGAGTTTACAACTATCATTTAATGATAAAGAGTTCTGTTACTATCTAAAGGTGAAATGGAAAGAATATATGGAATTTAACTATACAGCAGATATTTCTGGTGCTAGCTTTTGTAATGCAGGGAAAGCAGTGTTACGTGGAGAAATCATAGCACAAACAGCTCATAAAAATAAGATTAGAGACACATTTTAAAATTTCATGGTCAGTTTAAAATACTGAAAAAACATGTTCAATCTCTGCAGGCCAATATACAGGTGCAAATTTGACTCCATGTTACGATCCCTGAATTCATTTATTGTACAGGAGGAGGTTCAGTATGTAATGCAATACAAAAGCCAGTTGTTTCATCAAGGCAGGTAAACTATTGACATGCATAGTCAAAAATGTTAAATCCAAGGATTAAATAACAGCCTTGATGGACATAAAGGGTGATTTGCAGACTTTACCAATTCTGTTACTAACAATATGCTTGAGTGTTACCGAACATTATATTCAAGTAAACCTGCTAAAGAGGAAATTCATACAAAATTCTTTGAGAATTTAAGCCTCCCACAAGTTACTATCCAGCAGGCACAAATGTTAGCTAAACCTATAATAAACTCTGAAATTATGATGGTTATAAAGAAATTACCCCTAGCAAAAGCACTGGGATTAGACTGATTTGGTGCAGAATTTTATCAGATTCTCAAGGAAGAAACTGTAACCCCTCTAAACAGAATGTATGATAGCAGCCTAATGGGGGACATTTTTTAATATGACATGAATCGTGCCCTTATTAGTCTTTCCAAAGCCTGGTAAAGATTTAACACAAGCAGGATCTTAGAGACCAATCTCTTTAATCGATGTGGACTTAAAAATCCTGGCCTCAATTCTGGCCGGTTGTCTTAACCAGGTACTACCAATGTTAGTAGTTAAGGACCAAAACAGGCTTTGTGAGAAATAGAAATGGGGTTACCGATATACGCAAGTTGATTGAAGCGTTATGGTCCGGGAGGGAGCATGATCCACAAGGCCTGATTATAAGCCTGGATGCTGAAAAGGCCTTTGATAATGTCAAATGGCCATATACGTTTTGGCTTTTGCAGAAGTATGGACCTTTTTCTTTTGTTAACTAGATACATATATTATACACCAACCCCAAAGCCAGTATCACTGTTAACAGTGAGATTTCCACTCCTTTCCAATTAGAAGGGGGCACACGACAAGGCTGCCTCTTATCGCCGCTTTTATATCTATTAACAGTAGCACCTCTGGTAATCAAAATAAGGGATTCGGCCAAAATTGAAGGTTTTCTTCTGGTCTCCAAAGAGTACAAAATCTGTTTGTTTGTGGATGACTTGCTCTTGTTTTTACGGAATCCCGTATTATCGTTGAGCCACACGTTTACTTTGATAGAACAGTTTGGTCTTTTTGTTGGTCTAAAAATAAATTTCTCAAAGTCAGAAGCAATGCCAGTAACAGATAAATTGAAACTTGAGTGGACGAGCACTTTCTCCCTTGCATGGTCCTCGGGAATATTAAAGTATTTAGGTATTTGGGTACCTTGTTATCTTATGCAATATATCAGCTGAATATAACCAAAATGATTGTCCGTCAGAGATCAACTATTGGCATGGAAAGATCTTCCCCTGTCATTAGTGGGACGCTGTGCTCTATTTAAAATGACATTATCAAAAATTCTGTATAAATTGCAGATTCTTCAAGTATGAATGAAACAGTCTGTCGATCAACTACGTAAACTGGTCATACACTTTATTTGGCAAGGCGAAGTGTCCAGATTAAAATATTCCACTCTTATGAGCTCAAAAAATTATGGTGGTCTACAACTTCCCCATTTTCATTTCTATGATGTGGCATGACATTTATGTTATTGCTGGGCATGGTGTTAACAACAATATAAATTTGAGGTTCCAGATCTTATTTCTGATATTTCTACCCTGTATTTAACTATAAAAGTGCTTCATACCAAAGATAAACTTCTCTCACAAAAGGGATGGCAAATAGCTTCGCACTGAAAAGATCCAAAAGAGGAGAGAAGGAAAGAGTATTTGGAAAAGTTGAGAGAAGCAGGGAAAATCAAGATGGCAAAGGTGTGAGCGGAAGACAAGATTGCAATGGCCATAAAACAAGGTGATGACATTTTTCAGATTTGTTGGTGAAAGGAAATTGCAACACAGAAGAAAAGGAGGAATGGTTGGAGGATGACAAGACAAAGACAAATGCTAAAATTCTTTTTGTTCATTGTTCACTGAAGGAGTTGGGAGGGCCATGTTTTGATAGTGGGGTAGATATCCCACAATTTACGGAACAGAGTGTTTGCATGGAACTAGCAAAACTAAAACTGAATAAAGCTATGGGTTTGGAGACGTACATCCTAGAATATTAGTGACGCTCTGAGAAGTTCTGGTGGGTCCACTGACGACTCTGTTCAGTTGATCTTTGGAGATGGGAATGGTTCTGCAGGACTAGAGAAGGGCAGATATTGCTCTTCATAAGAATGGTAAGAGAGAAAAGATGGGAAATTTCAGACCAGTTAGGGTAGACAAATTATTTATTGGAGACTCTACCAAAGAAAAGGAAAGTGAAATATTTTTTTGAATCCAGCAGAATGCAGGATCTAAGGCAGCATGGTTTTAACAAAGGGAGATTGTGTCTGTGAAGAGGTGCTAAAAAGAACAAGTTTTAAAATTACTTGAGTCCTGAGCCTGTCAGTAGCCTGGAGTAGGGGGTCTGGTGTGCAGGGATCCTATGCTGTTTGGGAGCTGAGGAGACGAGACAGGCATCTGGGCAGTGTAGTGCTGCCAGAAAATAACAGCAGCTTTGATGATGAAATGTAAAAAAAAAACAACTTACAAAAAAAGAAAAGAATAGCAGGGCTGGAAAGCTGGGTGAGTTGTCGTCATAGTTAAGTTGACTTTCCCACAAGTAGGGAGCATCATAGAGGGGTATGCTGGACAGACATAAAGGCTGCACTGACCTCCTGCACCTAGGGGAGAGAGAGGCAGACAGCAGTGGGACGCCTCTAACAGCCACTGCAAGTCGAGCTGTGATTTTCAGTAAGAGATTAGCAGCGCTACTCAGTGTTCCAGATAGCGTGGAACATGAAAGGAAGAAGCTGGTTACCTAGGGGAAACAAGATGGCTTGGGTGCTATATGAGCCCAGTGACGACCACAGAGAAGGGGGCTACAGTAATTTTTCTTCAAACCTGTGTCCGTTTAGAATTTGAGGAGAAGCCTGGTGAGATGGCATGGGAGCAGGCGCACAACTCTGTCTCTCATCACGAAGGTCTAGAATGTTGCAAAAAGCACAATTCTGTTGACAAAGGGTAGTGGGGGAAATAGGAGAATGAGTGAATGTATGTTTGAAGTATCATTTGTAATATAAGTTCCAGTCAAGGTAAGAACATAACATTTAAGACACTTATTAAGTGGCTGACCCGTGGAATCTTTTGTCAGCTGAGATAGGCTCTTGTATGTTTGAAGGCAGAAGCTCTGCAAAAGAATATCCTAATAAGGAGAAGAAACATTGTTTCCCAGAAGCCCTGATAAAGTGTACTACAAAGATAAGGCTACTTATAAGGTTACTTATAAGTTAGAGTAACCCAAATAAAATACTCTTAGCGAGGCTGAACTCCGTAAAATAAGGAATTATACAGAGTGAATTAAAGGAACCTTTGCACCAAGAAGCACTAAGTAGTGTGGAACTGACAATTTATAATAGAGAATTCTTCAAATTGAATAAAGAATAATGAGCTAGAGACAGTATAGTATGGTATGCTTGTTAAGTGAGTATAAAATACTACGACTAGGGACCTGCCTTTGTCTATAGATAGGGCTATTATAATTAACATTTATTTCCTATTTAGCTAGTACCAGTAAACAACAAGATTACATGAACAGTACCCTCTAGGGAACTCACTGACCCTAGCTTGCAGAAGAGGAATGGTGTCAGGGAGATAGAGTCTCTTTTTATGTTATTTGTACTATAGGATAGTAGCAAAAAAGAAGACGACTTCAAGACAAGAATCTACTTAAGAAAAGAGAGAAAACACCGAACAGCTAAGTGTACACACCATCAATATATCTGGAAAGGAGAAAACCACAACAGAACAAAGAAAAGGAATAGAATAAAGACAGACAGATATATAAGAGACAGTAAAAGACATAATAGGAAAATACAGAAAAGAAAGTAAAGAAAGAAACACGTGCTATACTTACCAAGGTGAATGCCAAAAGTCTTATTTACCTGAAAAATATAAAGAAAGCACAGACTCAATTTCTGATTATAGATAAGGTATTAGTAAAATGTAAGTATTGAAGGATTCATGAGAAAGATAATTAGAAAATATTGTATCTATGTGATGTTTTCTTAACAGTAGTTATATAACTGGTTCTAGAAAAAAAAACCAAAGAAAAGAAGTTAAGCATTAGAAACTGTTCTAGTGTGATGAAGTATAATAAAAACAACACACATTGGACAGAATATCTGGAATTGTAAATCTGTTTGCCATTTATCATTCCCTTACCCTTTCTTTATTCCCGCTCTCCCTCCCTACCACCGGGAGACTTGATTGGGTGGCTGTGGGCCCCTTTTCATTTAAAACCTAATCAGAGAGGGGATTTCGGTCAGTGAATCCCCTGTGAGCAACATCAGGGAACCTCAAGTGTAATTCGCGGCCAAGGACGTCTTAATACAAAGTGGGAGGTTATCCCATCTCACGGGGGGGCGGTTCACAGGCCAGACAGATTTGATCAGTCTCTTTGAGTGTCCAGAGAGTTAGGTCAGGGGGTGTACGCTGGCTGTTGGTGCACTTGGATTTCAGCAAAGGCTTGGATGCTCTCCCATATAAGAGGCTCATAAGTAAACAAAGCAGCCTGTGGGTAAGCCCTAAGGTGGTGGACTGGATTAAAAAACTGATTGATAGACAACAGAGAGGGTCGTACCTTGTTCTGGGCAGAGATTCTTTGGAAAGGCAGGACAAAGTTGTAAATTAAATGGAATAAAGGGATCTGTCCTAGTGCCGACTCTGCTCAGCATCTTTGTGAATGACATTGTGAAGGGGATAGAAGGAAACGTTTGCTGTATTACAGATGATACTAAGATCAGCAGCAATGTGTATACCCTTGAGGGCATGAACAGAGAGGGGTGATCTACAGTAAGAGAGCACGAGGAGTGGTCGAGTCTTGGCAGCTAAGATTCAAAGCAAAAAAATGAGGAACTATGCATTTAGGGTGACTAAATTCAAGGGAGCAGTACACAACAGGGGATAAGATATTCATTTGCACTAACCAGGAAATAGACCTCAGGGCGATCATGTTCAATGGTCTTAAGGTAGTGAAACAGTGTGATAAGGCGATAGAGCCAGAGGGATACTTCTGTGCATAATGAGAGACATAACTAACAGTAAAAAGGAGATGATTCCCTTTAAATCTCAGCAACAATTTACAGGGAAGCATTATCTCCTTTTTTTTTTTTTTTTGGTTTAACAAGTTTTTATTGAAATTTTCAGTATAACATACATGCCAACAGGAATACAGATTATAATACACATGCTAAGTGGGTTATCCAAACAAAACCAATAGATCCCCTCCCCCTCCCTGGTCAGGATCCACAAGCGTCCAAAAATACTACTTCAGGTTAATAGAAATCAGCATCAATGAAAGAGTCCCAGTGAGACGGCCATGCTTGCATGCAAGAGTTACAGGCAAAGTGCAGATACTATACCTTAAAATTGGCTAATAACACAAGAGAACACAGCAGTTCACAATGCATCAAGTTCATCGACTCGATTGTGCACTGCTGACATATCTTCCTGGATCTCCGCTATAAGACGCTAGTAAATTCTGGGATTGCTGTCGTATTTCTGCCCTTAGTTCCTGAAACCACCCACGGATTTCCATCCGGGAAGGTAAATCCGGAGGATCACCCCCCCCCCCCTCTGTGGGGTTAATATTGGGCTCCGCGTGCTGTGTGCTGTTGTCACTACTTGCGGCCTGTGTGTCTGTGTCGGCAGGAAACTCACCCGCATGTTTGTTAAAAGCAAAGTGTTTTAAGTCTCCCGTTTTTCGTTTGCTGGCCATAGCTATGTATGCCCTCAATTTAGCGGTGTAGATTTGTGAGTAGGAAACACTCCTGTGTTGTAAATTACCTCAATAAAACGGCTGGGGGAGAGGAGCTGGGTTTTTAGGCGTCCATCTTGGTCGGATGCACTCTAGCGCCCCGCATTATCTCCTTTTTACTGTTCAATCAGTAAGGAGAGAGAGCAGTCCCTGTCCCCCCTCTTTCCTGCAATAAGCTGCAGAAGGGAGACAGATAATGTGCGATCTGTGTGGTGTCCTGGGAGTAACCTCATGCCCAAAGGAAGAAGCTTGTGATCGCTCTCCCTGATTTTTTTTTTTTTTTGGGGGGGGGGGGGGGGGGGGGGGTGGTAAAGAGAGGGAAGCATGACTGAACTTTCTCATGTTGTTTTTCTTTTAAATTTGCGTTCCTGGACAAGAGAAAGGCGTGGAGAATCCTCCCACTATCTGGGAATATAGCTCTGACTCTCAGGATATTTCCCGGAGGAGGAGAAAATCACGATCTTTGTTCAATGTTGGCTCTCCAGAAAGGGACCCCGGGGACCTGCAGTTAATTTGCTGTAGTTTTGGAATGGAGAATACGTTTTCACCAGCTTTTCCAGTCCATCTGGTTCCTGCACCAAGGGAGAAAGGAATGGGATCACCTGGCCACTAACCCAAGATTAGAAAAGCAGCAGAGCTCAAGGTGCCCAGGGGTTATCTAGAACAGCGGTTCTCAACCAGTGTGTCGCCAAGAGCACGCAGGTGTGTCGCCACACTTCCCGGTCACCCCGCTGACCCAGCTGCTCTCCCTACCCGAGCGAAATAGGTCCTCCGTCTGGGCTTAAAACGCTGATAGCCCGGGCGGAACATGGCAGAACAGGTGGAGTCAGCGGCACCGGCGTGCTCTCTTCTTCCCGCCCCCCCTCCCTTCCCGCGGCCCAGAAGAGGAAGTGGTGAGCAGCGGGTGTGTGCGTGGGAAGAAGAGACCATGCTAGTGCAGGCAGCGTCGGCCCGAAGAAGAGGAGAGAGGCGCAGCCTGAGGAATGAGCAGCGCGGCTCGGAAAAAATCGAGGAACAAGGTCAACCCCCATGGCAGATGGGACTCCTTTCTCTGCAAGGGCTGAAAATGAAGGAGGTTGCTGCTGCCTTTAGGGTTGGGAGGAGGCTGCTACTACCGCTAGTTCCAGGGGGGAGGGAGGGGGAGACAGTGAATGAGCAAGCATATGTGTTTGAGGTGCTGTGTGTGTGATAGCATGAATGTGAATGATTGAGAGCCTGCATATGTGAAAGAGAGTATGTGTGTGATTGAGAGCCTGTGTGTGAGAGAGAGAGCAAGAATGTAAGTGTATGATTGAGAACCTGTATGTGTAAGTTTGTGATTGAAAACCTGTTTGTGTGAAAGAGTATGTGTGTGTGATAGGTAAGAGAGAGAGAGAATGTGTGTCTGTGTGTGATTGAGAGCTGGTTTAGGTGAGGGAGCATGTGAGTATGTGATTGACAGCCTGTGTGTAAATGAGAGAAAGAAAGAGAGCATGTTTGTAAGCATGTGAGTGAGACTCTGTGTGTGAGAGAAAGACAGCATGTATGTGTGTGATTGAAAGCCTGTGTGTGTAAGCGTGAAAAGATAGACAGCATGTGTGTAAATGTGTAATTAAGAGCCTATATAAGTGAGAGAGAAAAAGCATGTATATATGTGAGTGAGAGCCAGTGAGAGAGAGAGAGAGAGAGAGGAGAAAGTTGCAAGCAAACCATCCCTCCTCCTGCTAATTCAAAACCATCTCAGGGTACCTGGATATCAAACATTCCCAGGTATGCAGAGCAAAAACATTTTGTATCCTTATTTTTCATTACTGAGTCTTTGTCTACTATTTTGAAATATTTTATTGGTATCTAGAAATTTTTGATATGAGTTTTTAATTATTGGATATTCCATTCATCGATTATTTTAAAATAATCTGTTCTTTTTGTTAGTATGGTTTTACTGCTACTGATTTTATATTTCTTGATTTGTTTTATAAGGACAGGTGATGTTTCTTTTTTTCCTTTGTTACACTGCATACAGAGACTCTGGCTTGTTGCAGTTTCCAATTCAGTTTTTTCTGCATGCTTCTAGTTATGCGTCTTGGTCTCTTTATTCTTTGTTAGGTGAGGGTCAGCACATGTGATTCAGGTGAGGTTTTCTGCTGGTGTGTAGTTTCTGTGTAGGGCTCTATAGTAGCCTGGCTTGTTCCGTTTTCCTAATAGGAGGTGTATTGATGTCTTAAGGCCTGGTGTAATATTTTCAGTGTTGCCTTTCTTAGGTAAGGTGGTTACTGTTTAAGTGCTGGAAATTGGTGCTGTTTTGGTGTGGGATGTTTGCTATTTATGCTATTTTTGTTCAGACAGAATGCGTATCTTTTCCTTGTGTCATTCTTAACAATAAAAATAATACTGGACCTTTATTTTTTATTTCCGCAATGAATTGTAATGAGCAGTGTGTCACACATGTGAGCGTGGCCTGTCAGGTGTGTCACGATGGGAAAAAGGTTGAGAACTACTGATCTTAGAAGGTAAAGGAATTGCCAGGGCCAGCGCAATAGGAGATCCTGCCAGAGGACAGCAAGGTGATGTGGAGCGTGTGGCTTGTGAATGCAAAACAGAGAATATACATTTCATCCCCTTTGAAATGTACTTGGGTCAAATTATTTCTGTTGAATAAATTGATTATTGAGTTATTTTTATTGTTGAAACACCATTTGAGAATAGCGAGTGATTTGTTAAATGTCCAAGCGAAGGAGGTATTTCTTCACAGAGAAGGTGGTGGATGCCTGGCATGCCCTCCTGGAAGAGGTGGTGAGGACGAATAGAGTAAACGAATTCAAAAGGACATGGGATAAACACTGTGGATCCCTGGAGGCTAGAGCAGGGGTTCCCAGCCTTTTTTATGTCGTGGCACACCTGGCATTGGGTTCACTTCATCATAGCTCACCAGCACCTTCCCTATCCCCCACTCCCCCTGGCATCTTCATTCTCTTTTCTTCCTCCCCTCAGCTCCTGGGTATCATCACCTTCCCTTCACTCCCCCCCCCCCCCCCCCGCATCATCACCTCTTCTCTTCCTTCTCTCACCCCCTCACATCGTCACCATCTTTTCCCCTCTCTTCTCCTCTCCCTTCACTCCACTGCAATCCTTGTCTTCTCTCCACCACCCTTGGCAACATCACCTTCTCCTCCCGTCCCTTTCCCACAGCATCATCACCTTCTTTTCCCTTTCTCTTACCCCAGCATCAGCATCTTCTCTTCTTTTTACTCCTCTCTACCCCCTGCATTATCATCTGCTCTTTCTTTTTCTCTCCCCTCACCCCCCTGGTATTATTACCTTCCCCTCCTTGCTCTCTCCCTCCACCCTCCCGGCATCATCACCATCACCTACCCTCTCCTTCCAACCCTCCCCCGTTATAATCTTCATCAGTCTCTCTCCTACCCTCCTACTCCACTCCACTCCACCCCTCCCCTCCCCTCTCCCCTCCTTGGCATCAGAACTTTCTCTTCCCTTCCCTTCTGTCTCCCCCCCCCCCCCCAATATCCCCAGTTTCCTAGTAAATTCAGCTGCTTATTCTAGCAGCCCTTACCTGGTGCAGCTTCTTTCTTCTTCGCCTTATTCCCTCTGTAATCGGAAGCTCATGGGGCCAGCAGGATTTGTGACCCTATAGGATCCCCCCATGCCATTTCAGTTGCAGAGGAGGAGAGAGCCGGCAGAGGGGATAACAGGAGCAGCAGCAGCAGCAGCAAAGTGCTGCTCTCTGACTCCCCCTGCTGGCGGGAGGATATCATGCAAGCCAGCTGTTGGGGGAAAGAGAAACTGAAGACTGTCGCGGCACACCAGAGCCACAGCTACAGTGCACTAGTGTGCCATGGCACACTGGTTGGGAAACTCTGGGACAGAGGTTGGAAATGAAGAAAGGGGGCCAAGGGGGTAACCTGCACGGAGTGGCAGTTACTACCCTTAATAGGAAGGTATGGAGGTAACTTGCACGAAGAAGCAGTGACTACCATGAGCAACTTGCTGGGCAGACTGGATGGAATATTTGGTCTTTACCTGCTGTTATTACTATGTTAGTATGGGTACATCTGCGGTGGCAACCAGACGATTGCTGTGGCTCCACAGCTGGGCAATGGATCTGCATCTAAGGCACATCTGGGCAAGCTCTACTTTAAGGATGGGCTCCTGTTTGATGAGGAGTTGGAGAGGCTGGTAAAAAGGACTTAAGTGAAACCAAGCCTCAAAGACTACCAGAGGATAGAGGTCGTGTGAACATGTGAGGACTCTGAAGACAGCAGTTTAAATACCAGCCTCGGAGCAAGGGATGGAAGCCTTACATGAGCCTAAGGGAAGGTTTCAGTCATTCCACAGCGCCAAGAGACCAAGGACTGACCCACCTGCATTCTTGGGAGATGGTAACCTCGCTCAGTGATACAGCACTGGCCATTCTGCAGTCATCTAGCCTGGCTTTTTATGACGTGGGCCCAGAGCCCATTTATAAGTTTAAAGGATCACATGCCGAAGGGCAACATCCTAGCTCTGGAAATATTTTTGAGTTTCATTCAGGTTTAGTGGGGCAAAGAAATGTCCCTGCAAAGATTATGGGGCTTGGAAGCATTGGTTCCAATCCCACCCCCAGGGATGGGGCAAAGCTTATATTTACTTTAGAAAAAACCCCATAACTTACCATACTGGGTCAGACCAAGGGTCCATCAAGTTCAGTATCCTGTTTCCAACAGTGGCCAAGCCAAGTCCCAAACAGTAAATAAATCCTATGCTGCAATTGCGCAGTGATGATTAGTGGGTTTTTTTTTAAGTCTACTTGGTTAATAAGTTTATTGATTTCTCCTCCAGGAGTTTGTCCAAACCTTTTTTAGATTCATCAACACTAACTGCCTTAACCACATCCCCCAGCAATGAATTCCAGAGCTTAATTGTGTGTTGAGTGAGAGAATTTTCTCTGATTTGTTTTGAATATGAAACTTACTAACTTCATGGACTTCTCTCTAATTCAGAACTTACCAAAGTGTGGGTCAGGACCCCAAATGGGGTCACCAGACCTTTAGCTGGGGTCACAAGTGCTTTAAATGGTAGTGACCTTCAGACACCAGCAGCAGCATTAGTAGTGGAAATCAGCGTAAGATCTGTGAGCCACATTGCATTCACAGGTCCTGCAGTGATCTAACCCTCTCACGAGTGTCTGTGGTAATTGGAAGCCCTACCTGAGGAGGAATCGGGGCTTGAGACCAGCAATAAGAGGAGGCTGAATGTGCATAGGCCAGTAGAGATTGCCACTGCTATCTCCTCACCCAGAACTAAACCTACCCAAGAGAAAAATGTTGCCATCATCAGCCTTGCATATCTTCTCAGTAGTTGTCATCCACCTTTGGCCTGGGGCCTAAAGGAAAATATTGTTGCTGATCCTACCAGGGAGATGTTTGGAAAAGGGATCAGATGCATGATGGGTTTGAGGGTTGGATCAGCTGGAGAAGGATTGGCTGTGGAGGATGAAAGGGGAAATGACAGAAGATCAACTAGGAGATGTAAGAGTTGCTGGGGATGTGAGAGAAGAGTTGGAGAGGAGAAGGGGAAGCTGGGTGGTGAGAGAGAGGATGGAAGATGAGATTGAGGAGGGATGGGGTTTCAGGGAGGAGATGATAGAGGATCAGTCGATTATGAGAAGGGCTTGGGGGTCAGAGAGGATCAACTAGGGGGATGTGAAAAGTACTGGACTGGGTGAGAGAGAGGGGATGACCTGGGGAATATAAGAGGATTAGCCAGAGGAGCAGAGTTTGCAAGAGAGGGTCCACTGGAGTTAAGGAAGTTGAGGAGGTCCTCTCTGGGGTAGAGGTTGAGGAACGGGGTGGAGATTATCTATTCATTTTTTTAAATTCCTTTTTTTATGTTTTATTATGCTTATGTATTTTATGGTTGATTTTTGGCTTTTATTATTGTAATTTCATACTAGATATTTAATTTGTGTTTTGTATTTAATTTTTTGTTTTTATTGTACATTGCTTAGATCATTTTATTTGCTTATTTATTTAATTATTTAATATACCATCATTCCAAATGAAGATCACAACAGTTTTCAAGAATAACATTCATATATTTGTTCAGCACATACTTTGGGAAGACATCTACTTAGGTCTACTTAGATCAACATATAAGATTTGCAATCGATCAAATATGTAAATAAATAAATAGGGAGGATTGACTGGAGAAGCTGGAGGTTGAGAGATGGGATCAGCTCAAATGCGGAGAATGAGTGTGGAGTAATTGTTGGGAGGAAACCACATACCCCTGCTAATTTGTTTTGGTTATCCTCTTGGGTCATGTGAATTTTCAAGTGCTAAAATGGGGTCACATTGGCTAAAAGTTTGGAAAGTCCTGCCTTAGTCTTAGTATTTTTTTAAAAAGTAAAGGACTGTTTTACATTTACTCGTTCTATTCCACTCATGATTTTATAGACCTCTATCATATCCCCCCTTCAGCCATCTCTTCTCCAAGATGAATAGACCCAACCTCTTTAGTCTTTCCTCATAGGAGAGCTGTTCCATCCTCTTTGTCATTTTGGTTGCCCTTTTCTATACTTGCCATCAATTCACGAAGAGTGTACAGATGGCAGCCATGTTGTGCTTCAGGGGCACATTAAAGACGCCCAGTTTGCCATGCACCCAGAAGTGGTGGGCATCTTGAGAGGGATGAAGCAAATTAGACCACTCTTCATGCCAATTTCCCCTCAATAGGACTTTAATCTGGTTCTTAAGGCCTTGCTGGAAGAACCTTTTGAGCCTCTGAAGAGGGCATCCATCAAGGTCCTTTTGTTGAAGGCGGCATTCTTGATAGCAGCATGCTCAGCTAGACGCATTTTGGAATTGCAGTCCCTCTCATGTAGAGAGCTGTATTTGTAAATATCTCAATACATATTCGCCTTTACAACCAGTGTCCTCCTTTCTTCCCAGGGTGATATCCCATTTCCATCTGAATCAAGTAGTGGTCCTTCCAGCTTTCAGGTGGAAGGATACAAAGGTGAGGAGAGTAGTCTGCACCGACGGTACATATGTTTGGTGGTATTAAGATACTTGAAGGTGACAAATCCCTTCAGGAAAACAGGCTGATCATGCTGTTCGGAGGACTATGAAAAGCAGAGGCAGCCTCTAAATCCATAATAGTGAAATGGGTCAAAAAAGTGATCATCTCGGCATATGTACTCAAGGGCAAGCAGATACCTACAGCACTGCATGCACACTCTACAAGAGTGCAGGCATCTTTCTGAGTAGAAGCTTCCGCAGTTTCCCCAGAGGAAATCTGCAGGGCTACCACCTGTTCATCCCTGCACTCGTTTTCCAAGCACTACAGGCTTGGATGTACATGCGAAGGAGAAGATTGGTCTTTAGGCCCTCTCTCCTTCCAGCCCCACTCTTGGGGGTAGCTTTTGAATCTCCCAAAGGTAATGGACTGATCTAGTGAGTGGAAAAAAATTAAATTATTCTTACTTGATATTTTTCTTTCCTTGAGTTCTGCTAGACCAGTCTAGGCCCCTCCCAGAAATACAAGGGTCATAAGCAGAGTCATGCCTACAGCTAAGCTCTCTTTTTCTTCTTTTTCTCTTTCCCTCCCTATGCTCCCTCTTTGCCCTCCCTTGAGGGGATGACCTCAAGGGATCAAAAAAATATATACACTGTATATAGATGAGTAGATAGAAGGGAATACTGGGGGTTCTTGTCCAGTTGTTTTGACAGTAGGCTACCGATGAGGGCCTCTGATTACTCCCCCCTTCATTGAAAAGAGAAATCATAAAGGGGGTGTAACATATGTCTCTGGCAGCTGAGGAATGGGGAAATTCCAAAGGTAATGGTCTGGTCTAGCAGGACTCAAGGAAAGAAAATTATCAAGTGAAAATAATCTGATTGATTAGTTTGGAAGAGGACGAGAAGTCCATTGATTCCAACCTTCCCTACTCATGGTAATTTATGGAAAAAACACACTGCATCTAGTAATAATGTTAAAATGGAAGCAATTATATGGATCTGGCATCAAAATTGATAGATAAGCCCACCAATTCTATTTTAGAAGTGGTTACATTCATGTTTTTGAAGTATTTCAGTTGTAAATAATGTTGGAATTGTATTTGTTTGTAAGGTGCTATATAAATTCCAATCACTTTTAGTTTAATTTATTTCTTCGGGTGTTAGTCTGAGAATCCATTTATCTTCAGCCAGAAGGGATATTGTGAAGTCTAATTTTAGGCTATTCTGTTGGTACGTGCGACACATGCAGCTATGCCAGGTACTCAGAAGGGTACAACTATGGAAGATGAAATGCCTGATCGTGAATTTCCTATGCCGAAGTGCTCTATCCATCCCTCTGGGACTATAGGCTGATTTACTTGTAATATTAATTATACTCTTCTCCTGGTGCTGATATAAGAAATTGGCTGTACTCTTCGCATCACCAATGATTGAATAAAATAGAAATATACAACGCATTTCAGTCCAGGCCAATTCTCAAGTACCCGCGCTGTTCTAAAGCAATTTTGTAGCATGGAAACATTTAGAGATACAATGGTGTGTAGCATCCAGCACATTCATAAGAACATAAGATATGCCATAGTGGGTCAGACCAAGGGTCCATCAAGCCCAGTATCCTGTTTCCAACAGAGGACAATCCAAGTCACAAGTACCTGGCAAGTACCCAAACATTAGATAGATCCCATGCTACTGATGCTGGCAACTAGCAGTGGCTATTCCCTATTGAATATTAGCACGGACTTCTCCTCCAGGAACGTATCCAAACCTTTTTTAATATCTTAATCTGTTTTATTGATTTTCAAAACACTTATAAAATCCAGTAACCACATAACAATGAAACTGCGTCACACACCAAAACAAGGTGACTTAGTCTTTATCACCCCTATACTCCCATCCCCCACCTTGTCCTCTCCCCAATCCCTCCCTCCCTTTCACCACACATCTCTCCATAATATAGTGAATATTATTATATAAACCCATGTCAGTAAGTGAGAATAATCACCTTTACTTATCTAAGCTAGAAACCATTCAGAATTTGACTGCAAGTCGTATGGCGAGAGGCCTTTGTCAAACACCTTCTGAAAATCCAAATACATCACATCTACCCAGTTCACCTTTATCCACAGGCTTATTCGCCCCTTCCAAAAAAATGTAGCAGATTTCTGAGGCAAGGCTACGCTCAGGTAAATCCATGCTGGCCGAGCCCCATTAAACCGTGTCTGTCTAAATGTTCTGTGATTTTATTCTTTTATAAGAATTTAGCCCATGTGTTGTGGCTTGCCACAGGTGCAAGAGGAAACTTAAAAACCAGTCGACTTGTGGAAGAGGGGAGCCGAATCTCTGCACAGCGTAATGTAACCTGCTTATGGATGTGTCAGATGCAAAGTGGGGAGAATCCTTTCATACACCTGGCCCTGTGTTTGTGATGGTTTATGTTTTATTGTCAATAAAAAGAAGTTAAATGATGAAAAAAAACCCAGAACAGTAGACTGCTGCAAAACTCTGCATGTATTTCTTTGTTGGGTTTATAGCAGCACTTTTTTTTCTGTTAGTGTCCTGCAGTTTTCAGTAGCTGGTTAATCTCCCCCCCCCCCCCCATCCAACCCTTTGCTCTAATCCTGCAGACCCCAAAAATAATATTTGAATTTGTTAAGCGACTGTGTGTGTTAAGAGGTCTAGCCATAAATGTAGATGTAGAACATCTTTTGTCCATCAGGCATATGTCTCTAAATAAATAACTTTGCCAATGTGATTTTGCCCCATGCTTGCCAAACAGGGTTGTGCCATGTTATAACGTTAGTTTTGTACCGCTTATTTTGCTCCTTTTTAAAAACTATTTAAAGAATACAACACATGGTCATATAAATGAGGACCTGGCCACCATAAAAGAAATCATATCATATATGCATATGACTTTGTCATAAAAAGGTATCGGACATACTCATGCAGAGTTTTAGCAGCACCAGCGAGCAGCTGTGAACCTGCAGTAATCAGAAATGCGTCCATAGGTGCAATGAGGAAAACCAAGGCTGAGTCTGCCTCTCTAGATGAATTGAAGCCATTTGGAAACCCTAGTTATGACGTATCCTCTGTACGCGGCCATATTTGGAAAGTTTTTATGTTGTATATAGCATGAGGCATGATCCTGGTGCTTTGACAATGGTCATGACATCATTGCGCCCTCAGTGGGGTCAGGTGGCAGTGCATTAACCTCCAGATTGTACAGGTTCTCAGTCTCAGCTGAAAAGGGACAAACTTTGCGCTTGGATCTTAACCAGAAGACCCAAAGGTATCTTGGTAGAGTTCTTAGGACCAAACTTGGTAGCCTAGTAGGTTCTTTGCACTGCCAAATAGGAGATATGGTTTCAGATTTATGTTCTTTTTCCATTGGCTGGTGAGGACTAAAATGCTGCTCTCAGCCAAGAGTTGAAGCCCCTAAACACAGAAAAAAAAGTATGGCCCATTTAGTCTGCCCATCCGTCCAATTAATTTAGCATTATAATTCCCATCGCTTCCTCAGAGCTCCCCTGAATTTATCCCATGCTTTCTTGAATTCAGATGCTGTTTTTCTCTCACCACCTCCACTGGGAGGCCATACCATGCATCTGCCACCCTCTCCTGTAAAGAGGACCTGGCCACCATAAAAGAAATCATATCATATATGCATATGACTTTGTCATAGAAAGGTATCAGACATACTCATGCAGTATTACATTGTTGTCGTTTGCTGGTTGTAATGTAAACCGAAGTGATAATTAATTCTGTTAATTGAACCTCGGTATATAAAAGTTATAAATAAAGAAATAAAGAAATATTTCCTAAGATTACTCCTGAATCTACCTCTTTCAACTTTATTCCATAACCCCTTGTTCTAGAACCTCCCTTCCATTGAAAGACGCTCACCTCCTGTGTATGGAAACCTTTGAGATATTTGAATGTCTATCGTATCTCTCCTATCTCACTCCAGGGTATACATGTTTTTAGATCTTTAAGTCAATCCCCATGTGCTTTAGAATGAAAACAACCAAGTATTTTAGTAGCCACCTTCTGGACCAGTTCCATCCTGCTTTTATCCTTTTGCAGGTGTGGTCTCCAGAACTGCACTCAGTATTCCAAGTGAGGTCTCACCAGGGACCTATACAGGGGCAATATCACCTCCCTTTTTCTGCTCACCAATCCTCTCCCTATGTAGCCAAGCATCATTCTGGCTTTTGCTGTCACTTTATCCACCTGTTTGGTCACCTTAAGATCATCGGATACAAAATCACCCCCAGATCTTGCTCCTTTTTTTGTGCTTAGAATAATTCTGCCTCTAATACTGTACCTCTCCCTTGGATTTTTGCATCCTAAATGCATTACTCTGCATTTTTTAGCATTAAATCTTAGCTGCCAGACCTTAGACCATTCATCGAGCTTTGCCAGATCCCTTCTCATGCTTTCCACACCTTTCTGGCTGTCCAACCTGTTACAGATTTTGGTACCATCGGCAAAAAGACAAATCTTCCCCAACAATCCTTCCGTTATGTCAGTCACAAAAATGTTGAAAAGTACCGGCCTAAGGACCGATCCCTGAGGCAACACCGCTGGTAATATCCTCCTCCTCGGAGAAAACTCCATTTACGACTACCCTTTGTCGTCTCCCACTCAACTAATTTCTAACCTAATCAGTCACTCTAGGATCCATATCAAGAACGCACAATTTATTTATAAGTCTTCTGTGCAGAACAGTGTCAAAGGCCTTGCTGAAATCCAAGTGCACTATTTCTGGCGCACTTCATTGATCCAACACTCTGGTCACCCAATCAAAGAAAATGATCAGATTCATCTGCAAAGATTTACCTCTGTAAAACCTTCCTCCTCAGTGCATGTTGCTATTTCCTGATGGTCCTGTTTTGCTGCCTGTTGATCTGTCTTGTTTCCTTCCTTACTTGTGTCTTATCTGTGCTTTCTCCTTGTTCCCTTCTACACCCTGCCTTGCTTATCATGTATCTCATTGTTCTGCTTCTCTTTACATTGTCTGTCCATCTGTCGTCTGCCTGCTTATCTGGATACTGGCCTCAGTTTGGATTTGACCTCCCTGGATTGCTTCCTGTACCTGACCCATTGCTCACTGTCTGCTGCCTGCCTTGACCCTTAGCTTGTCTTCCGATTACCCTGTTTGCCACCCACCTCGATCCTTGTCCTGTCTTCAGAGTACACTGTCTGCCGCCCGCCTTGGCACTTGGTCTGCGTACTGGATTACGCTGTCTGCTGCTGGCCCCGACCCTTGCTTGGACTTTAACTTTCGCTTCCTCTATGACCTCCAGGGACCCACCTAAGACCTGCCGGCCATCAGAACCCAAGGACTCAACCTTTGGGGAAGGCAGTTAGTAAAGGCAAAGATCCAGTTAGTCTTGCCTCGGGAATCATCCACCAGCTGTGGTGTGCCACATTATAGCCCAAGGGTCCACTTCTCCCTGCAATAAGATTAAGCGTAAGGAGAGATGCCAACAATGAGTCAGTCTAGTATCAGATAAGGCAAAACATTCTTGGCTGATGATGATTCTCATTAGTGTCACAGCACAAAATTACCGAGCCCCAGACACACATAAAACTTCTTAAATTAGTCCCAGGCCTTATCTTAAACAGCTTCGGTGCTATAGCAACTTGGACTTGCAAACAAATTCAGAATTGAATGATGAAGTAAATGCAACAGAAAGGAATCAAAGTAGCAGCTAAGAGAATGGAAAATCACCCCCTCCCCCTGTGCTTTTCGGTGAAACATGTATGAAGTCAGTTTAAGAAACATAAGGCCAGTATTAGCTAGGTTCATATATTGCTTTAGTTACGGTACATTATGTCATAATCCAGATCATGAAGGGCAAGTAGAGGGACTGCTTCATGTGCTGCTGTTTTCCTTTGGGAAAATCATTATTATCCTTGACAACAAGCTATTGTGAGTACTCCCCCTCATTTTAGGTTGAGGCAGGAAAGGGAGTTGGCCTTCTCTGTCTGAACCAGCTTGATGCTAAAAAAAAAAAAAAAAGAATTGTCTTTTCTATAGACAGCAGTATATTCCATTTGACTTTTTCTTACAAGCATGTATATGACAGGCTGAAGCACTAGGAGAAAGTTTGGACAGGTTTCTGGAGGACTGGTCCATTAACAATTAGATCAACTTAGATATCTCCACCTCTTCTGGGAGTGCTAAACGTGAAATGGACTTTCCTATTGAGATCTGCTGGACACTTCAAGTGATCCGGACTGGTCACTGTTAGAGACAGGATGCTGGGCTTGATGGACTGTTAGTTGGATCCGATATGGTATGTCTTATGTTCTTCTGTTAACTTGGCTGAGATAACAGGAATTGTCTGCAAATTTGGTTAGTGGAACTGCACATGTAGCTCAGTGATTCAGTCCTTGGTCTGAAAATTAAGGTGTTAGATGTCAGATATTCATAGACTGCAGTTCCCATTTGGACTGGGTTGTTCACATGGTCATTTATCAACTTCTTGTCAGAGCCTGGCTCGTAGGAAAATCCCATGATCATCCAACCCTCCTGGGTGATTTGTGCTTTGCTAGAAAATAGTCACAGTTGCATAGTCACATTAAAGGTATGACTCGAGCCCCGTGCATGTAAAGTTGTAAGACTTGATTCATTCAAAATCGGAGAAAACAGGTGGGATCTTGCGTGCTTGTGCGCGCTCTTGTTGACATGTTTTGTGGGGGAGGGTCGGGGAGGCCAGGAGTTTTGAAAAGCATAAAACTCCTTCTCCGCTACGATTTAACTTATATCTACACATTACTGACCTGATTTTTTTAAAGATGCTTCCCATAAGCACAGAATGCAAATACCTCAGTAATAAATTTGGCCTTGGATGTCTACTGGATATGGTGTTGCTACTGACAGTTTGGCGATACATTCTATAAAAATATTACGGAAAATTCAGCGTGCTCTGCATCTACAAAGCTGGTTGTACAAGACGGGTGGGTTGTAAGGTGGACTTCATATCGGGATTTAAAGGAAGAGAGATGAGTTGCATTTTATTTAGTTTTTCGTCAACAAGTAATTTAATTGTACAGAGTGGATGGAAAGAAGCATGCATTCTGGCGCCATTGGTTGAAATCCTTGTAGGTGCAATTTGGCCCAATACAAGGCATGAGTAGTTAGAAAGGCAGCTTAAACACTTGAGGGTCAGTTTTCAACCCCCCCCCCCCCCCCCAACATTCAGTGCTTGGCTTAGCAGTACAAAATTTGGGTGGCTGCGTCAGATTACTTTTCAGCTGGCCTAGCTGGATAGATGTTTGGCTGAAAATCTGCATCAGTGTGACCAGGTAAAATGTTAGCCAGCTAGAGATATGGTGATCCCCCCTCTGAGAAAAAAGAAAAATTCAGCATCGGGCAGGAGGGGGAGGGAGTTTGGGTGGAGCCTATGCCACAGACATCTTAAAATTCAGCATCGGGGTTGGGGAGGTGGGTGCTAGCACCGAGTACAGGCATAGCTGGCCAGATTTAGGCTCGTTATCCCTGTGCCACAGTTTGTCTGGCCATTGCAAAATAGGGAGACTGGGCAAGCAAATGAAATTTAATGTGGACAAGGGCAAAGTGATGCACTTAGGGAAGAGTAACCCAAATTATAGCTACACAATGCAAGGTTCCACATTAGGAGTCACCACTCAGGATAAAGGATCTAGGTGTCATCGTTGAAAATACATTGAAATCTTCTGCTCAGTGTAAAGCAGCAGCCAAGAAAGCAACTAGAATGCTAGGGATTATTAGGAAAGGAATGGAGAATAAAACAGAGAACATCATAACGCCTCTGTATCGCTCCATGGTGAGACCTCATCTTGAGTATTGTGTGCAGTTCTGGTCACCACATCTCAAGAAAGATATAGCAGAACTAGAAAAGGTACAGAGAAGAGCAACCAAAATGATAAAGGGGATGGAACAATTCCCCTACGAGGAAAGGTTAAAGAGGTTAGGGCTCTTCAGTTTAGAGAAGAAACGGCTGAGGGGAGATTTGATAGAGATTTATAAAATAATGAGTGGAATGGAACCAGTAAACATTAATCAGTTGCTTACTCTTTTGAAAAGTGCAAAGACCAGGGGGCACACAATGAATTTGCTAATAAGAGAGAATATGTTTTTATTCAACTCATAATTAAACTCTGGAATTCATTGCCAGAGGATGTAGTGAAAGCCATTAGTGTAGCTGCTTTAAAAAAAAAAAAAAAAAAAAGGTGGAGGAAAAGCCCACTAACCATTATTAATATAGAGTTGTAGAAATCCACTGCTTATTCTTGGGATAAAAAGCATGGATTCTTTCTACCCCTTGGGATCCTCCAGGTATTTGTAATTTGGCTTGGCCACTATTGGAAACAAGATACTGGGCTTGATGGACCTTTGCTCTGACCCAGTATGGCAAGTCTTATGTTCTTATGTTAGCTGGCAAGTGCCGAAACTTAGTACTAGCTGCCTAACGTTCGTTCCCCGGCCCTGGCACGCCCAGAATTTCAGCAGCTATCTTTAGCCTCCCAGTGAAACTAGGCGGGTAAATTTTCCAAGGCTTTGATGTAACTGGCCAAGTCCTTACGTAGCCAGCTAGATCCTTTGGAAAATGTACCCCTTAGGAATGTCACAATTTGCATTAGCTTCACCAGCATTTTGACCTAGACCAGGGGTCGGGAACCTTTTAGGCTGAGAGAGCCATGAACGCCACATATTTTAAAATGTAATTCCGTGAGAGCCATACTAACTACAACCCCCCACCCTCCTGACTCCCCCAAGACCTACCAAATTAATTTACTACAACCCCCTACTCTCCTGACGCCCCCAAGACCTGCCAAATTAATTTACTACAACCCCCCATCCTCCTAAACCCCCCCCCCCCCCCAAGACTTGCCAAAAGTCCCTGTTGATCCAGCGGGGGTCCAGGACTCGCAGACAAATCTTTAATAAAAAAGTAAAAATCTAACAAAACCCCCCCCACCCTCCTGATGCCCCCCAAGACCACCAAAATTAATTTACTACAACCCCCACCCTCCTGACCCCCCCCCCCCAAGACCTGCCAAAAGTCCCTGGTGGTCCAGCGGGGGTCCGGGAGCGATCTCCTGGACTTGGGCTGTCGGCTGCCAGTAGTCAAAATGGCACCGACGGCCCTTTGCCCTCACTATGTCACTGGGGTCGACCAATGGCGGCATTAGCCCCTGTGACATAGTAAGGGCAAAGGGCCGTCGACGCCATTTTGATTACTGGCAGCCGACGGCGCTTTGCCCTTACTATGTCACAGGGGCTACCACCGCCATTGGTCGACCCCAGTGACATAGTGAGGGCAAAGGGCCGTCGGCGCCATTTTGACTACTGGCAACCGACAGCCCAAGTCCAAGAGATCGCTCCCAGACCGCTCCTGGACCCCCGCTGGACCACCAGGGACTTTTGGCAGGTCTTGGGGGGGCTCAGGAGGGTGGAGGTTGTAGTAAATTAATTTTGGAGGTCTTGGAGGGCATCAGGAGGGTGGGGGATTTTGTTAGATTTTTACTTTTTTATTAAAGATTTGTCTTCGAGCCAGATGCAGCCATCAAAAGAGCCATATCTGGCTCCCGAGCCATAGGTTCCTGACCCCTGACCTAGACAATAACAAATACAATTAAATTAAGTAATGTAATTTGTCATGCTAATTTATAGCTAGAGTAACATAGAACAGAGCATGCAAAGGGGTGAGCGAAGTTTATTCAATGTTTGGTGTCCCCCAAAGACACAGTCACACACACAGACACACTTCTTGAAATTGCTGAGAGGAAATTGCTGAGAGGAGCAAGCATCACAGAGAGGCAGATACCTCGTACAGACACCCCCACATGCAAACCGACAGAGTGAAACAGATACACACAGAAATCAGTTATCCCACACCCAGGTGGACGCAGAGAGACAAAGAGATAGAAACCCAACATACAGGCAGGCACCACAGAGATATAGGGGCCGATGCAATACAGTGCGCTCACAGGAGCGCACCGTTTAACCCTCTGTCGGACACGGGTTAAATAGGCGCTAATCCACCCCCTAATGCAATAGGGGGATTAGCGCCTGCTTAACGTGCGTCGGACATGGAGTGAATGAGAGAGCGCTCATCACATGCAAACGCACGTGAATGAAGCCATTACTCATTCACTCCACATTAAAAAAAAATAAATGTGCGTCTCAGACGCACATTTATCGCTCAGATATTAACGCCTGCCTGGAGCAGCCGTTTATAGCTGAGCGCGTGTAAAAGAAGTACAGAAAAGCAGAAAAAACTGCAGTTTTTTCTGCTTTTCTGTACTTCAGTAAAAAAAAAACAACAAAAAAACAAAAAAAATACCTCGGCGTCCTTTTTCATTACTGGCATACGGCCGGTTATGAAAACCGATGCCGAGTTTACTGGCGTCGGTCTTCATAGCTGGCAGCCGCCACGGGGTTGCGTTAGCAAGGAGGTGTTAAGGTCGTGCAAGCGACCCTAATGCCTCCTTGCTAGCGCGAACCCCTAATTTGCCTATTGCAAGGTGCCCCCCTTGCGGGCGCCATGCGTGCGTTAAGAAAGCGGGCGCTGAAAAGTCAGCACCTGTTTTCTGCGAAAATTATTGCATCGGCCCCATAGAGAGAGAGAGAGAGAGAGATGTAGGCAGACAGACCAAAGCACACCAGACTCAGGCCACACACCACAATGGAAAGGGCTGCAATTATTTCAAAAAAAACTTACCAACTTTTCTTTTTGTTTGCTGTATTACTATTCTTATTAATTTTTCCTATTTTTCTCACTATCTTTACCTTTTTCGTAGTTTGCTCATGTTTTGATTTTCTTATTGAACCTTTTTTTTTTTCCCTTCAGTTTTTGCCTTTATTCTCCCTTCCCCACCTCCTCATTCTCTATGGTCAATTTGCCCCTTCTCCTCCCCAGCCTCACCACTTCCCTTGCCCTGGCGGGCAACAGCTGTGACCTCTCTTCCTGGCTAGGGGCCCGGCCTCTTCAGGAACTGCTCCCGGGCTGAGGCCTGAAGCGGCAGCTCTTCCTGGCTTGTAGAACGCTACGATGGCTGTTCCCATGGCCAGACCTGCCGCAAAGTAACTCACTCCCAGCCCGTGCCCACCACGGCAGAAGCAGCTCCTCTCCCTGGCCAGGCCGCGGCAGGCTTGCAGTGATGTCACTCCGTCTGGCAGCTCCTTCCCTTCCCTCCTGAGCTTGCAGTGCCTCCATGGCACCGAGACTCGGCAGCGTAGTCACTTTTTTTTTCTTCCTGATTGGGCAGCCAGTGGGCCCCTCTTCAGGGTTGTTCGAGCCCCCTCCCCCCCCCCCCCCCCCCGTTTGCTCACCCCCTCATTAAAGGATTTCAATACAGTTCTTGGGTGCTGAACATCGCCTCTCTCAATCTTAATCCTGACAAGGCAAACCTCTTTCGGGTGCGCTGGCTTTAGTACTTATTGTGTGCCTTGTTTCCTTACTGCTTTTCTCCTAACTCTCTCTATGTCTTGTACGCCCATCTGGCTGTGGCCTCTTTGGCTTATCTAGCACAGCAAGTCTCAGGTTTTAGGGAATCAAAAGGATAATTACCTCCCATTCCTTAAAAAGGGAGGAATTAATTTTGGCAGTTAATTTGCCTTTTTTTTTTTTTTTTTTGTGGTCATTCGTACATTTTATCGGGGCAGATATCCTTTAAAACAAGGTGATATCCTGCAGACGTGAATGCCCAGTTCACACACATTTATCGATTGGCAATTAAAACTGATGGAGCAAATCACTAATAATGGGGGGGGGGGGGGGTAAATGCTTGAATCGGGGGGTAATGGATTAGTCCAGACGTGCCGGGTTTTTAAAGCAGGTGTGCGCCGGATGAACGTGTGTGCGGAGGGTGGGATGAGCCTGAAAAATCAACTTCACCGGGTGGCATGAGGACGGCGCAGAATTCCATCCCTCAGATGACCCGCCGCGCTCTGACAGGTGGGACGAGCTCCCACAGGTCATAGTAGAAAGCATGTAACGGGGATAGGGAGTGGCCCGTCGGGAAGCAGCGGTAGTCGGTGTTATCGTTCAGTTCGACTAAACGGTTTAAATTCATCAGGTACATCAGTTGGAGTAAGATACGCAGAACGACGTACACGTTTTGAAAACACAGAGGGTGAAAATATAGAAAGGGGAGAAATAAACACAGGAGCAGCTAAAATCACCATAGCACAAGTTACCATGCCATCGAAATGGAAGAAACGGATAGACAGAAATACCACATTGCCAGAAAACATCCATGAGAGGCTGTGAACCAAATTCTAGATACATAGCATGATAGACAGTATCACAAAAAGAAATACCTAAGAAAGGTCCAGTACCATTTTGTGAAAAACAAAAGGGGAAATGGGTAAGCGCAGTATGAAACAAAGGGCCTGAAAAAGGAGGTGGCCAAGTATTGACAACAGAACCAAAATGAGCAAATGTACAGGTAGGTGAAGGGCGTATAGGAATGGGAGAAACACACAGTGCAGGTTCTTCAGAAGTTCCACAAATAGTCCATTTTTCTTTCTCTCTACAGACACCGGTCACGTTACAGGATTCGGCTGTCGGGGATTGGATTAGGTTAAGGCCTTGCTGACCTAGGCAAGATTTACATGCGCCGCACTGAAGCCCCGGGTAAGCCGTAGATACTTCTGAAAGGGTCTTGTCCAAGCTTTGTGAGGTAAATTGGCCCAGACGTAACACCCGGCATGGCCTGCCAGCGTCACGTGTGAGGCAGAGACTACTCGGGCTGCTCCAGAGCGATAGGAACTTGCTTAAAGGAGACCTCGCTGTAGGAACGCTTCGGGCTGCGCGTGGTTTATTTTGGGTGGATGGTGTAATATAAAACCAGGGCAGGGTTTCCCTGTTATAATGTTAAGGCTATTTTGTACAAGAACAGATGTTGATATATATATTTAGACTCGGCTGGGTCAGAGGAAGATGGAAGGGGAGAATTAAGACTTCCAGCGGCCCAGCTTCTGTCCAGCTCCTGTTGATGGCCGTCGTCGGTGCAGGAGCACAGTTGATGCAGGTATTTTTGAGTGGAGCAGCATCTAGTTATAGTGTGGGAAGGACGGAGCTGTGGAGATGAAGAGAAGCAGCGTGGCCTTAGAGGTCTGTTGACCTCTGATGTGTATGTGTGACACGCAGGCCAGTGTCCAGCTCCATGGCGACAGCAACAACAATATTAAAAAAAAAAAAAAAAAGTTGCAAAATTGGTTCAATAGGAAGGTGGCTCTGCTTCCTGTTTGCTGACTTGAATTTCTGACACATTTCACAGTACTTATCTGACTATTGCACTGTTTGGCATAAAATCTTGACATTTTTTTTCCTTATCTTGAAAGCTGTGTTTTCCATGCCATCATTCTTCAAAAATAATCCCCTTGTTTGTCTTTGGGTGCAGCAGCCCAGGAGGGCACTGGTACAGTGTCGGGTGGGGGGGGTCCTACCCACGCCAGGCATAGCCAGCCTTGTGGCAGGTTAAGCAAGCAAGGAATTTGCACCAGAAGAGGATGATCAATGCAGTAAGAGAGAGCCCATTGTGCACCTTTCACCGCGTGGTTAACGTCATTCAGAATTGGTTTGTGGGAGGCCGGTTGATGATTAAAGTGGTGCCTGCCTGCTGCAATCAGATTTTAACAGGCTAGTAGGGATGGCGCACAAAGCATCCCATGGTGCATTTCTTCTCAGCTTCCGGCCTGAATAAAGCTTTCCTGTTTATTGTAGACCCCCCCCCCCCTTGCTGATTACTTTTAGTGTGTGTGAAGGGGGTATGGATGAACAGTTTTAAAATCTTACTCATCCTGCTGTTTTAAGAAAAAGGCTGTTTCTTCTCTAAAAGCAGTGTGTTTTTTCTTGTGGTGTTTTTTTTTTTTTTTGGGGGGGGGGGGGGGCAGCGTGGCGCGGCCCGGCCCTGGTAGTTTCCTCCTGCTTCTATGAGCTTCGAGCTCAATCAGAACCAGTCTCTATTGGGTTAGGATGCCGTGAGCCTTCATTTGTACCTACCTATGTTGGTTTTTTGTTTTTTTTTTATTTTACCCTATTTTATATTCCACCTCACTTATCCAGTCAGTGTGGCGACAGTCCTCGGCTGGGAACCGCTCACCAGGGCTCCTTCTGGATTCTGGCATCCGTGGACCCCAAGACCGACCACTAGGGGTTACTATTAAACAATGATTAGGATGCGCCCCCCCGTTCCGCGAGGGGTCTCTGATCACTTTCTCCCATGGCATCCCTAGTCTCAGCCGGCTCGGAGAGCAGAAGCCAGGCCCTGGGACTCGAACTCGTGTTTTCACCACTGAGCCACAGGACCGCAGCAGCGTTTAAATATATTTTACCTCGCCCCCTCCAAATATTCAGCCCTCTTTTGTGGGTCTACAGCAGAGATGGCAAACTCCAGTCCTCGAGTGCCACAAACAGGCCAGGTTTTCAGGATATCTATAATGAATATGCACGAGATAGATTTGCATAGACATTGTATGCAAATCTATCTCATGCATATTCATTGTGGATGATGTCCTGAAAACCTGGCCTGCTTGTGGCATTCGAGGACTGGAGTTCACCATCTCTGGTCTACAGTTTCAATTCGGGTAGCCCATTTTTGGGGAGGTTTTTTTTTAGATTGGTGACTAAAAAATTAACATGCAACAGTATGGTATATGTCTTCTGATGCAGTTCTCCTAAACAGCCAGCCAGCAAGTTTTTTGTAGGTTTCATTTTAAACCATTTCGGGATCTCCAGCTAATCAGTGGACCGACAGAAGTAAACCGTCGCATTTGTTGGGCTGGTGCTTTAAAGAATGTGACATTTTGTGATGTCTTTAGTAAAGCTAAAAATACAACCAGTGTTCTTATAACATAAAAATCTCATGTTGAATCCGGTTGAGCAGTGCAAGTTGGTGCTTCCCCCTTCTTGCAGGTCAGGGACCCCTGTGGAGAAGCGTTGTGCAGGATGAGTTTAAAGCAGCGATTCACAACTGGTGTGTCGCCACGCTCTGGCAGGTGTGTTGTGTGCTACCTGAAGACTGGAGTTGCTGGCTGCCGCCAGAGACCAAGCAGGCAGTAGCCATTGGCTCCAATCTTCATTTCTTTGGCCCCCGCTGGCCTGGTCTCCGGTGGCGGCCAACAGTGCTGATCTTTGGGTCTTTGGCCCCGTTGGCTGCGGGCAGCACGCAACACAACTGCTGGTGCGTGGCGACACACTGGGTGTGTCGTAGCATACCGGCTGAGAATCACTGTCCTAGAGCCAACCAATTAGAATGACACTACAATGGTGGCGGGAGGTGGGGGATGTATTAGCAGAGTGCCAACCTGTCCACACACTGCCATTGTAATGCAGTCTGTCATCTTTTGCTCTGACCTGTTTAATTTGTTTCAACCTGGTGAAGGAAGCGTAGCTCCTGTAAGATAGTCAAGTTGAGTTAGCTTAATAAAAACGCATCACCTTGTAGAGATTGTTGTTGTCTGCATATTGAAGTGGATTGACACAACAACCACACTACTGTATCTAGCACAAGAAGGTCCTTACTGGCTGACAAGTGACCCTAGAACCTTAGCTCAAGTAAGATCAGCAGGACTGAACACGAGCAGACAGATGGATATTGTGGTCCTTATCTGCCATCATCTTCCTTGTTTCTATGGGGAAATCCAATCTAAACGCAGAGACTATGACCTTGAATGCTGATGGATATGATTGACTGGTGAAACTGCATTGTGATGTTCTTTACCTGTGTTCTATTGCTTGAGCCAAAGCACGGGGGTGCAGGCCTGCACTTGCCGATAGGCATGCTAGGACCTGTGCCTAGGGTGGCAAAAATCTAGGAGGCCGCAGACCAGCTGAAGATTTGCTGCCTCCCCAGCTGTGCTGAACCTCCCGCAGCAGAAAAAACAGCCTTCTGCTTCCTGCTCCAGCCCCTCCCCTCCCAGGCAGTATGCAGAGGGAACAGGAGGGGGGAGGGAGGGAAGATGGAAGGGATGGGACAGGACAAAGAAAAGCTGCTCTGCTTCCTGCTCCAACCCCTCCCCTCCCAGGCAGCATGCAGGGAACAGGAGGGAAGGGAGGGAAGATGGAAGGGACAGGCAAAGAAAAGCTGCTCTGCTCCCTGCTCCAGCCCCTCCTCTCCCCTCCCAGGCAGCATGCAGGGAACAGGAGGGGAGGGAAGGAAGATGGAAGGGACAGGCAAAGAAAAGCTGCTCTGCTCCCTGATCCAGCCCCTTCCCTGCTCTCTCTGGTGCAGAGAATAGAAGGTAAGAGGGTTGAGGGTGGAGTAAACAGTACAAAGCAGAAAAAACGGTACTCTGTGGTTGGTGTACATGTATTTATTTAAAATATTTCTATCCCACCTGTCTATAAACCCAGGTGGGTTACCTACATAAATAGAAACCAACCCATTAACAATAAAACATTGTAAGGACAAGAGGATCTCTCACACAAGTTGTATATTTTTGCAGGTTTGTTCTGAGAGGAAGAATTTACTATAATATTAAATTGATTGATTAGGGCAGGTCCCTATGGGACTGAGCCCTCTTAAATTCCTCTTATGGCTGGTGCCTTCTCCTTTCCCCTCTTTCAACCCATGATATGGCTTATGGGAAGCAAACCTGCATGGCTGCCCCCCCTCCCCACCCCATGTGCCTTAAAATCTTAGTCCCACCCCCCACCCTCCCTGATCCTCATACCTATCACCGTCCAGGCCGGCTTGAGGAGAGCAGCGATGCCACTTTGAACTTTGCGGGATACCACGGTACTGCATGGTTTAAAGCAGGAGTTGGGCCCCTGGTGGCAGAGGAGAGGATACAGTTTGAGGCACTGGCCAATGCTCTTCTGCTGGCTCAGATCAGTGGCAGTGATGGAGATAGGATCTGGGGATGAGAGGAGGATCATGGGGCTGGAGGAGGGAAAGGTGGATTATTGTACTGGATGTTCTGGGCTAAGAGAGAGATCTCTGAGGGGAATGAGATTTTGGAGGGACTGAAAAGGGGATAAGAACATAAGAACATGCCATACTGGGTCAGACCAAGGGTCCATCAAGCCCAGCATCCTGTTTCCAACAGAGGCCAAACTAGGCCACAAGTACCTGGCAATTACCCAAACACTAAATAGATCTTATGTTACTGTTAGGGAATAGTCACTGCTATTACTAAGTCAACTTGATTAATAGATGGCATGGGAAATCCTCACAAGTGAGCACTCCAGCGGGGCAGGCTGATCCAGTAAAGGCTTTACTGCACCGGATAGGTGGACTTGCAGCTGTGAATTACTTAAGTCGTGAAAAACCATGGCAAGAATTCCAGGCAGAAATGACAGTACTTCCATGTGGTCATCAAATTCAAGGCACAGTGCTCGCCAGCCTAATATAAGGACCTGGAGAAAAGTAATAAGTGTGATCAAGGCCAGTCCAGCGATCCAAGCACGTTGCAAGGTTGACATCCACAACAGCCTGGAGTATCTTAACGCATAGCAGGGACCATTGCGTTGATTTTCTTGACGTCATGGTTGGGCGATGTCCCACCAGCAGCAATGGATTATGGTTTTCGCCGCCTCCAGGGCATTGTTGGTGCTGCTGCCCTCCCCACAAGGTGGTCGGAGAAGAAGAAGTAAAAGGTCTAAAGCGTGGCCCCAGAGTTTCCCGCAGCAGCGGAGGGGTAGATTATGCTGCAAGAATGAGAAGAAGCTGGATCGCCTTGGAAAACTCTTCCATCTTTCATATTACAGCCATCTTTTGTCCAAAGGTATTTTTCCCTTTCAGGAAATTTTAGAATTCCACCGGGAAAAAAAATTCTGCCAGCAAATCCTTGTGCGAGAAGGGCTCTGATTTTTCTTACGCTTAGCAATTTTGAGTGAAAGTCCCGTAGTGCACGGTTTATTCTGTTGATTTTGTTTCCTTCCTGAAATTGCAGGAAAGTAAAGCTGTGGACAAAGCATGCGCTATTTTGAAATTTGTGCAGACTGATTTGCGGGCTATTTTTAGCCTTTTATGACTGGAAAGATAAGCCTGGCCCTAAATCTTGTAATATCACGCTCCATTGTATGAGAAAAATGTCAACTTCCTTATCTATTTGCTTTGGTAGTGGTTCTATATTTAGTTAAATAAATAGAAAGACAAGAGATTGTACAGAGTTATTGCCATAAAGAAAACAACTTTTAAAGAAAACCAACAAAATAACTTTATAAAGCCAACAAATGGTGAAGGAAATCAGGCAGAATAGTGTTTGATTTACTTCTGATTAGATCGGAGGAGGCGACTCCGACCCTGGAGAGCCTCAAGCAGGTTGGGTTTTCAGGATATCCACAGTGAATATGCAGGAGGCTGATTTGCAGGCACTGCCTCCTGGATTCAAATCATCTTATTTGTCTTGCTCTTGGAAAAAAAAAAAATAGTGAGACAAACAGATTTGGGGTTTTTTTTTTTTTTTTTTGCTTTCTGTGTAGTCGCAGCTGAAATAGAAGATGAACGTAACGAAGAAAAAAATCCTGTTACTTAAGCAAAACCAGCAATAGGTAGCGTGATACAGGGAGGCCACAGTTGTATGCAGACTCTGGCACTTCCTCTTTCATCCTCCTTCAAGCTCACTTGGAACTAGCGCATTCTCAGCCACCCCATCCATTAAAATAGTAGGTTTAATTGCCTTTGGAGCAGCAGTTTGATTCATTTATTATTCACAAGCCGTTAAGCCCGTTAAAACGGGCTACATTA
Organism: Rhinatrema bivittatum; assembly: GCF_901001135.1. Taxonomy (NCBI): domain Eukaryota; kingdom Metazoa; phylum Chordata; class Amphibia; order Gymnophiona; family Rhinatrematidae; genus Rhinatrema; species Rhinatrema bivittatum. The sequence continues at coordinate 50,402,038 of NC_042615.1, forward strand.
AAAAAAAAAAAATTTCAGTCCGTTTTCGGACCCTGCACCCGTCTACACTTCTTTTCCCTCACTTCCCCTTCCCCTCGCTCATTCATCGCAGTCACTCATCCTCCTCCCCCCCTCGGTCACTCACCCCCCCCTTCCCTGCTCCCACTCAAACTCCCTTCCCTCACTCTCACCTCCCCCCTCATTCTCCCTCCCCTTCCCTCACTCTCACCTCCCCCCTCATTCTCCCTCCCCTTCCCTCACTCTCACCTCCCCCCTCATTCTCCCCTCCCCCCTTCCCTCACTCTCACCTCCCCCCTCATTCTCCCTCCCCTTCCCTCACTCTCACCTCCCCTTCCCTCACTCTCCCTCCGTCATTCCTCACCCACTCTCAATCCCCACCCCCTTCCCTCTCCCTCTTATGCTCTTCAGCGTGGTCTGCTCATGGAGACGGGAGATCTCCGGGGATCCCTCCCCAGCGCGCACCGCCGCCACATTGCCTCCCGATATCGCTGCTGCTGCTGCCGCTCCTCCCCGCCGTACCTCGGCCCACCTGACACTCGCATACCGCCGCCGATCCGCCGCTGCTGCTCCTCCCAGCGCCATCTTAGTTCCGCTCTGACCGACGTAGTCTCCCGCCCGTGCATGCGCGGTAGAGCTGCTCTCTACTGCGCATTTGCGGGCCGTCGGTCAGAGCCTATTTATAAGGTAGATTCTTGCCTTCCTTTGCTTTCTCATATCCTTCCAATAGTTATTGCATTTATATGGCACCATTGGTGTACACTGCACTAAGCAAGAGAATTTACCTGGCTACAAGGTCCCTTCCCTAAAGAGCTTATAAAGTAATGTTAAGTCAGGCCGATTGCCAACCTACTGCTAAAGTTCTGCCCAATAGGTCTGAATATTCATTGTGGATAGACTGAGAAAGCAGCCTATCTCATGTATAATAACATAAGAACATGCCGTGCTGGGTTAGACCAAGGGTCCATCAAGCCCAGCATCCTGTTTCCAACAGAGGCCAATCCAGGCTACAAGTACTTGGCAAGTACCCAAATACTAAGAAGATCCCATGCTACTGATGCCAGTAATAGCAGAGGCCATTCCCTATGTCAACTTGATTAATAGCAGTTAATGGACTTCTCCTCCAAGAACTTATCCAAACCTCTTTCAAACCCAGCTACTCTAACCGCACTAACCACATCCTCTGGCAACAAATTCCAGAGCATAATTGTGCGTTGAGTGAAAAAGATCACTCTCGCTACAGCACTCCTGCAAATGTGCACAGGCAAATCAATTGTAGAAGACATGGTTCTCCACGCTAGTGATGAAGCAGTGGCACATCCCATTGTGCTGGGCAGTCTGTGGCTTCACTACAGCTGTCCAGCTGGGGCCCTCATTATCATGACTCCCGCCTGCAACAAATAGAACCACCCCACAATTTGTCTTTAGCAGCCAGCCTAGTTGGGATGACCCCACCGAATATTGACTATGCAGATGTCTTCTCCAAACATGAGGCTGAGACTCTGCCCGCTTGTAGGGTTTATGACTGTGTCATTGAGCTGCTTCCTAACTCAGAACTTCCTATTGGGAGGGTGTACCCACTATCTTTCCCAGAGGCCCAAGCAATGGCGCAATATATCAAGGAGAACTCGACTCGGGTTTCATTCGGCCCTCTACCTTCTTGGCTGGGGCCAGCTTCTTTTTTGTCTCCAAGAAAGATTCGATCCTATGCCCCTGCATCGATTACAGAGGGCTAAATGTGATTACAGAGAAAGATTGATACCCTTTACCGCTTATCGCTGAGTTATTTGACAGTCTCCAAGAATCAAGAATCTTCACTAAGCTGGACCTCTGAGGTGCCGATAACTTTACGGATCAGTCTGGAAACGAGTGGAAGACAGCATTCAGTACATGAGATGGATACTATGAGTACCTTGTAAAACTTTTTGGGTTTTGTATCGCACCCGCAGTATTTCAAAAAATGATGAATGAAATCTTAAGAGACCTTCTCTACGTCTGAGTTGTCATTTATTTGGATGACATCCTCATTTTCTCTAAAGACCTTGATTCTCACTGCTGGGGACGTACATCTAGTCCTCCAGAGACTGCGAGACAACAATCTGTACGCGAAACTACAAAAGTATCTTTGAAATAGAATCTCCCCTTCCTGGGATACATCGTGTCCAGCAAGGGCTTCCACGTGGACCATGATAAGATCAAAAGATCATTGCGCATGTCCTGTTGGGTGGCTGGGAGAGCTGGCTTGGAAACCACTGTGGGGGTTTTTTTGTTTTTTTTTTAGTTTTAAACATTGGGTGCTAACTAATGGAAACAAATATCCTGCATTCCTCTGGCTTCCAGCTCAATCACAACCTGTCCCAACTTGAAATGCGGCACCAGCTACCTCTGGCTTTTCCTTCATTTTGTCATCCGACACACTTTTCTCTCTGTAACCCCAGAAATTATCATGATGGCCCTTGGTGGAGAGCCATGGACTGCAGGTCCCATTGAAGCCCAGTATGCCTGCAGTCTGAATCCTACCCATCAGTGGTGCTGCTCCCGTGAGAGGTCTGAGATTCCTTCTGCCACCCTTCCTCCCCCCTCGGGTCTGTGACCATGGCCTCCTCAGCATCTCATATCGGCCTGCGGACCCGAATTGGACCCGGGCATCTTGAATGGCACTTCTGCCGGTCTGTCAAGTATTTGCAGGCCTTGTGCTTTAGCCAGTAAGTGAATGATTATTTAATAACTAGTGCTACATGATGTTGAACTAGTCAGCAGAGTAAGACTTGGAACACTATGCATACTTAGCCTGTTTTTCGTTTTTTCTCCCTTCTTCAAGAAAGGAGGTTTCTGTTGCTGCTGAGAATATCCCACTATCTTGCTTAGGAAAGAGAGGTTGAGCATTTGGTCATGGCTGCCTACAGATGCTTGGAATATTTGAGTCCTTGTCGATGCTATCTGTAGTAATGCAGAAGGCTGCGTTTTTAAAAGGGTTGCTATTTCTTTCTTTCTTTTTTTTTTTTTTGCTATATTATGGTCCATTTAGGTTGCCCCACTCTGGTTACTCCATTCAGTGCAATTTCCTCTTCTCTGTATCGTCAGTAGGCCCGTTCTTGATAAGTTGTGAACATATATTAGGAGACAAGGAAATGCTTTTCTTATTTTGCTCCTTGTTTATTTTGTTACTTCTCGCCTTCCTTTACTTCCTCTGTTTCTTTCCTCCAGCTGTTTGGGCCCCAGGTGGCACCAGGTGCTGAATTTGGGGCGATCGCCTGGATTTTTCCAATCCCGTATATATGTGTGCATGACTTTTATATATCTGTACCGTGACGGCACCAAAACTGCACGTTATCTCAGTCGTAATGGTCTGATATAAATTTTGTTGTAATCCACCTTGAGGCCATTCTTGGTAAAAGGTGGAAATGTCTGTAAATAAAAATATAGTTTGTGCCAGGGTAAATTTGTGATTTTTTTTTTTTTTTTTTTTTTTAAATTGTGCATCTCTGAAATTGAGCCCCTTTTTAAATGTATTTATCTTATCGATGCAAACATTTCTCATTTTTTCTAGGTTTTGTCATTTCCTTTCAGATCCTGTGGTGCACGGACAGTCCCATTTTAGTGACATTTTGTTACATTTGGGACTGCTGCCACTGCTATTTCTCAACAGATTTCAGTCCAGATATTTGTAATCTTTCTTCCCAAATGTTAGTTGCAGTCAAGGAAAAAACAAGAACTGCTTCTACTGCCAAGTCCAGAAGCAAAGCAGGTTCAAGAAGCAGCATTGTCTGAATTATAAAGAAGGCTGCTCACCCTATAAAAAGGTTGCTAGCAGAAATTTTGTAAATATTACTGCTCTTAACATAAGGCTTGGGGGTAACCAGCGCGGAACGGCAGTTACTGCCCTTAACATAAGGCTTGGGGGTAACCAGCACGGAGGGAAGTTACTGCTCTTAACATAAGGCTTGGGGGTAACCAGCGCGGAACGGCAGTTACTGCCCTTAACATAAGGCTTGGGGGTAACCAGCGCGGAACGGCAGTTACTGCCCTTAACATAAGGCTTGGGGGTAACCAGCGCGGAGCGGCAGTTACTGCCCTTAACATAAGGCTTGGGGGTAACCAGCGCGGAGCGGCAGTTACTGCCCTTAACATAAGGCTTGGGGGTAACCAGCGCGGAACGACAGTTACTGCCCTTAACATAAGGCTTGGGGGTAACCAGCGCGGAACGGCAGTTACTGCCCTTAACATAAGGCTTGGGGGTAACCAGCGCTGAACGGCTTTTGGTGTGCCGTTTGCTCCCACTGCTTTTCTTAGTCTTTTCAAACCTTTGGTCCTATCCTCTGTTGCCGTTGTGCTGCGTCTCACTGTGTATCGATGCACTCCTTATGGAAGTTTACAGTAGTGCAGGAAATGCACTGGCTGTGGCAGGTGCAAGGAGTTTTTAAATTAAGGTTCTATTTAAACACCTTTATCAAGCCTGTTGCAGTTTAGCTCCCCTTTGTTCATTTAACTGGGGAGAAGCGTTATTTTGCTGGGTGGCACATCCCTGCTATAACTGGGATTCATTAGGCACAAGTCTCCTTGTCATTAAAATAAGGTACCTTTGACGTTTACACTAAAGCAAATGTCAATACAAGAAAAAACCAAAAAGTTTGAAAACTGGGGTGAATGAGACACAGCGGAAAAGTCTGTGTGGGGGAGGGGGCGGGCGGGCTCTGTCTTCAGGAGATGAATCATAAATCTGTTCTGGGGAGACCGTGTCGGAAAACGCATCATGGGAATAACTGCAGTGATATTTCCTGTGAGCGTGTGCTGGCAGGACCATCACGGGACAACCGCAGCAGTGCAAAACCAGAACGAACTACCAGGATGAGGTAAACGGCTGCTGGTGCTAGGAACCTAATCCTTTTTAGAGGAAAATGAGCTGTTTGATCACATTAAGGATTGCATCTTCTGTGAGATAAAGATGGATTAAGTTAAGTTCTTTTTATAGCAGAGCGCAGTTTCAGGGATCCAGAGAGCTGCCAGGAGGTCGTTACTAGAGGGTAACAGTAAGTCAGGTTGGGTAAAGACCAGCTGGCCCCCTCCAGTTTGCTCAGGTGACTGTGGGAGCCTCTTGCTTGTAGATTGCAGAGCTTCCCAGCCTTGATGGCTACCATCTACCCTTCCAAGCCTTTCCCCTAGCCGGCTGCCATGTGCTGTGTCAGAGCGCCATGGAAGAGTCCAAGACACAGGGCAAGATGACAGCCGGCCAAGGCCTTGAAGTCGCGTCCAGTACCAAAAACAAGCTATAAAAAAAGAAAGAAAGAATCCACTTCTGATTAAATCTCTCTTCCATCACAGAAAGAGCTGAAAGGTGAAGCACAAAGCCAAGCCAAGGGGTTAGGTCTCGCTACTTTCCTGTGCACACACATTTCACAAGTACTCGGTCAGTCCTTATAACTTACTTACGGAAAGCTGGCTCCGAGGACTGAGTGCTTTTGGGAGGCAAATAAACGAATGCTGAAATCTTGAAGTGGCTTTACCATTTCTAAGTTTCAAAGCATTGCTGGTTCAGCCTCCTCTTCTCGGTGCCATAGGCTTTATTGTTTAAAGATGTGCACGAACATGAACAAAGGTGCCAATTAGTGTACATTGTGATATTTTTTTCATAGTGATATAAATTGGTCTTCTGTTCAGAATTCAGATAGAAAATATTCACTACTATATCCTTTTAACCCTTACTTGGGGTGTGTTAAGTCCCAAGGGCACCCAGTCTAGTTTATATTTTCTGGGTCTGCTCCAGCTAACCATTTCATCCCGCACTGACTCTCAGTCCCTGGGGGGACTCTTTTTTTTTTTTCCAGGGAGGAGCTCTCACTTACAGCCCAGACAATGAGAAAAGGTCACCAGTGTGTGCGCGCTGTACCTTAAGTGCTTCCCATGAGGTGAGAGGCTATTAGGAACAGGTCTGGGTGTTAAAATAAGGTTTACTGATTCATAATGTGAAATAAAGTTCATTTTGTCCAAAATGATGAGTGGTGGGATCTGACTGTAGTTACAGGGTTTTCTGCATGGGTAGGTAGGTGTCCTTATCAAAGACCTCTGGGTAGAAAAGCCCCTGGTGATCTTTAAATGTGCTAAATCTCCTAGCGACTGTGCTGTGGGAATCCTAGAGGAGGGGTCCCCTTTACATTGCAAAAATCGTACCTTTAGGCATCTTTCCCTCAGCCTGATATTAGTTGAAAGCCAGTTGTTTAAATTTAGTTATTCTCCTGTGGTAATGACTAACTCCCTCCCAACTGATAGAGAAAAGGCCTTTCATCAAAGTCTCTGCTCCATAACAAAGTCCCGCAACTCTCCCTGGCCTTCACCCTGCTGGTGGTACCTGACGGCCACCTGGTTTGCTCTCCTGCTCCTCTTATCTCCTTGAGCTGGTTGTGGGCTGTGGTCTTTTCCCCCTAACTCCATTCCTTTCTCCCTCTGGATGTCGCCAGTATCGTGCCTGCCAGGGGATACTGGTGATCCCAGTGTCCTCCGTCGGTGAAAGGCACCCTGCCTCTCGATGTGAAACAGGAAAGGAAAGCAACCTGAGTGCCTGAGCTCGAGGGCCGTTGGCAAAAAACAAAAGGATCCTCCACCCTAAATTAGGAAACCACAGAGGTGGCAAGAGTGGAAAATTTCTCCCTCATGTAAAAAAAAAATAAAAAAATATCCAAAACCTTTGAATGTAAAATGGATAGAAGCACTCTTGTCTCCATCCTTGCCCCCGGGCCTCAACCACAGAGTCCTTTCCCAATCCAAAATAAAATAGGGAACAGCAAGGACCATTCTGCCCCTATCAGGGTCCCCTCAGAATTCCACGCCTTAAGATGGTGGCAGGGGTCCAACCGTCTCAGGCTCTCGCATGGGGGCGTTATCTCTCTCAGATTTACAAAAACTCTGTCCCCCCTCACCGCTTTGGATAAAACAAAAACTCTGTGGTGGAGAAACTTTAGGCTCTACATATGCATTTCATGTAATATGATTCTGTGTTTGTATGGCAGAATATGTGTTGGCAAACGTTTGTTATGACTGTAATCCACCTTAAACAGGATGGAGGCGGTTCAGAGAAGGGCGACCAAAATTGTGGGTGGCCTCCATCGAATGACTTATGAGGAGAGATTGAAGAATCTAAATATGTACACCCTGGAGGAGAGGAGGAGCAGGGGTGATATGATACAGACCTACAGATACTTGAAAGGTTTTTTTTTTTTTTTTTTTCGTATTTAAACAATTTTTATTGGATGATTTAGCAAATACAAATTAGTAAATACAACCATACTAGCAATCATCAGAGCTATATAAAACCCCCAACCCCCCTCCCCCCCTGACAACAGGAATTGAGAAAACAAATGAAGAGATGAGTGGCAAAAATACATAACATAGCGTTATTTGTAGTGAAAGGTGACTGAAGTACATAGCTGGAAGTGAATCATTCGACCGATGCTCGTCGGGGAAGCCCAAGCCCGGAAGAGGAGACCAGGGAATGAGAAAATCAGATTAACAAGTGGACTCAGCACTCATATCAGGGGCAAAGTCCCCCTGAGCTTGATCCTGGAGCCATGTACAATACGGTTCCCAGATCGCTGTAAAAGGTTTCATATGGTTATGATGTACTGCCGTGAGGCGCTCCAGTTGATAAACATTATGAAGTCTGTGGAGAATTCGAGCGAGACTGGGGACACTACTTGCTTTCCAGTGTGTGGCTATTTCAAGCCTAGTGACAATAAAGACTTGTTGGATAAACCTTTGTTGTGGCTTATTGACTGACGTCACTGGCAAGGTTAACAGAGCATGCCACGGTTTGATGTCCAGTGGTTCTCGAAGGATACGAGATAACCACTCAAAAACCGCAGTCCACAGGCATCTAATTTTCCCACATTGCCACCATACATGATAATAATCTCCTATCTGTCCGCATTGCCGCCAGCAGGTGTCTGGTATACGAGGGTTGTAGCGATGTAGACGTTGAGGGGTATAATGCCAACGATATAATAGTTTGTAACAGTTTTCCTGCAGGGTAGCAGATATAGAACATTTGCGGTTCATCAGGAAAATTAGAGTCCAGTCATCCTCATCTAATTCATAAGCAAAGTCAGACACCCAAGCCCTCTGTTGGCAAAAGTGGCCCGAGGCTCTCCCTGCCAACAAAGCGTAGACTTTGGAAATGAGACCCCGTAACTTATGTACATTAAGACAATAATGTTCAAACAATGTGACATTAAGGCGCATAGTACCCTGTTGGACAGCCCTTTTAATAGAATGATAGATTTTAGCATACAATAGGAAGTCCACGTCTCTAAGATGATAATGAGAGCGAAGAGCCTCCTTTGTCATGATAGAGCCCTGGACAATAACGTGTTCTATATAGCGAATGCCAGCGGCTAGCCATGGCTGAGACGCCGCAGCAGTGGAGGTACGAGGAAAAAGAGCATTAGCAAAAAGATGAGTGAGAGGAGTATAAGGCTCCTTCCCAACCAACAGAGCTTTCCACTGCTGCCAAAGGCAAAGTGTGGTACCCAAAGCAAAGGGCAGGTAAGGGCCCACAGCCCAGGAGGCCTTAGGCTGCCACGGGAGGGCAGAGAGTGGGAAATCCCCCATTGCAGCCTGTTCTAGAGAGACCCACAGTGGGAGGTTATGAAGAGAATGAAATACCAGCAGAGCCCGAAACTGGGCCGCGCAGTAGTACCATTGTAAGTTCGGGACTCCCAGGCCCCCTCTATCTTTAGCAAGATATAAAGTAGTGCGTGAAACCCGAGGAGGTCTTTTGCGCCATATGAACCCAAAGATCTTCTGTTGCCACAAGCGAAGAATAGCTGGTGAGAGCAGAATTGAAAGGTTTTTAATGATCCATGGTCGTCAACAAACCTTTTCCATTGGAAAAAATTCAGTAGAACTAGGGGTCACGATTTAAAACTCCAGGGAGGAAGACTTAGAACCAATGTCAGGAAATATTTCTTCATGGAGAGGGTGGTGGATGCCTGGAATGCCCTTCCGGAGGAAGTGGTGAAGTCCAAAACTGTGAAGGACTTCAAAGGGGCGTGGGATAAACACTGTGGATCCATAAAGGCTAGAGGATGGGAATAAATAAAAAAGCTAAACCAGCACGGAGCGGCAGTTACTACCCTTAAGAGAAACATGGGGGTAACTTGCACGGAGCGGCAGTTACTACCCTTAAGAGAAACATGGGGGTGACTTGCACGGAGCGGCAGTTACTACCCTTAAGAGAAACACGGGGGTGACCTGCACGGAGCGGCAGTTACTACCCTTAAGAGAAACACGGGGGTGACCTGCACGGAGCGGCAGTTACTACCCTTAAGAGAAACACGGGGGTGACCTGCACGGAGCGGCAGTTACTACCCTTAAGAGAAACACGGGGGTAACTTGCACGGAGCGGCAGTTACTACCCTTAAGAGAAACACAGGGGTAACTTGCACGGAGCGGCAGTTACTACCCTTAAGAGAAACATGGAGGTAACCCGCATGGAGCGGCAGTTACTACCTTGGGAAGCTTGCAGGGTAGACTAGATGGACCATTTTGGTCTTTTTCTGTCGTCATTACTATGTTAAACAGTATTGCATAAAATCCATTTACATATGGGGTGGGGTGGGGGTTATTTGCTTCAGGAAGTCTCCACCCCAAATATCTTTTCTCCAGCTGAGAGCAGGAGTAAGGCAGGTGGACTTTCCGTTTGCCTGGGGAACTCCTGTTCTATCTTTATGGAAGGAAAAATTATGTTTTAAATTTTATCTTCATCCCTTGGAAGCAAGGGCAGGAGAATACATTTCACCACCCTTCCCTCTCTCTGTCCTTTGCCTCCACACCCCCCCCTCTTCTCTTTCTGTCTCCTCCTGTCTCCGCACTCTCTCTCACCTCTCCCTGCTCCCCCCCCCTCCTCCTCATACTGATTCCCTCTGTGCCCCCAGCCTAAGCTCCAAGTCTGACCAAGAGTAGCCACAACACACCCTCTGGTCACCCCTCCCCCTTTAGCCTTTCCCATCATTTCTCCTCCCACGCTGATTTGCAGTAGGAGGCGGTGAGAGATGGTTCCTTAGCCCGCGTCCTCCCCCCGCTGCTGCCTGGCCCAGCTGCTGCTTTGAATGGCGTGGCTGAACAGCTTGTGGTTCAGAGCAGCGGTCTCGAGCCTGTGACTGCAGAGGGGGCCGCTGGATGTCGCTCGACGAATTCATTGATCGGCGCGGGAGGGGGAGGGAATCGGATGGTGCTGCCCAGCCAGCCTGCTGCCTGCTCAGTTCGTTCCCGGATCTCCCGCAGGGATTCCCTGGGAACCGGGCCCGTTCTGCAGGAGAAGCCGTGGGAATCGCTAGGGCCTGCCCCGGCCGAAGGTGGTGGGGCCATGGTCCCGTGGCCCATCCCGTTCCGACACCTGTGCATGGAAGAGTATGGAGACTGACCCAAGACGCATTAATTCCTTTTCTGTCTAATTCCATTAGAACGGAAGCAAAAAGAGGAAAAGTTTTGAAGAAGGACCTGTTTGCAGCAGCATTTCTAGCTGGTTTTAGGGGCTCATTCAATAAGGTGCGCCGATAACGCAGGTTCTTACTCCTGCTTTAGTGTGCATTTTCACCTTGGTAACTTTCCTAAAATTAATGCCAGTGTATGCAAATCCTACGTTAAAAGAATAATGAGTTATTCCCACAATGCAGGGCTGTACATTAAAGGGCAGACAGCTTAAGGCCTATTTTCATAATGCTGGGAATGTGCCTCCTGGATCAGAGCAGGGGTAAAAGATAACTCACATTTCTGGTAGCCGTGTTGTTCTGTTGCCCTGCCCAGTGTGGTGGTGTCTGGCTGCTTTCTACCACACTGCGACAGCAATAGTCTAACTCAGCCACCAGTAATGTGAGCTTACTCCACCTTGGTCCTAGGAGTTTAGTTTCCAGTGTACGCTCTTGAGGCAGACACCAACAGCTGAACAGTAGTCGCTTTGGCACTGTGCCCGTAACTGTTCAGCTTCGGGAAAAGCAAGAAAATCTGTGACTGGTGCCAGCCTCGGAGAGCTTATGCTGGCAGTTTATTTCCTGGGTCTGAGACGGAGTAAGCTCATAGTTCTGGTGGCCAGTGGTGTCTGTTGTTGTGCCCATTGGGGTTCTTCACCTCAGCCCCAGGAGTTTCACTTCCAGTGTAAGCTCTTTGGGGAAGGCACCTACAGCTGCAGAGAACACCAAGATCAGGATGCACAGTGCCAAAGTGCATGCTGTTCAGCCTGTCCCTGAGAGCTTACATTTTTGTTCAGCAGTAGGTGCATGCCCCAGAGAGCTTCCACTGGAAATGTAACTCTTTCCTTGGCCTGAGGTGGAATACACTCACACTTCTGAAGGCCAGCTGTAGGTGCCTGCTCCAATGTGGCAAGGAATGAAACGTAAAATCGAAGCGTAAGCTCTCTCGGGTGAGCACCTACGGCTGAAAGGTTACGCACTGGCGCTGTGGCACAATGGGCCTTGCATGAAAGATTGCATCCTGACTTGGGCACATTGCAAAGCAAAGCCATTTGGGCAAAGCATGACAAGTGAAATGAAAGGGTAAGTTCTCTGCTGCGGGCAACTACAGCCATACATTGCATACTGTTTTGTGCCCTAGTCGGGGTGCACAGCAGCAAAAGTACTTCTTGTTTTGACTGTAGGTGCTCTTCCCAGAGAGCTTACCTTTGATTTCATTTGGCATGCCTTGACCAAATGGCCTTGCATGTGAGATTGTGCCCAAGTTGGAATGTCCAGTGCCAGTCTTGCATGTAAACTCATGTTGGTCACACTGTTTCTGACTTCAGGCACCTTCCTCCTGTTTTTAAAACACTTTTCTGCAGTGTGACCAACATGAGTCGGCACTGGTTTTCATAACTGGCCGTCTGCTGGTCTTCATAACTCGGCGGTCTGCTGAGGTATTTTTTTTTTGTTTGTTTTTTTACTGAAATACAGAAAAGCAGTTTTTTCTGCTTTTCTTTACTTCTTTTACATGCAGTCAGCTATTAACGCCTGCTCCAGGCAGGCGTTAATATCTGAGCGATAAATGTGCGTCTGAGATGCACATTTATTCTATTGCATGCGGAGTGAATGAGTAATGGCCTCATTCACGTGCGTTTGCACGTGATGAGCGCTATCTTATTCACTCCGCGTCGGATGCGCGTTAATTAGGCGCTAATCCCCTTATTGCATTAGGGGGTGGATTAGTGCCTATTTAACCCGCGTCCAACTGCGGGTAATGGAGTGCGGCGCTCAGCTGAGCGCACTGTATTGCATCGGCCCTAGAGTAAGCTCTCTGGGAAGAGCACCTACAGCCAAAACAAGAAGTACTTGTGGGTGTGTATCCGTGCTAACATGTGAAGTGCTCTTTTAGGGCAAGTTTTATTACATCTGCCCCTTAAAGAGATGGTACCATGATCTCCACACCACACTGTGGCACTTTTCTGTTAAAGAAATGGCATTGCCAGTCCCTACCTACTGCATAATCATTTCCACACAGCATCTGCACGTGTCCACCAGAATCCCTCCATTTATACATGTTTCTCGCACGCGCTTTCTTTCACAAGTATGCACTTGTAGTAGTGTCCTGGAGGCCACATCTAATTCACCTGTTTTTCAGAATATCCACATAATGAATGTACATGAGATGGATCGCTATGTGTATTGGTGACCCAATGTATGTAAATTTATCTCACATCTTCATTGTAGCTATCCTGCAAGCCCAGACTGGTTGGGTGTGACTTCATGATAAGGTTGAGAACACCAGTGCTGTTGAGACCAGCGCTGTATACTTGTAGCCACGCTCCTGCACACGCACCTCAAAGCCTAGGAACATGCATACAAGACATCAGATGTAAAAGAATATATATATATATATATATATTTTGTTTACAAACAAATTACTATTTAACATTTTCCCCTTTTTGGGGGATAGGCAGGAAGGAGACTGCAGGGCATCCTAGTCTAGATGGTACTCTGCCATCCTGTATGTATGATAGATGTGTTGTAGGGGGTGGCAGAGAGTTTGCAGGAATGGGATGGAGTAAAGCAACGCCATATCTATTATGGCGTGACTGCTGGGGATACAGACCTGGTGGTGCAGTGAAGGAGCCCTTGTGTGTAGCCAGTTTGGAAGTGGGTTGGGAGACAGGGAGGGTTGCCAGCTCTGTGGCAGTGGAAGGTAGCATGGTGTGTGGGTAAGGGAAGAATGAATGGCTTGGGTCTGCAGAATGATGTCTCTTCATTGAGAAGAGAGTTGCAAGAGAAGGCTGACTAAAGAATGTCGTGCTTGCCAACAGCTCATCACGCCTTACAGCTTCCTGTGGCATTGATGATTTGTTTTCTGGCGTTTGTATATTCCTTCATACAGAGGAGGGACGTTAAGTGATTCAGAGAGGATGCAAACGAGGCGGTATGGCCACTGAAGTATGGGCAGCAGTCATGGACCTTTTGCCCTTGGATCATACTGTCACCATGACCCGAGCATGCTCTGTGTGGCCTCCCTGCCTGTTTCCATAGGGAGCTGACATGAACAGTGCAATGTTGCAGTTCTGAAAAGGAATAATGAGGTGCGTGCATAGGGAATCGGGCAGATAATGCATTCTGTTGGACTGGAGCTAGTCAAGACCACCACGTTTCGTTATATGCCCCTTTTTTGCCCTCTTCGCCTTTATTTGGCTTCCCTGCAACCATTGCTTCGGGTTTGAAAAGCAAACTTATTTGCCAGCCTGCCTGAATAGACATTTACTTCTGGCTGCTTTGTTGGATACATGGGTGACTGGATCGCATGGTGCCACATGTCTGTTCACCATCTGCATGCTGTGTTTTTAGATGCATTATTAAAAGTATGTAAATAAAAATGCAAGGGATAAAGATGTCCAACTTCAAGTAGCAGCACGCTCCTGGAGCTCTGCCAGAACTGGTCCAGAAGTCGGGCATATCAATCGAGAGCTATCGATTTATAGTTAAGTGGATAGGAAGTGTAAAGACGGACCCGAGTCTTACGACTTGGTCTCCAGGACGGACGCAGCAGGGCTGGGCGAGCAGAGAGACCCGGCTTCATCAGCTCAGGAGGAGAAGATTGCAAGACCTACTCTTAATGACTTTTTTCCTAGATTCGGATAGGGACTGGCCATTGGGATCTGCTTTCTTTTTTGCAATACAGATCTTCTATTTTCTCATCAGATTGTCTGGAATTCTTATCTAGGTTTGCAGGGCCAGGCTGTTGTGCTGGGAGCACGTGTGTTTTTTTTTAATTTCCTGTGTAATGCCTGAATAAATACCAGGATGTTTCTCCATCCTGGCCCATTGGAAAGGTTTCTGAAGGAGCAGTTTTGGGGGTTCTGCTGCGCTGTTGCCTTTGCAAAGTGTTTTTCTTAATGCAGTGGGGATTATGCTAGCTGGGTTTAAGGGATATTATTAAATATGATTTCTTGGAGGAGATTAGTTTCTTGATCTGAGGCAATAGAATGTGTTTAGTTTATCTTTTTTTTTTTTTCTTTCCCTGTTCTGTCGTCTTCCGCCTTTTCATGGACTGGAGTTTGGTTGTGTAGGGCTGTGTTGTTTCCTTTTTGGGTAAACGATTGTATTGGGGTTTCCTGCCAGGATTCTCCTATTATTTTCTTGTCGAGTTGGGTTTCTTGGCAGAGCACTGTTGAATCCTAGGACTGAAATGCAGTGGCTATACATTTTGTATTCACCACCTGTGCCCTTCTCTCTCCTGTATAAGGAGCACAAGTTGCATTTCCAGTATGATGCCAGAGGAAGGGACTTTTAGTAACTGCAAAAAATGTGCATTTTGAAACACTTGTAAGCCTAATAAAAGTATCTTCTTTACCCAAGTGTTTTTTGGTTTTTTTTGGCATGCTTTCAGTTTTATTTTATTACTGTTGATGTGCACACACAGTTGTTCAGAGAAAGGAGATATCCGATTTATTTATTTATTTAATTTATTTAACAGCTTTTTCTATACCGACATTAAAGTACACATCATAGTTCACATAATAACAAAAAGGTGGAAAATACAATAAACAGGGGGGGGGGGAGGACAACTGATAGAGTTCTAACAGCGGAAATTGAACTAACTGAAAGAAGAGGTATAGGGTGATATAGGATGACAGGGAGATTCTTGCTGAGCCAGGGACTGAATTACCGGGTTTTTAAAAAGTATTTTGAAAATAATGATCTGTATTATGGCAGGTATGTGACTATGCTGATGGAGTGGAGGAGTGGCAGCCTAGTCCTTCGAGCCGCGGGCTGAGAACCAGGGAAGTCAGGGTTCAAATCCCACTACCGTGCCTTGTGACCTTAGGCAAGTCACTGCACCTCAGTTATAGGCTTGGAATGTGAGCCCTCTGGGGAGAGGGAAATGTCTACAGTACCTGAATGTACCTCTCCTTCAGCTACCAATGAACAGGCCTTAGCTAAATCTAAGAAAACAAATTGCACTGAGTGCTCTTGAGGTGGCCTAGAACGGCAGGATATAGAAACCCCGATTAGGATGAATAAATTTGCTTTTTTACTTATTATTTTTTAATTCTCTCACTTTGGCAATGGTTGCTACCTTATCACGCCCCCACTAGCTTTGGGCAGTCTGTTGTTCGCCCCTCATATCGTACACATCCTCAGTCTCAGCCAAAGCCAAGAAGGGACTGTCCTGAGCTCCTAGCCCAGACTAGATCTTAGCCAAAAAGTGGTTTCTTGCCCTTCTCCTTTGCAGGGGAAGTGTGGGAGATTGAAACCCTGAAAGGAGCAGGTTGTGGGAAGGTTTTTATCTTTTTTGTTTTTTGCCAGGAAGTTTAAGCCTCCTTGCTTTAGCAGTGGTCATTACATCATCACCTCCCCAGTGGGGATGGGTAGCAGGGCATTAGCCCCTCATGTTCCAGCTTTGCATGCTCCGCTCATAGCGCAAACCCTGTGTTTGATTCTGCATCTCATCTTTACTCATGGGGGAATTCTGTGCAAAAAATTACTCTGTGCACATCATTCTGCAAAATTCTGCATGCGTGATTTGTCCAAATAACACAATGTAACCACGGTCTTTGAGTAATAATTGAAAATGCAATATAGATAAATTATTACTCAAAGATGCAGAATTTAAAAAAAAAGTTTTCGGGCAGTATTCCACCAACCTTCCCCTTAAAGCTTTGAACCCCCTCTTGCTTTCTCACTCCTTTGGCTTGACTCCCACCCTCAGCTCATGCTTTTTCTCCTCAGTTTTCCACATCAGTTTTCTCTTCCTTTCCTAGCCCCCACCAAACCCACGGTCAACCATCTCCCTAGCTTTTTCCCTGGGGGGGGGACACCTCCCAACCAAGATTCCCCAGGTCTCTTTTTCTCTCTGCCACTCCTCAAGCTTTCTCCCGTTTTCCTCTGCACTCCCTCTCCTCCCTGCCAAGTTAGAATTCCTTCCTGCGCCAGCTCCTCCTTTTTCCTCCCTCAAAACTTTCAACTTTTTCTCCCCCCCAGCAAGATCCCCATCTATCTATCCCCCTTCACCCCAAACAAGACGCCCAGCATTCCCTCTCTCCCAGGGCTGATGCTGAGGCCTCTTTCATGTATTGACTGCGGGGGCTGACTCTGGCTTCTGATGTGCATGGAGGCTGCTGGTCCCCGTGCCGATTTCGGCATGAAGCAGTTGCACAGAATTCTCCTAGAGGATCTTTGCCTGAAGGCTGAGAAGGAAATATTTACCGAAATATAGCAGGTTGTGGTGTAGTTACTTGGATCAAGGCATTCCGCGCTGTATAGGTGATGTCCGTACCGTAGTAAGAGCCAAGATTACGGAGGGGGGTGAAATGGCAAAGCTTGTAGGTCAGACGCACTTTAGCTTTCTGCCTTTAATGCCCGATTGAACTGCTGTTGATTATAACAGTGTTGGTTAACGCCGCAGAAAATGCCAGAATCAGATCGGGGGGATCTTGGAAGTTGCTGATGGCGCGCGCTGGCATTTCAGTTGTGTGCAAAGCCCGGAGGAAGCACGGTCTGGACTCTTGGCGTATCTTGCTCTCATTTCCTGGCCTCCTCATGCGTAAAGGAAAATTGCAGGCCAGGCTTGAGCCATCCCGTGGGGTTATCGAGCTGCATGGGAAGTTTCACGGGCAGGAAGCTGAATATTCAAGAAAAAAAGCGTTTGCGTGCTCATGGCTCGTTTATTTGCACCCACCCGCAACAAGAAGCGGGAAGGCTTAAAGGGTCGCCGTAGGGATAGGCAGTGCTTGTGCTCCGTGTGTGTGTGGCTGTTTCGGCTTTCAGCTGCCTCTGTCTGTGCTGCTCCGCTCCCCCCCTCTCCTTAGGCCTCCTCATGGCTTCTGGTGGCGGCGGCGGCTCTGACAGGGGCAGCAGGTTTGCCATGCAGCCCCCCCCCCCCCCCCCGATTTTGCTTCCTTGGGCATAGGAAATCCAGGCCCCTCTGCGTCGCGGCTTCCAAGTCAGCCCTGCGCCGTTTCTCTCCTTTCCCCTTCAGTGAGGAGAGCTGGTGAGGGCTGGATGAGCTCTCCCTGAGGATCTCGCGAGTACGTGGAGCAAAACTTCACCTGAGCAGCAAGGAAAGTGGTTAAAGAAACGAAAGCAGTTCTCACTACAAAGAAAAAGCCTGAGAGGATATTATCTGGAAGTTATAGGACATGGAGCCAGGGTGGAAACATCTTTAGAAAATGTGAGGTGCCAGCTAAGCGTTTTAAGAGCCAGGGAATCTTTTTGTTCTTTCTTTGCCTGTTTTGCTCTTGATTTTTTTTTTTTGCTCTTGATTTTTGCTGTATATTTGTTTTGCGGGGACTTACTTATTGCTTTATTTTTACATTTTGCTTTTCTTTGTTCCCTTTCCTCTTGAAACTCTTCTCTCTCTCCTTCACCTACTTTCAAGCACTCCTCACCCTTCTCCTCCCTCCAGGCACTCTCCTGCCAATCCCGCTTCTCTCACTTGTCACTTAAAGCTTGCGCTGCTGGGCACAGCAATGGCGCTCTGCTACTGGCAGCTGCCCCCACTTTCCTGGACGCACCCCTCTCCCTCCATGGGCAGCTGGCATGAGAGGCCCCAAGCCTAACCGTTGGCAGCTGCTGTAGTTCGCTCTGGCTTGGGCCCCCATCCGACTCCCCCATCAGTAATAGTGCCACTGGATGCCTGATCTCAGATCTTGGGCATCTTGATGCTTGAGACTTTTCTAAGCCTGAATAGAGCTCCAGCGTCACGTTTTCCAGAGCAGCTTTCAGCAACCGAGTGATGCTTCGTGTGCTCTGTTTACGGAGTTGAACTGCTTTTGAGGCAGTGGTTGCAAAAGCTTTGACAAGGCTTTTAACCGGGCAGCATCAATCCAGTCGGCCATCCTAGTCCCTGAGACACCGAGGAAGAAAGTTAATGTTTATTAATAGAACTGACTGTAGACATTCTTGGGCGTAGCTCTGAGGTGACAACTGTGAGGGAGGTGTTTGAGGAGATGCCAGTCACCATGGTGCCATTTCAGGCTATTTCAGCAGTGGCAGGAAGGTTCCTGCTGGTGCTGGAGCTTTCAAACTTCTCTCTTCTATACAGTTGTGCACCATCCTCCATGACTGCAAATGCAGTTCTTTAGCATTTGGAATTGTCGTCTACAGTTTGCGAACGAGAACAAAGTATAGTGGGAATAAGGAAAAACTGCATGTTTACCAGTGCATTCTCTCATTTTTACAGGATAAAATAGAATGCCCTTTTGCATTCTATTTTGGGATTAAGTTTACTCATCGTGGGCAACTGACTTAGTGACGCTGAGCTGGAAGCGGCTGCTTATCTCTTGTGTGTCAACATTTTAAGCAAAATGAACAAACTCCTGGGTGTAGCCTAATCTCACAGTAATTGTAAAAAAAAAAAAAAAAAAAATCCTACACGGAGTTTACAAATTCCATCATTACACCAGACATCCAACTGTCTGAATATCAGAAATCTTAATGAAAACAAGCTAACATCAGGTGTCAAAAGTTACTTTAACTAATAGTATACTTCAGCCTAGAAAAATTTACCATGAATATAAAACCAAAAACGTATTTCTGAATGTATGGACTATCCAGTGACTTCAGGAAGCTTTAACTCAGGTTTTTTTGTTTGTTGTTTGTTTTTTTTTAACATTGATACCCATTCTGGCTATACCTACAGTTTGTTGCTTTTATCTAAGGATTTTCTTATCTTCATGGATGTTTTCCCGTGCTCTTCAGTGCTAATAAAGTGTTAAAAATCTTAGTTGAAAGGTGTTTTTATAAATTCAACTTATAGTTCATATTGGAGCAGGTTAATGATGTGACCAGTTTGCTTTTTGGGTGGAATAATCTATAATTCTTCAGGTAATTAGGTACATGATCCAGAGGAATGTAGAGGAAAGCAACTCAAAAGCAAGGCACCCACCAGCATTAAAAATCTGGACTTACCAGATCTGTAATCACTCCCCCTCCCCCCATGGCGTCTCCAATCTGTCATAACATTTCGATGTGTGCCATGTTAGAGCAGCACACGTCTAGATGTGAACAGGTTGCTCTATGGCACTATTATTGATCTGTAAAGTTTGCTTCCCTGGACATCAAATTTTACCACTTGGTTTTACCAAGTGGTAAAATTTTCAAATGTGAGACTGGCTTAACATCCTGGAGCAGATTGACGAGTGTCTTAGTATTTGGAAAAGCTGAAATTCAGTGGCAGGAACAATCTTTGTGGAAGCAGTTGCATATTATGGACCTCGTGAAATGTTGCGTACTTACAGGTCCATAGACAGCTGTTAGCTGGCTAGCAAAGTTACCTAGCTAACTTTTGTCAGGCTAACTTTCCAGGGATATTCAGTGGCATGGATATATTGCTGAATATCCCCTACTATCTTAAAGTTAGCCAGGTAAGTTTATCCTATTAACGTTAGGACAGCTCTTTGGCTCTGCTAAAGTTATCTGGCTCTGTTAGCCGGATGACACTAAAAATCAATGTTTATCTGGCTAACTTAGCCATGTAGCTGACTCCACCCCAGTTCACGTGGGATCAGTGTGGCAGGATTTTCAGATCCTGCCATTTGTGCGGCTAAAGTTACTGTTAACTGCAGGTCATATTGGTGTGTAGGTCGCCATTCTGTATTAATCGGACGAAAGCTATTAATTACAAACTTGGACCTAACCTAAAATTCAAACTGCTGTAAACCAATGGAGAAGGAAAATTAAAAGTTATTGAGCTGAAGAGATCAAACTTGGCCTGCTTGTGCTCAGTCAGAGTTTGAGTATTTTGCTGTGTCAGGTTGGGAGCCCCTGCAAGGGGTCAGCCACTCTCTGGACCAGATTCCAAGCTGAGGGTTTATTTAAGTAGGCACCTTACAGAAAGAATAACAGAATCCTGGCTTACTCTTTGCAGGATTTTAAGCGTAACGACACAGATTTCTCTTCCCTCAGGGACGTCACAAGGGTTTTAGGATCAAAATAAGCAGGTTGAAATGCAATAATCACAATCTAGTCCAGTCGAGGTCAGCTCGTGCAGTTACACAACGGCTCGGTGAACCACCATACAGGCGCAAATACTCTTAGGGGTAGACTTTCCGCTTTGCGTGCAGGCGTCCATGTGCACGTGCTTTCCGGCGTGCACACATAGATGCACCGAGTGTCTACCTTGCGCGCACGTGGTGAAAAATCCATGGGCCATGCACGCATGCGCGCCAGAGTTTATAATCCGTGCACGCATGTACGGGCGGCACGTGCAGGGGGGGAGGGGGGACTTCTGCAATTTCCATGCAGCAGTGCATTCCGGCCTGCCCCAGTTCCCTCCCAGGCTGCTCCAATTAAGGACTGGGAGGGAACTTCCCTACCCTCCTACCTAACCTCCCTTCCCCTTCCTCCCCTCTCCTCCCCACCCCCTAAATGCTACCTTTATTTTTTTTTTTTCCCCCCGTCGCAGCTCCCGAGCTGAAGTAAGTTGCACGAGCTGGCAGCCGGGTTTTCGGGACAGCGAACAATGGAGCTGTCCTGGCCTGCCCCCTCCCCCCCCCTCCCGGCCTGCCCCTTCGAAGAGGCCTGGCACTTATTCGCGTACCGGCATTTACGTGCGTGGCTGGGCCTCTTCGAAAATTCGCCCGTTGTGCGCAAGGCCCAAGTAAGTGCATAAACGCCGGGATTTACGCACGCAGGCAGTTGAAAATCTACCTGTTATTTCCTAAGACTCGCAGGTTACCAGGCTGTCTCAGCTTGGCCCCTCCTAACCATCTAATTGCTGGAATCTCTGTCCTGGACGCGACACCTCTTTCGAAACCCTAAGGACCAATTCGTATCCTCAGGGGCAGGGTTGCCGTGTTTGTCAGCATTTTCTGAGTTTCCTTCCTGGATGTCATAAGATGACATCACCATACTTTGGTGACCAAAAAAGCAATAATAACACAATGTAGTGCTCTGTGTAGGTGCTGCATTTAACACTAACCTCTTGCATTGGCTCTTCAGCTTGGAGAAGAGACAACCGAGAAGGGGTTTGATAGAAGTTTATAAAGTCAAATGAGTGGAACAGGTAAATCGGGGATGGTTATTTACCTTTTCAGACAGTGTTAAGACTAGTGATCACTCCACGAAACTAACAAATAGCAGTTTTAAAACAAGCCATAGGAAATATTTTTCACTCTGCGCACAATCAAGCTGTGAAATTTATTACTGGAGGACGTGGTCAAGGCATCAAGTATAGCGGGGTTTAAAAAGGGTTTGGACAAGTTCCTGGAGGAAAAGTCCATAAATCATTATTAGCCAGGTAAGCTTGGTGCTTATCTCTGAGAGTGGTCAACAAAAAATGAATCTTCTCTTAGGATCTGCCGGGTACTTGCGACCTGGATGGGTCACTGTCAGAGACGAGATGCTGGGCTCAGTGGGTCCTCTAGCTTGACCCAGCATTTTATATTCTTATGGCTTGTTTTTTTTTTTTTTTTTGGCCCAGTGCACATTCGAGTGAGCTCCTTGGCTCCTTGTGTGGATAAGATAAGATTTATTTTTAATATACCATCTTTCTATCAGAATCAAAATGACATACAAAATAAATAATCCAGAATAACAAAATTCAAAAGGTCATCATGACTTTGCAACATAAGACATATGTGACACAAAAACATTAAATTTGTTTCTTAATTTAATATTTTAAAATGAAAAGTATATATTTTTTAATTGGTCACATATATCCTATTTTCTAAACACTCTCTTGTAAGGTTGTCTTTTTTTTTTTTTTCTGTTGTCTCTGTGAGAAAAGGACTTAATATATCTGGCCCTCGAGTCCTCCTAGTGTGAGATATGGGATCTGGGTTTGTTTATTTATGGTCTTGTGGATACATTAGATGGCCGAACTCTTTTCTGCTGTGCGATTCTTTCACACCCATAAAGCTCTTGTGCTGGCATACACAGTGGTGTTGCCTATGGGAAAAAAAACAAATCAAAATTGTTTAAAACTACCCCAGTTATGCACCTTCTGTGAAAGTGCAGTTAGCAAAATTGTACAAATTATAAATGCAACAGTTTTTCTGGCGGCGGTGGTAGTGGTGAGGCGAGGAGAGTTGAAAATAGAAAGTGTAGCCAGCTTACTGCGGCTGCCTGCTGACCCATGACTGCTCGGGCCCGAGAAAGACCGGACACGCTGGTTGGGAAGATAACCGCTTTATTCTGAGACCTCAGGATTCGTCTGCAATCCAAAAGCATAGAGAAAAGGCAGTGGGAAACTTACTGTTAGGGCTCAGAAGGCTGTCTGCATGCTCCTGGAGTCTGAGCTCCACTTGAACCGTCATAGAGGGGTTTTTTTGTTTTGTTTTTCATTTTACAATAACAAACTGAACCTACCTATAACTCAAAACAGTAGAGAAAAGGCAGTGGGGAAACCCTGTTCTTACAGCTGAGAAGGCTGAAATACAGCAAAGCAATGATCAATCCCCAGGCTTTCCATGTTATCTTACAGTTTTCTTTAGTTTTGGTATTCCAAACTGAACACCTTTTCATATTAAAACTATCCCCCCCCCCAATCACAAAATCGGGGAGCAAAAATAGCTTATGTAACATTTCATAACATAACTTGTTTTGACCCTAAAACCCTTGTGTTGTCCCTGAGGGAAGAGAATCTGTGTCGTTATGCTTAAAATCCTGCAAAGAGTAAGCTTGCAGGTCCTGCTTGCCTTCCTGCGGGAAGTCTCCATGTTAAGGAGCAGAGAGAGAGAGGCTGGAAGGGAGACCACTGAGAACGCATCCCTCTTCTCTGTTTTACAGGCCGATGCAATACAGCTGAGCGCACTGTTGGTTGGACGTGCATTTTGTACACAATCCCTTACGCTAGAAGGGGAATAACGCCTCCGAAATGCGCGTATTCCTCCCTCCCGCAAATCAAATGCATGTTGATGAGGCTGTTAGCTATTCTTCCCTCATAAAAAAAAAAAAAAAAGTGCGCCCAGTGGGGGTGGATTTTTAAAACCCCTGCGCGCACCGGCGCGCCTATTTTGCATAGGCCGCTGGCGCGCGCAGAGCCCCGGGACACGCGTAAGTCCCGGGGCTTCCTGTCGGGGGCATGTCGGGATGACGCGGCGTTTAGGGGGCGGGGCGCGGCGTTTCGGGGGGTGGCGACATGGGCGTGGTTTCGTTCTGGGGCGTGGCCACGGCCTCCAGAACAGCCCCCGGGACCGGACCACGGAGCGGGGCAGCCGGCTGTGCGCAAAGTTACGCCTGCTTTCAGCAGGCGTAACTTTGCCGACAAAGGTAAGGGGGGGGGTTTTAGATAGGGCCGGGGGGGGGGGGTAGGTAGGGGAAGGGAGGGGAAGGTGGGGGAGGGCGAAGGAAAGTTCCCTCCGAGGCCGCTCCGAAATTGGAGCGGCCTCGGAGGGAACAGGCAGCTCGCGCTGAGCTCGGCGTGCGCAGGTTGCACAAATGTGCACCCCCTTGCGCGCGCCGACCCCGGATTTTATAAGATACGCGCGGCTACGCACGTATCTTATAAAATCCAGCGTACTTTTGTTCGCGCTCGCATAAGTATTTAAAATCTGCCCCAGTGTGCGCATTTTTACTTTCAGAAATGAACGCCTGCCTGGAGCAGGCATTACTTTTTGAGCAGCCCAAAAAGTGTACAGAAAAGCAGAAAATACTGCTTTTCTGTACTACCTCTGACTTAATATCAGAGGCGATATTAAGTCTGAGGAGCTAAAAGGACAACATTTAAAATTAAAAAAAAAAAAAAAATGTATCGGCGGTCAGGTTAGGGAAAGAGATGTTCAATTAACGAGCGTCCATTTTCCTAACCCGTGGCTGTGCATAGGTTAGGAAAGTGGACGCCCGCAAAACTGAGCGTCTTGTTTTCCTAACCGGCTGACAGCCACCTCTCCTGGGTGCCCGCTGCCGAGCGGGTGCTAGGGGCGCGCAATTTCCCCCATGTGTGCCTCCTTTTAACCGCGGCAGCCGATTTTAAATATTAAATCGGGCGCCCCGGACAGGTTGATCGGCACGTGTTGGGAGAGCGGGTGCTTAATCGTGAGCGCCCAGTTTCCCCGCGCCGATATCGCATCGGCCTGTCAGAGCGGAAGCTTCCTCTCCCCACATTCTGGGATGCAGAAACCAGGATGCCGCTTCCATCCTCTAAAGCATCCAAGCAGTTCCTTGCACGGTGCAGTCAGCAGAAGGAGCATTTGTATTGCATACTTTATTACCTCATCTTAAAAGGTCATAGACCTAGCAAACACTTCCCCAATCCCCTTGTCCCGTAAAGACCCTTTCAGGGCTCGGGTAATATTGACTTTAGTCAAAGTGAACATCAACCTGATGAAAGGGGTCATAACTTTTGAAAACTAGTTAACAAATATATTCTGTTAGTTCAGTAAATTTTGACCTTTATTTCTCTGTACCCAAGTGGACCAACCTCAACCAGACTATTTTATTCAAGACTGTTTTATCAGCAAAGTCCCAGTCCATGTATAGCAGCAGTACTGCCTGCTCTCCTCCAAAATATCAACCATGCAAGAAATCTTTATTTTGGTCAATCAAGCAAAAAAACCAAAACAATCCCCCCCCCCCTCAAGTAGACATGAAAGACCCTGATTTATCAACATTTTCCCCTAAGGCACAAAACGGGGGGTGGGGGGTGGGGAGAAAACCCTTTATAACTCTGGCTCATGTTTTGTGTTTATCTTGGTAACCATAATAAATCTGTAATAAAAGTTTCTGAAGCTAATGTGCTCCTTGAGGGCATATAACTCTGAAATATTGCACATTAAATCCTCAAGTAAAGAAAATAACTTTTCAACTTTTAACCTTTTCCTTAAACTTGATTTATTGAGTTTTTGAAGAAAGTAGCACCAGGCATGCAATCTGTGGTAGCTTCAAGTTTAAACAAAGAATAACAAATAACACTAGTCAAAATTAAAAAAAATAAAGGAATATATATATATGTATATATTATATGTATGTGTGTGTATATGTGTATATATATATGTATGTGTGTGTGTATATTTTTTAGCACTGTGTGTATCTGAGCATTTCATTTTTTGTTGACTTCTTGAGCCAGGGAAACAAAACTGCTCATTTAAAGGTCTGTACGTGTTGTATAGCTATAAAATTTGGAAATCCTTAGTGAACTGATTTCAAGATGACTCTTGCTTTTAAACAGCCGACTTTTTTAGGGTGCTTGAAAGCTTTAAAAACGAGCGTTTGAGGACGGCCCCATGGATCAATGGAAGCGCTCACTGCTACCTGGGAGATCTGGGTTTGATTCCTTAGTCCAGGTCTTTGCTGATTGGGCAGGCCGGGGATGAGGCGGAGGCCAAGTTTGCAGCCCCTGGGTGGAGGGGATCGCAGTTATTGCATCTTGGGTTGCACCTAGGGGTCTGTGTACTAAAGCCTGTCTGGCATGTGATGTGCCTCACCTACTGGTTTTAACGTGCACCGAAAAGCCTGCTGTAGCGTGAGACTTACGAAGATAAATTATGGGCGGGATGTGACTGCGTTAAAATGGGCCACTTAGAATCTGAACACGTTCCATTTTAAGGCAGCTGTGCCTTGTGGTATCCCCTGCAGGCCATGTTTACTGGTCTGGAGAAATGTGGCTGGTTAGGTCGGGCTGCAGAAGACCTGTTACAGGTGTGGGGGAGGGTTTGGTGCCAAAAATGAAGCCTTTTGTCCCTCCTAGGAAAGTGGCAAGAGGTCCCCCACCCTCTAAACCCCCCTTCTCCCCTGTGGATATCGCTGCCTTCCCTCTCCTCTCCTCTCCTCCCCATCCCATTCTGCGCTTTGCTGACCTCACACTAAAAGGTGGCATTGCCATTTTGTGATGTGAACCACAGAATGCAGTTCAAGGTGGAACAAAATTCTGTGGTAAGAGAGTCAGCAAACGCCGTGGCAGTTATGCTGCAGATTTGCATAATTTTGCATAAAGATTCATACCTCTATTTAAAAAAAGTCAATTTTTTAAAAATTGAAAACCATTTTATTTTTAAACAATATTTAAACTATATACAAATTAAAAAAAAAAGCACAAAAATCAACTAATTTATCAAGTAAAGATATGTTTCAAACTTTTAACTATGAAATACCACTTTTGTTTTGAACTGGAATAGTGCAACCATCCTTTTTATATTTTCCTGAGAAAGTCTTTTATCTTTCCAAGTATATGAGCTTCTGTATGTTGAAAATGCCTTCAGTATCAGCAGTTTGTCAGCAGTACTGCAAGTTACCAAGGCTTCTATAAATTGAAACTAATGCCCTCTCTGCCAGCTGTGAGATACCTGCAGTTGTAGACATCCAAAACCCACATCCAAGTCTTTGTAGTTAACCAAATATGCAGGTGCAAGAACCTTTGTATAAAGATGAAATTATTCTAAAGGGACATCACTCCATTTAGGACTTACAGTATATCAGAGTCTTCTTTGATTCAATGAGGATTTATGAGATCAAACATTATGACTGCTTTCTCAGTGCACGCCAACATTTCACTGACAGGAGGAAGACAGCGTAAGGCTAGGGATCCCTGCATGCTGTTTGTGAAGGGAGAGGCTGGAACAAGAGCAGAGAGAGAGCCGAGACTGAAGGCAGGCAGACACCCAGTAGTTTTGGTCAAAAGATTTGAATTAAGAGGTAGGAAATCTTCAGGAATGTTGATTCTGCAGTAGGTTGTCAATTATGCGCCAAGAAGCTAATTATTTGGTTTTTCCTGCTGCTGCACAATTGCTGGAGCCTAAGGGAACTGGATATGAGCTGCTTTTCTCCTGCTGTTTCCTTGGTTTGAGGGATAGCTGTCTTGGTACAAGGGGAGGTGGGCTCTTGCCACCTTTGAGTCAAAGGAGTGGAGTTGAGTCCGCGTCTGCCTGGCTGAGACCTAGGACACTGCCTCCTCCTGTTGTAACCCGGTAGCAGGTAATTTTACCTCTAGTGGTCTAGTTAAATTTACCTTGGCAGCACCACTGCTTTGTAAATACTGTGTTAATGAGCTCTTTGCATTGGTGTCTGCATATTTTAGGTAGATAGGGGTGTAAAAAAATGTCGCAACTGCATTTTGGTGTACTAATGCTACATCAGCAGCATTAATATGCAGGTTTCATACGGCCCTGCTGAGTTCAGTGACTACCAATGTATCCTATTGGGATGATACTGCTGTTGACTCAGGAAAAGGACCCAAAGATCTGAGTGTGAAATAAACAGTGCATGGAATAAAGTTTCTTTTTACTGCAAGCAGTTGGCTCTCAACTGTGTGTTCCAGAGATCTGTCAGTAGGTGTACAGGGCCCAGACTCAGCTCCTGCCAGAACCTGGTATCCCTGCACTCCACGTCTGGTCAATAAGGGATAAATATACCAAAGAGAATTACAGTGAACATGCGCACTAGGTAACACAGTTTCCCAACTGCACAATTGCAGATTCAAAATCTCTAACCATAGGCTGTGGACATCTCTGCATCAGGATACATTCGTAGTTTCTTGCAGGCCAGCCAATTCCCCAGGGCTGTATAGAAACTACTTCCCAAGTGTGCCTTTGCAGATTCAAAATCCCCAGACGAAGGCTGTGATATCCCTGCACCTCCTTCTATCTGTCTTTGCCTGAAAGGCAGTACACTCTCCCTTAAGAGAGAGAGTAATTCTTTTTAGTAACTCTGTAATTATCCTCAGCCGTGCTGCCCAATTATTACCACACCTTTCTGTGGCTGCTACCTTCATCCTAATTGGTTTTCTGCCAAAGATCTCCAAACTACATTTCCACGAGCCCTGGGCTTCCTGTTTCTTCTGGCTTTGTAATCCCCAAGACAACTGTTCTCTCTTTCTTCCTGCTTTACAGCAGTGTTTTCCCTGGAACTCCCTTTAGAGCTACCTCTGTCTTCTGGATAGTTTGAATTGTCCCCTCTCTTCAGGCTGCTTCTGCCAGTGTAAAACCCCTGTTTCATAACACTATTGCTCTAATGGCTGAACTCAGTGGGGGAGGGGATTTTTATGCAGTGGGGAAAACCTCGGCTAGTTGTGTCTCATGGTGTCCATTACCCAATAGGGGCGGGTTCAGATTGAGTTTGAAACCCAAAAGGAGCCCGCTCTGGTGACCCAGGGAGCTCTTCCTGCTTTGAGTGCTGGACGAATGTCTCTGAGACGATCCTTCAGCACCATTTTTCGTGGCCAGCAGAGGCCATGGCAGTAGTGGCAGTTGTCTTCCTCCCTCCCAGGGATCTGCATCGCCGCTGCAGCACACTTGGAGCCCTGCTAGCCCTGTTGGGCAGCAGATCTGAACACACTAATTATGATTATAAGATCAAGAAATCTGGGTGCAAAGGACAAAGTCCTTGTATGTTTGGGGGACTTTGTTATTGTTACATCAATCCCCAGGTCCCGTATCATAGTCATCAATCATACTGATGAACCCAGCTTGCTGAACGCCTGGATTATGGCCATGGGGAGGTTTGTAATAAATAACCATTCACTACTGGATACACCAGTCTTTCTTGGACATGCAGTTTAAAAAAAAAAAAAAATCTATATTTCATAGACAAATTATGGGTAGAGCTACTGTTGGCTACAAATACCAATATTACTGATAGAAAAGCCTCAAAGCTTTTCTTTTCCCATGTTCCTCTCTAATGAAGCTTATAAATGCTTTTGTGTGTCCAGGATCTCCTGCCGGCTCAGTTGTTTACATTCCGGTCGGTGAGAGCCAGCATGCAAGACAGAGTTGGCCTCCTGCCTTTGCAGGATGATTTTTCTTTCCATGCGCCTATGGAAAATTGTCGCCCAGTGCTGTAGCCACGGCGTCCTAGGAATTTGGCTTGAGGCTGTGATGAGCTGCAGCTCCTTGGGCTGTCTTCTCCCTGTATTTCCATCCGTTCTCCCCTTGACTGCTCCCTCGCTCTGTTGCTTTCTCTTTTAGTTGTTTAGCTAGGTGTTTTTTCCTGTTTGCCCCCGTATATCTTATTTCTTCTCTCTTTTTCACGCTTTTTCGGGGTGAAAGGTGTGAACAGTGTTTCTGTTGACCTGTACGGAGGATGTCCTCCTCCGTTCTAAGCACCTGGTACCCCCTTCATCTGTCCCATACTTTGAGCCGCGGGGGGTCCCTTCAGTTTCATTGGGCTTGCCGGCCTCCTTGCCCTTCGAATTGTGAGATGTCAAGAAAGGTGCCAGATGGGCAGAAGGGAATCTGAGCCCTCTTTGCCCCTACTCCCTGACAAGTTAGCGGGAATATTGGGTATGAACCTCTTATTTGCATCCATCGCTGGGTTTTTTTTTTTTTATTATTTATTTCCTGGCATTAACTCCTCAGTTGCTCAGTGTTCATTCAGACTCATTTGCGTGGACACCTATATCCTCTTAGCAGCGATTCAGGTTTACGTTTAAGCGATTATTTGTTTTTTTTTCAGCAATGAGAAAAGGGGGAATCTTAATGGTTTTATTAGTTTTAATGGCTGATTGAATTCCCTAACCCTAACCCTTTAGCTAGTATAGCAACTGTGAGAAATAGAAAGGGCCTTTGGTGTGTGGTATGTAACCCTATTGTCAAGAGTTTGGGGGAAGGCGGCTCTTCAGGTTCCATATTGTGTGTGCTACCAGTGATGGATCAGACCGGTGCTGTTTTCTGGAAACACTTTGATACCACACGTGGCGTCAGAGCGAGGTCATTGCTAAGCACTGTGGAAACACGATATCTCAGCTCAGAACACTTACGGCACGCTAAAGCTGTCTTGTGGTATACGTACAGGATGTAATAAATGGATGGGCAGGTGGTGATAAGGAACAGTGCAGCAGGAACGTGCTGTGCAGCATATGCAGCCTTGTTGCTTAATAACTGCATTATATTTATTTATAAAATCATGTAGGTAGATTAATAATTAGACACAAGACGTCTTCATGCAGTGGGAAGTGTGCCCCAAGAGATAGATGCTGCATTGAGCTGTCGGGCTGTGGCAGCAGAGCATTGCCACTGCGATGGTTGACGAGCCGTTTTTGTAGCGAGACGTATACTGCAAAGGGAAGTGGGGGGGAGGGGAGGTTGTGATCAGCTGGCTTTATTTTTTGATGTGGGGATTGGAGCTCCTGATGAGTGGTCATTTTGTTGATGGTGCTGGCTTTAACGTGGGGTCATAAGAACATAACAACATAACAACATGCCATACTGGGTCAGACCAAGGGTCCATCAAGCCCAGCATTCTGTTTCCAACAGTGGCCAATCCAGGCCACAAGAACCTGGCAAGTACCCAAAAACTAAGTCAGGTCATCTGGCAGCAGTAGGTGGCTGTATTTATAGTGCTGCTTGAAAATTGCCCACTCTGGACATGGGTAGAAATAAGCATGGGAAGCAACAGAAAAAAAAGTAGGGTGGGGGAGACGTGTAGTTTTACAAAACTATACATACGCCAGCCATGAAGTTGGAGATTGACAACAGAGAATTTAAGGGGAAGCTTGAGGCACCGGAGAAAGAAGTGCGAGAACTAAAACTTGTAAATGCCTCTCTGATCCAGGATGAGAGGTTTTTGCACAGTAAACTGGAACAATTTGCGAACCAGGCTAAGCAATTAAATCTTTGCCTTCCGAACTTCCTAGATCCCGGGCTCTTTCACCTTGTGAAGCCTTCAAAAGATATCTGGTGGACATATTGGGCCTCTCAGGAGATGCTACCCTCCCTATGAAGAAGGTTTACTATCTGCCTGGGAGGAAGAGAGTTCTGTGAGGCTCAAATATCCCAGGACAATCTCAATTTAACATCTGTATTAGAGGGCTCAGAGAATGAAGAGAGCAAGATGGAGCTACTTTGTTATCCTCCTCTGTTTTTCAATGATATCTGAATGATGGTTTTGCATTTGCGCTTTCTTAAGACTAATGTAAAATTTATTAGGCAAAAAATCTGGATATTTCTAGATATCACAAAATTGACACAAGAAAAAAGGAAGCTTTTTCTGGTTGTGCGCTAGGAAATGCACTCTCTTGGCACTACTTTTCTTTTTCATCTGTGTGTACATTTTGTTAGGTATTCTCAATTATGTTTTTTTTGTCCCAGAACGGTTGAGACTTTTCTGACTACTAAGATTTGTGGGCCTAGCTTGGAACTTGAGTTAAGGGCCGCTTAGGAGTCAAGATTAAAGCTTGTGTAATCCATGTTCCTAGCTGCATGGTTCTGCAGTGGCCCTTAGTGGTAATTCTTCATATTTTTGCATCTATATAAGAGCATGCGCCTGCATTGGTGACATCATTCCTCGGAGGCACTGAAACCAGCAACATCAGTTTTCCTCAGCATGCAGCTATAGAGCAACCCCGTTCCATGTAGAGCATACAGCCAACTATTTTTCTGGGACTCCTCTGGCTGAGGCACAGGCTATGTACCATGTGGTACATTTAGCGAAACTGAAGATCCCAGCGCCTAATTTGACCAAACTTTCGACTACAAAAGAACGTTCTTTCATCATTGCTGGATCCACAATATGGAATACTATGCCCTCTGAATTACGCCAGGAACTTTGCCACAAAAAATTTAAACAAAACCTAAAAACCTGGCTATTCAAAAAAGCCTTCTATCAATAAACTGAGTTCTATTATATACCTTTCAGAATATTTCTACAGACACTATTTTATTGATTTTCTTTATTTTATTACAAAGTTATACTTGGTCTTATATTCATACAGTTATTATGTTATATTGTAAAGCTCTATGCTGAATTAATGTTTGAATGTAAACCGAGGTGATGTTTCTTACGGACCCCGGTATATAAAAATCCTTAAACAAATAAATAAATGTGGTTATAGCAGTTCCGCAGTTAGTGAATTCTCAAAGTTATGAGCAGCATTGTCTGATGTGGGACTTAATAAATCACTTCAGATGGTAAAGTCTTCCACTGATGTGCTGACATTTTGGGATTTTAGTGAATGTATTGATCTACCTCATGTATGGAACCTGCATCTTCCGTGTCTTGAGTGTGTCAGGAAGGGAACGAGAGGGTTGCACTCAAAGAGAGTGGATTCCATAGTTTTATTTGGATTCACAAGCATGCATGGAGCATGAGGAACTACGTAGACAGAATGTACAATAACCCTTGGATAAAATTCTGCTAACTTGCAAAGTGTGTGCAGTGGCAGGTTACACATGCAAGGCAACTTCGGAATTCTAGTGACTTTCAACTTTAGAAAAAAGCTATCTGCTGCAGGGTTGAAAATATATTTAGATAACTTAGTTGGTAGGGAAATGCTTTCTTTTTTGCTATTTTGCTTGTTATTTTTTTTTAACTTTTTTTCTTATTTTGTTGTATTTTTGTCTGCTTTTTACGTATAGTTTTTCTTCCTCTTTTACCTTATTTTTATTTTTTGCTTTTCTGAATTTAAGGCCCCAGGTGAGCTGGCTTCTGGGATTTTTCCAGCCCTGAGTTACTGGAACACTGGTGTAGAGCTGTTAAAGCTGAGACAGGGAAACAGGAGCTGCCTGCAGAAAGGAGCAGTGTGTTGTCTAAGGGTTAATGGTATTTTGAGCTTCTTGAGTTTGTGAGAATGATTTTACTGGATGTGCTTTAAAGGACATTAAATAATTTTAGGGTATTCTGTAAATAGAGAGGGTTCAGTCTTGCATGTGAGCATACATAATGCATGAAATAATAATTGCTAATTGGCAGAAACCAAAAAAAGGGAGAAGATTCCTTTTAGCAAATTGATGGTTAAGTAATTGTTCTGTTCCCTAATTTAAAGTGACTGGAGGCTGAATCATACTGTGAACCTGATTCAAGGACCCTGGCATAAATAATAATCTGCTCTCATGGGAGGGAAGTGGATTGTGGATTTGTTTATCTGACAAAGGGGCCGATGTAATAAGACCTGTGGCAAAACAGGCACTAGTTATGAGCGTGGGTTTTGATCACTTCGTGCGGCTAAGGCTGGCACTTCTGTGGGATGTAAAAAAATAAAATAAAAAAAATTATGGATTTGTACGCACAAATCTGCGCACTCCTGAAGAAATCCCTATGTAATAAGCATCCGCACTGAAAACCTTGCCAATAATCCGCGCGTAAAAGCGAGTGAGCAAACAGCTCTCCCTATTCAGTGAAAGTATGACCCTGGAATGTATCTTGAACATTTTGAATAAATGCGCTGCAGAAAAAATGCCAAATATTTTCAAGGGTAATAACTCACACTGGCATGGCAGCAAGATAGGTGCTCAGCTGGGCACAAATCTGGATGCTTGGATGCCCAGAAAGGCACCTAGGTAATCACGAATCTAGCTGCTCGGGCACTGAGATAGGCACTCTTCTGGCCACAAATCTGGCTGCTCAGGCGCTGAGATAGGCGTTCAACTGGTCACGAATCTAGATGCTCAGAAAGGCGCCTAGCTAAGCTGGCTGCTCGAGCACCTAGATAAGTGCTCAGCTTTGCATGAATCTGGATGCTTGGGCACCGAGATAGGTGCTCAGCTGGGTACGAATATGGACGCTTGGGTGCCCAGAAAGGCGCCTAGCTAATGACGAATCTGGCTGCTCGGGTGCTGCAGTAGGCGCTCTTTTGACTGTGAATCTGGCCGTTCGGGCATTGAGATATAGGCGCTCAGCTGGCTGCGAATCTGGATGATCGGGCACCCAGAAAAGTGCCTAGCTAAGCAGGTTTCTCCTAACATCTTATCCTCTCTCTTCCCCACTTCTAACCCCCTTCCAAGTGTTACTTTCACCCACCCCTCTCCAACCACTCTTTCCCCCCTCTTCCTTCCCCCCTCTCAAAAGTTCATCAACCCACTACTCTCTCTCCTCTCCTTTCACAAGCATGGGTTTCTCCTAACACCGTATCCTGCCTTCCCCCACTGTTAACCCCACTTTCAACTATTACCTTCACTCATCCCTCTCCTACCACCTTTTTCCCATCCTACCTATGCCCTCTGAAAAGTCCACCAAAGAATACCACCCCAGTGTGAAGGGAAATGAACTGCAATATGGTTGCTGAGCTCGGCAGAGGTGTGCTATATGTGTTGCCTGCCCAGTTCTGCAAGGTAGTGGACCCTGGACACTAGGTTGGCAAACCCAAAGTCCATCCATACCAAGGACAGCATCCAACAGAGATAGAGAACATTTAAAAACCAGTATTTTTGTGAAGAAATAAACATTTATTAACAATAGTAACAAGTATGTACAAGGACAAATAACTGGCTGAAGAAGAGGTACTCATTAAGGCACAGTCCTTATGTTATACAAGACTTTCTTGGAGACTGACAATATCTCCTGACCTCATTTCCTCTAGCTGCGTTCTCTCTAGGATCTGCAGGGCTCACATCCAGCTCTCCCTCCAGGTCAGGATTCATGTCCTGTGGAAGACCATGCTGCAGTTCGAGGTTGTGAAGCATGCAGCAGGCCACCTCAATACCCACTACATTCTCAGGTGAGTACTTAGCGCTCCTCCTGAGTGGAAATGACTCTTGAGCAGACCAAATGTTCTCTCTGTGATGCTCCGTGTCCTCACATGTGCCTCTTGGTACCTCAATTCAATAGCCATCCTAGGGACAGCAAGAGTTATTAGCAACCATGATTTGCACGCATAGTCAGCATCACCTGTAGAAAAAAAAATTATTTTGCATTAAATTAACTAAATTCCTTTAAGCTATCTATAACATTTTTTAAATTACAAATGAGGCTCCTATGTACAATAAAAAAAAAATTACTATTCTGCCTTTGGGACTCAGCCCTGTTTACCAACTTGCTCTCCATATTAATAGACTTAATGACAGCCATGTACAGGATAGCATGGATAATGCTGCTATTACTTATCTGGTTCATGTGTGCCAGCAAAATGTGGCCCATTCTTTACTGTTTGTTCTCTAACTCACGAACCTCCATATCCTTTAAAGGCCATACTACCCAATAAAAAAATCAGTTTTATGACATATAAGACTAATCTCCTGGCTGTCTACCTGTCTGCCTTCAAGTCCAATTTGTAAAAAAACAAAAAGGCGCAAAATTAGTAACCTTTCCCCCTCCACTAACCCTGTTCACAAGGAATAATTGCGAACTGCTGAGTAATCCCCTACTTTCCAAAACACACTTAACGAAAAAAGTTGAATTTTTAAAAGAAAAAGGTATTATTAATGTATAAAAAATGTGAGATCACAGATAAGTAAGCTTTGGCACCAATTGTTGCGTCTGTCGGTCCTCGACGTCTTCGCCCCGTTTGCCTCACCTTATTCACGGCTCCTCCCGCTTACCTTGGGAAAATGGCTACCACTGTGTCTGCACGCCGCCCTTTCCGGCGTCCCCGGGACGGCTATGGTGCTGCCTCCCGCCATGCTCCTCCCAAGGGGCCTACCAGGGTGCGCGCGCCACCCACGTCTTTATTCCAGCATTGGCGCAAACCTCGGGGGCGTTCCCCCTTACTGATGTCACGCCATCCGGGTATATGACATCTACTATTTTGCTAGCTTGTTGAGTTAGCAAGGACTTGACGCCGGATACGTTCCGTTCCTGTCTACGCTACTCTGCCGCCTCCGTGCTGCCGCTGGAAGTTCTCTCTCTGCCCTTCGGGGTATTGACTAACCTGGGTACCCGCTCCTCAGGGGCTCTCTGATTTATTTCAGGTGCCTTACAGGGATCAGGTACTCGCTCCTCGAGGGTCTGCTCTCCCTGCCTTGGTGCCAGTACCATTTACTTCAGTCTGGTGGAATCGCATACCTACAGCTACCATCTAGTGAGTAATCTAACTCTGACTATCTCATCCACAGCATTGCCTTGCTGGGAAACCTACACCGGACTTCCCCTATACCAACGGGGTGAGAAGGGCCCCTCTGCTGAGGGTCCCGAGACTGCTACATCCAGACTACCTCACTACTGCCACCTCTGGTGGTATACATCAAGCTGTACAATAAAAGAGCTAATTCTGTGTTTGTGCGTCCTGAGTCTAGCCCAGTACTGTGGCTCCCCACGGGGCCCCTCCCCGTGGGCGTGGTCATCTGCCACAGTACCCAAGAATCCACCCAAACACCACTTAACCATAACACCAATGTACAAGAAAGCACTTGCTACAATGCCTTAGATTCCTACCCTCATCACACTTACATTTTAAATTGTTTGTGCACGTGTACCCCACAGAACTGATTGAAACTTACTCTAAGTACTTGTACCAGCTTTTTTTTTTTCACACTTATCCATCAACTAGCCTTCCCTTCAGCGAATTTCTGTGCCAGTGCCGACTGCGCCTGTATTAAAGAATCATTGCTGCAACCAGGGAATTTTGCCACCATGCTGAGAATCCTCTGGTCAGCGTTACCCACACCGCTTGCATATTGAGGGAGTGGTAATGCTTTTGATTCCGGTATTCCATCTGTCTTACATGAGGAGGGGTGAGAGCCACATGGGCACAGGCGATAACTCCCATCACATTTGTCATATCGGCTATGTCAAAAACGCTCTCTTCATTTGCTGCCACTCCTAAAGCTGCTGTGGCTATGTGATTTACTGCTTCACTCTCTTCAGCATGGCCCTCAGTGGGTGAAGTGACGGGAGAATGTGGATTGCTCCATGCCAGCCACCACAGCCACTGTGTTCTGGAAAGAACCGGTGGCCAGGCCTGGGATGGCATGTCCACGTTCTATGAGGGGAAGAGTGCCCTCTCTGAGCTCTTCATACAGGCCCATGATAGCCCTGGAGCTCGGTCTGTAGGTTCTCACCACAAACTACTCTGGCATCCCCAGCAGCGTGGTCCTGAGACGAAATATCTGCTTCCTCCGTGCCCTTCTGTGGCCTGTTCCAGCTGGAACAGCCTGCTCCTCAAGATCTCTCCTCTCTGCCTGCTCCCTCTGGATCCTCTCTCTCTCCCGCCATGACCTCTGTCACCTGCCAAACCTTCTGCTGCTGTCATCCTGATTGTGTCCAGCATCAGGAATCAGTTGGACCCAATCAGAAATCTCTGTCATAGAAATCACACCGGAGCTACATGGACACACAACCACACCGCACCAATGCAAGCAGTGTGGAATAAAATGGCCCTGAGTCGGCCATGTCACTTAACTCGTGCCCTGACCATGGTGGTAAAAAATCCGCATTAACCCCCCCCCCCTCCCCACTAGCATTAGCGTGGCTCCCTGCATTGCCTAAGATTAGGTAATCGCCTCCTTTGCATGCATTCGTGCAGAATAAAATGCGGGTCAGTAAGCACATTTGTTTACGCTTTTTTCCTGCATCCAAAACCCTTATTACATCTCCATATAGGACTTTGCACGGGAAAACGCCCGTGTAAACACGCGGCAGCTTCAGCGCACCTTGCTACATTGGCCCAAAAGTTTAAAAAAAGCTGCAGTATATAGTGGCAACTTTATTTAGACCTGATCCTTTCAGGCTCTTATGCATCTGCTTAGTTGTTCCAACCAGAGAAAGTTACAAATGAAAGACATAGTTTAAAATGTAATTTTATTTGTAGCAAGTAAGTCAGTTGTGAGGATAGCATCACACTACCTCCAGGGACCTTTCAAAAGATAATCACGGAGGCAGATTCAGTCAGGTGTTTTTTTTATTTAAAGATGCTTAAGTGTTAGAAAATAAATAGTGTAGAGAGTCAGAAGAGCTGGCAAGAAGGGACTGAGCCATCAAAAAATGCTGCGCAGCAGATTCAGTATTTTATTTATTTATAATCATTTTCTCAACAGTCTTTGCAAAAACAAATTCAAAAATTTGCATAAATGATCAAATTAAAAAGTTCCACTTAAAAGATCACGATAAGCTGCTACTTAAAAAAAAAAAAAAAGACAATAGGAAATCAGAACCAACATATGGATAGTCAACTGCTTGGCTAAAGAGTGCTAACTTTGAAAGCAAGTCATGTCCCACTCTCATCACTAATGACGCCTAAAGGCTGGAGGGAGAGTGAAGGGGAGCAGTGAAGCCCTGTGGAAGTCTGCAGGACAATGAATGGAACCCCGGTGACTTAGGCCCTACTGACACAGACTGACACCTTCCTGACCGGAAGGATTTCAACCATTGCAGCGCCAAATCTGCTATCCCTGCTACTGACAGCCATCTTACGAAAACATCATGATCGACGATGCTGAAAGCTACCCTGACATCCAAAAGCACAAGAAGGGAGTCTGTCCTTTTATCCAGGTCTAAATGCAGGGCATCTGCTGTAGCAAGAAGAGCTGTCTCTGCACTATGAAATATTCTAAACCCAGATTGATAGGGATTAAGAAAAGATAAACGCTCCACAAATTCCTGTAATTGGGCCAGCGCAGCTTTTTCAAGAATGCATCCTAGAAAGGGAATATTAGAGACTGAGTGATAGTTCTCTGGGAGTGCAGGGTCTAAACATAACTTCTTCAAGGAGGGCTTCACAATTTGTCTGCAACTCCCCTGCTGAGAGGGAGGAATTAATTTGCAGGCAAAGGGCATCTAAATAACCCTCCATCTCTACTTTAGAGTCAAGAGTAGTGGAAGGGAAAGGGGGGACTCATGTCCGCCCTAGGAACAATCATAAAACCTAGAGTAGCTTAAGGGCCAAGTCCATCTCATCTGCGACTTGGGATCTCCACCTTCTAACTCTTTACAAAGTAAGGTCATCTTATTGGCAAAGTAACTTGCCAAAATATGTGGTGGTTATTGGCCAATAAAGAATAATTACCTTCTGGCTGAATCAAGCCTTTTAGTATTTTAATTATTTTAAGCCTTTCCTGTTCATCTTCTCTGGTACCAACAAGGCGTGAATTCTGATGAAAATTCTGTGTAAAAGAGCACAGAAGTAAACATCAGATAGATTGAACCTGAATGGGTTGAAGGATTGGTAAAAGAAAAATTTACTGGCCTTTGATTGTTAAAACTCCATGTCTAGCTTCCTCTCTGTCTCCTGGAGAATCTTAAGCTTTATGGGTTATCCCATTATTCGTTATAAAGTTGGGAAGTGGGGTTGTGGTAGGATAGCTCGCCAAGAGTAAGTGGCAATAGTGTAATGATCCTACTGGTAAGGCCACTAGTTCAGAGAGAATACCAACTGGCTGGGGATTTATGAAATATCTATATCTATTCCTATTTATATATGTATATATATATTTTTTTTCTGTATATTAATTCTTTCTCTCTTATACACTCCCTGTCTTTGCCCTGAGGACTCTGTTTCAGTTGCTGCTTGCTGTCATGGAGGTCATCATTTCTCCCGCACAGCTCACTTGGCAGGCTGTGGTGAGGCACAGGACAGCAGTCCACCACCACGTTTCAACGTCTTCTTCCTCCTGAATCCAATTCCTTTGAGTCCCAGTCCATCTGCCTATTCACTTCACTATACCGGTTAGCTGTTAATCTATAGAAACATAGAAACATAGAAACATACATAGAAACATAGAAATGACGGCAGAAGAAGACCAAATGGCCCATCTAGTCTGCCCAGCAAGCTTCACACATATTTTCTCTCATACTTATCTGTTTCTCTTAGCTCTTGGTTCTATTTCCCTTCCACCCCCACCTTTAATGTAGAGAGCAGTGATGGAGCTGCATCCAAGTGAAATATCTAGCTTGATTCGTTAGGGGTAGTAGCCGCCGCAATAAGCAAGCTGCACCCATGCTTATTTGTTTTACCCAGACTATGTTATTAGCCCTTATTGGTTGTTTTTCTTCTCCCCTGCCGTTGAAGCAGGGAGCTATGCTGGATATGCGTGACGTATAAGTCTTCTCCCATGCCATTGAAGCAGAGAGCCATGCTGGATGTGCATCGAAAGTGAAGTATCAGGCACATTTGGTTTGGGGTAGTAACCGCCGTAACAAGCCAGCTACTCCCCGCTTTGTGAGTGCGAACCCTCTTTTCTTCTCCCCTGCCGTTGAAGCAGAGAGCTCTGCTGGATGTGTGAAGTATCAGTTTTTCTTCTCCCCTGCCGTTGAATCAGAGAACTTTGCTGTATATGCATTGAAAGTGAAGTATCAGGCTTATTTGATTTGGGGTAGTAACCGCCGTAACAAGCCAGCTACTCCCCTCTTTGTGAGTGTGAATCCTTTTTTCCACATTTCCTCTTGCTGTTGAAGCTTAGAGCAATGTTGGAGTCACCGTAAGCCTGTGTATGTTTATTTAATAAGGGTATTGACTCCAGGCAGTAGCCATCATTCTGGCGAGTCACCCACTCTTCATTGGCAGCCTCTTGACTTTATGGATCCACAGTGTTTATCCCACGCCCCTTTGAAGTCCTTCACAGTTCTGGTCTTCACCACATCCTCCGGAAGGGCATTCCAGGCATCCACCACCCTCTCCGTGAAGAAATACTTCCTGACATTGGTTCTGAATCTTCCTCCCTGGAGCTTCAAATCATGACCCCTGGTTCTGCTGATTTTTTTCCTTCGGAAAAGGTTTGTCGTTGTCTTTTGATCATTAACACCTTTCAAGTATCTGAAAGTCTGTATCATATCACCTCTGCTCCTCCTTTCCTCCAGGGTGTACATATTTAGATTCTTCAATCTCTCCTCGTACGTCATCCGATGAAGATCCTCCACCTTCCTGGTCGCCCTTCTCTGTACCGCCTCCATCTTGTCTTTGTCTTTTTGAAGGTACGGTCTCCAGAACTGAACACAGTACTCCAGGTGAGGCCTCACCAAGGACCTGTACAAGGGAATAATCACTTCCCTTTTCTTACTCGATATTCCTCTCTCTATGCAGCCCAGCATTCTTCTGGCTTTAGCTATCGCCTTGTCGCATTGTTTCGCCGACTTCAGATCATTAGACACCATCACCCCAAGGTCCCTCTCCTGCTCCGTGCACATCAGCCTTTCCCCCCCCATCGAATACAGTTCATTCGGATTTCCACTCCCCATATGCATGACTTTGCACTTCTTGGCATTGAATCTCAGCTGCCATATCTTCGACCACTCTTCCAGTTTCCTTAGATCCCGTCTCATTCTCTCCACTCCTTCCGGCGTGTCCACTCTGTTGCAGATCTTAGTGTCATCCGCAAAAAGACAAACCTTACCTTCTATCCCGTCCGCAATGTCGCTCACAAAGATATTGAACAGGACCGGTCCCAACACCGATCCTTGCGGTACACCACTTAAAACCGCTCTCTCTTCAGAGAAGGTTCCATTTACCATCACACGTTGTCTTCTGTCCGTCAACCAATTTGCAATCCAGGTCACCACCTCGGCACTCACTCCCAAGCTTCTCGTTTTATTCACCAGTCTCCTGTGCGGAACCGTATCAAAAGCTTTGCTGAAATCCAAGTATATGATATCGAGTGCTCTTCCTCTATCCAATTCCTTGGTTACCCAGTCAAAAAAGTCAATCAGATTTGTCTGACAGGATCTTCCTCTGGTGAATCCATGCTGCCTCTGGTCCATCAATTCTCCGGACTGTAGATAGTTCACTATTCTCTCTTTCAACAGTGACTCCATTACTTTTCCCACCACTGAAGTGAGGCTAACTGGTCTGTAGTTACCAGCCTCCTCTCTGTTCCCACTCTTGTGAAGAGGGACCACCACCGCTCTTCTCCAATCACTCGGCACCACTCCCGTTTCTAGGGATCTATTGAACAGGTCGCACAGCGGTCCCGCCAGCACATCTCTGAGCTCCCTCAGTATCCTTGGATGAATCCCATCAGGCCCCATGGCTTTGTCCACTTTCAGATTCTTTAGCTCTTCCCATACATTATCTACTGTAAATGGATTTTCCTCTGTTCCGCTTCCCTCCAGTTTCTTGTTGTGTAGAGATGGTCCTTCTCCAGGGTCTTCTTTAGTGAACACAGAGCTGAAGTATTCGTTTAATATTTCTGCCATTTCTTCGTCTCCCTCCACACATTGATCATTTCCACCTTTCAATTTCACTATACCACTTTGGACTTTTCTCTTTTCGCTGATGTATCTGAAAAATGTTTTGTCACCATATTTTATCTCCTTGGCAATCCTCTCTTCTGCTTGACTTTTTGCCAACTTGATTAATTTCTTAGTCTCCCTCAGTTGAATCAGATATTCTTCTTTGTGCTCCTCCCTTTGGGATCTTTTGTATTTCTTGTATGCAGTTCTTTTAGCTTTAATTTTGTCAGCCACCTCCTTTG
Source organism: Rhinatrema bivittatum (assembly GCF_901001135.1). Classification (NCBI taxonomy): domain Eukaryota; kingdom Metazoa; phylum Chordata; class Amphibia; order Gymnophiona; family Rhinatrematidae; genus Rhinatrema; species Rhinatrema bivittatum. The sequence goes on from NC_042615.1 coordinate 50,444,426, forward strand.
AGAACCAGATAGGTTTCAATTTTCTTTTGCTTTTCTTTACATTTCTAACATATAGAGCAGTTGCCTTGGCGATTGCTCCTTTTAGATTGGTCCACTGTTGATCCACATCTCTCTCATTTTCCCATCCATTTAGTTCTTCCTCTAGGTACTTCCCCATTTCCTCAAAGTCTGTGTTTTTGAACTGTAAAACTCGGGTCTTTGTGGTTCTTTTCCCTATTCTTTTAGTGATATTAAACCATACCGTTTGATGATCACTGGTGCTGAGGTGGGCGCCCACCTTGGCATCAGAGACGATTTCTCCATTATTGAGCACTAAGTCGAGAATAGTTCCTTCTCTCGTGGGTTTCAATACCATTTGTTTGAACAAAGATACTTGCATGGCATCCAGTATTGCTCTACTGTTTTTAGATTCTGCAGATGGGATTTTCCAGTCTACATCTGGCATATTAAAGTCACCAATGATCACCACTTCCCCTTTCTTACGTATCTTATGGATGTCTTCAACCAGATCTCTGTCCAGCTCTTCCTTTTGGTTTGGAGGCCTGTAAACCACTCCAATATAAATGGATGCTCCATCATCTGTTTTTAGGTCGACCCATAGTGCTTCTTCCTTGCCCCAACTACCTTGCAGCTCAGATGCTTGGATATTATTTCTGACATAAAGAGCCACACCTCCCCCTTTTCTATCCACTCTGTCCTTCCTTAACAAGTTATAGCCTGGTATTGCCGTGTCCCAATCATGAGATTCTGTGAACCATGTCTCTGTGATAGCAACGATGTCCAATTCTGCCTCTGTCATTAGGGCCTGCAGATCTGGGATTTTATTTCCCAAACTATGAGCATTTGTAGTCATAGCTTTCCAGGTACTCTCTTTACGGTTATTGCTTTTCCTGTACTCCTTATGAGACTTTAGTTGAGATTTGTTATTCACTTTACTCGTTCCTTTTGCAGTTGTGCCATTGATGACAGAGTTATCCATCTCAATGTTTTTCTCTAGAATTTCTTCAGTTAATATAGGGAGGGCTTTATGTTCTTGTTGCATATGATACTGTGTGTGTCTCCTTGTTACAGGTCTAATTCTACCAGAGCCCACTGTGATCCTGTTTTTTAATGATTTACTTGATGAACTGATTGAGTGGGAGGGTGTACTTGTTGGTTTCCCATCTGTCAAGAATGGGTGACTGTGGGACACATGTGTTATCCTACCTGATAAGTTCTCATCCTCCTTCATCACTTACTATGTCTGCTAATTTTCCTTCTTTCATGTCCTGTTTTTCCTTTCTCTTGCTCTTGGGGACTTTAACTTCCATGAACCCTGTGACTCTCTTATGCCTCATTTGATCTCCAACTAATGCTCTACCATCCTCACTTACCAGCATGACCTGGTCTTTTCTGCCAACTGCATTTTCCCAGGCTTCTTCACCTCTGTTTTTCCTCTCTGATTCTCTGATAACTTTCATGCTTAACTATTTTCCTCGTAGTGTTGTCCACTTAGAATTCTCTAGGCTGTTGACCTCCACAACCTTCTCAGAATCTGGTGAGGCAGTTTCATCTTACAGAACTACAGCACCACATGCTCCTCTGCTTTGGACACACTTGCATGCCCCTCCTTATAGCCTTTCAGGCATACCAAACCCCTAGCTTGGTCCAGTTCCTGGGTTTCCTGTATTTCTATACTGACTCTGCATCTCTGGCCAAAATCGTGCTCCCATGCTGACTTCCTACATTTCAGATTGTAGCTCAGCTCCTTCCACTCTACTATTACACTTGCCAAGCAAGCCTACTATGGCTATTTGAGATGTGCATTTGTTTCCAGCCCTCACTGTCTCTTCACGGCATCCATCCCTTTCCTCAAACTTGACTTCATACTTGGCCCAGACAATGACTGGTTTCTTCCATGAAAAGGTTTATGGGATTAATCTGGAGTTCCCCACCAGTCTTCTCTACCTCTTCCACTTCCACTTCATCTTCATTAGGCTCACCTTCCCTGTTGTGGCTCCCGGCCACAGCAGGCCTCGACTGGTCCCTCCTACCTGCTCCACCACCAGCCTCTTCTGTGACCCGCTCCATGGCAGGCCGACTGTGGCCTACCGCATGGCCGCGAATGCCATCCTCCGTCCGGGGCTCTCCCTAGGCGCGCGTGGGGGAGGCTCCACCCTTTAAAGGGGCTGCGGCGGTAAACCACGGCCCGGCCCCAGGAGATGACGTCACAAGGGAGAGGTATTTAAACCCCACAGCAGTCTTCAGTCCTTTGCCTTTGCAACAGGTCGTCTCCTCGGAGTGCTAGTTGCTGTTCCTGACGTCTTCGTTCCTGTTCCTGCCATGATCCTGGTCCTGGTTCCTTTCTGCTTCTGCTCCAGTCCTGGCGTTCCTGAAGTCCTGTCCTGGCGTTCCAGTTCCTGCTTTCCTGCCCATGCCTTCGTTCCAGTCTCTGGTCTTCTCTTTGATCCTCAGTTCCTGTGTTCCCATCCTTGGCTTGATCTCCTGGTTTGACCTCTGCTTGTTTTCTCATCTCTGCTTGTCTTCTGCCTGTCTCAACCCTTGGCCGGGTACTTCGTTCTTGCCTGTCTGCTGCCAGCCCAGACCTGGACCTCTGACCCTGTCTTCATCCTCAGCTCCATCATCTTCCACGAGGCACCCACACCTAAGTCCTGATGGCTCCGGCACCCAAGGGCTCAACCTGAGGGGAACTAGGGCTGGTATAGGTGAAGGTCCAGCTGGGTTGTCCTCACCAGCTCCACCTACTGGAGACTAGATCCATTGGGGGCAATCCCTCAGTGGCTCCATCATCACTCACTCCAGCCCAAGAGTCCACAACCATAACATTCCCTTAATCCCTGCTACTCTTTTTTTTTTTTTTTTTCTGTTTCTGAAATCTTAGACGAGGAACTTGCCTATTTCCCTCCTCTTCCAAACTTTACTTGTTCCTCTGACCTCTTTCCCACTTGGCCCCTCAGTTCTGTGTCCCCTGCAGTCAGCCCCCTTCATTTTCACAGCTTCAATTATTCACTTTCCACTACTGCCATTCCCACTACTTTCAGTCATGCCATAATCCCACCTCTCCTCAAAAACCCTTCACTGGAATCTACTTGTCTTGCTCTCATCCCATCTCCCTCCTTCCTTTTCCATTTATTGCCAGTTTTGTGAAAGGGAACTAGCTGTATGTGTGTTAACAAAACCATGTGTAACTTTGTAAACCGTTGTGATGGCAAAACCGAACTACAGAATATAAAACCCGATAAGTAAATACATAAATGTGCTATCAAACTTACAAATGAAACCAAATGAATCTTGGAGACAAAAATGTCACCCAAAATTAACTAATATTTTCTTATAAGAACTACAAGTACTACAGATTAGTACACTAATTAGCCTATAGGATATGATTATACATACATTTAGATATTTTGCATTCACTAGGAATTGTTAGAAAGAGAATATGTAAACAGAAAGCAAGGCGCTGCTACTTACTGTTGCAAGCACTGTTGTATGACTTACTGGCAATTGCCCAAACTTCATCTTGTAGATCAAGTCGTCAGGGAGGTCAGATGATCAATCTGTACATATGTGCTTCTTGATGGTGGTAATGGCGTCACCTCCAAAGTTCCTCTGTTTTGTTTCATGTCATACCTTTTTGGCAGTGTCTCTGACAATCATGGGTGACTTTTATATTTATTTATTTTCAAATTTGCTGGCCATCTGTCTCAAATAGCCTAAAAAGCGGTTTACAAGAGGAACATCCCTGTCAATCATGGGTCACGTTGCATGCACTTTGTACAGAGTCACTATAACTTTCCATCTGTTACGGGTGCAGCCCGTGCACACTAGTATCCTGCCCAGGGGCTCTGACCTGGGGAGGGCTAATCTCATATAAACTCACACAATTACTGGGATTATACCTGGGGGCTTGAACCCAGGGGCTTATCCCTAACACATAGAGCCACACACAAACGTTCATTCAGTACATCATGATTCCAGGTAATGAAGTAAGTCTATTTGAGTGATAGGAGGATAGAACAAATAAAATCAGATGTGATAGAAGTAGTAATGGTAGATAATAACATTTGCTACATAGATATAGAAAGCTTACATTTCCAAAGGTTCAGCTGTATCATCACGTCCAGGGCTCTCTCTCTCACTCGCTCTTTCTCGCAGTCTCCCCTGTCCGCAGTAGTCTTTATATCTCCCTCTAATTATAAGAATGAAAAAGACAAATAGGTGTGGATCGCCCCCTGGGGCATCATGATTGGGTAATGATGAGGCAGCTGATGGAAATCCTGAATCCCTTCATGGATGCCACGTAGGATCTGAGTTCCAGAAGTGTCATACCTATATTAATATTTTGGAGGAAAAATTAGAGAGCTTCAGTGAACAAGAGGGAATGGAAAACAGAGGTGTTGCAGTTTACAGCTTCCTTGCAGCAGCAAGTGTTAAGAGAAACTGAAACCTTTGACAGAAAACAATACAGATATACTTGCCATTCTTTGTGATCCAGGGAGTGAAAGGGAGTCTTGCCATTTATTCCCAGTATCTCACATTCATGAAGGAGATACTGGTAGCTAGGGTGTGTGAAAAGGAGTGCCATAGGCAGAGGCACAGTGGGAATGTAGCATAGGAAAGAGTGGCCACCTCAGAGAGTAGTGCAAACAGGAATAGCACCCTATCAGCTCCACTTCCTCCCTCTCTTCAATAAGCCAAAGGCATATTGCTCACAAAGAACAAACTCTTTTGACACAGGTCATAGTTAAAGCAGTTAGCAAGAGATACCCTCAGTTCATCCCAGCAAAGGAGACCCCAGCACAATTTTCTACCTCTCAGAGCCTATAGAGGACAAGATCACAGATGCAGTGGCATATTGGGCACACAAATCCACAGGTTGGGCAGATCTAGCGAAGGTGGTTCAGCAATATCTTTTCTGCCCACCAACCTGCATGCCCAGTGAATGTGTCTTCTCAGTGGCAGAGGACTTCATTTCTCTAGCTGGAACCAGAGTTGCTGGAAAAGCTAGTCTTTTTGAAAATCAATCTGACTTTGCTTGATTTTCTAGAATGTCCATGCGATGATTGGCAAGATGATCCTTAAGGCAACACCTTGAGGATCTTGCTGCTACCACTCTGCCTATCTGTCATGCCTCAGATATGCCACCATAGGGATCTTGCTGCTATCGCTCTTCCTAAGTGCCATGCTGTTGGTATTCCATCTTATGGGTTTTATTGCTGCTGTGCCAACATGCCATGCCCCTTATATACCAGCTTGGGGGTCATGCCGTTAATATGCCTACCTGCCATTTCTATAATGTACCAGCATGGGACTTTTGGTGCCTCCTTGTTTGCTCTTTGAAGCTCAGTCTAGTTTTCCCACCCTGTTTCTTTATTGGTTATACTGGGGTGTTTTGTCATAAAAAAAAAAAAATTGAAAAAAGAAAAAACATACACGTTTCTCCTCCCGCCTCACCACTTTTCTGTTTTTCCAACTTGCTGTCAAGGCCTATGTATGACGTTGTGCTATTTGTGATGGACCAAACTTCATGCCTTGGGGATTTAGACACCTTTGTGATGTTTATGATGAACCACACTTCCAGGCCTTGGGGGTTTTGATGACTTTGTACTGTTTGTGATTCACCACACTGTACGCCTTGGCGGTCAGTGTTCATTGGCATTCATTAGCTGCACAAATAACCAGATGGAGCCATAACTGATTTAATGAGCCATTCACAGTTTCACTGTACTGGCCGTGTGATATATCAGATGAATAGCTCGATCTTTACAATTTGACAGAAGCATTTTCTATTGGTAGATCAACCAAGTACCCATACGTCTGTGGGACTGAGACAAAAGCCATATGAGATGAGACTGAAGGATCTAAATATGTATACCCTGGAAGAGAGAAGGGATGGAGAGATATGATACAGACTTTTAAATAATTGAAGAGTATGAATGATTCACAAGAATCATGCATTTTCCAATGGAAAGACGAGTTGTATTGGAATTCCAAACAGCTTAGAATAAACACATATTTGCTAATGCAATATCATGGCGCTCAGCCTAGCGCACAACTTAACCAGCGATTGGACACGCGTTTTGGACGCGCTAGGCTAACACCTGATACAATAAGGGGATTAGCATGTTCAAAGCACGTGCCCAAAATCATGTGTAGCTAATAGCGCTTATCACATATAAATGTCATGTAGATGAGGCTATTAGCTATTACCTTCGATGCAATAAATTGCCGTGCTCCTGACGTGCGCTCTTTAACAGGGCAAATTTAATGCCAGCCCCAGATCTGGCGTTCAGTCTTGCTGCGTGTCAAGGGCTCATCTGAAAAAACAAATTTTTTTTGTGTTTCCTACTACTGAAGCGTATTAGGGGGCTGCCAGGTGTTGCCACTTCTTTTTTTTATACTGAAACTCTCTGAAGCGGCCTCATCACCACTACCCACCCCGACCCCTGCTGCTTCTCTGATAGGTGGGCAGGAGAAAGAGAGAGGGTCCATGCCCCCGGGGTCTGCCTCGCGCCTCTTGCTGTCTTGCAGTGTGTTCAAAGTTCCAGGTATTTAATGCACAGGTTTTTCATGTCCTGAGCCAAAATCACTGAAAAGGACTCGGAAAATTGTGGATTAAGTGACTGATCGTAACATAAAATATTAATAAAACTTGCAATCACTAAACGCCAGCAGCCTAAATGGGGAAACATAATAGATTTTACATAATCAATGCAGAAAAACAAGCTATGGCATCAGGCAGCGTCACAATTTATTCCCATGCTGGGAGTCAGTTCGATATAAAAAAGTAATATCTTTTAGGTAGGGAGAAAGAGATGTGGGGAACTGATGCAAAACGTGCGTCCAAAGTTGGCGCCTGTTTTTTTTCAACGAGCGCCCTGCCACAGCTCCCCTGGGCACCCGATGCCTTTTAACGCGGCAGTTCATTAAAATATAGCATTGTGTGCCCAGAAGAGCTGGATGTGTGTGCGTTTAAAAAAAAAAAAAAAAGAAGGTTTGGATGCACATTTTTTAGGTGCGCTTTATTGCACTGGCCTGACAGGATCCCTAATGGCTAAAGGATGGAAACGAAGATAGCTTATAACCTGCATTAAGGGTACCCTGCAAGGAGCGGCAGTTACTACCCTTAACAGAATAAATTAATTAAATTAAGTTTATTTAAAAAATAAAAAGCTTGCTGGGCAGACTGGATACACCACTTGGGTCTTTTTCTGCCATAATTTCCTATGTGGCAGTGCCATCGTACCTTGTTTAGCATCCACCTTGTGCCCGCTATTAAAATAAATAAATAAAAGGGGCTGGGGGGGGGGGGGGGGGTGCGCTCTCAGATCTTCTCACAATTATGGACATGAACAATATGCTGGATCGGAGATTTTCCAAAGAAGAATTTCTGCTCTGGTCTCTGTCAGAAATGAAGACAACATGCCATCCAAGTGCTGCATGTTCCAGGGAAAAGACAACCCGATATATACCACTTGTGTTTCAGATTATAATTGAGAAGGTTAATCAGAAAGCTGGCTAGAAGAAAAAAAATAATTCAACTCCTGAAATTTGTCAGTTAACCGATCCAGTCATTCTTCGCTGTACCCTGTGCTTATGCATGATAATGGAAGGCTTTCCCCATAGAAATGCATTGGGAACAGAGTGCACCTCAGCATGTATCCACTGGCCTATGCACTATGTTGTCCACGTGACAACCACTGGGATCCACTGACCTGTGCACTTCTGCTGAACAGAAATTGGGATAGGAAGAAGGCTGGATTAGGCACAGGGAGGGAGTGAGAGATTTGCTGACAAGTAAAACTTTGACCTGATGTAAATGCCTAACTGTTTGGTAGTGTTGAAAACCCTCGTTAAAGGTGACTGCAATTATGCAAGTATGTGGCGTGCCTCTGCTGGCCTGTTACACTAAGGTATTATCTTCTTTGCTGTGAGAATTGTAGTTTGATCTCCTGCTTATTTTGTCTCTACATGCAAAAGATAATTTGGAATAATACAGCTCACCTGGATAGGTGACGGCATAAAATTGTGCGTGCATGTACACATGGGTAGCCGGTTTTATAATATGCGAGCATAAACTTGCGCATGTTATAAAATCGGTGCATCCATGTGTGCGTGCCAGCAAATGCATTATTTTTTGTGAGATAGCTGCAATGTTGAATTAAGCTGCCTGAAATGTGAGTGTTTGAATGTTCTAACGTACTTTGTAAATTTTCCAGAATTATGAGATTTCACCATTTCCCTATATGATATTTGTACCTTTAAATTGGTTGAGATACTAACAGTATCAGTTATTTAAGTGAGGGTAATCACGGCTGTTACTGGTAATTACTTAAGCATTAATACTATAATTGATAAATCATCTATCACAGTGGCCAATAACTTTACTTTAACTTTCACTGTTTATACAGTTACTGTATGTTAGGAAAACGTCTTTAAACTGTCAAAACACCATAGAAATCAGGAAATCAGTTAGATAAGTATTCTTTCAAGAGATTTCACAACCACTTCTTTGAAACTTCAGTTGTATTTTGTGAGAGTAGACCCATAAGAAAGAGAAATCACTGAATAGGTGAGTTGAATTTGAGAATTCTTTAACTTGCAGGCGTCTCCTTTCTGTTGTACCTCTGTTTCTATTTGTTCTTTCACTCTTTCTTGGAGAAATTTGAGTGTACATTTATGTTGAAAGTACTCTCTATGCTGTCTAGCGAGACTTTGTTATAGTGGAAGGGTAACTTGATAATGAGCGCCCGTGTGCCCATACATGCGCCTGTTGGTGGGCGAGCAAAGATGTGCTGGAATTTTAAATCGTGTGTGCCCTTGCCGCATATGTTTTAATGTATGCCAACTGCGTATAAGTATGCTCCTAATTTTAAGTGGTTACTCGACCACAGATAGCGCGCATCTTCCATAGGACTTTGGCTTTTATGTGTGTATGTGGGCGGATTTTAAAACATGCTTGCACGAGGGACAACTCAGTTTTTCAGACTAGTCCACCAGTTTTTGCAGTTAATATCGAAGTCTTCCAGACCCCTGTGGTTCTTCATCTTACAAGCCCCCCCACTTGAACTTGACCCCTCACACTGTGCTAAAAGCCCTAAAACTCGAAATCTCTAGACTTGCTCCTCATCAGGAACAGCAGTAAAGTTACATGGATAAGCCAATGCGTGCCATTGTCGGCCATTTTTAAAAATACAATCATTTGCTCGTACGTCTTGGCCCCGTCCCTTTCCCACTCTCTCTGACATGTGCGCACTGGTGTATATGCGCAAACTTTGCGGCTGTTTAAAATCTGTGTTGCTCATGTGTGGGCATTTTTGTATAGGCACCGCCTTTAAAATCCTACATTCGTCCTGGTTCGGCCACCACGAAAAACGAAGCGGATTTTCCCGAAATTTTGGGAAAATTCGTTTTTCAGGGTTAGTGTGCACTAACGCCGAAATTCGGGGCGGCCGAAAAAAATTGGCCCAAACCACGGGAAAACGAAATTTCCCGTAGCAGGCCGATAGCAGAGGCCAAACCGAATCACATCTCTATTGTGTATACACTTATCTGTTATCCTTATTGGATGTTAGGATGTGCTGAGTTCTTTTTCTCCTGCTGTGACACTAGCTAGTGCTGTGCTGCTGGTCTCGCTCTTAGAGGACATGGTATAAGTGGCCAGGGGAGTAGTCTCTAGCTGTCTTTTACCATCTCTCTTCCTCTCTCCACCTGGCATGTCGCTGCTGGTTCTCTGTTTTAACTGAGAAGTAGTATAAAACTTCTCCTTGAAGCGTAATTAGCTTTAAATAAATGAATAGCATGTTCCTAATTGCTCTATTGCGATATTTCTTCCAAGATTGTTACTAAAATCTTTCTTTACCTGGTCACGTAGGCTAGTTGAACAGGTCTTGCTTAAGTGAAAAAACAAAAGGTAATTGAACTTCCCTTTTCTGACTAAATAACAGAGAAATGATAATGTTCTGTAGCACTAGTGAAGAAACATTCCTCTCACATACTTCCATTCAATTATGTGAACTACAGTGCTTGGATTGATTTTTCTCATTACTTTGTTAGTTCCTTACATGAGGTTTATTTTCACAAGACACTATAGAATAATTGTTTTAACTGGTAGTAACACATGACTTGGTAGCATTTATTCTCCACATATACTACAGCAGGTGTATTTTAATGAAACCTTGTTAATTATCCCCTCACACAAGTTTTAGGGAATTATTAGATCATTACAAGACACCAGTGAGTATTTAAATGAAATAACCCATATCTGAATTGGACTTTGAGATTTTCTTAAAATGTATAAGGAATAGTTACAATACACACCTTCCAGCATTTATTCACCACATATGTTGTATCAAGTGTATTTTAAGGGAAACTAAGGTTATTAATTTCCTCCCACCTCTTTGAGTCTATTGAGCAAGCTTTCAAACTCCTTCAAAAAGCTGACAAAATCCCACAGTCAGCCACAATTTCAATTTTAACTAAGGCTCTTTTTGTTACCTGGACTCTTAACTTTTAAAACTTCTAAAAATGACCAAGCACACCAACACATTCATACTAGTGTGAAAAGACGCCTCTCCCTAATGTGTTTTTACTGTAACTGGTCTCACACACACACAGCTCCTGCTCTCTGTAGCCAACAACTCTCTCTCCTCCCAAGATTCTAAACTGTCACACAGCTAAGCCTGAAACCCTCCTCTCACTGGCATCACACTAAAATAGTGCTGAGGGTAACTGAGATCTCATATAAACATGTCACTCTCCAGCTCCTCAAATCCTTGCTAAAGATATACCCTTCAAAAGAAGTTTAGGGAGTTTTAATTTGGAAAAGGAACTTTTTAAACCAAAATAAAATTGTAATGTTGACCATTCATAGTGGAATTGCGCTGGCCTTCTAACCTGAGGTTTTCTCTCTGTTTACTTCGTAACCATGGCGTCATGGTGTCTCCCCAGTGATAGCCTAAGAATTTTGAGGTTTTAAAAATCTTTCTGAGCTAACAGAACTTTTTCTTTTCTTTTTTTTTTAACAGGCCTAGTACAGAAAACTCCCTAACATGGACCCAAATTATAAAAAAAAACCAACCCAAAACAAAACCCCTTCAAGAGATAAAAATGTAAAATCATCCAAACACACCCCAAGCACCTCATCCTTGTCAGAAGTCTCCCATGAGACCCCCATTATTCCCTAAAAACACCATAACTCATGGAAATAATGTAAAACCCTCCATACCCAAATTAGAGATTATAATTTTTTAACCCAAGTAAAGGGTCAATTAGGGACCTTACCATCATTCCAGATGTTCCTAACTACTTGCTAGCTGTTTCTGTGGTGATCTGCTTGTTTTTAAACCCAGAATGCACTCCTTAGAAAACAGGAGAAATTCTGACCTTAAAATGTATTTTTACCATCCAAATAAGGGCTTCATTCAGGTCCTCGGCCACCTCACACATGAACACAAAAAGCAAGTTCCTTAAATTTATTAAATTTAGGGTGTTTTTAATCTCTTTGGCTCTGGGTTCACCAAGGTGCTTCCCTGGTGTCCACACTCAATGGGGAATCTCCCCTAGGGCTCCCCACCCAAATCGGGGACTTTTTAAAATTTATTTTGCCTTACTTTTGACATTTAAAATTAGCCTTGGGCCGGTGACCCCACTGACGTCACCAGGGACATCAGCGGGCGCAGCCTGTACTCTGCACCGGGAGCTTTCCCAATGCTTCCGGTGCCTTAGATTGCCTGGTTTCTGCAGCAGCAGCTGCCCCAGTGCCGCCGCTGCCTTGTGAGCCATCTCCCCATGGCGGCGCTTAATTTTAATAATACCGCTGTGACCTGGCACTGAAGTGGGAGGCTCGGAGCATTTGCGTCAACTGAATCGGCTGATTGCTCCAAGTCTCTTCTTCACCGCATGCCCGCATAAGCCGCCGAGAGCTTCCCAGGCTACCGTGGCCCAGTTAGGCCCACCACCGTGACCCTAGTCAGGGCAGGAGAGCTGGAGCGGCAGCGACAGCAAAAACAGCTGTTCGCTCCAGCTGCAGCTCCCGCCCCGACGCTGCCTCCCGCAACCGTGTGGCTGACAGCAGCTTCATTCCTGTCCACTCATTTAAAAAAAAATAAAAAAATCCTTGGCCATATTTCTTGTGTTTCAAGTCCCAACACAACATCAGCCCCACCAGGCTTGCAACTTGGACACACCTTTCCAGCCCCCACCATGGCCCTCCGGACATCAGGACCCCAGGTACATATTTAATTTATTTACCCCTATTTACAGTACTTTGCATTGGAATTTTTCTCACCCCAGAGTGGCCAAGAAAAGATGAAGAAGGGTGCCTGTGGCTGAAGAAAACCCGCTCCTCTTCCATGGTGGCAGTAATAGAGAGTCGCTGTCAATCTCCTGGTACCGTCCGCTTCCCGTTTGAAATGGAAGCGTGTTGAGGAGGGTCAGCAGCAGCCATGAGGACTTAGGAGCACGTGCTGATTGTGTTCTAGCATGGTTCCTAGCTTGTCCGCAGTGTTGCTGACCCTGCTCTAGCTCCCGGACTGAGAAGTACATAAATTATCTAGGGCAGAAGGAGAGGATCAAGAATCTGAGGAGGAGAGAGAGGGAGGAGGACAGGAAAGGGGGAGAAGAGAGGAACCTGCAACAGATACAGGGGAGGACGGGAACTGGAAGCCTGAAAGAGGGAGGGAGGAAGAGTGAAACTTGAATGGAAGGAGGGAGGCAGGGGATGGAGAGAATCCTGAGGAGGGGGACACTGGAGAAGAGAGGAAGGTGATGGGGAGATGGAGAAAGAGAACTGAACAGGTGATGGAGGAAGGAAAGGCATGAGTCAAGATATGGATGGAACACAGGAAGCATGACGAGTATCTGCACTCGTTTTCCCCACCTCAGTTCATGTTTATAAAAAATGTAATTTGAAAGATATGTAGCCCCTTTTCTAGCATTAAGCTGAGAAGTCCAGGGGTCATACTCAGTCCTGGGGCAAAGTGCTTGCACATTCCAGCAGCCCTGGGGCATGGATTCTCATGCCCAAGGTGTAGGCGGTGACTCTTGTTGTGGGATTTATGTCAGTAGGTGTGCACTGTGGATGAGTGGTTGTAGGTGCCATTAAAACAGATGGGACACTCTGGAGAGTGTGTTTTCATATGAATAACACTTTAACATGGACAATTTTGTTTATTTTTGGTAAACTTGAGACTTGGTGGTGCTGGTGTGTGTGTGCATTGGGGAGCGAGGTTTCCTACTATTTTCAGTGCTAAATCGGTATCTTAAACCAGTGCCAGCTCTGTGGGTGCAGAGTGTGTTTGAGTACCCCTGTGTCCAGGGAGGGGTAATTTGTGTTGACTTTAGCATCCCCAATCATTTTGAAAAGTTGGCGCCTATGTCTTAAAAACCTTGTGAGGATTATATATATTAATTTGCTAAATATTTTTGGCAAATTGTGAGAGTTTGACTTTAAGAGGGAGTTAACAGTACATGTGGAAAAGTATTGAGGGAGTCAGAAATCCTGACCACATGAAGCCGTGTCTTGAACACACAGGGCCAGATTTTCAAAGCCATCTACATGCATCAAACAATGGTTTTAGGTGGGTAAATGGCTGTTATAAAATAGGCCAGGGCTGTGTGTGTTAAAGTATTCATGTAATCCTGTTTCACGTGTATTTTTACATGAACTGAGGCAAGGCATTCTGGGTGGAGGGGAGACTGACAGTCCCTTGTGGGCATCTGCTGAGAGTAAAGCAGTGCAGGAGCCAAGTGTGTGTTCCCACACTGTGGAACGAAAGCGCACACTGTCAAGGACTACCTTTGGAGAGAGTGCGAGGAGCAGGAGCACGAATGGGTGTGCACTTTTTCTAAGCTCCGAAGTTGCAACTCTGTGGACATTCCTCATTAAGGACTTAAGGAGTTTGTGATCCAGGTGGAACCGGATGAAGTTCCCACCCAAGCTGCGGTGGATTCAGGGTCTGACAAGATTCTCGTTCATGAGGACCTGCTTCAAAAAGAGCACATCAACCATAAGAGGAAAGAGACACTTGCTTGTATACACGGGGACAAAAAAGAAGTTTCCAGTCAGGTCCGGCTGACGACCCTGGCAGGTCAAGCCATTATGGAAGCGAGAGTTCCTGTAGCCAGTCGTTGATTGTCCCCAGCTGTGGGGCCAGCTCATGGGTGGCCGGGGCAGTCCACCCATCCTTGAGGAGCCGGGAATTAGTCCGGGCACGGTTGGACACTCGACCTCAGAAGGCCGACGTGGGGACTGGGGAGCGTGGGGGGGGGGTGTGTGTGTGAGGGAGTTAAAGGACCGGCCACAACTATCTGGCCCATTCTCCATAATAACCATCACATCAAGGGATTCTGGGCTAAGGAGGGACCCTGCAGTTTTGGATAAGACGACAGGGCCCAGAAGACTGGGGAGGTCCCTAGGAGGAGGCAGGAAGCCAGTCTATGCAAGAACTGTGTATACTTGATTGTTATGAGACTGCTGAGGTAAGCGGCCTCTATGCTGTATTGCGATTTGGGCTTATAAAGAATTTGTTTGTGTGGAACCAGTCGGAGTTGGTCTCCTGGCTTTTACCCATCTCATGGCTGCTCCCAAGTGACCACAATGGGATAAAAACTGCATGTAAACCTTAGCCCCACCCACACAAGTATAAAATAACCCTTAAAAGTGTCCTGAATTTTGTTTGTTGGTTGTTCTTGTGTGTGTTCTCATTTTCTGGAACGATATCCTCCATCATAATCTTCATCATCATCAATTTTGATTTAAAACTTCCCTTTCCTTACAATCAATGCACAAGACAATTTTACAATAGACAGTTTAACTTAATAGGGATGCGCATTTGTTTGCGACGAAATAATTGTTTTTGGAGAAATTTCCTGAATAAAAACCATTAAAACTAAAAAACAAAAACAAAGAAATAGGAAATATCGTCTATATTTCCTATTTCGTCGCGTTCGGAGGGTCACCGAAATAGGAAAACCCACGAAATTTCATGTGGTGTTTTTTTAATCATTTTTTTGGGGGGAGGAGGAAGAAAGGGCACAAACCCCTCCCCCCCCCCCAAACCCACCCCAACCCTTCAAATTTCCTTAATTACAATCCCCCCCCCCCCCCCCCCAAGACTTATCGAAAGTCCCTGGTGGTCCAGCGGGGTCCCAGGAGCGATCTCCTCCTTTCGGGCCGTCGGCTGCTCTAATCAAAATGGTGCCGATGGCCCTTTGCCCTTACCATGTGACAGGGGCTATTGGTGCCATTGGCTGGCACCTGTCACATAGTAGGAGCAATGGATGGCCCGTGCCATTTTTTAAGATGGCGCCGACCATCCATTGCTCCTACCATATGACAGAGGCCGGCCAATGGCAGCGATAGCCCCTGTCACAAGGTAAGGGAAAAGGGCCATGGCGCCATTTTGTTTACTGGCAGCTGACTGCCCGAGAGCGGGAGATCGCTCCTGGGACCCCTGCTGGACCACCAGGGACTTTAGGCATGTTTTGGGGGAGTCAAGAGGGTGGGGGATTATATTTAATTAAATCTTAAGGGGTGGAGCGGTTTTCTTTTTTTCGGTTCGGGACAGCCGAAAAACAAATCGGCCTGAACCGCGGGAAACGAAATTTCCCATGGCGGGCTGATAACGAAGGCCAAACCGAAAGGTTCCGCCGAATCACATCTCTAATAAGAACATAAGAACATAAGAAATTGCCATGCTGGGTCAGACCAAGGGTCCAACAAGCCCAGCATCCTGTTTCCAACAGAGGCCAAAACCAGGCCACAAGAACCTGGCAATTACCCAAACACTAAAAAGAACCCATGCTACTGGTGCAATTAATAGCAGTGGCTATTCCCTAAGTATAATTGATTAATAGCCATTAATGGACTTCTTCTCCAAGAACTTATCCAAACCTTTTTTGTACCCAGCTACACTAACTGCACTAACCACCTCCTCTGGCAACAAATTCCAGAGCTTTATTGTGCGTTGAGTGAAAAAGAATTTTCTCCGATTAGTCTTAAATGTGCTACTTGCTAACTTCATGGAATGCCCCCTAGTCCTTCTGTTATTCGAAAGTGTAAATAACCGAGTCACATCTACTCGTTCAAGACCTCTCATGATCTTAAAGACCTATCATATCCCCCCTCAGCCATCTCTTCTCCAAGCTGAACAGCCCTAACCTCTTCAGCCTTTCCTCATAGGGAAGCTGTTCCATCCCCTTTATCATTTTGGTTGCCCTTCTCTGTACCTTCTCCATCGCAACTATATCTTTTTTTGAGATGCGGCGACCAGAATTGTACACAATATTCAAGGTGCGGTCTCACCATGGAGCGATACAGAGGCATTATGACATTTTCCGTTCTATTAACCATTCCGTTCCTAATAATTCCTAACATTCTATTTGCTTTCTTGACTGCCGCAGCTCACTGAGCCGACGATTTTAAAGTATTATCCACCATGATGCCTAGATCTTTTTCCTGGGTGGTAGCTCCTAATATGGAACCTAACATCGTATAACTACAGCAAGGGTTATTTTTCCCTATATGAATCAACTTTGCACTTGTCCACATTAAATTTCATCTGTCATTTGGATGCCCAATCTTCCAGTCTTCCAGTCTTGCAAGGTCCTCCTGTAATAAAAAAACTCAGATTAACTTTTAACTCAAAATATCTCAAGTTCCAGCCCTATGCCAGCATTAGGCATCTGTGTGGCCCCTTGGTGAAAGAGGGAGGCTGACTAAGGGGCCAGCAGAGTTCTTCTTAGTAGGCTCAGTTTGGTCTCTGCTGCTGGTTCTCTTTTGCCCTTAGGTACCTCATTCTACTTCACCGCGTTTGAGAGATGTAACTGGATAGTAGTAGTAATAAAAAAAATAAAATAAAATAAAAACTAGATTTTAGGATGGGGTTCCGCAAAATTCTCTCCACGTTTGCCTATGGAAATAAAAGCCGCATGATAAATTAGTGAAAACTGGAGTGCAGAGTTCTATTAGCCTTGTAGTCCTGTGGTTGCATCTGAAGAAGAGGTCGATTTTTAGATTCGTTTTTGGATGGTTTGAATGTTGGTTCTATAAATGGTATTTCAATCCACAAATCACCCTTTAACACCGCCCTCCCCCCACAGAAAGGGGAAACACAGTATTAGTTGGGATTTCTTGGGGGGGGGGGGAATAATTAAGCACTGTGTGTTTGGTGCTTAATTATTCCCCTTGCTAATAACCTTCTGCACACACAATTAATATTCACATGACTTCAGAAAATATAACAGGGGAAGTGGAAAATGTATATCTGTTTTGTTTAGCTCATGCTGGGGAATACGTTCAGCACTCCCACTTGTGTAGCAATTTACAGTAAGTCATGCAAGCTGTTTTCTTTGTGCTTCATTGGTTGTAACTTGAGGGTTTTATTTCCTAGAAATGTAGAAGGGATCTGGCTTATTAAGCTCGAAGCAAAAGTGGGAATGGTTCCAAATGCTCCTTGTTCAGTCCAAAGCAATACAATGGCAAAATGAGGGGGTTTTCTTTTACTGTCGAAGCTGTAAAACCACAGCATGTATTCCCTGTCGACTGATGCTCTTGTCGCTCTGACTCAAATGGAAAGTTTGCCGTTCCTAGGGAGTTGCATTGTTTGCAAAACTTTATTCACCTGTTTTCACTGTTTGGCTGTTTATAAGAAAGCATTATTGAAGAGATGCCAGATGTAATTTTCCAGTGCCGTGGCCCCTGCTGTGCTCTGTTTTTTCTCTCCAGTCTATATCATGGGCGCATAGCCCGTGCCCAAGCAGGTTCAGATGAATGAAATTGCACACGAGATCTTGCAACGCTTCCAATTGCGTCCTCTGGCGCCCCCTGCCTCTCTCACACAGGTTACTACGTCTGGGTCTCGGCTGTAAGGAGGCTTGCCATCTGGTTCCATGTTGCAAGGAACAGGCTAAAACGGTCCTTGTTTTTCCCAGATGCATAGCATGGACTTAAGGTTCTGATTCTCTCATGTATTTCCCTTGGAAAACTAGAACAAAAATCTATACCTGTGTTGGAGTAAAACCAAGAGTAGAATGGTATGTTCCTTTTGACATGGAGCTTGGTGGCAGCCCTAGTGAAAAATATGCTGCTTGCTCTTTGCAGACATAATGAGTAGGTCAGACAGTTGCAGTTCATTTTTTCAGTGCCCTGGGAATGTCGAATTGGAGCTGTGCTTGTTCTTTTGCCACTGGTAACTCTCTTAAATGGAGAGGAAAGTCAGGGAAAGCAAGATTGTGCTTTAAATTTGGCTCAGGTTGCTCCCATAAAAGCAGAGAATGCAGGGAGAGCACTGGCAAGGTGACGGTGGAGCCGACAAAATCTCCAATTTGCAGTGACACTGTTGTAACTGCAGGGCCCATATGTATACCTCAAGGGCTGGATCTTACCCCAGCAAGGAACAGTGTGTCCTGGAAGGGTTATTGCAGGGGTGGTCAACTCCATTCTTCTAGAGCCACAAACAGGCCAGGTTTTCAGGATTTCCACGATGAATATGCATGAGATAGACTTGCATGTATTTATTTATTTATTTTATTTATTTAGCATTTTTCTATACCGACTTTCCAATAACAAAATTACTGATCAATTCGGTTTACATTTTAAACAATAACAACAATGACAAGTAAATGTCTTACAATGAACAGGTCGAATTAACTTGGATTAAGATATATGGGGGTAATAACATAATTAACATGTACGGTGCCTAATATAGGCTAGAGGTTGGGTTTTGATAATAGACTGCCAAAGATCATGTGATTTCTAGAGAAGATCTATATAGTTCTCTAGCGTGTTACCACTGAGGGGATATTGGCAGGGATATTTCGCAGGTTGATGTTATGGGAAAGCTTGGTTGAATAACCAAGTCTTGAGTCTTTTTTTAAATGTAGTGGAGCATTGCACTGATCTGAGCTCTGATGGGAGAGTGTTCCAGAGTTTAGGCCCAGCTGTGGGCCTAAATGTACTGCTTCCATTGTATGCAAATCTATCTCATGCATATTCATTGTGGATATCTTGAAAACCAGACCTGTTTATGGCTCTCAAAGACTGGAGTTGGCCACCCCTGGGTTATTGGATGAGGTAAGAATAAAGTAAGATCAGTGGGGTATGCATTAGTCTTGTCTCATATTGATTACTGCAACACGCTGTATTTGAGGCTGTCAAGGAAACTAATGCGGAAATTATAGGTGGTCCAAAATATGGCAGCCCATGTTGTCACTGGGAATATTAGACTGACCCAGGCAGGACCTTTATTAAAGACCTTACGTTGGCTCCCAGTGACGGCACATGGTGTTGAAACTGTTGAAACTGTGGACCCTTGAGCCGGCTAGAGGATGACACAGACCTGCTGAGGAAAGGCCTACAGCGACTCGTAGCCAGGAGGCGGATCGGCCAGGAGATCACACAGGATTTAGGCGGGATTTCCTGGTGAAGAGGAATCTGGAGAACTGTCCGAGTCGGGGCCGGCAGCGGTGTAGAAAATCTAGTAAAAGTCCAGAAGTCAGGGCTGGCAGCAGTGATGCACAATGAGGAGACAGACCAGCGGTCAGGGCAGGCAGCAGACAGCAGAAACCGGAGACGGACCAAGAGTCGAGGCAGGCGGCGAAGCAGGAATACCAGAGGATGTACCGAAGTCAGGAGCCAGGAAGACGAGCCAGTGGGAGAGCAGGAGCAAGCAAGGACGGAGCTGGAATCAGGAACAAGCTGGAAAGGAGCAGGAATCAGAAACAAGCTGGAATGGAGCAGGAATCTGGAACAAGCTGGAAAGGAGCAGAAATCGGGAACAAGCTGGAATCAGGAACAAATAACTCACTTCTCAGCAGAGACAACCTGTTGCAAGGCAAAGAATGGAACTCACAGCTGGCTTTAAATAATTGAAGGCATCTAACGTCATTTCCCGAGGCAGAGCTGTTTCCCACGCTGGTCCCTTTAAATTCCAGGCCCCTGCACGCGCGTGCACCTAAGGGGCGGGATCAGCAGCAGAGAGTCGGCGGCGTCTCGCTCGTGGAGGGAGCGCCGCGGAAAAGCACCGAGAAGGCCCGAATGGGCAGTGAGGATGCCGCGGTCAGTCGGAGCAGCCCCGAGGTAGGGAGAGGAACTGGCTGCGGACCAGAGCTGCAACACATGGTACATTCAAGAACTTACTTTTGGCTTTCAAATCCATGCATGGATTAGGTTCCCAACAATTGTGAGGTCGTTTGAAATGGATGGATCCTGGGAGAGAAATTTACGATCAACTAAAAAGCGTTTATTACTGTTTCTTGTGGCTAAAGCTTTTATACGGTCATGTCTTCAGAATAGGTCCTTTTCCTCTGCCATGCAACTTTATGGAATGATTTACCATTGAAATTAAGGGAGGAAACGGTCCTATTGGAATTTTGTAAACAATTGAAGACCTGGTTGATGATGGGGTAAATTGACAGTGACAAGTTAGAGGTCTGGAGTATGATGACGCTACAATGTGCGGGGTGTTGACATGGTAGGCAGTATCCCTTTTGTGGTCTTATTCTATTGTTTGTTTTTTATGAATTTATTGTATTTCATTTTATATGTTGATTTTATTGTACATCGCTTAGAGAGATTCTCAGTTAAGCGATTCATAAATGATTTTAAATACTGTAAATAAACAAAGTCCAAGGATGTTTGCTCTAAACTACATGGAATTGCCCATAATGATTCTCAAAGTTCAAATCCAGCTCTGGATACCATGGTTAAACAAAAGATTTGAAGTAGATTGTCAGGGAGGTTTTTTTTGCACAGGATTCAGCCTTAAAAAACCTCCCCCCCCCCCCCAAAAAAAATAAAAATAAGTGTTTATACTTTCCCAGTTGTCTTTGTTCAATTTTCCAGAAGTTTCTAGACCTTCGATATTTGTTTGTTTAGGCATTTCATATTTGCTGTTTCAGAAGGGGACATTGTTTTTTTAAATTCAAGATTGGCCTACTCTGGTCCTTGAGAACCATAAGCAGACCAGGTTTTCAGGATATCTACAGTAGATTTGCATGCACTGCTACCATTGTACGCAAATCTATCTCATGTATATTCATTGTGGATATTCTGAAAACCTGGCCTGGCTCTCAGGGACTGGAGTAGGCCACTCCTAGCTTAATGATTCTGAGTGTGGTGTTTTAACAAAGATGATAACTTTAGCCATGAATTTGGAAAAGTGAGAATCCAAAAAGGAAACACCAACAGTTGGGTGTAGGCGGAATGCTGCTCTTCCTGGGGGTCAGTGGGTGATTACTAAAGGACGGGCCTGCTCTGATAAGAATGGGCTAAGAATAAGATCGTATGCTTATGGAATGATCAGATGGAAATATGGCGCAAAGACGTCCTCAAAGGTAGATTTGGATATTTTGGAGTAGATTTTCAAACGTGTGCGTGCTTCCCAGTGCGCACACATGGATGTGCCAGTTTTATAACATGCGCACGCCAACATGCGCATGTTTATAAAAATCTGTGGGCCGCACGCACATGCGTGCTAGGTTTTATAATCCACCCACATTTGGGGGGGGGGGGGGGGGGGGGGACTTTTGCAGTTTCTGCGCGGTGATGCATTCGGGCCTTCCCCAGTTCCCTCCAAGTCTGCTCCAATTAAGGAGCGAACTGGGAGGGAACTTTGCTACCCTCCCTACCTAAATTCCCTTCCTCAACCCCTAAACCCTACTTTTTTTTTTTTTAATTCTTTGTTTTACAACTTATCTCAGCTCCCGAGCTGAAGGCAGTTGCATGCGCCGACAGCCGGCCGGCACGCGAGTCTTCGGGACAACGATCAATGGCGCTGTCCCAGCCTGTCCCTTGCCCCCCCCGGCCTGCCCCTTCAAAGAGGCCCAGCACTTATGCGTGTGGCGGGCTTTACAAGCGTGGCCGGGCCCCTTTGAAAATTTGCCCGGCGCGCGCAAGGCCCGGTCACACGCGTAAACCCCAGGATTTACGCCTGTAGGGCTTTGAAAATCTACCCTTTGATGTCTTTCCAGAGGGAGCTATAGAATGAATTATAGAAAGAACAGTTAGTCTTGTGTGTAGAGATGCATTTATGCTGCTTTGCTCCCGCACTGCAACTCTCCACCCGTGGACCTTATGCTGCAATTTGCTGGTGTCAGTTTATCCCTCAGGGCTGTAGTTTGCTGAATAGAACTAATGGAAAAAGATGTATACGGGTCAAGAAAGAGGGAAGTCTCTTGTAAACCCGTGATAGTCAAGTTTCCAACAGATGGGACTTACGATATAATTTCCCTGCCTCATGGTGTCTCTGCAAGAAGAGGTCTGTGACAAAATGCTGTGGAGAATGTTTCCTTTTGAATGTCAACTTGATTCTCACGTTCGAGGGCAAACTCCTCTTTGGATCTTGTGGCCTCTGGCCCTGTTGGTTGTATGCCCTTCCTCTCCAGTGCCTGTTGGGCTCCACATGGTTTAGGTGCGCGGTGCTTCCTGCAGATCAGTGGCTCATGCCACGTGACATGGGTTGGCAGCTCAGTGACGGAACTGCAAGCTGGGTTGCTGGCTGTCACGGGGAAGACTATTCTAGGTTGGATTATATTCAGGCCTGGCAGACGAGGCCAAAGCTCCATGCCAGGGCCCAGCTGCTGAAGAAATAATGGGACTAGAATGCAACTCCTCTGGGGTCTGATGCATCAGTGTGGTTTGCAAAAGAAGGGGACTACACTAAGAGATTTGCTCTCCAAAACTCCAACATATAGAGGGGGAATATTGGGGAGTCTGGCAAGGAGGCCACAGATTGATTTTCTGTATGTCTTTGCCAGAGTAATCTGGAACATTTTGAGGATGACAATATTTTTTTTCAGACTTCAAAAAACTTCTTAAAAAAATACTGTAAATAAAAGTAATTAAAAACCCTAAGCATATCAATGAGTACTCTGATTATATTCCTCTTCCTTGTCAGCAGAATTAATTCATATTTTTCTCTCTTGAATCCCAAGTTTTGTTTAGTGAAACAGATGTGAAGGCATAAGAACAAGTTAATGTAAATCGATTATTTACTCTCTCAGATAATAGAAAGATTAGGGGGCACTCCATGAAGTTAGCAAGTAGCACATTTAAAACTAATCAGAAAAAATTATTTTCCACTCAGTGCATAGTTAAGCTCTGGAATTCATTGCCAGAGGATGTGGTTACAGCCGTTAGTGTAACTGGGTTTAAAAAAGGTTTGAATAAGTTCCTGGAGGAAAAATCCGTAAACTGCTATTAATCAATAAGCAATAGCAGCTTGTGATCTATCTGTTTGGGTACTTGCCAGGTACTTGTGACTTGGACTGGCCACTGTTGGAAACAGGATGCTGGGCTTGATGGACCCTTGGTCTGACCCAGTATGGCATGTTCTTATGTTCTTGTGTAAGAATATAAGAGATTCCATGCTGGGTCTGACCAAGGTGCATCCAGCCCAGCATCCTGTCCTCGGACAGTGGCCAGTCAGGGTCACAAGTACCCGGCAAATCCAAAAAGGTAATCTGTTTCTCGTTACTCACCCTGAAGGACAGCAGTAGCTTTCCCCAAATCTACCTGCCTAATTATGTTCTATGGACCTTTCCTCCAGGAGCTTGTCCGCCCTCTTTCAAACCTTGCTATGCTAGTTGCCTTAACCAAGGTCCTTTAGCTGCAGATTCTATAGTTTAATTGTGCGCCAAGCGAGAAAGTACTTTCTCCGATGTGTTTTTAAATCTGCTGGTTGTTAGTTTCACGGCGTGTCCCCTTGTTTTAATATTTGAAAGGATAAATAACTGTTCTTTTATTTATCCATTCCAGCCCGCTCATGATTCTCTAAACTTTTTTCCTGTGCCTCTCATTTCCAAGCTGTAGATCCCTAACCTGTGTAGCCTGTCTTCGTAGAGGGGGCCGTTCCATTCCCTTCATTATAGTGGTCCTCCTCTGCACCTTTTCTAGTTCCGCTTTGCTGTTTTTGAGATGTGGCAACCAGAACTGCACACAGTACTCAAGGTGCGGTCGTACCACGAATCTATTCAGAGGCAACGTGATATTTTTCCGTTTCTTTTCAGATTATTCCTAACATTCTATTTGCTTTTTTTTTTTTTTATCCCTGTTGCACACTGAGCTGAGGATTTCAGTTTATTGTCTATTTACTAGGACTCCAGGATCCTTTTCCTGAGTGGTGACTCTCAAAACGGAGCCCAGCATTGTATATATGTAGTTGGGATAAGTTTTCCCTATGCGCATCGCTTCTTTAATTTTTTTTTTTTAATTTATTGATTTTTGTATACCGGCGTTCGGTGGGGCCATCACAACGGCTAACCAGGCATCACATGTACAATTTCTAATACATATAAGTACAGTGCTTCTCCCCTCTTCTCTTCTCCGCATACCTACCCCTTCCTCCTTCCATTGCCTACCCCATCCCCCCTTTTTTCCTTCTTTTCCCATTCATACTTTCTTGTATTCAGAGCACGAGTTTGTATATACCTTCCTCGTTTTTCGTTTCTATTTTCATTTTCGTTATTTGACTTAAGTTATTTTTAGTTATTTCCTGTTACAACCTACTCCATATGCTATTTGCATATACTTTTGTTTCTCAAATTGTTCTATGTATCATTGTTTCGTTTCAATGTAAACCGGGGTGAAGGCATGTGCTAAACCTCGGTATATAAAAGCTTCAAATAAATAAATAAATAAATGGGAAAAAATAATAGAATAAATGACAAAAAAATAATAGAATCAAGGTTACATTTAAACATTAAAAAAAAAAAATATTAAAAACAAGACAAGTAGGAGTTAAAATATCATGGAGTGATTGTATAGGATAGGTACTAAGGGCTGAGTGGGTTGTTAAGGATCTTGGTAAGCCTTCGTGAAT